>NC_136888.1:23724521-24924521 GCF_949152265.1 Phoxinus phoxinus
TATATAAAATGATTATTGTCTGTCCTGCAGATGTCACTATTAAGGAGGTGGGATTGGAGGGGGCTTTGTTCAGTCTGTTGGATAGGGAGTCTGACCCACAACTGTGCCGAGACATTCAGGAGACGCTAGTCCACATGATGAGCTCGGCTGCTGAGAGTAACCTGGCCCACTGGCTGAAACTCTGCAAAGACGTACTCTCTGCCTCTGCAGGTGGGCTGCGATCTCGGCCTCATGAGCAGAATAAGATGATCTTAATTTTCCATCTTGTGCTCACTTTGTGTACAATTCCCATTGTTTTTATCCTTGTTTTTGTTAGTTTTATAAAGATGCATCGAGTATATAGTTTTTTATGGTCTTGTCACTCCTTAGACTCTGCTGCAGCTGCCTCTGTAGAAACACAGCAGGAGGAGGACGGAGATCGATATGATGATTCCTCTGCATTCCATGCAAAGTCTGAGTCCAGCGGCCCCTTCAATAACCTGCGCTGGTCCACTCGTGTATTTTCCATGGAGTGTGTGTGTCGTATAATAGCACAGTGTGAGAACGGAGACCCGGCTCACTTCAACATGGCACTCGCTCAGGAGCAGCGTTTACATGAGTCCACAGGTTAGACGCTGGAATTGCTTTAGTGTGTTTGCTGTAAACTCTGTATACTGTGAATGTTTTTCTTGATGTGTTCAGGGAGTTAACTGGATATTAGTGCCACCTTCTGGGGTGATTTTATATACTTTTGTTAACTCTGTGATTATATGCACCCCTTCTGTCTCGCAGATTTCCTAGTTCTCCACTTGGCAGACCTCATTCGCATGGCTTTCATGGCAGCCACAGACCACAGCGATCAGCTTCGACTGGCTGGTTTACAAACACTGCTGGTCGTTATCCGTAAATTCTCCAATGTGCCAGAGCCTGAGTTTCCTGGGCATGTCATTCTGGAACAGTATCAAGCCAATGTGAGCACTAACTTCCTATCCAGCCTTACTCTTAAAATCAACTTTGCATACTATTATATGCCCTGAAGGGTGATGAACTTTGATTTGCAGCTTAATTAAATGGGGTATTTCCTAAATGCATTCAAGTAAATGGTCCTTATTGCAAAGATAGTTGTAGGGAGCAGTTTATGCTTATGTATATTATGTATTTATATGTAAGTGTGCACCTATTTTTTTGGCTGAAATTGCTAAACAATTCCATTTCTGTAGTAGAAAGTAGATGGAAAATGTCAACAGAAACCTTCACATTTAAAAATATATATAATATTTAGAATTAGAATTAATAATAGAATTAAAAAAAAATTTAATTAAATGTAGTTCTTTCAAACTAAGGCTCATTTAAATTATGCTTTTTCAGTTTCAGGTTTGCGGCCAAGCTTTTTTTTTATTTATTTTTTTTATTATCTTTTTATTGATTTTTAACATTTTATAACAGAACAGACAGAAAAGAGTGCGGCCAAGCATTTTGAAAACTTTTGGCTTTTGCATCCACTAGTTTATCATTTCTTAAAACCGTGCCTGCTAGACTACAGGATGCTTGGTCATTCGAAATGCATGTTAAGAGTTGTACAGTAAAGCTTTCAGCTGTTATTCTTAGAACCCCCCAAGACCTACCTGAGCTTGTTCATCAGTCTCTTGTTACTAAGTGCATGTGCACGTGTGTGTGTGTACGTATGTGAGGGCCTGTATCGCTTACACTAAATTAGGTTATCTGTGGGCTTAGCGGGAGGCCTTAGTTTCAAACAGTGACGTGAAACCTCTTCAGTACCTTGTG
This sequence comes from Phoxinus phoxinus, assembly GCF_949152265.1. Classification (NCBI taxonomy): domain Eukaryota; kingdom Metazoa; phylum Chordata; class Actinopteri; order Cypriniformes; family Leuciscidae; genus Phoxinus; species Phoxinus phoxinus. Next base: position 23,726,286 of record NC_136888.1, read on the forward strand.
CTACAATATTCTATGTTTAAGTTTAATACGTTTACTCCGGTTGCAGAACATCAATTCCGTACAATTGTCGTGCTGCTTAATAGTTTAATGAAAACCATGTTTTTTTTAGGTTTTTCTAAATATTTTTCAGTTTAAAAAAAGAGAACAGCAGTTATTTTAAAAACAAATTGAAATGCAAATTCAAATGTGGAATACAATTATTACTTAATTATTGACTCCAAACTTTTTAACAGTAGCTAACATATTTCTAAACAGAGTGGATAATAGTTTTAAACTAAATTTGTATTGATGTTGCATTTACGGTAATTTAATGTTTATATATAATGTAAGTACAAGTTTTGGACACTTTATTATTATCTTCCACAGTTTTACATCAAAACTATGAAATAACACAAATGGAGGTCTGGGGATACATCTATACATCTAAGTACTTATCTTCAAAACTAATTCAAGCATAAACATTTTGATCAAAGGATCTTTAGGGTTATGAGAAACCCTCCAAACTTTTGACTCTGTTTGAGAAATGGACTAAACCATGTTTGGTGTTGTAGGTTGGAGCTGCGCTCAGACCTGCCTTCCATGTGGATGCCCCTCCGAACGTGACTGCCAAAGCCTGCCAGGTGTGCTGCTTAAAGAACTTCAGCATATCTATAATAAAGCTTTTTCTGTTTTTCTTTGCTTTTACTGGCACACTTGTTGATCCAAATACCATGTAACACATTGTTTAAAGTCTTAAGGAAAGAATGTTGTCATTGTCAAATCAAGCATCCCAAGTATGTTCATTTTGTACCGTCAAAAGTTCCCAAAACAATCCTTTACACTGTTTTCAACCTCTTGACCTAATTTCTTCCCTGAGTCTGGCAGTTCACTGCTGCTGCTGAAAGCTGCTTCAGAAGTGTTGAGTTCTGACATGAACCTTTGTTGCTGTTCAGGTTTGCAGTGCATGGATCTCCAGTGGGGTCATCAGCGACCTGCGTGACCTGAGAAGGGTACATCAGCTTCTGGCTTCCTCTCTCGCCAAAGTTCAGGTGGGGAGAGATGTTCCCAGTCAGCTCTATAACGAGAGCACCTTCACCATGGAGACACTGGCTGTACTCAAAGCCTGGGCAGAGGTACTGAACAGAATCTTAACAACTATTAAAGCACCTCTACGTCTAGCCATTATTTGACTCTAGGGATGGGCGGTATGACGGTATATAAAGAGAGGTTCTGCTTATCCGTAATTGTAAAAAGCAGAAAACTATAATCTAACCGGTATCTGAATAAGTCTATGTGTCTCTAAGGTGTATATCACAGCGGTGCAGGGCTCCAGGCAGAGGGAGAGTCCAGGCAGCCATCTTCAGCAGCAGAGCGAGGAGGGTGGGACTGCAGGTCCAGCAGGGGCTGGTTTGCTCAAACTGGTTCAGACTGATTTGGCAACCCTGAGCCGCCTGTGGCTGGCTGCCCTTCAGGACCACGCCCTGCTCACCCTGCCCCCACAATACTCCAGTCAACTCCCCTCCACAGGTCACTTCTCCTGCTCTGATTCTCAATTACACACCCACCTGATGGAAAATAAGCAGATCTAGTCATTTACTTAACAGTGTCCAAAATGACGTGCCTCTGGTGGAACCAAATCAATATAAAAAATAATGACTACTTGTAAACAAATTTCCCAAACACTCAACCTGTCGGCCATTGCATAGCCAAGCAGGTAGTCCTGTCCTAAACTCACACCAATGTTGCTATGTCGGTCACACAAAAATGATATAAAGTGCATCAGGAAATTGATCAACAGATTTTTTGCTTGTAATTTGTGCAGAAAGGGATAGGTAAATGTGTTTTAGCATTGAAAAAAACCTGCTTTAAATAGCTATTTCCTGTCACTATTTTTTTACAGTTTACACTACCGTTCAAAAGTTTGGGGTTGGTAACGTTTTTGAAAGTAGTCCCTTATGTTCACCTAGACTGCAATTATGAAAAATGTAAATGTAAAACTGTTTACTATTTTAATATATTTTAAAATGTAGTTTATTCCTGTGATGACAGATTCATTTTTATCAGCCATTATTTGTTGCTCAGTAAACATTTCTTATTGATGTGGGAAAAAGTTGTTAGTATCTGTGGAAACACTTTTTTTTTATTCAGGATTTTTGGGGGAATAGAAAGTTCAAAATAACAGCATTTCTTTTGTAATAGTATAATGTATTTACTGTCACTTTTTTATAAATTGTATGCACCCTTGCTGAGTAAAAATATTAATAAAAAAAAAATCTGTTTGTAAGCCCAAACTTTTGATTGGTACTGTAATTTTTTCCATTAATAATTCAGTGTAAAAAATAGTAGTTGTGAAGTGGTTGTAATTTGATTTATTCACTTCTGTTATCATCTTGTTCACAGCTACTGTATGTGAGTTCTAAGTTCTAACATGCATCTTTTTTTTTGTCAGGTGGCTCATTTTACACTGCAGAGACCGTGGAACAGGCCCGTCCACATTATTACAGTGCCTGGGCTACCATTCTCCACGCTACTGCACTCTGGCTCAACAGCACCGGATTCATCATAGTGGACGAGGGGCCCGCCAACCTCTCCAGGCCAGTCACACCCACCTCCATGGGCCAGTCCGCGTCTATGAGCAGTGTCAAATCCCCAGAGGACGTCAACATTGATCGCCTACACCTCATCTTGGGTACAGTTAATATTTCCTGTTTCATTAATTGGATGTAGGTCAGTGTTTATAGGGCATGCATTGCTAAATTATAGTCGTTCAGAGCTTTGAATTCTGCTCTAGTCATACGACATGTGCTGATTTCGAGGACCATACATGCAATATTTTAGGATTTCACTTGATTCTGAAAGATTTAACATATTTATTTTTAGTGTTGTTTAATATTGTTCCATTTACTAAAATCTTTCCTTTAGGAATCAGCGTGGAGTTTTTGTGCTCTCCTCACTCTGGAGAACAATTGGAAACCATCAATTCATGTCTTCTGGCTCTGCAGGCCTTATTGGAGGTGACTTGGCCCCGTTCCAAAGTGGGCAATGATCAGGTATTTTACAATTGAATATATATGAATCAACACTTTCATTCAGCTAGGACAGTAAAAAAAAGTTTATATTTCAAATAAATGCTTTATCTATTCATTAAAGAACTCTGAAATAATGTATCACGGATCACGTGACACTAAAGACTGATGTAATGACTCCTGACAATTCAGCTTTTCCATTACAGAAATAAATTGCTTTTTAAAATTTCGCAATATTACTGTTTTTACTTTATATTATATTAATTAATATTATTAAAATATGAATGAATTAATATTATTAAAATATTAAGTTAAATAATAAAATATGAATTAATATAATAAAATATTAATTAATTTATATTATTAAAATATAATTATTATAATTATTAAATATATATATTTTACCATTTTGCACTATATGAGAAAAAGAATGAACTTGTTTTTCCCATAATTGTTTCTTTGTGTTTAGTTAGGTTATTTTTTACCATAGTATTGCTTTAGTAATTTTTTTAGATAATCCCAATTCAATTAACAATATCATTATATCAATTAACGAAGAAAGAGTTTGCATATTTGCCTAAATAAGCTGGCATTTCTCAGAGACACTTCTATGAGACAGGGCATTGGACTGAAGTGAACCGCACAATATTACGATCAGGGTTTGAAAATAACACCTGCCAAATGCGGGTAAAAATCAACTGTGGTGGGTAACGCTGTCAAATCACTAGCCAATTTGGCGTGTTACTTATTATGTTTACTCACTTAGCTGGGGAAGTTCGTGTTGGTCAAGTCTGCGCAGATTTAGCACAAATACTCAACTTGTGAGTCATCGAATCATCGTGATATATAAAATACAGCGTATTGCGTAGAATCTGCGCATATCTGGCTTACTTGAACATACCCATCACTAGGCAACAAATAACGGCGCGCGATTCATTTGCACTGAAGCGAAGATTTTAAAAAAACATACTTCCCGCAGGCCAGAGTTCACACGCAAAGACCGAGCTGAAAAACAGCACTTCCTTACTGATACAGCTGAAGATGAGAGCTCTGAGGACATTTGAGCATTTGGTTCACAGAAAAGACGTTGTAATTTTCCAACATCCTACAATTTTAGCAGACCCTGGCTTATCCTGAGACCACAGGTTTGTTTTGTTCCGCTTGATGTTTCATAGTGATGAGGATGAAAAAGGAAGGGAGGAGATGGCTAGACAGGATTTTGGTTGATTAATAAAATTAATGTATAAAATTCAAATTGTATAAAAAAAAATATATATGTAGACCCTAAGCTGTGACGTAATTAATCTGGTTTATTGTTATTTTTTGGCAAATAGAAGTTCTCAATGGCCGGTAATTTACAAATTTAGTAGCCATATTGGCCCGTGAGTGAAAAAGTTAATTTCAAACCCTGATTACGATATTGTGATGTATTGATATTTGTGTTTTGGTATTTGTCTTTGCATGTAGTTCATATCAGGTATATTTTAGTCTTTGATGTTTGTCACTCTGTGCTCCTGACAAGTCTATGGTGTTCTCTCTACAGGCTTTGAGTGTGGAGCTGCTCAGCGTTCTGCATAGGCTCATAGTCACTCGGGAATCTCCCAGCATTCAGCTGGCTGTGCTGGAACTGGTGGGCCAGATTGTTTGTGCTGCTCAGGAGCATGTCAAAGAGAAACGCCACAGTGCGGAGGGTAAGTCTAAAAAAAAAAAAAAAAAAGTGTAGTGTAGTGCGTAAACCCTCTTAATTCATCTTTCTTTACTGCATTTGGTCAGTCGATGATGGTGCAGCAGAGAAGGAAACTGTTCCTGAGTTTGGTGAGGGGCGGGACACTGGTGGCCTGGTGCCGGGACAGTCTCTTGTGTTTGGAGCACTGGAGCTGTGTCTCTGCATACTTGTGAGGAAGCTTCCACAGCTCAGCCCTAAGCTGGCCGGCAGCCCCACGGGGCAGGGAGGACAGACCTGCTCTCTCAGCAACACTGACTGTAGACTCGTCACATCTGCTGTGGCCATCCTCTCAGAACTGCCCTCCATCTGTTCACCAGAGGGTAAGAGATCCAGGGAATTACTGCGGCCATAAGAGCTTTCAGATTATGAGAAAAAAATCTTCCTGCCCACTTCATTTAAATCTACTTTTTATTTAGTTGATTCCCATTTTTTTCTTCCTTGGTCCATTACAAGGTCACAAAAAAAACTGAAATACTATTTTTTTTTCTCCATTAAACATTTTGTCATATTTCAAGATGAAATGTGTCATGTTAGTTGCACAGAAATTAGATTTGATTCCATAAATGATAAAAGGTCTGACTTAGTTTTTTTCTTCCCTCTGCAGGCAGTGTGTCAGTGCTGCCCACAGTGCTCTATCTGCTGCTTGGGGTGTTGAGAGAGGTGGTGAAGGGCTCTGTTGGAGCTGACAGTGGACAGCTGGTACCAGGCATCCTACAGGCTTTGCGCACTGTTCTCACCTCTCCCATGAGCAGAGCTGAGAAGAGTCATGGGGCCTGGACTGAACTGCTGCAAAGTGCACTGCACACACTCTTGGAGTCTTGGACTACAGGTAATTCTCTCTCTCTCACCCACCACACTCTATTACTGCATGTTTGAGAAATAATTTCTGATTGTTTTGGACAGATAAAACGGAGCCAGGAGTAGATGAGGTTACCATGTTGACATCCCTCACCATCTTCCTGCTGTACTCCAGTGCTGAGGTGACCACTGTGGAGCCACTGCAGACACGCTGCATCCAGACATTCAGAGCCGGTCTGGAGTCTAAGAACCCCATAGTGAGTGTAGAGGGCTGATTAAAAAGCTTATTCAGTATAGAACCAAAAATATAACTTTTGTACAAAATTTCTACACTGTCCTTTTTTTTTTTTTTTTTTGAATTTTTTAAAGGAGATCTTTTACTCACCAAGGATACATTAAATTGATCAAAAGTACCGGTAACAGTGAAGACTTTTACATTGTTACAAAATAATTATATTTTAAATGCTGTTCTTTTAAACTTTCTATTCATCAAAGAATCCTGAAAAAAATGTTCCAAAAGATTTCTACAAATATTAAGCAGCACATCTGTTTTCAACATTGATAAAAATAAAAAATGTTTTTTTAATATAATAAATCAGCATATTAATATGATTTCTGAAGGATCATGTGACACTGAAGACTGGAGTAATGGCTGCTGAAAATTCAGCTTTGAAATCACACAAAGAAACTACATTTTAAAATATATTTAAATAGAAAACGGTTAGATAAATTGTTATTGTAATATTTCACAATATTGCTGTTTTTACTGTATTTTTGATCAAATAAATGCAGCCTTGGTGAGCAGAAGAGACTTGAAAAACAATTTTTTTTTAACTTTAGGAACCCCAAAGTTTACATCCAGCCTCTTAAATAAGGAGCTTTGCTACAATTTGTGTAGAATTCCCATAGGGGAAAAAACTATTTATTAACCTTCTCTTTATGTCTTATTTCTACTTTAGGTGCTGAGCAGGAGTTATCAGTTGCTAGTATCTTTATTTCAAGGCCCAGAGCCGATAGCCAGGCCGTTTATTCTGTCTTTGGGTGGCTGTCTGGTGTCACAGCTGGAGGAAGTTGAAAAGAGTCGTCCTCAAGGCCCAGCAGAGCTACAGGCCGTACAAGACGCAATCCGAGCCCTGGAAGCACTAGTGTTTGCTGCTGACGAAACTAACCGTAAGTGACTGAAAATTTTTTATGAACGTTGATCACGAACAGTAAGTTATGATATCATCAACAAACAATGAGAATTCACTGGCTGTAAACTAGTTTTTAATGTTACTGTTAGCTAAATGTTATAGTGTTGTTTCAAATGGGACTTGCTGTTATTAGGATACCAAGATAATCAAGTCAGTATTTGTTTTATCAATGCAGGTCCACAGCTGGTGGCTGTGCTGTTGCCCATCCTCATCTCTCTTCTGCTAGATGAAAATGCTTTGGCATCGGCTCCGGCGGCCTCTCGCTCACTGCACGAGTCCGCCTTAAGAGACCTCATGCGCATCGGCCCCCAGAACTCGGCTGTCTTCAAAGCGCTGATGGCCTCTGCCCCACACATGAAAGCCAGGCTCGAGGCAGCCGTCAAGGGCAACCAGGAGAGCGTGAACACTAAGGCACAGGCACCTCGGGTCAATAGCAAAAACACACCCAGCATTCAACTGAAGATCAATTTCCTGTGAATCCTCCTCAATGGTTATGATTACGACTTTATTATGATTTAAATGACTGAGTGAATCTTTTAATCAATAGTGTTTTTAAAGATAAATCAGATGAAAATGTGTCGTTTATTAATTGTAGTCAGTTTTAAAACTGCATTAACCTCTGTGAGGAACTTAATACATATAACTAAAAGTGTGTTTCACAGGTGAACAGCTGAACCATGGGAGTGAATTTTTATATGGCTTCCATTTATATCAAGGTTTTTTTTTAGTTTTAATGGTTAGCTTGCCAACAAGCTTGAATAATTTCCTTTAACTCCGTTATGCATAGCATGATATTTTGTGAGAAGTTTTTTATTATTGTGTCTGTACAAAGAATGCAAATCATTAATTTCTCACAAAAAGTCGCTACTAAACCTGTTGCAAGACCAATTGCAGTGCTGGGGATCAGTTATCTGCTAACTCTACATATACAATTTTAGCGCATTGTCAATTATTTTAAATATAGAGAGTTTCACATGAATGTACTTATGATAAAGCATTACAAACGGATACTTGCATAATTTCTGCTCATTTCTGACACATAAGAAATAAACTCATGCTTTGATCAATCATAATAACATAAAAAGTCATAATTATGAGGTTAAAACTCAAAATTATGGCATACCAAGTCATAATTATGACAAAGTTATCATTATGACTTGCTAAGTTAAGAATAATCTCAATATCGACTGTCACATTTTTGACTGTCACTGGGTTTTTACCTCATATTTTTCATATTTCCGTCAATGTTGACTTCATATAGCGCTATTGACAATGTAATGAAAATGATCTCATAATTTTGCCTTAGTATCTCATAATGACTTTTTTTTTATCTCATAATTAATTTACCAAAGCTTGTTTTTTTTTATCTTGTTATGGAAATGGATTTCATGTTCAAGATGGACTTACCATTTAGTTTTTTTCTATATTCTAATTATGCATGCATGCAAATCTGTGTTGGTGTCACTTTGTCTCAATACTTAATTATTTTGCCTGTCAGTGAGCAAAAAATATTACCGTAAAAATGCAGCAAAATACTACTAAAACGCACTACAAACATGTTTACAATGCAAATGGAAGAGTTTCAGCAAATATAGGACCATTGTTTTTTGCCAGTTTGTATAGACTTCAGGTGCTGTGAAACATTGATGATAAATTACAATTATGCATTTGTAACCATACCATTTTGTATGCTGTAAATTGTACAGATGAAATAAGGCAAAATTAACCATTATTTTCTGATTATACTGAAAGAATAAAATCTAGTTTTGCTTCAAGAGTTGCATTGGTTTTACTTTAGAGTAGATCCTGAGAGGGACATTGCAGTTTTTTCCTCACTGCATAGTATGTCTTAATTTGGATTTGTCTTGTCTATTAGGATCACTGGATTAAAAGCATAATGCATTTCATGCACATTGCAAGTTTTAAGATTAACATTAACCCACTGAACCACTCATTGCTTGATTTCAGAGAGTCAGTGTCACTGGTCACTTTCTACAATTGAGCAACCCATTTGCATGATTTGTAATTTTTTGTAGCAACCTCGTTGACTGTAAATGTCGAGGTGTTTTAGCGCCCCCTGTCGCTGAGCCCTTTCGCTGTTTGTTCCTGACCGCTACTGCGGAGCCGGAGCCTCGTGATATGCGGAGCCTCGACTAGTTCTTTCGACGGCTCTCCATTTCACTCAATATTTCACCCGTCGCCTTCCCGTTTACTTTGACCTCTACCTTACAACCAGCAGAAGCGGGGAATGAAGCAATATTCACATCTTACCGTCTGACAACTTCATCCCGAGACGCATTTTGTCTACCCTGTGTGTTTTTTCTTCTCTTCTCGTCGTTCGGCGACAAACGGTGAGTGTTTGTGTCGCTCGGCGGAGGGTTCGTTTCTCTGCCTGACAGACGCGATCAGGCCTCGGGATCCCACTCAACTTTAGCTCGCAGATTTACTGGTAAACACTAGGCCGCAGTATTGTTACTTGGTTTTTTTGTTTTGTTTTGTATTTTAGCTTAAAATTGTTTTCTGATCGGTTATATATGTGGATGGAATACGTATTAATACCCAATGCGAATGAAGTAAATTTAAGTTTGGGATTAATTAGCGTTAGGTCTGTCGAAGTGACGCTAACAGGACGCATTTTAGCTAATCCCAGCTAATTAAACCTCACTTTCTCAACCGATCATTTGTGTTTTTACTAGTTTGCTGTGGAATTATTTCATTAAATTAAATATGATTTTAGCGAGGAAATGAAACGGTTCTTGACTCTGTCATGGCGTTTAAGCTAACATAAGCTGTCTGAACTCAAGAAAGAGGCCATCAGGACTAGATTGAACGTAAATATATGACTATTTATTTGCTTAACTTGCATTCTCTAACGTTTAATCGAAGATAATGATGTTTGATAGCGTTGTATTGTTTGTTGTTTAAGTTTTTCTGGTTTAATTAGTCTGTTTGTTCTCCTGTTCGGCTCTCAGGATCAGGTTAGATGGCCAAACATGAAGTTAAACACGCGACATGATATTATAGATATAGATTAAACACACAGCTATTACACACTATTAACGCTCATAGGTGCCGTTTGTGTTCACTGTTAAGGTAAGGTTTTATTGTTCTTCTGTATAGGCTGGTGCTCATGATGACATCGGTTGCAATCAAGTTGTTTTTTGACTCCTTAGTCAGCTGCAATGGCACAAAGTCAAAGAACATCATTAGAATCATGTTTGTTCGTGAAACATCAAGTGTCATGAATGCAGGAGCCACGGATAAGCTGAATGTCTGCTTTGCAGTGTACTTTGATTATTTGAAGTTGTATTGATCTCTCTATGCTGTAAGAATAACAACAGACAGAATCTAAAAATACTTTACTACTTCAATTAAATTAGACTGGAACTTACTTTTGTATTCGAGACTAAATTTCTTCCTTTTTCTTATATTTAGCTTAGGTGGGAATGAGCCTGCAAAACCTGACATGAAATAATAGTAATTAAAAAAAACTATTATAACTCCTTTTCTGGAACATTTTATTGAACCTTAGTTTAGACAAAATATAAAATAAAATCTTAAAGTTGGCATAAGTGTTTAATTTTTGTGTGTGTAATATTTGACAAATTGTGATTTTATGGCCCATAAAGTATGATTTAGTGAGAAAATTGTGCTCACAACTTAAGGAGACAAATTAACGTGTCAGTTTTATTCACAGGCCTGAAATTAGCACAATTTGGTGGTGTTATTTTTATGGCCAAAGCATTACCAGTAGATGAAATTCTGATAGCTTGTATGTAATGTAAATCAGTAAGATTTGTATAACTGTGTATCAGACCACTTGCATAAAATGCATAACTGTTAGTTGTCACTTTATATCTCCCAATAATGTCTTAGTAAGAAGATATTTAATGCTTAGTTTTATGATCAAAGTTCTTAATTGTGGACAGTAAAACATAATGCAATGATTGAGAGATGTACAAATAAACAATTTCTTAAAGCCTGTTGTATCATAATTATATTTGATACGTTTTAACATGATTTTTTTTTTTAATGATCAAGTAAACCTTATTTCAAACCTTCATTCCAGTATGTTTATCTTGAAATATTAATTACAATATAAAATGTATTCTTGCATGACTTTATTAAAAAAAATCATTAAAGTTTCACAGCAAAAAGGCAAGCATACCACAATCTGAAAGTGGAACTTTTTAGAATTATGCTAAAAGGCATTTTTTTTTCAGTTCTGATCATGTTGGTAGTTTAGAGTCTTTAATGTATCAAATATGATACAATCTTTATAGGGTTACGTTAATTTACAACTAACAAAACCTTAATAACGATATGAAGATAAAGTTGAATGTTACTGGTCTGGTGGACTAATAGACTGGGAATGAACCGATCCCATTCATTTAAAGGTGGTATAATTATAGTAAACACAAGTTTTCTTTCCAAGAGAAATTGTAACCCAGGGCAATGGCATCAGAACTTGTTTTGGTTCACAATGGTCTAGTGTTACAGTTAAAAACTGGTTACAAAACCAAAAAAAGTAACTCAGCTCATGAATTAAAAAGTGATGGTGAATGCATTGGCTATGGCATATATTTGATCACAATCAGGTGATGGTCATTCATACTTGAATTTTTAGAGTAGTAATGTGGTGTGCATGTGATCAGGTTTTTTTTTTCCTCTCTCCATCCAGCAAATGTGTGGATTAGGCCACAGACAGTTGCTTTGAATGTCAAGTTCAACAGGACATTCTTCCTGAATCAAGTTAGTCACTTAATCTGTTGATAAGTAGATCTCTCTGTTAGTCTCTAAGAAGGTGGTGGATCTATCTGAAGCCTGTCTGTAGCCACCCAGGCAGTAATGGAGGAGGACAGACTTTTGCTATTTTACATAAATCCCCCATTCTAATGATTTTATCCTCATGCTTGGCTCAGCTTGCCTGTCTCAGGAAAGTAGTGCTGCTCTTTTCTTTAATGGTTTGTTTCTCAGAACAATAAAAGGATAGTGATTTCTGTTTGAATTGCTTACTGTGTGTTGGTGAAGAGATGGGCTGTTTGGGCCATACAGTGTGAGTCATTGATGAACTATTCATCATGCGAACTGTTGTTGGCCAAGCTTACTAATTCGCTAATCACAGCAATTTCTTTCAGTGCTTTGATTACAGGCAGCAGTTCATCATGTTTATAGTCTGATTTACTCCTATTAGTTTACCTTTCAAGTGCATACATCTCAAGGAGTCATCTGCTCCGCCCGTTTCATTATTAACCAGCAGTTTCCATGCAATTACTCAAGGGTTGTTTTTTCAGTTCAGCACCAAACAAGTGGGAGAAGGTGGAGGTTAAGACCCAAAGCAACATTACCGAGGAGTTCTCGCCTCCTGTTATATCCCAGATGTAATTTCCATGCTCATATTTTGTTTCTGTTTCTTATGAAGGTGACGACTTGATGAGACATCAAGAGGACCAGTGACTGCCCCTGTTCATTTCTCTCCTGCTGCTGGCGGGGTGACTGGGTGTTGGGTGGATAGGGTAGTGGGGCGTCATGGCGGACGTGGACCCGGACACATTGCTGGAATGGCTGCAGATGGGACAGGGCGATGAGCGGGACATGCAGCTCATCGCCCTGGAGCAGCTCTGCATGCTGTTGCTCATGTCAGACAACGTCGACCGCTGCTTCGAAACGTAAGTGTGAATACTGATGCTGTGCTATTTCTGTGGTTCATTGTCTTTGATTGTAAAAAAAAAAAAAAAACTTTTCATAACTGTTTTTAATTTTGTTTTGGTATTTTAAAATGTCAAAGTGTGGTACAATTTAATATAGCATATCAACTTGTGGAAGTGTGGCAAAGGCAGTCAGAGATAAAACCCTTCAATTTTCTGATCGGTGCAACATTAATAAACGCAAATGTCTCCAGGTATGCTTACACTAGGGATGCATCAAAATTTAGACCAAGCTAATAATTATTTAAATGTTATGGCCACCAAGTCTATAACCAAGTTGGTTTTATCTAAAACCAATTAAAATAAATTTAAAACATAGGAATCACTTGATTTTAGACATACAGCATTTTATTAAATATATATTTTTTATGTAGTATGAACAACAGAAATCAAGTCAAAAGAGGGGTGTTTGGTAAAACATTGTCCTTGGAACAAATTTCGTTGGTAAGTAGAGCTCAGCGATGCAACCAATGGTTTTGAATTTGTACGATTTTATATGAGAATTTGTGTGTATAGTCTTAAAAGTAATTATCCTATAAATAGGTGTAATTCTCCTATAAAACGGAGTTGTGTGAATATGCACTGTTGGGAGAGAAAAAAGCACTTGTAATGCTCTACTACAACTGTGAACATTCCCTGAGATTAAAACAAAATAAATAAAAACATTTCAGATGCATCTAAATCTATAGACTAAAATAAGTATACACAAGTCTGCTACCACTAGATACGCAAGCAACTCAGTCTAACATACAATATTAAAGGGTTTACACATGATTGTTAAAATGTTTTTACACGTCTCATAAAGTCTATAATTAAATTTGTTAGATCAGCAGTGTTTTTTGCTAATTTTGTAAACTGAGTAGGCCTGGTGGTCAGAACAAGGAAGCCACAATTGCGTTTGAATAAGGTCAAGACAAACAAGGAAGCACCTCGGTTGTGTGGGATTATTTTGGTTTTAAGTGTGATGACCACACTCAGTCACTAGTGGTTTGATAAAAGCTGTAGATCACGAGGTGGCTAGTCATAGGAGAAATACGACAGACCTCTTAAACTAAAGTAAAACAAACTGTATAAGCAGTTTTTTGCCAAAGTTGACGCATGCAAATTAAGCCTGCCATTTGTTTATATTTACAGTTGATTGTTAGGGCTGGGTTAAATAAATGGATTTCTCAATTTTAATCGATTCTTAAATCCCAAGAATCGATCTTTTGGTCTATGCTATTTTCAGTTGATGAATGATTGCCTCCCATTCAATATTACTTGCGATATGAAACAGCTTGTGAATTCTGTCAATTTTTTTAAGAAATTCAAACATTAAATACCCTTCTGGAGCCTGTACTATTAATTACAGCACAAAATAAACACGAACATCAAAAGGCATGTCAAAAGATATAGGCTAGATTGACTTACCGAAATTAACCATGTCTTATGTAATCGCTCAATCAGTGTTTGAACCGTGGAAAGACCTCAATAAAGCAACTTGTAAACAATGTAACCTAATGTTCCATTTACCTCAGAAAAGCCACTCAATGTCCATGTAAATGTTTATTCCAAAAGAATATATGTAAACATAATTGTTATTATAACATAATTATTATTATAAAAACCTCCTAATTTAAATGTAAGTAACCTATACAAATCAGTTGATTTTAACCTTTAAAATTATAGTAATGTAACAACTAGGTTTCCTGTAGAGTTTACAGCATTTTTTTTTTTTGCAATATTATTTTACCTTGAGGAATTGAATCGAATCACAAGCTTGTGAATTTAAATTAAATTGTGACTATTTGATGATAGAACTTTAGTAATTCGAACTAAAACTTGGTAACCAATGTATGACTGCATATTTGTCATTTTTACTAAACTTAGGACTGATGGTGGTGTAAGATATTGTTGGTCATTCAGTGTTTAAAAGAGAATACTACTACTATTAATTCTACTACTAATAACATAATAAAACGCACTAAAAAAGTAAGGAGCTGCTGGATCCATGAATATTAATCAAGCTTTCAGCGTTTGCTCGAACTGATTTGCTGAAATCAAAACAGGGATGGTAATAGATGAGCGCCAGCATTAGTTCTGCCAACTACCGGAGAAATCAGCATATCTTCTGCTTGTTCTTAAAAGCTGAATAATTTCAAATGAACTATACGTTATTTCGACAGGAAAATACAACAAAGAATATCATTTACGTGTAGCGCGTTGATTCTGCGTGGTATGTAAGACTTTCGCGCTCTCTCTTTTTGCGTGTGTGAGAGAAACGGCGCTCTCAGCAAAGAGACGGCGAGTCGTGCGCCTTGACACTATAGTTTACGATACGTCAAATACAGGTACGCTGCGCATCCATTGAGCTGAATTGAAATAGTACAAATCGCTTGACGGAGAGCAAAATTCTCAAGCGCTAAGTCAGTGTTCAGCGAGTGAAAATATATCGATCTATGCTAAACTTACACTTAGCCTCTAACACACACAAGCGAATGAAATTTTAGAATTTATTAGCCAATGGCTAATGATAGACATTATCTAGTCACCCAGACTGAAGGATTAGTTGCATGTTATGCGAGTGATTTACTCGCATTGTAGAGGGTTGCACTGTTCACCTCGTTTATACACTGTCAGTGAAATGTGACCCAATTCATATTTTTTTTTTGCTCATATGTGACACAAATCGGATGTGTTCTATGACCGTCTAAACAGGAAAAAAATGCATGCATTCGGATATTTCGAGATCGGTTTGAGATCCTCATTCATATGTGGAAATAAATCAGATGGCTATGTGACAATGCGACTCATGTAAATGGGCAGATCGGATTTTCTTAGGCATTAGGCTACGTCTCCCCGGTTTAATGACGAGAGCAACCTCCACGCACATCTGCAAAGGGACGGATGGCCTGACGAAACGTCATGTCGTCATAGGAGAGGAATGTGGACAAACTTTGACACAACATATTAAAGGTTGGCTTGCTCATCCTAAGATTTCGGACCCACTGCTCCTCGTTAAAGCCCGCCACAATTTGTTCCCATCAGTCCTGAGATCTCTCTCGCACACAATAACTGAAGCATATGCGCAGGCTGCAATGAAGGATTTGCAATTTCGTCCTCCTCGCTCCTTCGCCTCAAAATCATTGGTGATGTTTGGTGAACTTCGTATAAATCGCAAAGCTAGCATCAAGCATCTTTCGCGTTCATCCATCTGTGCAAGAACCCCCTTTAAGCTTGCACGATGTTTCAGATAGTATGGCAAGTGTAAACTCATGAATCGGATATGGGTCACAATAGAAAGAACGTGTAATCGGACGGTCAAAAATATTGGATATAGGCAACAAATCAGAATTGGGCATCAAGACCTGCAGTGTAAACGAAGCCTTTGAGAGGTTGGCATAATCAGGGGTGCACAGTGAGTTACTGAAGTAAGTATCGGAGTGAGTACCAGGAGATGATGTCACATTACCGTTTTTATAGCATAAAATAACTAACTAAAACCAAACTTAAAAAAACCCCGAACACTTAAATTTACATTAGTGTGCAAAAAACTACCTAAAATTATAGAAAACACCTTTGGAAAAAATGTATTTGTGTTATTTGATTGTTCCGATATATTTATTTGTATAAATTAAATATAATGAATCCTTATTAAAGAGCAGTGAATTTTCTCTTTTTATTTTGTTGTTTGATAAATATTAAGTGTACAGAAGGCATTAGGTTTATTACGCACCGTCACTTTAAGACCGAGTGTGGAGATCCAATTGCACTGATGCACTGTACGTTCTGTAAACACATAACCGACTGTTTACGTGAATACTCACACACAACATTGTCTAAATGTCCGTTTTGGAATTTGTCCATTCAGACGCGAAAGAGAGCTCAATTCAATCCGTGCGTGTGTGTGCGCACAGAAAAACATAACGAATAAAGCTCTCTTTCGCGTCGTCACTCTTATTCAGATCTATCCATATGTCTGCTCTTCTCTTTCTCCCAGACTTTTAAATTTTTTAATGATTTGAGACATGCAGCAAGCGCATGCCAACTCATGTGCCGCAGGTAGATCAGCACGTTACAATTCAAATGTGCGCAGCCATCTACCACAAACGCAAATCAGTTCTGACTGGATCACTTCCCCAACCGTCCCTCCCTAACATTTCGGTCTAGTTTTTATTCGTTGACGAAAATGTATTGACATAGTGGTCGTCATTTAAAACGGATTTTTATTTAGTTATTGTCTCGTTTTCTTCTGTGAAAAAATGAAATTAACACTGCCTAGGGTTGCATTTTGCCGACAGTTACCCTTAAAATACGCAAATGCGCGTAGTAACACAAGTGGCATTACACATTCCTGATTTTTGTCGTGCATGCGTACCTGCGTACCAGTTATGTGTACCCCTGGGCATAATGCTTTGTTTACTTAGAACATGAGATATGCATATTAGATATAATTATTTTCTGGCCTTAAATAATAACTGATTTGACACAAGATTTGTTTGCATCGCATATCACCGTTGTGCTATTCAACAAGTAAATCATGTATTGCCGTTGTCCCTCCATATCGTGCAGCCCTAATGTGTACCTTCATTTCACTCTGACACTGCTGTCTCGCCACCATAGGTGTCCTCCACGGACATTTCTCCCAGCTCTGTGTAAGATCTTCCTGGATGAGAGCGCACCAGATAATGTGCTGGAAGTGACAGCCAGAGCCATCACCTACTACCTGGACGTTTCTGCTGAATGCACCCGCAGGATTGTGGGAGTAGATGGAGCCATCAAAGCCCTGTGTAACCGGCTAGTGGTGGTGGAGCTTAACAACAGGACCAGCAGAGATCTGGCTGAACAATGTGTAAAGGTAAATATTGCTTTATTGGCTGGCGTGAATTATTTTTTTCAGACTTTTTTCTATGAGGTTAAACAATTGAAAGATGTTCTATAAAGCTACTTGATTTTTTCCAAAAGTTCAGTAAATTCCACTATGCATGAATGATTGTCACACCATATACTGTCTTGTCATCAGGTTCTGGAGCTGATCTGCACACGGGAGTCTGGTGCTGTATTTGAAGCGGGTGGACTGAACTGTGTGTTGAGCTTTATTAGGGACAGCGGTCATCTTGTGCACAAAGACACCTTGCACTCTGCCATGGCAGTAGTTTCTCGCCTCTGTAGTAAGATGGAGCCACAGGACTCTTCCCTTGAGACATGTGTGGAGTCCCTGTCTAGTCTGCTGAAACATGAAGACCACCAGGTAGTACATGACTAAAACTTATGGTTCTTCCAATAAAAGGCTCTTCTGCTCTCCAAGACTGTATTTATTTGATTAAAAAAATACAGTAAAAAAACGTGATCCTTTAGAAATAATTCTAATATTCAGATTTTTGTTCTTGATGTTGCAAATAGTTTTGGTGCTTAATATTTTTGTGGAAACTGATAAAAAAATAAGATTCTTTGATGAAAAGAAAGTTCAAAAGAACAGCATTTTTTTAACATTACAAATGGCTTTTACTCTCACTTTCAATCAATTTAATGCATCCTAATAGGTATAGAGAACTGACATTGTTGGTAAAATGACGCCCAAATGTTACACGAAGAACTAAATGATAATTGTCCTGGTGAAATCCACAGGTGTCTGATGGAGCTCTGCGCTGCTTTGCTTCACTGGCGGACCGGTTTACACGGCGTGGAGTTGACCCAGCCCCATTAGCCAAGCATGGACTGACAGAAGAGCTGCTGTCCCGTATGGCTGCGGCAGGGGGGATGGCATCTGGACCCTCTTCCACCTGCAAGCCTGGCAGGACCTCCAGTGGAGCCGCTCCAAATGCTGCAGACTCTAAACTGAGCAACCAAGTGTCCACCATTGTCAGCCTGCTGTCTACACTCTGCAGAGGCTCACCACTTGTCACACATGTAAGATGTTATTTACAGAAATATTCTAGCCATTTGCTAGATGTCACAAGTCCGGTGTGTCCTCTGTTTTTTTTTGACAGAACATTGCGAGAGGACATTTCTGAAATGTATTTGAAATCTCAGTTTCTACTAGTTACATTTATGGACA
The DNA here is from genome assembly GCF_949152265.1 of Phoxinus phoxinus. NCBI lineage: Eukaryota > Metazoa > Chordata > Actinopteri > Cypriniformes > Leuciscidae > Phoxinus > Phoxinus phoxinus. The sequence continues at coordinate 23,744,753 of NC_136888.1, forward strand.
TTTGTGTTTCCTCCTTCAGGATCTCCTGCGCTCAGAGCTGCCTGACTCCATGGAGAGTGCTCTGCAGGGGGATGAGCGCTGCGTGCTGGACACCATGCGGCTGGTGGACTTGCTGCTGGTGCTTCTCTTTGAGGGCCGCAAGGCTTTGCCCAAATCCACAGCTGGTTCTACCGGCCGTATTCCTGGTCTGCGGCGTCTTGACAGCTCCGGGGAACGTTCCCACCGACAGCTTATTGACTGTATACGCAGCAAAGACACCGATGCTCTCATTGATGCCATTGACACTGGTGGTACGTGTTTGAGTAGTGCATACAAGATCAATATATTTGGGGGCATGGACTTTGAAGGCTTTTGTTGCTTTGAGGCGACATCCTACCTGACTTGTACCTTTACTTTTTTTTCCCCTCCTCCTGAAAGCATTTGAAGTGAATTTCATGGATGATGTAGGACAGACTCTGTTGAACTGGGCATCTGCATTTGGAACACAAGAGATGGTAGGTTTTATTAATTTATAGCTGGGGTTTTTTTTTTCAGTGCACATGTTGCAAGAAATTACTTTTAGACAGTAAAACAGCATGACCAAACAAACCACATACTTATGAGTAAAGCTTACATGCTGAATTTAGGAGCACACTATTCTTACTCTGTGCAATATGGTTATGTGGAGCAGAATTCAGAATTCTGGCTGACTCGCCACCAGCAGCAATATTACAAATGCCGTGCATAATGAAAACAAATACAACCTAATTTCTTGACCCTCTTGGTCTGGTGATTGCTTTTGTAAGTTGGAAGAATGGGGTCAGTGCTACAGATGAACGTAGTTTTCTGATGACTGCATGATCTCACTGTATTCTGGCCTGCTTAAGGTGGAGTTTCTCTGCGAGAGAGGTGCTGATGTCAATAGAGGCCAGAGGTCATCCTCTCTGCACTATGCTGCCTGTTTTGGCAGGCCACAAGTAGCCAAGGTAAAGTGTTTGTCATGTGACCCAGTCTTTGTATATTCATTATACATTGTTTTTTAACACATTCTATTTATTTTATGGCAAATGTTTTCCCAATAGACTTTACTGCGCCATGGGGCCAACCCTGACCTGAGAGATGAAGATGGAAAAACACCGTTAGACAAAGCTAGAGAAAGGGGACACAGTGAGGTTGTAGCAATTCTCCAGTCACCTGGTGAGTTCATCAGCTTTTATCTTCACTTTATGACATTTCAGTTAACCACTGGTATCGGTCACACCAATAAAATATGAGTGTTGTTTCCCTTCTGCTATTTGAAAGTAAATGCTTCAGAAGATTAAAGCTAAAGTATTTTTTTATGTTAAAATACTTTTTTATATTCCTTAGTATGCAGAGGCTATTTTAAACTATTTGTAGGCAAATTTTTCCTGAAAAATGTAAACCCTGAGGCCATATGGTGCAATCAAAAGATTGCCTCCGCAGTATTGGCTAAACTAATAGTGTGAATTTGGGACAGAGTAGCTTGTTTGGACATCTAATGGCAGATGAGGGAGTGTTTTGAAAGCCCTGTTTAAACTATATTATTTTGCACTTTGTGGTGACACTGGTGGCATATAAATTACACCCTTGTCCTTTAATGCAGTCACTCACCATTAATTTTATAATGGTGACTTCCATGGGATTTTTCAAATAAAGAGTTTCTTATGTTTGATGTAGGAGACTGGATGTGCCCTGTCAACAAGGGGGATGACAAGAAAAAGAAGGATATTAATAAAGAAGAGGAAGAGGGCAGTGAGCCAAAAGGTGACCCTGAGATGGCACCTATCTACCTGAAAAGGCTGCTCCCAGTATTTGCACAGACCTTTCAGCAAACCATGCTGCCTTCAATAAGGTGAGTGGTTCATGTGGACCATCAGTGCTGAAGTATATAAAAAAAAAAGTTTATTGCTATACGTTTTGCATTTCGGATAACAGTTTGCATCATCTCTTTCACAGGAAAGCCAGTTTAGCTCTGATCAGAAAGATGGTGCACTACAGTTCCGAAGTTCTACTTAAGGAAGTGTGTGACTCTGATGCTGGACACAACTTGCCCACTGTACTTGTGGAGATCACTGCAACTGTCCTGGATCAGGAGGTCAGATCATTTTGTCTTTCCCTCTTGATGATCTTTTTTTATTTATTTAATAGGGCTAAAGTTAAGTCTTACTGACCTTTCTACTCCTCTCTCACAGGATGATGATGATGGTCACCTGCTGGCACTTCAGATCATTAGGGATCTAGTGGATAAGGGAGGTGACAGGTTTTTAGATCAGCTAGCCAGACTGGGTGTCATTAATAAGGTGTCCACTCTGGCAGGACCCACGTCAGATGACGAAAATGAGGAAGAGGCCAAGCCCGAGAAGGTCTGAATCATCTCAGTTCAGATTCATGTCTTTATTGTTGTGCAATTATTTAGTAAAAAATCATTCTTTAAAATATTTAGAAATTGCTCTGAAGATCTTTTTTGGTTTATTTTCTAGGATGATGAACCACAAGAGGATGCCAAAGAGATTCAGCAGGGGAAGCCCTACCACTGGAGAGACTGGTCCATCATCAGAGGCAGGGACTGCCTTTATATCTGGAGTGACGCAGCTGCTTTGGAGCTCTCCAATGGAAGCAATGGTTGGTTCCGCTTCATCCTGGATGGAAAACTGGCCACCATGTACTCCAGTGGAAGCCCAGAGGGTGGCTCTGACAGTTCGGGTAGGTCTCCTGCACATAGACTCCTCGATCAATGAAAAAACAAAATAGTTCCTGACACCAGTTGAATAAATTTGATTTCTTTGTTAAATTATGATTGACTCCTGTGCGGTCTAATAGCTGATGCTTTCTTTCTTTCCCTCCTTCCTATAGAGAGCAGAAGTGAGTTTCTGGAGAAGCTGCAGCGTGCCAGGAGTCAGGTCAAACCAGTGACAGCCAGCCAGCCCATTCTGTCCACACAAGGTCCCACCAAACTCACTGTGGGCAACTGGTCTCTCACTTGTCTGAAAGAGGGTGAGATTGCCATCCATAACTCCGATGGCCAGCAGGCCACCATCCTCAAAGAGGACCTACCAGGCTTTGTGTTTGAGTCAAACCGAGGCACTAAGCACTCTTTCACAGCAGAAACCTCTCTTGGTAAGTTTGGAATAATAGATTAAAAGCATTGGTTTTGTCAGTATGTTTCCTAAGTCACTCAATTATTGGTGCCTCTGTTTTAACAGGGTCCGAGTTTGTTACTGGGTGGACTGGTAAGCGAGGAAGAAAGCTTAAATCCAAATTGGAAAAAACTAAACAGAAGGTAATGATTACTGGGCATTCATTTTATCCTTTAGAGCTTGACTCATAGTTTTGACCATGCCTATTTGAGCCATGGTTGCACAACTGTTCAAAGTTTGAGGTCTTCAGTGCCGCATGATCCTTCAGAAATCATTCTGTTATGCTGATTTGGTGCTCAAGAGACATTGAAATGTTTTTGTTTTGTTTTTCCCACACAAAAAACACTTTATGGAAACCATGATGCATTACATCAGAATTCTTTATGAGTATAAAGTTCAAAAGAATAGCATTTATTTGAATTAGAAGCCTTTTGTATCATTATAAATGTCTTCACTGTCACTTTGATTAATTTACTACACCCTTGCTTAAAAAAATTACACTGACCCCAAACTCTTAAACGGTAGTGTATTACATAAAATTACTCAACATTCATTTTCCACCTTTGTGTCTGTAGGTGAAAACCATGGCCAGAGATCTGTACGACGATCACTTCAAGGCTGTGGAGAGTATGCCGAGAGGGGTAGTGGTCACTCTGAGAAACATCGCCACACAGCTAGAGTCTGCTTGGGAGTTGCATACTAACAGACAGGTATAATTATGCTCAACTTTGTCACAGTTTATTTTAGCTTCCATGTAGTTGAGGTCAGAAAGAAAACAACGGTGAGTAAGATTTTGTTGCTTTTTTCCCCTCAGTGTGTTGAAGGTGAAAACACATGGCGAGACCTCATGAAAACAGCTCTGGAGAATTTAATAGTCGTTCTCAAAGACGAGAACACCATTTCTCCATATGAAATGTGCAGCAGTGGTCTCGTGCAAGCACTTTTTACTGTCCTCAGCAATGTGAGTCACACATACACAAATACGTTACTGTCAGTTGTAAACATGTTAACTTTTATTCCCAATACTCATTACTCTTTTACTTTATTTACATGTTTGCGTCACAGAGTGTGGAACTAGATGTGAAACATGATTGTAAGCCTCTAATGGAAAGAATAAATGTGTTCAAGACTGCGTTTACTGAAAATGAAGATGACGAAAGGTAAAGTATATCTTGCATAAGGTCATTGTGTCCTACCCAGACACTGCATGCAAAAGCGATCTCTTCCCTATATATCCGAGTCTCTCGACCAGCAAGTTCTTTTTCTGGTTTGGACATGTTGAACAAATTTGTTTTTGTTTGTCATACATTTAATTGTGTCTGTCCTCCAGCCGACCCGCAGTTGCCTTAATCCGCAAACTGTTAGCAGTGTTGGAGTCAATAGAGCGGCTACCTCTACACTTATATGATACACCAGGCTCAACGTATAATTTACAGGTCAGTCTCTATGTTTGGATGTGTATTTTCAGTTTGGTGCATGTGAAACAGTGACATCTTTCATTACGAATTGTCATTTCATTTAAATCTTTTTCTGTCATGTTAGATACTAACAAGGAGGTTACGCTTCCGCTTGGAGCGTGCTCCAGGTGAAACGGCCTTGATTGATCGTACTGGTAGAATGCTAAAGATGGAGCCGCTGGCCACTGTTGAGTCACTGGAGCAGTATCTGCTCAAGATGGTAGGAAAGCTTTTTTGTTTATTTCTACTGTTCCATATTTACGTAGCTGTATCCCCACAGGCATCTGAGAAAAGATCATAACTTTGTCTCCTCCCTTTCCCCAGGTGGCCAAGCAGTGGTATGACTTTGACAGGTCCTCATTCATCTTTGTCAGAAAGCTCAGAGAGGGCCAGAGCTTCACCTTCAGGCACCAACATGACTTTGACGAGAATGGAATTGTGTACTGGATCGGCACCAACGCCAAGTGAGCAGATTTGTCTTTTTTGCACGACCAATTTAAATTAAAATCTATTTAAATGATCAACAAAGATCATTCTCATACTCTGAACCACAATATCAAAAAGTTAATCCTTTTCTGTTTGTCCACAGGACTGCGTATGAATGGGTAAACCCTGCTGCTTATGGATTGGTGGTTGTGACCTCTTCCGAGGGCAGAAACTTGCCTTATGGCCGACTTGAAGACATCCTGAGCAGAGACAGCTCAGCCCTCAACTGTCACACCAACGATGATAAAAACGCATGGTTTGCCATCGACCTTGGTTTATGGGTCATCCCTTCTGCGTACACACTTCGCCACGCTCGTGGATACGGTCGATCCGCCCTCCGGAATTGGGTATTTCAAGTGTCCAAAGATGGTCAGAACTGGATGACACTCTACACGCATGTGGACGACAGCTCTCTCAATGAGCCAGGGTATGTGTGTTATAACCAGTATTTTGGAGAGTGCTATCCTTTTTTTTCTTTTTTTTCTGCACCTACTTATGACCCATGTTACTGCATTAGGTCGACAGCCACTTGGCCTCTGGATCCATCCAAAGATGAGAAGCAGGGCTGGAGACACATTCGTATTAAACAGATGGGGAAGAATGCCAGCGGACAAACACACTACCTCTCCCTGTCTGGTCTAGAGATCTATGGCACTGTTACTGGTGTGTGTGAGGACCAGCTGGGTAAGTGCCAATCATTTCTAATACTACTTTTGTCATTGTAATTTAATTATAATATTTATGCTTACTCAAGAGCTTTTTCTTGTCCGTATGTGAATATTTGACTTGTGATTGACCCAATTGCAGTAATGACAGATTCAGTAATGTTCTACTACATAAGTCTGGCTTTAAAGTTGCGATGTGAAGGAAGTAGTTAAAAATCTCATTATTCATATTGTGATGTACAGCCAAGTGAAACCGATTATTGAAAAGAGAATAATTATTTTATTAGATCATTAGATCAAAGACAATAATAATTTACATTTCACGCCAACTTCAAAAAGACATCTCTCATCATGACACTATTGGATTATGATTAACATGAACTGGAAGTCATTAAAAGAGAGCTCTTTAGTAAACATATTTTAATTTGTCTAAAGTATCACAAAAGAAAAATGACCATCCTTAATTGCATGCTTTTTTTAATTTGAGGTTGCTTTGTCTCTGCTCATGTTTCCAATCAGCCAAGGTTTGTTCTGCATTGTCAGGTAAAGCAGTGAAGGAGGCAGAGGCCAACTTGAGACGACAGCGCCGTCTCTTTCGCTCTCAGGTGATGAAGTACATCGTTCCAGGGGCACGGGTGGTGCGTGGCATTGACTGGAAGTGGAGGGACCAGGATGGCAATCCTGCTGGAGAGGGCACTGTGACCGGAGAGGCCCATAATGGTGAGGATTGGAGCCACTTCTGTGGCTCTTAGTGTGTGCATCCAACCGTTGGTAGCTTGTGTAGGACAGCGCAATGTTGTAATGCTTATGCCATAGCAGATTTCTGTTCAGCGGTTGTCAAGGCATCACTGCATCGGACCACTACATGAAAAGTGCATTACTGGCCAATCAACAATGGAGTTCAGTGGTACTTCAGTGTTTAAGGGAAACAAATTGTGAACATCAAGTGCATTTGCATGTTTTAGAGCTTTCTGCAGCAAATCCATCAAAAGTGAGGGGGGAGATGGAGTTACCCATTACTGACGTTCACACAGTAAAACAACTAAAGTTAAATCGCATTTGGACTTGTTTTCCCATCTTGCCTCAGAGCGACTGTTTTCAGACCAGCCCTTTTTATTTTCAAGTGACTTCACAAATGCTTTGTGTATTTAAAGAAAATTAAACTGTGATGGGGTTGATCTGAAACTAGTCTTTTTCCCTGTGTTTACTTCCTTATATGGTGCTTTCCTCTTGCTTCTATTCTGCATGAAATGATAAAAAACTATCTGTTTCACACTCTGAAGTTCAATGATACGTGTTAGATTACTACTTCTTGCTCTCTGCAACTGTCATTCCATACCTTTTTGTTTTTGTTAGTTTGCTATTTTGAAGTGCAACCTTTATCCCTCCCCCCCAACTTAACAGGTAACATTTTTACATATCCTACTCGTATTATCTTAAGCATCCACTCTGTTGCTATTGATTCTTTGGGCAGCCATGTTTCAGTGTGTAAAACAGCCTTTTTAACCTGTCTCCATCAGTCAAGCCAAGTGCATGTTGATGTCACAATTTGCAAGCTCCGAACGAACTCCATTGCAAGTGTATTTGACACTGACCGAAATGATTCTTCTGTTCTTTTTCTTAAGTGGCTTTGTAGCTTGGCATTTGCAAAATTCTACTGCTTTTTTGTTTTGTTTTTTTAATTTGTCATTTTCTGTGCTTCATGTTTCTACCTCACTGCTTCACCTGGACCAGAGTGATTTGGGTGTCTTCTTAGATGATCGTCAGTAGTATGAATATGAATTGAATAGGTTTGGCAGAGATACAAAACTAAATTTGACCTCATCCAATGGTCTTGGTTTATTCTGTTGTTTCTGGTCCAGTGTCAAGCAAAAGCTGTTGTCTTTGACTTGCTGCTGTCTCTCTCTGCTCTCTTGCTGGGTCTCACCCGTTCATATCCCCCCTCCCTCCCCCACTTTCCAGGCTGGATTGATGTCACCTGGGATGCCGGTGGCTCAAACTCGTATCGTATGGGTGCGGAAGGGAAGTTTGACCTCAAGCTTGCGCCAGGGTACGACCCTGAGTCAGCGCCGTCACCCAAACCTGTCTCATCCACTGTTGCAGGCACACCGCAGTCCTGGAGCAGCCTGGTGAAAAATAACTGCCCAGACAAGGGTGGCTCATCCTCCACAGCGGGGGCCAGTTCCTCCAGCCGCAAGGGTAGTAGCAGTTCGGTGTGTAGCGTGGCCAGCAGCAGCGATTTAAGCCTCAGTTCCACCCGAGTGGAGCGCAGGGTCGAGAGCCTGTTGGAGCAGGGAGTAAGCATCGTTGGAGGGCCCCCGGGGGCGGAGGGCCAAGAACCGATAGTTGTGCTTTCCTCTGCAGAGGCCGGCTCAGTCTCCAGCACCAGCACACTAACGGCGGACACGGGAAGCGAAGGTGGCGAACGTAAAACACCAGCACCCGATGGCGCTTCGACCGCTATCTCTATGGGAATCGTGAGCGTGAGCTCTCCTGACGTCAGCTCTGTTTCAGAGTCATCTAGTAAGGACGCTGCATCCCAGAGGCCCTTGTGCTCTGCCACCAGCGCGCGGCTGTCCGTCAGCTCACTATTGGCAGCTGGAGCACCCATGAGCTCCAGTGCCAGTGTCCCCAACTTGTCCTCCCGCGAGGCCAGCTTGATGGAGTCGTTCGTCCGCAGGGCACCCAACATGTCTCGCACCAATGCCACCAACAACATGAACCTGAGCCGAAGCAGCAGTGATAACAACACTAACACGCTGGGGCGCAATGTCATGAGCACTGCCAGTGAGTATCTTCAACTGCCCATTCTTCTAGGAGCCAGTACTTGGGTTTAGATCTGTGGTTTTCAGCTTTTTAGTCTCCATAGCCCACCAATGTTCACAACAGTATTTGTAGGCCCCTAGAGCAGAGCAGTTTTGTTATTAGAACTTAATATAACCTTTGGGCCCTGCTAATAACTGTAAATTAAAAGTATTATAATTAAATAAATTGAATAGCTCATATTATTAATTGTAATTAAATTACTCTTTTTAACCAATGAATTTACATGACTCTTCCAGTCAGTCGTGATTCGCTGGATAAGGATTTTCATATTTATATCAATTTCTACCCGATAAAATATTTTGGAACTAGTAAAATGTATATTTATTATAAAATGGCCATGGAGTCTTAAGATTTAATTAATTTGATCAATTAACACTTTTCCGGATCTACAAATCCATAGGGGTGACCCCGAATATTCAAAGATTTGATACTTCGATAGGAGGAGCCTGATTCTACTACCAATCTCACGGTCGAATCTTCGCAGAGGTGTTATGATAAATATTTTTAGCATGCGTGAATAAATCCAACCACCCCTATGACAAATGTAAGTTTCACTTTCGATCTGTGACCGACAGAGGAGCGTCTTGGCGACAGGGATTTAAACCTTAAAAAATGTCTGGGATAAGAAAATCTGAAGTGTGGGTGCACACCATCAGAAAAGATATTCTCAAAGACTGGATTTAGCATCAGGAAAACCATGATCGCACTTCTGCTGGCCAACGTTAACAAGTTGGTTTTGCTCGGGACATTCTAAAACGCTTAATATAAAAATTGCTTTTAAAAGACCTATAAAGGGCACTTTAACGTGGCTTAATGTATATTAAAACAGTGGTGTTAAAAGACAAGTGTTTTTCGCATACAATTTGAAAAGACCCAAACGAACACAGACCGTGTGAAAGACTAGATTTTTTTTTTTTTTTGATCAGGTAGGGTACAAGTGATATCAAAACATATCAGCCGGTTCTAATTTGATTTTTGGATGCTGTGAACATGTTTAGCTAAAAAGACAGTCCAGTTTAGCTTCTCTGCCGTTAAAAAGACAGTTGACAATTCTGGCTATACTTTAGTTTTTTAAATAATTTCTTTAAATATTTTTATTTGTATTTTATTCATTGATCACTCAGGGTTATCTAATTTAACTATTTGTGGCTTGCATTTTGAATATATGTTCCCCTGCACTTAAGGCATTTTGCACACATTTGTTCTGCACCTTGTGACTTGATTCTGATTTCTTTTGTTTTGTATTTTTATTTATTAGAAAGGTATATTCTGTTCTAATTTATTTCAGTTAATGAATTGTTTATTTCGGTGCATCGATGTTGCGCTGTACTTAGAGGCTTCTCGCATTTTATTGATATATGACTATAGGCAAGACTTGACGAATCTGATTCTACTATGAAAATCCTTAGTCGGGGACACCCCTACAAATCAGATTTACATTTAATAGAATTACATTTAAAATGTTTTAATTATATATATATATATATATATATATATATATATATATATATATATATATATATATATATATATATATAAAGGGTTTTCTTTTTAAGAAACACAATTGTTGAGGGTGAATAAATAGCTTGATTAATCTTATTTTAATGCTTTAAATTATTTTTTCATCTTGAGGCCCTGGCTTCCTGTTTGAGAACCACTGTTTATATGTTCTTTATTAATGACAAACTTAAAAGAAGGCTTATTATATTTAATCGTACGGCAAATGTTCTCAGAAAAATTTGTCATTATAGTCAGAATTGCAGTATAGGAGTATAGAAGAGAGATAGTACCTGTAGTATTTGCAATGCCTTAGGCTTGATTTGCAATGCAGTACTATTTCATCTGTTAGCATGTCTTGTCTTTTTCAGGATATTTTAGTCCTTATGTAATAGCAATCATTTTGTTGAATTTATTTTTGAGTAACATCCTGCTCCTGTCCTGAGTATTTAACTGTTCTGTGAATATTAACAGGACTCTAATATTGGCCATGATTTGCATACTGCAGCCATTTGAAGCATGTTTAGTTTGTAGAGCAAGCTTTTGATTTTCAGTTACCTGCTTTTTTTTTTTTTTTTTTTTTTGGAGACTAATCAAAGTTTTTGGGTTTTGTTTGCAGCTTCTCCTCTTATGGGTGCGCAGAGCTTTCCTAACCTTACAACCACTGGTACCACCTCAACTGTTACAATGTCCACCTCCATAGTAACCAGCAGCAATAATGTAGCCACGGCAACTACAGGTTTGTCCGTCGGCCAGTTGCTCAGTAACACGCTGACGACCAGCCTGACCTCTACATCTAGCGAGAGTGACACAGGTCAGGAGGCTGAGTTTTCTCTCTATGGTAGGCCATGTTACATTTATTATACACTCACTTTTCCCTCACCCTCAATTGTTCTAGTACATCCCCCTCCTCAGCCCGTTTATTTTTTATTTTTTTTTAAGATTAATCTCTAATTTGATGTTTTTGCTTTTTCCTAGACTAATTACTTAGTCTGGTCCTCTGAATTGATCTCCTTGATTTATTTTCTTAAATATGAAGGCTGATTTATTTTCATTGCCTTTCTTCCGCTCAGACTTCCTGGACAGTTGTCGGGCCAACACATTGCTTGCCGAGTTAGATGACGAGGAAGACTTGCCAGAGCCAGATGATGACGATGATGAGAATGAGGATGACAATCAGGAAGAACAGGAGTATGAGGAAGTTCTGGTACGGTCCAGGGTCAACCTTGGTTACCACGTTCATATTCATAGGGTAAAACCTGTTGTAGTTTCAATAATAGTACAGTGGAAATCCTTTATTTTTGGTTTTCTTCGCGTTCTCCTCTCTGGTTACTTGAAATTTGGTGTTTTTATTTTATTTTATTTTGGTGACCAGTGTTTTTGTTTGTTTTCTTCTTTGGGTTGAGAATGTATTTGGTGTTCCAGGTTTTTTTTCAGCATGTTTCCTCTGTGTAGCATGTCTTTGGTTAGGTTAAATATGTGTTTCACGTTTACAAGCTGTTGAGCATTATGTGTAAGAGAGCTTTACCACTTTTCTTTTTCAATGGTGGCCTGAAAGGAGGAAGAGGAGTATGAAACCAAAGGGGGTCGGCGCAGGACATGGGACGACGACTTTGTGCTAAAGAGACAGTTTTCTGCTTTAGTACCTGCATTTGACCCCAGACCAGGCCGTACCAACGTCCAGCAAACTACTGACCTGGATATCCCTCCACCAGGTACTGGTTTGATATAAAAAAATTCTAAATATTTAAATTTTACTCTGTCATTTTTCTAATTTGCTTTTGCCATTTTTAATACTTTATATTTATATTTAAGTACTAAAATTACAATCCTAAATTAAGTTTATCTAATATTTATATTTTATTTCAGTTAATGTAGATAATTATATAATCGTTTTAGCTTGTCAATGGGTAAGTTCACCCAAAAATGAAAATTGTGTCATCTACTCTCAAGTTGTTTCAAACTTGAATGGATTTCTTTCTTTTGCTGAACACAAAAGAAGATATTTAGAAGAATATGGGTAACCAAACCGTTGATGGGGCCCCATTGACTTGACTTCCATAGTATGGAGTACATGACAGTTTTTTTCCATTTTTGGGTGAACTATCCCTTTACACTAGTTGCCTGCTGAGTCGAATACAGCAATCCATTGTGATTTTACATGGCAAATCTCATGTTTAATGTGTACAGGTACACCTCGCTCAGAGGTACAAGAAGAGGTGGAATGCACGCCTTCACCCCGTCTGGCTCTCATCCTGAAAGTAGCAGGTCTAGGGACTACACGAGAAGTAGAGCTACCTCTCACCAACTACAAGTCCACCATTTTCTATTATGTCCAAAAGCTTCTCCAGCTCTCATGCAATGGTGCTATTAAACCTGACAAGCTTAGGCGCATCTGGGAACCTACATATACGTGAGTCTAACGTTTTACAGTTGTTTTTAGTATTCAAACTTTTGTAGTCATTTTTGTATTGCCTTTCCCCCAGACGTCTGTTAACAAACATTGTTTTTTGTAGGATAATGTACAGAGAATTGAAGGACTCTGACAAAGAAAGAGAGAGTGGAAAGATGGTAATGACACGTTTTTAATGTTTCTCACAATATCTCTCTACCTATCTTCCTTTCATTCACTCTCTTCGGCTCATTAAAATCTTGGCTGTGATTTTTTCTGTGGCTGTCCCCAATGTGTAAATGCTCCTTCTCAGTAAATTGTCTGTCAGACGTCACTAACCTTAAAGCCAGAAGACTGTGAAATGACCCCAGTGGTATCTATTGTTAAATGCACGAGCCTCTCTAGTGGTTAAACCTACTGTAATGCATGTGTATTGCGTGAGACTTTACAATCAGGAAAGACCAACATTTGGTTCTTCCTGTTGTAGGGTTGCTGGTCTGTAGAGCATGTGGAACAGTACCTTGGCACAGATGAATTACCAAAGAATGACTTGATAACCTACATGCAGAAGAATGCAGACTCAACTTTCCTGCGCCACTGGAAATTAACCGGCTCTAATAAAAGTATTAGGAAAAACAGAAATTGTTCGCAGCTCATAGCTGCATACAAGGTATAGAATGCCATCGGATGTGCATATATATCTGTACATACCATCTTTATTTTCCCTTTTTTACTTTAAGTATTTTTTCTCTTTCTTGCTTGACTGTCACTTGTGTAGCCACCTGTTAGACAGTTGTTGGTGTCCTTTTGTAAATTCTATTGCCTAAATGGGTGTAAATGTGCCATGAAAGTTTTTAGCTGTCATTGTGGACTTTGTTCTCTATTTGCTTTGATTTTAAAATTTTTGTTGTCGTCTTTGGCCATAAACTATATAATTTTGTAAGAATTTAGTAATTGCGTTGTTATAGGTATGTTGTGATGATGATAAAAAGGTTGGGAGGAAAAATGACGGCTAGTTTGTGTTAACAGTACTTGCATGGTTTTACAGGACTTCTGTGAGCGTGGCTGCAGATCTTCAGGCCTGAGTTCAGGGACTTTGTCCGCCACACAGAGCTGTGACATCCTGAGTGCTGCACGTGAGCAGGCTCAGGCCAAGGCGGGCTCCGGCCAGAGTGCCTGCAGCGTAGAGGACGTACTGCAGCTCCTTCGCATCCTCTTCACCATCGGAGGAGAACCTTCATCCGGCCGCACACTACAAGAAGGTAAGGTGCTCCTTCTCAGAGCATTGTTTTGAACCAGTTGTTTTTGCTTCCATTTTGCAAATATGCATTTATAAGTCACATTTATTTGTGTAGATGTGGAAGAGCTACAGTTCAATGCATCACCTGAGGAATTCACCAGCAAAAAAATTACAACCAAAATCCTGCAGCAGATCGAGGTAATCTGATGTGTTTGATGTAGTTTTATTTATGCATGTTATACATTGTCGATGCAGTATAGTTCAAGAGTCAGGTCTGTACGATTTGTTTTTTATTATAGAAATCAATACTTGTATTCATCTAGGATGCATTAAATTGATCAAAAGACGTTTATAGTGTTACAAAATATTTATTTTTGTCTTTTTAGGAGCCACTGGCCCTGGCTAGCGGGGCTCTCCCAGACTGGTGTGAGCAGTTAACCAGCAAGTGTCCTTTCCTCATACCCTTTGAAACCCGGCAGCTTTACTTTACATGCACTGCATTTGGAGCCTCCAGGTCTGTGCTTGCAGTTTTCAAAGAGATCTTTACTTCATTCATACAAATCTGAAATGGCCGTTTGAGAATTTGCATCTCTCTCTAGGGCTATTGTCTGGCTCCAAAACCGAAGAGAAGCCACTATGGAGCGCTCCCGGCCATCCACAACAGTTCGTCGTGATGATCCCGGCGAGTTCCGTGTTGGTCGGCTCAAGCACGAGCGTGTCAAGGTGCCTCGTGGAGAGAGTATGATGGAGTGGGCTGAGAGTGTGATGCAGATACATGCTGACAGAAAGTCTGTACTGGAGGTAAACACCACAACATAATGTTAGGGGAAGAAATAGTGGGGTCTAAAAGTCTGAGAGAGGTTCACGGTTCCTAAACTGAAAGTGCTTCTGTTTTCATTACAAATTATGGTAACACTTTATTTTACGGTGTCCTTGTTATACGTTACATGTATTAACTGCAGTAACTATAATTAAATTATGCATTATTTCAAGCAACTAACCCTACACCAACCCCTATTCCTAACCATATAGTAAGTACATGTAATTAATCATAATTTCTCAATACTTGAATGTATAATTACACTGTAACACGGACACCTTAAAATAGTGTAAACATTTTGTCATATTTTGTACAGCATGATACAAGAGCATCTTGTACTTCAGTGGAAGCAATAACATCTGTACAAAGGAGTTCATGGTCAATGTTACAATTTTTCATCAGTATTCTGTGATTACGACTAGGGATGCAACGATACCATTTTTTCAGAACCGATCCGATACCAAACATTCTGAGTATCGACCGATACCGATACCAATCCGATACCAGCACAGTTTTTTCTTTTTAATCAAGTAGAATTTCTATAACTCTGTGTGTTGAACTGATAATCACTCTTTTGTGTGTTAAACACAATCTACTTAATACAGACAACTTCATTATAAAGAAAAACAACAAATAAAAAAAAAATATGATCATAATCTGTGACAAAAATGCTATTATAAACTAGATTAGTGGATAATTCAGTAGTAAAATTTAGCCTAGAAAAAAATCACAAGTGCACAATAATTGTATTAAATCTGAACATGAAAAAACATTTAGTGGGGAACAAATATGAGACAATAAGTGTAACACTAAATTTGGTAAAACGTTACACATTGCTCTTTGTATTGTTGTAAAATACATTCATGAAAAACAAAATAACAAAAATCAAAAACATTAATTATTTTATAGCCTAGGCCTACTA
This sequence comes from Phoxinus phoxinus, assembly GCF_949152265.1. Lineage (NCBI taxonomy): Eukaryota > Metazoa > Chordata > Actinopteri > Cypriniformes > Leuciscidae > Phoxinus > Phoxinus phoxinus. The sequence goes on from NC_136888.1 coordinate 23,760,195, forward strand.
TAAAATTGAGACATGTTTTAAATGTATAGCACATCGGTTTAATGAGGCAGCAACATGATGGATAGTACAGAACTAGAAAGGCTATTAATAATCGTTCATTGCGTCGCTGTATTATGATATGAAAGGCCCCAATACAGTGCGGCACACATCGCTTATGCGCATCCCGAGCGCAGAATGATGCGCTTGAAGCAACACGAGTCACAGCGTGCAGCGCGTCGGGTCCGCATTAAAAAGTTCAAATCACGAAAGATAGACATATTGATGCGTAGTGTATTATGCAGTATCTATCTATGCAATAGTTTATTGAGCATTTTCTTTTAACAGTTTTAAAAGTCAGTTACTGTGCGCGTGAAGAACAATTATAATGCTCTTACTCCAGTGTTGTGAGAGACACCCGGTAGAAAGTAACATGATTAAGGTACAGCAATAAAGTCCAGCAAGATAAAGTTGTTTAATGCAAAACCATAGACCTTTATCTACAGATCAAGTATAATTATAGTAACATTGAATCATCTTGGAGAGAGTTTTTCATCGTGTTGACTGCCGAACGCGACGCGCTGTTTGATGCTGAATGGAGAATGACTGACAGCCGCAGCGGAGGGAAAAGTGTACGTGATCTTGAATATAATGACTTAAATATTAATTTCTATCTCACATTATACTATATAATGGCTTCCGAACACTTATAATATAGTGCAGGACAACTTTATGGTGCTTTATAATGTTTTTGTGCCTTTTGTGGGGCTTAACAATAGCACAGAATAGTATACGCACAATATCGGATTTGGATCGGCCTCGTCTGACCGATACCCGATCCGGCAAAAATGGCAGTGTCGGAGCCGATACTGAATATCGGATCGATGCATCCCTAATTACGACATACATTTTTTTTTTGGTTTTGCATTTTAATTTAGTTGTGATTAATTTTCTTTAATATATGAAGTCATCTTGTAGTTTCTAGTCCTGCCCATAGTTGAGAACCTCTGCTCTAGAGCAGTGAAAATCCTTCTCCGACTGTTTGATTAAGACTGATAATGATGGTTATCTTGCACAGGTGGAGTTCCAGGGGGAGGAGGGCACTGGTCTTGGACCCACCCTGGAGTTCTATGCCCTTGTTGCTGCAGAGTTCCAGAGGACTTCCCTTGGTATCTGGCTCTGTGACGACGACTTCCCAGATGATGAGTCACGTCAAGTAAGTGTTTTACCACCTGTTAACCACAAGGCTCTAGCCATAGGTATGAGACTGTTCTCAATTGGCTGATTAATTGACATTTTCATTGTTCATCAGGTGGATCTGGGCGGAGGCTTAAAACCACCTGGCTATTATGTGCAGCGTTCCTGCGGCCTTTTCCCTGCTCCCTTCCCTCAGGACAGCGATGAACTGGAGCGTATCACCAAGCTTTTCCTGTTCCTTGGCATCTTTCTGGCCAAATGCATCCAGGACAACCGTCTCGTTGACCTGCCCATATCCCAGCCTTTCTTCAAACTGCTCTGTATGGGTGACATCAAAAGCAACATGAGTAAGCTACTTTATCAAAACCATATTGAGTCGGACTGCCACTTCTCTGAAATCCAGTCTGAGGCTTCCACTGAGGATGGTCAAGACACATACTCAGTGGGTAGCTTTGATGAAGACTCCAAGTCCGAGTTTATCCTTGACCCACCCAAGCCCAAGCCACCAGCTTGGTATCACGGCATCTTGACGTGGGAGGACTTTGAACTGGTGAATCCTCACAGAGCACGGTTCCTAAAAGAGCTGAAGGCACTGTCTGTGAAGCGCAGGCAGATCCTGGGCAATAAGAGTCTGTCAGAGGATGAGAAGAACACACGGCTACAGGATCTCATGCTAAAGAATCCTATGGGCTCTGGCCCTCCACTTAGTGTAGAAGATCTTGGGTGAGATATGAATGTCACTTTGTATATTAATCAAGGAAATCAATATCGTGTGTTAATTTCTTGCTTGTCGCCGGGTGTTCCATTTACATGTTTATTTGTTGCTTATCTAAATTTCTTTTGTTTTATTTGTTATTAGATTAAATTTCCAGTTCTGTCCATCATCCAAAGTACATGGCTTCTCATCGGTAGACTTGAAGCCCAATGGAGAAGATGAGGTATGTCACATGTTTTTCAGAAATGCAATGTAATGCTCTGCGTGTGTACTGTTATACAGTCTGTGTGTGTGTACTGTTATACAGTGTGTGTGTACTGTTATACAGTCTATCTGTGTCTGTGTGTGTACTGTTATACAGTCTGTGTGTGTGTACTGTTAAACAGTCTGCCTCTCTACAATGAAAATGAAATCCTATTTTGTGGTTTCCATTATTTATTGTATTTGTAGTCATGGCAATGCAGTATTTGTACATACAGTATAGCAGGGCTGCATCACCCTTAGTACCAGTACTTCCTGCTGCCATCTTGATAAAATCACACTTCCTTTTGGGATAGTCGGCATGATGCTTGAATGAGATGAGGTTAAGTTTTGGGTCAATAAGATAGTATATTAGAAATTTGCTGATACCTATGGCCAATTATTCAGAATATCTACTGGTAGTTTGATTTTCCCAAGGGAACAAAATCTCTCCCAGCTAATGTTGTATACAGGGAACCCTCTCATTTGGTGCATTACAATAATATTAGAAGTTAAAATTAACAACAGAGCCCAGACTATTATATTCATCTGCTATTTATTTTCAGGTATAATAATTACACTCACATAAGAACTCAAATGTTTGTATACAACTCAACAAAGTTGTACATAAGGTCATTTTCAGAAAAACTGTCTTCATGACAAATGTATTCAAACAAACATAATTAACAGTAAATAAGCTCCTCTCTAGTGTTTTTATAGCTAACTAAAGAACTGCGAACATTGGATAATTTTGCAGTTGAGTGACATTCTTCACAAGTTTTTATTTTATTTTATTTTTTACAGCTCTTAAATGCTTAAATGGTCAAGTACAAAAAAAATGCCCATCTTGGCGAGTATTTGGGTAAACCAGTTTTGGAATGTAAAGAGTTGAAAAGCAAATGCAAATAATTGTAAGCATTGATCTGTATTTAATTTTTACAATTGCTTTTTTTTTTTACAAGACTTTTCAGTGTTATTTTACATTTGGTTACTTCATTTCTGTAGTATTTCTACTGTTAACACTGAACACTACTGTTAGACTCGCCTGAAAAACGTTGTCATGTTGGTTTAATTTGTCCCTTTATTCCGTTGTATTTATTTGTGCTATTTTGCTATTTATTCATTTTTTCTTATTTTATTACTGACGGTTTACTTTAGTTCAAAGTTTTAAATAAAGCCTACCTGTGCTGTCTGTAAGATATTGCAACAAAATTATCCAAAGATTATGAGATATCTCTTATAATATATAATTTTTCCCATGGTGTATATATATTATTTTTTCAAGATATTGTATCGAATTTAGAAATTCCAGTATCGTGACAACACTAATCCCTAATGTATTTCATTCAGCAAGGATGCGTTAAATTGATCAAAATTGAAAGTAAAAACTTTTGGATTGATACAAAACAAATATTTTTATATAAATGCTGTATTGTATTGATAGAATCCTGAAAAAAACATTTTTATTTGAATGGTTTCTGAATGATCATGTGATGCTGAAGACTCAAGACTGTGGTAATGGCTGCTGAAAATTCAGATTTGCCATCACAGGAATAAATTACATTTTAAAATATATTTAGATACATACATTTTTTAATTGTAATAATATTTCATAGTTACTGTTTTTATTGTATTTTTGATCAAATTAATGCAGCTTTGGTGAACACAAGAAACTCATTTCAAAACTTTGAACAGTAGTTTATATGCATGTAGTCCAAGTGGCAGAATTTGAAATGCACACTGCTTGCTTGGTATCTTATTATGCAATGCATTGTTTCTGGTGTCATCTTGTATAGAATAAGATATAAATGCTAATAATTCTGCTGTCCTCTCTTCAGATGGTCACCATGGACAATGCTGAGGACTATGTAGAGCTCATGTTTGACTTCTGCATGCACACAGGAATCCAGAAGCAAATGGAGGCCTTTAGAGGTATGACAAGATTGGCAATACTCTCATGCCTTGCACTTTAAATCCACTCAAGCTACACTCAGTGTGTACCAAAGCGTACAAACAAAGTGTGTAACTTGGCTGTTCAGATATCAGTATATTATGAAGGACACTCATTATTACATTATTCATGTCAGTTATAAATATGGTGCTAAGTGTGAAACACCTTTCTTTTTTTGATACAGAGGGCTTTAACAGAGTGTTCCCTATGGAGAAACTCAGCTCATTTAGTCATAAAGAGGTGCAGATGATCTTGTGTGGCAACCAATCTCCATCCTGGACCTCTGAAGACATTGTCAACTACACAGAACCTAAACTTGGCTACACACGGGACAGGTAGACATTTACTATTATTTCTATTGCTCTACATTTTACGATGGCATACACTTGTTGGGTAGGTCTTAGATGTGTTGTTGTTTTGTTTTTTATATGGGACTGAAATGCATGTATATCTATTGTTACAAAAATTCAGCATTTTAAATTGAATGTCTTGGTAATCTTTAGAAATGCACCAATATGAAAATGTTGGCCATTACCGATAATTCTTTATATTTGAAAGCCGATTAATCTACATCCAAATTTGTATATCATTTTTGAAAGCCTGATTACAAGTCATGTCACAAGCACATCAAACATGTACAGAAGCCTAGTTTGAACCAGTGTAAGTTTTTTAATTATTTCAAACTCCTATGGACAACTTTCTTTATCCAACATTTTTTAAAAAGCTATTGTCTTATAAATAAAATAATGCTAACAAGTCACTGTACAACATTACTTGTAGAATAGCCTATGTGTGCGGACGGTAATGATATATATTTTTTTAATATACCATATTGTTGATGAAAACGATACAGGAAAAATACATGCTAGTTATTAATAATGCATCAATGTTTTTGAAAAGGAAACATCTCAAATTATTATTACTGTTTTAAATGACAGCATTGCTGTTTCAGCTGTGTGCGCTGAAGCTGAAGACCTGAATGAACACCTGGAAACTGAAGCGCTTTGTTAGTGGGTTTTGTTAGCTCAACCAAACGCATCCTATTTTTTTTATATTTATATAACATAAATGTAATATTACAACTTAAATCTGTGCAAAATGATGCAAATGCACAAGTGAACTTGAACTAAGTTACGTCAGTAACCCACAGGATTTTGGGAAACTGTTGTAGGTGGACACAAGCGAACTTAGTCAAGAAGGTGTAAATCCGTTGTGGATGCGACCTTCCTGTAACGTGCTAAAACAACATTATAATAAAAACACTACTGTAAAATAATATGTAGTCTATATAACAGATTTACGCTGCACAAGTTGCACTTAACTCTATTTTCCTTTTTGAAGTATTCCAATCATATTTCAGGCAATATAAAAGGAAGTAATCCATTATTTATCGGCTTTAATGTATTGTCTAAATTTTCTTAACTGGGTAATAACGATAACATTAAAAGCGAACATGTTGGGGCATTCTTAGTAATCATATCCTGAACAAACTACACTACTGTTAAAAAATGTGGGGTCTGTAAGATTTTCAAAACAATTAATACTTTTATTCTGCAAGGATGCATCAAATTAGTCAAAATTGTCAGTAAAGACAATTACAATTCTATTTCAATCAAATGTTCATCAAAGAATCCACAAATGTACCATGGTTTCCACAAATATATGTAGGCTAGCAGCACAACTGTTTTCAACTGTGATTAAGAAATGTTTCTTGAGCACGAAGGATGATTCGGCTCTTTCATTACAGGAAGGAATAAATTACAATTTAAAATGTATTAAAATACAAGTTATTTCAAATTAAAATGATTTCACAATATTACTGTTTTCATTGTATTGCTATGTAATATGGTTGGGATTTTTTTTCTTCTCCCTAATAAATGCAGCCTTGGTGAGCATAAGAGACTTTTAAAAAACATTTTAAAAACCTTACTGACTCAAACTTTGGAACACTGAATATGAAACATTTATTCTTAAGTCGTTTACATGTGCCATATTATTCTGCTATTAGAATATTGTAGTAGTAGAAGTGTATAAATGTGAGAATCACATGCTTTCATGTTTGGAATAAAGGTTTCGTGTTCAGGTTTCCCAAAAAATGTAAATGTATGAAATGACGTACTTGGGCACACTTCAGACAGTATATATCATGTTGATGATTTAATTGTATTGCAGTCCTGGTTTCCTGCGCTTTGTGCGAGTCCTGTGTGGAATGTCATCAGATGAAAGGAAGGCGTTCCTCCAGTTCACTACAGGCTGCTCGACCCTGCCCCCTGGTGGACTGGCCAACCTCCATCCACGTCTCACAATAGTCCGAAAGGTATATGATCTCACTGTTTTTCTTTCTTTTTTCAATTTGCTAAGATCCATGATGCTAAAAACCCAGCCAATAAGTTAACCTAAGAACAACTAACATTCTCTCTTCATACCTGCTGTTGTCTTTTCTCCTGTAGGTTGATGCGACAGATGCCAGCTACCCTTCAGTTAACACGTGTGTGCACTACTTGAAGTTGCCGGAATATTCTTCCGAAGAGATCATGAGAGAGCGCCTCCTTGCTGCCACTATGGAGAAGGGCTTCCACCTCAACTGAGCATGCTCTCCCTACATCATTGACCAACTCCCATACTGGTGAAGCCTGTTGTGTTTTGTTGCAGAAAATAAAGCTGTGCTCTGAAATCCCCCTCCTCCCCCCAAGCACCCAACATGTACCCAAATCCACAGGAAAAAGTCCCATCGCAGCTCCACTAGCTCCTGAAACCGATTAGGGTCTCCTAAACTGGCTGCTTCACATGGCCTTTCCCAGGTCACTCTACTGCTTTAAGGGCTTGAGCCACTGGCAGCCAGGGTAGTCTCTCCTCACCTACTGTGTTTACTGTCATTACTCCAGATCCAGTGTAAATTTTGGCATAGATCATCTTTTTTCAGACTTACACATCACCACCTGCAGCTGCAGCGTCAGACCCTGGACACAAGCACACCTGCTTCTGTAGAGCTAACTATAGAGTGTTTGGGCATTTCCTTAACAGGTTTTAAGTTTTACTAGTGCCTGCATTTGTTGAAATATTAGGATTTTTTTTCTTTCATTTGTTTTACTTAATGTCTACATACAATCATGCACATGCTTTTTTTCTTTTCTTTTTTTGCTTCCGTTACTGTGTTGAGTGTTTTCAACTGTTCATTTCCCTGCTACAGGATCAAAGTCCCTGAGTGCATTTGTGTAATTTTACAATAAAGCTATAGATACAGAAACACTGGTTCTGTGTGCAAGGCACATTTAAAAAAGAGAAAAAGACAAAGCAAAAAGCAAGCTGTGCTTTCCCTTGTATTTTCTTTGTATATTATAAACATTTATTTAACTCAAGTTGCAGTTTGAAGTAAACAAATATTTTCAAATGTGTATGCTCCAAAAATAATCATTAAAATGTTTGCAAAGTATCAACACTCTCATCTCTGACTAAAACTTTTTGTGAAGGAATGGAAATTAACAAGGTTTAAATTGGTAAGAAAAGCTTTTATTTAAATGTGTAACGGATTATTAATGAAAACTCAATTGCACTGGTTTAGCCTTCAGCCATCTTGTCCAGGGCCAGTAGTGGTGCCAGTATTCGGTTCTTATTTGTCTCCACAATGTGTCCGTTGACGATCATTTCATCAAGTATAATGTGTACTTTATCTAAATTGAACATTATCTGATTTTCCATTAAGGAATGGAACACTCATATAAACACAAGCATCACTAAAGACACAATGGACCCTTTTCACATTTCAGGGGTTCTCCGAAGCCAAAGTCATAGTTGGTTAAAGTTCTATCGTGATCAATGGGAGACAACAAAGAAGAAGCTGCTGATGAAAATATTAAAAACTTTAGTAGAATTGCATGGATGATAACCATGGTAATTATGCATTACAGGCTGAAAAGAGTCCAAGACATAATATATTGCCAAAAAAGCAATCATAGCCAAATTTGGTCAATAATACCTAGTGTCATTTTTATCGGTAAAGGATACATCCAGCTCACTCTGTCAAGAGAGGAAACCATCCGTTAATCAGTTAATCTTTTCTCAGGAAAATTGTAATAGGCTTTTATCAAAAATATCAGTACTTACCACACGACTGAAATACTTGTCTAACACTTCTACAAAGTTGTGCACAAGCTCATAGATTGACAGTTCATTCTGTGGGAAAGGGCCAAGGACTATAAATAATAGACTTTAAAAAGCTCTGAAGAAATACTGATGCCCAATGATAATGTAGACAATTTTACCAATAGTATGAATAACTAACCTCGTTTTCAGTGATGCCAACAACAATGAAAAGAGCTGCATACTGACGATAGACCAGTTTGTAGTCCTTATACTCCACAAATGAACACTGAGGAAAAAGATAATTATTTCAACAGCTAATTTTAATTCTAAAGGGTCAAGTTTGAAGATTTGAATAGCCAGTTTACAAAAGTAAAATAAAACTCAAGACCCCAGACTGAACACCTGATATATGTAAATCATGTGTAGAGGCAAATATATGTTTCATATAGTAATGCTTTGTATAACATAAACAGTAAGTTTCTGCCCTTTATATCACTAGAATTATCCTGAGGGTCAGAGATATTCATAATATTCTGTACCGCAGACAATGGCTATTATACCATGGTGTGTGTGGTCTACCATTAAATTAAGAGTAAAAGGGAAGCATGACTGACCTCTTCCTTCCTCCGGGCGAGACATCCCCTAACCATGTCAGCTTCAAGAGCTGCTCTCTTCCCAAGCTCCACTTGTTCATAATACTTAGATAGACGAGTCTGCCCCTGTTTATTGACCATAAGTAGGAACTTGATCATAGTAATTCAGAAGAGTTGCCACCTCTAAAAAAGAAGGAGAAATTACGCCATTAGCAAACAACATGGGAGGGCAAAACACTAGCAGTATTAATGATAAGTTATTTGTAAACCGATAAATAAGTTACATCACATTATTTGCGGTATAACCGATAGTTTTCACCAACATACCACAGTTGCCACAATTATTGTTACTTCTGTAAATTGATGGCGGATTGATGTGACGTCAACATGGCAGCGTACACGTCACGAGGGAGTGACCTGCTCCATGCTTTTTTGTTAGTGTACATCATTTGAATATTCCTCTTATTTATTACTTATTTATTATAGTTGCTTATTTATTTATTATTATTTTTGCGAAGACAAAATATTGTCAAATATTTTAAATGAGTAAAATCGAGTGCACCTTATATTATAAAGAAAAAAAAAATCTCATGAGATTAATTGAAGCTATATTTGTTATTACATAAATGTATTTATGGTAACCAACAGTTTTCACTAAAATTCCATAGTTACCACAATTGTTGTTACTACTGTAAAATAATCAACAACACTAAATGGATTGCTTGACAGAGCTATTAATGGGTACTCTCTTTAGCGCCTGATTACAATTCCTACAAAAATATGTTATGATAAAAAATATATAGGCTAATGTCCATTAATGTCTGTATCAGTTAGCTTATGTACTAACATAGCATACAGATACAGATTTGCCTGATAACTTAGTTTATGCACGCAGTTGCACTTACCCTACATACACCTATATTCACAATCATCTTTAATGTAATTACTTCTTCAATTAAGTGTTAAATGTAAAAATATTTAAATTAGAAAAATAACAATGTAATGTTCAATTATTCACTTAATATGCTATTAATAATAATACTTTGTGAATTAACAGTTTAATCAAGTTAAAAACAAATTACGTACAATTTGTTTTATTATGCACTATATAGTAAGCTATACATATTTCAAATTATTATCGTTCTTATGTACTTATGACCCGACTTTGCGGAAGGACCTGATTTGTCATGACACTGGTCATGTGATGCCAATATGGCAGCGTCCATGAGGGGGCGACCTGCTCAATGTAGAAAAAAAGTTTTGTTTTCATGTTAGTGTACATCATTTTAATAAGTTGCCGTTTATTTTTGTGTTGAAAAAATCTTTAAGGGATTTTTTTTATTTTTTTTATGAGCCAAACCAAGTGCAAAAAAAATCAAAAAACAAAAAATCAAAAGTGAAAACAAAAACTAATTATATCAACTGAAGCTATTTGATATTTTACTTAATTCTGCCCGACTATATGTATAGCTATTTTTCAACGCCACATTTATTTTTATATTGCAGTCAGGTACAAAGCCTGTCATTGTACAGCGTTGTCCACGCATGCGCAGTATCCGCCCGTCAGTCTGTTTTCAGATGACTCGAGACAGCGCAGGGTTGGGTGAACGCGTCCCATCATGCAGCGCGCGCGCCAGTCCTCCCTCACTCACTCTCTCACCCCGCAGTAGGAGACTCACATCCAGGGATCGGACTAATGGCGGCCGGCAAATCCGTGCGCTGACACGAAATCTACAACAGCCGCTCAGGTGCCAGCCTATTTCGTGGGGGGCAGGGCGACGTTGCATCGCTACACGAACGGTAAAGAAGGGCGGGTTGAGGGGAAACAATCGGCGACTTCTAGCAGGACTTTCCTATTTTTAAACATGGATGAACAGCCCGGCGGAGGAGGAGGAGGAGGAATGGCCGCCCAGAGACAGCAGCAGCCCGCACCGCAGCAGGGCAACAACAGCATTAATCCCCAGATCGCCAGCGCTGGAGGAGCGCCTATGGTTCAACAACAGCAAGACGAGATGCCCAGGCCCCAGCAGTACACTATCCCGGGGATTTTACACTACATCCAGCACGAATGGGCCCGTTTCGAGATGGAAAGGGCGCATTGGGAAGTGGAGAGGGCCGAACTCCAGGTACAGACCCGTGGATTTGCTGACACACTAGTTAGTAACTCCAAGTGGGGACATTGATCGCCATCAGATCGGCTGCTTTAATTGAAGACTTAACGTTGATTTAGTAACTTAAGCAATTTACTTTAGCTTCCTGGCCGCCCCCATTTGCACTAAACGGGAACATTTACATTACAATAAATTAATCCGTTTGCACTTTAAATATGCGAGACAGAAAATGTACTACGCTCGTATTTTAATACAGTGATCTAGTATTCTGCGTCGCTCACTCGCTTGTAGTGTGAATGGGCTAAGCTAAGCTAACATGCCATCGTTGTATTAGCGATATTAACTTGACACCCGATACAATCGAGTCAGATTATCTTACCCAAGAACACAGGAGCAGATTTAAAAGTCGTTGTTGTGGCTTTATCTTGTCACGAGAAAGCATCTGTCAGTCAAAGCCAGCAGACTTTGTCAACTATTCTCTTGTTCTGCCATTTTGTTTTGGTCAATATGGCGTCCGTATGGGTTGCTTCTTTTATTGATCCATCCTACTACCGCTCACATTTACACCCTGGTGTATTTTCTAACATCGCCTACCATATCTGTTCTTTTAAAACAATAATTAGTAAATGTTGCCTTTTATTTCTTATTCTTCCTGAGAATTCACGTAATAGTTAGGTATGTTAGGCAGAATGACAGCGACAGTCACCTAACGTTAGTGCGTTTACTGTATGAAAAAAGATGCATTGGAAGTGAATGGTGACCGAGACTGCGAGTTACTTACATTATGACTAGCATCTCCATTTATATTACACAAAAGAAAGTTGTACACGTTTGGAACAACATGAGGGTGAGTAAATGATGATATAATGTTCAATTTTGGGTGAACCTTTAAGAATGCTATGAGCAGATAGTCTTTCAAGTTTTGTTCCCCATCTGATTATAAAAACTTATTTCTGATAAATCATTCACATTATTTAGATGAAAGTATCATGATGTAATATAAATGTATTCCACCATCATATTTGTCATTATTTACTCACTGGTGTTTATCCAAACCTGTATGACTGACTTGACCTGCTACACAAAAACAGATGTTTGCATAAATAACAGACCCAGTTACCATTCACCTTAACTGTATGAAAACAAAGTGTACAACACATACCATTTGACCAGTTTTGTGTTTGCAAGTTGTATTTGACGGCCATACCTTAAAATGTTTAGTTCACCCAAAAAAATAAAATTATGTCGATTACTCACCCTCATGAAGTTTCATTCATCTTCAGAACACAAATGAAAATATTTGAAAAAATATTCAATTTGAGAGATTTCTCTCTCCATTGACGGCTATGTAACTAAAACTTTGTTTGACACTTCAAAAAGTTAAATAAATATACCGTAAAACTAATCTATTTAATTTGAGTGATTTAGTCCAAATTTTCTGGAGAGACACTTTATATTTATCGCTTTTTATGGTGAACAGATTTAATTTGCTTTTACATTTATCAATGCACATCAGTTATGATAAATGGAAGCTCAAGCATGTTCCTTTGATGTGCAAGAACCAATGAGGTTCATTCTCGTGTGTTACGCAGCACATTTGATCTTCTGACTGCAAGAGGTTTGTTCTCGCACATCAAGCAGGTTCGGTTGAGCTTCTGTTTATGTTCACTGATCAATGTTAAATGTGAATAAAAACCTAAATTAAATCTGTTCAATAAATAAAGCGATTGTGTCTCTCCAGAAAATGTAGACTCAATTCATTTGGATTAGTTTTACGATCTCTTTATGAACTTTTTGAAGCGGCAAATTGGTAGTTACACAGCTGTCTATGGAGAGTACAGAACTGGCTCAGATTTTATTAAAAATATCTTCAATTGTGTTTCGAAGATGAACGTAAGTCTTACAGGTTTGGAACAACATGAGGGTGAGTAAATGATGAGAATTTTCATTTTTTGGATGAACTAACCTTTAACATCTGCAATATCGTAGGATGCTGTTCTTAAAGGGATAGTTCACCCTAAAAGGAAAATTGTCATAATTTACTCAACTTCTTATCGGTCCAAAACTGTATGGCTTTCTTTCTTCTATGGAACATAAAATAATATTTTTTTTTTAAATGTCTCAAGTGTTTGTTTTTTGTTTGGTTTGAAAGTGATTGTGAGTGAGCTGTGCTTCATACATCACTACACTTTGACAATAGGCAATAACATTGTTGCCTGTGACATCTCACTTCAAATTAGTTAATATGACTGCATACTAAGTCATACAGGTTTGAAATTACATTAGGGGGAGTAAATGATGATACAAAGTTAATTTTTGGGTGAACTCGTCTCTTACCTTATGTGTCATGATGGCAAAATTTCCCAGCCACCCGTATTTTCAGCCTTCTAGAGATGAGGGTGGCATTTTGGCTTTTGTGAATGCGGAAAGGAGCTGGAAGGTCTGTGACAGGAGGACGTTGCGTTATGTAAACATAGTCAATCTTCCCTTAGGAGGGTGAGGAGTTTTCACCACCCCTGTACAGACTTGTTCAGTGACATACTTTCAGGATGACTCCCTCCTCAAACCTAATGGGCACTTTTCATTATTCAGAGGAAGTCAGCTTGTACTCTCCCACACTCATACCAATCCAGGTCTTCTCGGAAAAGGGGTCTTGTTTATCAGCTCTGCATTCCATGTTTCAGATGTTCACTTTCCACCTAATCATCAGGCACATATTGAAAACACCACAAACGAAATAATGCTGCAAGTTAAACCGTATCAAATCATGTTGCCAATTATGAACTTTTTGATTTTCCAGCCTTGCATGCAGATTTCATTATCAGGTGCTGCTCTTCCATGCATTTGGCGTCTTGTGTATCTGGCTAATGTCATCGTAATGGACAGTGGTTCAGTCTTCCTTTGATACTGTCTGGATCTAATTGATGTGAAACTCCTCCTGTCAGTTTGCCGGACTCATAGGCATAGCTGCTAGCAGAGATGTCCTGAGCAGTCACATCAGGAATTGGCCTGAATAGAGTTATCTGGGTTAGCTCAGGGTTTGTAGGTCATGGTAGCACGCACCATCTTCAGAGTTGTGGCTCATTGCAACTCTCCAGCCATCAGATATTGTAGTGCAGTTTCTTTTTATATTTATCATTGAATTTAAATATATAATGAATGTCTATAAATCTCCATCTCTTTCATATGCTGAGATATCTGTACTAGGGGTCGTATTACAGGAACTTCCTGCAAGTTCTACATTAAAGGTATTGTGGAAGATTTTCCCGAATTTTAGAAAAGAACCGCCCTCTCCACTTTTTGAAAAAATGCACATGCGCAACACTCTACCTGCTCCCGAGAGGGAACGCCTATTAAACGTGTGCACGAGAGAGCATGCACGAGGAGAACCAGGCTCGTGCATGCTCTCTCGTGCACACGTTTTAACAAGTCGCTGTCGGCATGGCTCATACAAGCCTACTTTCAAAAATAATATTTGCACTTTTTCCACTGTCACACATTGGAATTATCAAAAATGAACACACAAGGTTTTATAACTTTTCAGCATGATGCCTTTTACCATTTTGGTCATAAGGCTACTTTAGACAAATTGAGATGTTTACCGTGTCTGCGCGGTGCGTGACTTGTGCCAGGGCTAGCATCGCTAATCATAGCTTACATTAACTTTTACTAGCAGTAGTTTTAAATGGATTTCTCCAAATAGCATGCCAAACTTTACCTGTCGTGTAGAAACTTCGCGACTGAGGCATCAGTGGGAAGCCCAACCTGTGCTTTTAGCGCACCCCAGCGTGTGAAATATTCTCCCAAAAACACTCTGGTTTCGTTTCTTTCTTCAGAGGCCTTTCTCTTCTTGTCATACAATTCGTAGACACTTTTTCTCTTGCAACCCTCTGACATTTTGAAAAAACCCGGTGAGAACGGCGAGCTTCAATGAATGACTGAAACCGTAGCTCACCACACATATACACCTGAAAGTGCGCATGCACAGAAAGCGAAAACTACCTAGGGACGAGCACGTACGACGGCCTTACGTAAACATATCACCAGAATGATTGACAACTAGAGAGAACCAATAGTCTTGATGGTCCACCCGGAAAAAGAAAATCTTCCACTATACCTTTAACATTTGACAAGTCAACAATGACCTTTAACAGTCATTGATCACATTCAGTTGCAGGTAATCAACCACATTTTTAGCTTTTATTCAGCAGTTTAATTATTAACCAGTGTTTTATTATTATTTATATACTTTAGTATATATTAATGTTTTGAATTGGCTTTTATTTTATATTTTCAGGTATCATTTTAGTTTGTTTTGGAATTTTACTATGTGCTTTTGCCACTTTTTTTTAGTACAGTTTAAATTTATTTTGTTTTGAGTTAGCCAGCAACATTTCTAGTAAAGCAAAACAACTAAGTTTGTCATCTGATATTTAATTTCAGCCTTATTTCAATTAATGAAATGATTTTTAGCTAATAGTTGTAGTTTCAGTTTACAATAACAACATTGGAAGAAACAAGTCATTAATATCAAATATCTAACATTTTAGTAAAAAAAATTAGCCAGTTAGTATGTATATTTCTTCTGTACCAACAAATACAATAGAATCTAGTCACTCTGCTTTCACTTTTCACCGCTCACGCACTCTGGTATGAAATTTCATGAACAAAAATAAGGTGAGACATCCCATAGCCTAACTTTAACCAGTCAGATTTGATAATATAATTGTTTATGATGAGTGTTTTAACTTTTGGAATTGGCATATTGTAGTGGCATCCAGTTTTAATGACGCATTTTTGTAACCATAATTATGCTTTTATTAAAACCCCTTTCATGCTGTTTATTTATTTCAATATAAAGCTCTGCTTTAAATGTGCTATTCAGTCTGGTTTATATGCACATTTTACTTATATAAATATTGTACCACTACATTTCCAGTATGTTTCCATTGTACTATTATTAAACCTATAGGGTCCCCTCATTCAGCTGTTTTTCTCCCACAGCAGGCAGAGTATTTTTAGTGTCTGTGTTGAGTTCACACAGCTGAAATGCTGTTCTGCCGAACTTTAAATCTGGTAGGTGACAGAGATTTCCAGCAAGCATCAGAGAGCTGCTCGGGGCTGTGAGCAGCCAGCTGTTCCTGACCATATGTGTACCAGCCATCCTTGCACTCTGCTGACACGAGCAATGCTGATTTGATACAACAGTGTTCCTTAGTATTACCTGCCAGCACTTCGCACTGCTTAAGAAGTGACAGTGAAACTGATTTACCAAAAAAATGTAGGTCTAGTCAAGTTAGTTCAGGAGTAATAGATTACGGGCATGCTGTTGATGTTTCTTAACTTAAACACTTAGTAAGGTGAATTTCTAATGACCTAATGTTCTACTTATATAGACTCAGGTCATTAATATTCAGATCTTAATGCAATGTATCCCATTTCAGAGATGAAGCAAGTTGGTAATCTGATCGCTTCAAGCTGCTTGTTCGTTTGTTGGAGAACTCTTGTGTGGTGAACTTGCACTTTACCAGAAGACTATGATTACCGGTAACTAGATGTGGTGGGAATCTTTTAAGATGTTAACTTTAAGAGAACTTGTGTCTGATATGGGCCGTTTTGGAGAGATGGATGGGAAAGTTTTGAGGAAGGCATTGTAGAGTTGAAATGAATATCCACCCATTTACCAGTCCTGTTATGTGAAAGATGTTTTGGGGTTTTTTCAGAATAAATTTAAATTTATATTAAATTGCTTTATTTTAGTCCTTGCTTATAGACCAGACGGAGAAAAGTTACCTTGAGTCTTTTATTTCAGGAGAGGGCAGGGCTCGACAATAAGCACTGCCCGATGGCCAAGATATATCTAATGGCGCTTTTCCACTGCACAGTACCAGCTGGCTCGCCTCGACTCGACTCGCCTTTGTTTGGTTTTCCACTGTGTAAAAGTTGTACCGGTACCTGGCTGCTTCCAGGTACTTTTTTTTCGTATCACCTTCAGCGAGGTTCTAAGTGAGCTGAGGCGATACTAAAATTTGACGTGACACACGACAGACTGCTGATTGGTCAGAGAGAATCTTCACTATTCACTGCGTCCATCACTGCACGCGCCAGACGGAGTATCCTGAATAACCCCGACATTTTTAAGTAGTTTTGCCAGAGATTGCGTGATATACCCATTACTAATATTATGTAAAACAACATACACTCGATTTCCTCCATTGTCCTGAGTGTGTGGGTAGCGGGTGTGTGTCGCGTTGCTATGACGACCAGGTACTATTGCGGAGGTACTATCTGCAATGGAAAACGGAGCGAAACGCGAGCCGAGACGAGGCGAGTCGAGTCGAGCTGGTTCTGGTAATGGAAAAGCGCCATAACTGCAGAACCATTGTTTTGAAAAATGACAGCTAGTAGTTTTTGGTGTCACAACCTTATTTATTAAGGTTATGGGTTTAAAACAATGAAGACTAGGTCAGGTCTCGACATTAACATTTGTCCGGGACAAGTGAAAGAGAATTTTACTTTACTCAACCGGACAAGTAGCCTGATTAAAACGGCAATAACTAAAAAAAACTAAACGTGAGAATGATTCTGATTTTATTTCATTTAGTCTAAGTGGTGATTGATAGCCTTATTGTTGATAATAATATATAAAGGCGGTAACAAGGTTGCGCTGTCGAGGCTCGTGCAGCTTCTCGAGGAGAAATCAAAACAAATGAGCACAGCACGCAAAGAAACTCAGTTAACATACTGCGGTAGAAATTTATAAATGTGGAGTTTTTATGTTAATGCCATATTATACCGTTAAGCAACATCACACGACCATGATTGCTGACATTACCGATTTACTCTTTTTATTTATTTTTTTATTACTTTTTTAGTGGTGGGGCCAGTGAATTTTGGCAGGGCAAGTAAAAAAATTAACCACTGACCCGACATCATTCAACTTTTCCCCATGGTCTAGAGTTAAAAGTGCAAACTCAAATCACAATACATTGCAGTATCGAATCGCAGTACTTGTAGAATCGCAATTCTTAAAAGTCACAATACATATAATATCATCACCCAAGTATCGTGATAATATCGAATCATGAGATGGGTGTATCGGCCTAGCCATATTGTTTATCAGATTTCTCGGATGCAGTGTCAACATCAAGACTTTCCCGGTCAGCTCTGTTGGACTGCTGTGAAATGCTATGACTGTGAAATGCTATCTCATATATTTTTGGATATTTTAATCGTTTTGCAAATTAGCAAAATCTGAGTCCTTGATTAACAAAAAAAGGAAGTAATAAAAAACCAAAGAGGAGTACAAATAGTGACCATTTACTCAGTCCCTGAATTTTACCATTATGTCTATGCTGCAGATTTTTTGCTCTCGCTTAGAATTCAGATTATACTTGCTTACACACTGAATATTTGAATGAGCCATGGCCTTGTCAGAGGATTTTGAATTAGGCAATAAGTGAATAAATGTGCAGTAACAGCAGCGTGAGCAAAGACTTTTTCAAAGAGTTTTTTGTTTGTTGTGTTCATATATTCCAGCTGGTTTCCTGAGATTGTACTTTTAGTCAGTAAGGATGTATTAAATTCATAAAAAGTGACAGTGACAGTTTCAAAATATTTATATTAAAAAAAAATGCAGATTTTTTACGCTGATTTGCTGTTCAAGAAACATTGATAATAGTACAATGTTGAAAACAGTTGTGCTGCCCTTTTTTGATGAATAGAAAGTACAAAAGAGCAGCACAACTGTTTTCAACATTGTACTATTATCAATGTTTCTTGAACAGCAAATCAGCGTATTAGAATGTTTTCTAAAGGATCATATGACACTGAAGACTGGAGTAATGAAAATTCAACTTCGCCACCACAGGAATAGATCTATTAAAATAGAAAACTGTCTTTTTAAATTGTAGTACTATTTCACAATTAGTTTTTACTGTATTTTTGATCAAATAAATACAGCGTTGGTGAGCATATAGACTTTGATATTACCATTACCAACCCCAAACTTTTGAACAGTAGTGAAAATACATCAGTTATGGATTAAGCATATAGCCTATATGTAGCCTATATGATATATTGAAAAAAAATATTTCCATGATATTCAGGTTGTTCCGCTTTAAATCAGACTGCAACAGAATAGCACAAATTTGAATTGGTTTCCTGACTATTCTCATGTCTGCCATTGGTTGGACAAACCAATCAGACAGTGTTGCCATGTGGGGATGCTCAAAGCCATGTTGTCATTGCTCTACATAGTTTGCATTCTTTGGGTCAACTTGCTATTTAGTGGCCTTTTAATTGTAATTGAAAAAAATCCAGTAGTCAGCAGCTTTCATAAGAGCGTCAGTTTTTATCGCTCCATTTTATTAAAGATAACACATTATTCCTGTCTTAGGGAAATATGCTTGTAATATTATTTGCTGTTAACTATCTAATCTGACAACTGTATGGTGGAATGTGTCATGCGTCGGTGAGGGCTATTCTTGCCCCGTGCGCTGCAGCTTGCTCCTTTGTAAGGCTCTAGTTTTGGCTAGTGATCTCACTATGTTTCCCCCGGACTGCGTCTCAATGGAGTGACCTCACACATTGATTCCAGCGCTGTGAACATGGGGGTGGATTGTGAAAGCACACTTCTGCCTGACGTTTGGACTGTTCATCTGAAGAACTTTATCACCTCATGCAGTAATACCATAGTTACTGAGTTATACATGTTGTATTTTGATCTGTGTATGAGCCTGTAGTTCAGAGATGTGGGGTCGTACACATGGTGTGCTTTTGAGTAGGCCTCGTGGTTTTTTTGCAGGCCTCTGTGTGTCAGTCTCGTTCCAAAATGTCCATAGTCTGAAGACATGTACAGACAGCTGTCTTGTGTGAAAGCTCCATCCAAGAGTGTAATGGCTTTCAGCACCCAGCCCAGCTAGCCTGTGTTCTCTCACATCTTTCTTGGGATAGATTTATTGGTTTAGTAATGTGTTTGTGAAAATTAACATGTTTAATTATGCCCCCAAACTATATTTAAATTCCCCCACAATGAAGGTTAGTAGTGCCATTGGAACAATTCAAGTTATTTTCTTGTTATTGCAAGCCAATAGCAGATGGGCCTACATCTCTGATATTAAAGGATTAGTTCACTTTTAAAGTGAAAATTCTGTCATCATATACTCATCCTTTATTTTTTTTCAAACCTGTATGAATTTTTTTCCTCTGCTGAACACAAAGGAAGATATTTAGAAGAATGTCAGTAACCAAACAGTTTTTGGTTCCCATTGACTTCCATAGTAGGAAAAAAATATACTATGGAAGTCAATGGGAACCAAAAACTGTCTGGTTACTGACATTCTTCTAAATATCTTCATTTGTGTTCAGCAGAGGAAAGAAATTCATACAGGTTTGAAACAACTTAATGGTGAGTATATAATGACAGAATTTTCATTTTAAAAGTGAACTAATCCTTTAACATGTCTAAATTAAAAATAAAAATAACTGATTTTAAATACTACACTTGAATTTAGTGAATTTAGACATCATAGTGAAAATGACCAGTCATTTAATTCAATTACATTTTTAATTGATTGACAGCCCTAGTTATCTGGGTTCCTATATTTGTTGTCGTCACATCACGATTGGAGCTTTTTCTGGATTCTGTTTAATGATTTATTACAAATTATTATAAACGTTAACAATTTATACATCAAGCTTTTATTAACAAATGAAAATATAACAATTAAGTTACAACATTTTTTTTGTCAAAAGATGCTGCACAGCAGAACTGTATAGCTAAATTTAATACATGGGTAAAATGTGATTTTCTTTAGAAATAATATTATTATTACTTTGAGAAGTACATTTTAGGCTACAGTAGTGATATATTTCTGTCATAATTTATTTTATTTTGACCGTTTGTCGTGAAGATTTTTTTAGTCTGTATTTGACAGTAGTTTTTCTCAAATGAAACCGTGAAAAGCTTGTGAAGTGACACTCAAAGCAGCTCTAGAGATGAAGTTCATGTGTTCACATCCTCATATATTGAGACGACATGCGCTGAAAACACCACGAGCGTCACATACAGTTGTGGTCATAATTATTGGCACCCCTGGTAAATATGATTTTAAAATTAATGTAAAAATAAATCTGCATTGTTTATCCTTTTGATCTTTTATTTAAAAAACTCCAGCGTATTTAGTTGTCAGACACGACTCGAACTTCAAATGGGATGAGGTTCTGTGGTCAGATGAAACTTAAAAAAGTGCTTTTTGGCAGCAAACCCAGCAGATGGGTTTGGTGCTTACAGGGATAAAAAGTACCCCATGTTGTGGGCCTATTTTTTAGCTGTAGGTCCTTGACTTCTTGTTCAGATACATGATATCATGGATTCTAGCAAATACCAACAGATAAAACCAATGATGGCCTCTGCTAGAAATCTTATAATGGGCCGTGGTTGGATCTTCCATCAGGATAATCCAAAACAAACATCAAAATCAACACAAAGATGTGTCACTGAGCACAAAAGGAATCTTTTCCTTTGGGCCATGCCCATCCCAGTCCCTGACCTAAACCCTATAGAAGATGAGTGGGCTGAACTGAAGAGAAGCACCAACATGGATCTGGGAATCTGGAGAGATTCTGAATGGAGGAATGGTCTCTGATCTCTTGTCAGGTGTTCTCCAAACGTATCAGGCATAGGAGAAAACTCAGAGCTGTTATCTTGTCAAAAGGAGGTTGCAAAAAGGCAATAATTAATAAAAGCCAAGGGTGCCAATAATTATGGCCAACCTGTTTTGGAGAAAAACCTTATTTCATAATGTGATTCCCCCCACCACCACTTTCAATTAATTTACTTCAATAAAAGGTTAGACTTTTTTAAATGAAAGCTCAAAAGGATGAACAATGTAGATTTATTTTTACAGCCATCTTTGATCATATTTACCAGGGCTGCCAATAATTCTGACCACAACTGTATGCGAGTTTGTGTATCAGACGAAGCCGTGCCATTCTTTCACACGCAGAGACACGAATAAATCATTTATTAGCGACATGCACTGACTGGCTGTTGTTGCATTTATTTTTGCTGCGTGACAGGCTGAAATTTAACAGCCCTTATTAAATGCTAGGTTTCTTTGTCATCATGCAGTTTAGAAAAATATTGCTCATCGAATTGTAAATGACAAGCCCACCTCTATGGAGCTTATATTATGACAAAATGATTTGAATTTGAATTGTGTAAATCTGAATTATTTGCAAGTGTAATCTAACAAAATTGAATTTTAGGTGGTAGTTTAAATAGTTCTGAATTTGAATTTTTTTTAAACGAATATTGAACATTTGAAATTTAACAAATTGAAATGTTTTTATGGCTGAATTTTATAGACATGTATTTTCAAACAGTAATATTCAGTTTAAAAAAATTCAGATTCAAGTTTTCAAGATGAAGAAATTCAGAACTTCAAATTCAGTTTTCTAAAATTCAATGTCAAAAATTCAAGTTCAAAAATTCAGATCTGACAGAAAGTAGGTCACAGGTCATCCACAGGGAAGAGTAGATGATCTCAGAAAAGTCGAACAGAGCATTTTGGCCAATTGGGGACTGCGGAAGTTTTCCAGCGCGAACGTGGTGGTGGTTCAAGAGGTTGCCACTCTCTGACTCTTGTCATGAATCGCCCGGAGGTCTATTACATGTACGGCGCAGTCTAGACCGGACGCGAACGGTGCGACGCGACCCGTGAAATCCCCAACAGCACACGGATTCCCCATCCTATTTCTGACCTAGTCCCAGCTCTTTGCAACAGTCGCTTCAAGCTGTGTTGCGTCGCGCCGCTCGCGTCCTGTCTGTGTAACTGAGGTCTAGTAGACAAGCTGGCGTTCTAATCAATTTTACACAAAATGTAGGCTACTTTAAAACAAACACCAGAGACCGCTTAGACAAATGTCCCACGTGCTGAGAACGCTAACCTAACATATAAACACAAAATCATTCATGTTTAAGAATCTTAACGTTACCTCCGGGCGATTCATGACAAGAGTGGACATTAAAACGCTTACGTGAAAACCGCTGTGGCTCACTGTACGAAGATAGTGATATTAAAGGACCAAACTCAGTACAAATCATATTAATAAACCATACTTTGTATAAAAAATCAGATGAGCCCAGAATACTACGCAACGCGTTTAATTGTGCATTAACGTTAAGCATTTCCTTACCATAGAAAACCGTTATAAGAAAACGCTTAACGTGGCTCACTGTACAAAGACAGTGATATAAGGACCGTACACATCATATTAATAAACCATACTATGTATAAAAAATCAGATGAGCCCAGAATATGAACGCAACACATTAAGCATTTCCTTACCATAGAAAACCTAGAAGAAAACGCTTAACATGGCTTAGCCTACTGTACAAAGACAAGGACCAAACTCAGTAGCCTACGCATCATAATAATAAACCATGTATAAAAAATCAGATGAGCCCAGAATATGAACGCAACGCGTTTCATTACGCGTTAAGCAAATTCCTTAATAGAAAACCGATATGAAAACGCTTAACGTGGCTTACTGTACGAAGACAGTGATATTAAAGGACCAAACTCAGTACAAATCATATTAATAAACCACTTTGTATAAAAAATCAGATGAGCCCAGAATATGAACGCAACGCATTTAATTAAGCATGTTCTAATCAAAACCGTTATAAGAAAACGCTTAACGTGGCTTTGGCTACTGTACAAAGACAGTGATATAAGGACCGTACACATCATATTAATAAACCATACATGTATAAAAAATCAGATGAGCCCAGAATATGAACGCAATGCGTTTAATTACGCGTTAAGCATGTTCTTACCATAGAAAACCGTTATAAGAAAACGCTTAACGTGGCTTAATAAACCTTAAATGGTCCTTAATAAACCATAGGCCTGCCTACTATGTATAACAAATCAGGTTTAAGGTTTATTAAGCCACGTTAAGCGTTTTCTTATAACGGTTTTCTATGGTAAGGAAATGCTTAACGTTAATGCACAATTAAACGCGTTGCGTAGGTATTCTGGGCTCATCTGATTTTTTATACAAAGTATGGTTTATTAATATGATTTGTACTGAGTTTGGTCCTTTAATATCACTATCTTCGTACAGTGAGCCACAGCGGTTTTCACGTAAGCGTTTTAATGTCCACTCTTGTCATGAATCGCCCGGAGGTAACGTTAAGATTCTTAAACATGAATGATTTTGTGTTTATATGTTAGGTTAGCGTTCTCAGCACGTGGGACATTTGTCTAAGCGGTCTCTGGTGTTTGTTTTAAAGTAGCCTACATTTTGTGTAAAATTGATTAGAACGCCACCTTGTCTACTAGACCTCAGTTACACAGACAGGACGCGAGCGGCGCGACGCAACACAGCTTGAAGCGACTGTTGCAAAGAGCTGGGACTAGGTCAGAAATAGGATGGGGAATCCGTGTGCTGTTGGGGATTTCACGGGTCGCGTCGCACCGTTCGCGTCCGGTCTAGACTGCGCCGTACATGTAATAGACCTCCGGGCGATTCATGACAAGAGTCAGAGAGTGGCAACCTCTTGAACCACCACCACGTTCGCGCTGGAAAACTTCCGCAGTCCCCAATTGGCCAAAATGCTCTGTTCGACTTTTCTGAGATCATCTACTCTTCCCTGTGGATGACCTGTGACCTACTTTCTGTCAGATCTGAATTTTTGAACTTGAATTTTTGACATTGAATTTTAGAAAACTGAATTTGAAGTTCTGAATTTCTTCATCTTGAAAACTTGAATCTGAATTTTTTTAAACTGAATATTACTGTTTGAAAATACATGTCTATAAAATTCAGCCATAAAAACATTTCAATTTGTTAAATTTCAAATGTTCAATATTCGTTTAAAAAAAATTCAAATTCAGAACTATTTAAACTACCACCTAAAATTCAATTTTGTTAGATTACACTTGCAAATAATTCAGATTTACACAATTCAAATTCAAATCATTTTGTCATAATATAAGCTCCATACACCTCACCTTCCCTGTTTCTACGAATATTGCACAGGCTGTCCTCCTCTAGTTTACCTGCCAAACAAACAAGGTTGTCATGAGAGCCTGCGAGATCTCTCTTTCTCCAGGAAGATTGAGGGTTTTGGTTGTCTATAAATACCCCCTCCCTTTGCCTCCTCTCATTCACTTCCTGGCCTTTAACAGGGGTCAAGTTGCACAGCTGCTCTCATTGCTAATGTTAACCTGCTCTGTAGAGCTCTGTTCCTCTGGGCAGTCGCCTGCCAGTGGCCTTGTGTTGGTTCCTCTTTAGAAAATAAGAGATCTGTGCTTTTTATTGGTGGGAGGGGGGGAGATTACCCAGGGTACCTCACATCCAATCTAACATGAGTCTGAATTCAATTCAGACTGATTTTCCAATCGTTTTAAAAAAAAAAACTGCACCATTCAAATAATTAGCTCACAAATACATGTTTTGCTAAATGTTCCTTTTTGTATGATGTCAGTTAGGACATCACTATGTTAGTCTATATTGTTTCTGTGCCAAGTCTTTCTTGCTCAATTCACAAGCTGACAACTCAGCTAAAATATATAAACACTGGTTTACCCTGTCACATGTCTTCATGACCTGCTTTTGTCTTCCAGGCCCGAATAGCGTTCCTCCAAGGAGAAAGAAAGGGTCAAGAAAATTTAAAGAATGACCTTGTTAGAAGAATAAAAATGTTAGAATATGCATTAAAGCAAGAAAGGTTTGTAATGTTTTTTTTTTTTCTTGCATTTTTTTTTTTTTTTTTTTTAAACCCTTTACAATAACGTTTCATTTGTTAACATTGTTTTAACTAACATGAACTAACCATGAGCAATACATTTGTTCATGTATTTGTAATATGTATCTGTAATCTTTGTTAGAGCTGTAAACGATTAATCGCGATTAATCAAATCCAAAATACAAGTTTGTGTTTACATAATATATGTGTGTGTATTGTGTATAATTATTTTCTATATATAAATACACACGCATGCATGTATATATTTGAGAAATATTTGCATTTATATACTGCATATATATTTTTATTGGATTTATATTATATATAAATATAACTATTTTATATATAAATAACACATTTTTCTTAAATATATACATGCATGTGTGTGTATTTATATATACAAAATAATTATACACACATTAAAGTTAGTTTGTAAACACACATTAGTTTGTAAACACAAACTTTTATTTTGGATTCGATTAATCGCGATTAATCGTTTACAGCCCATAATCTTTGTTAACGTTAGTTAATAAAAATCCAGCTGTTCTTTGTTCATGTTACTTTACAGTGCATTAACTAATGTTAATATTAGTTAACATTAACTAATGTTAGTTGTAATTAACTAACAAATACAACTTATGATTTTAATAATGTATTAGTAAATGTTGAAATTAACATTAACAAATATTAATAAATGCTGTAGAAGAGCATTTCATTATTAGTTAATGTTAACCAATGAAACCTTATTAAAAAAGTGTTACAATTATTTTTAATGTATTATTTCGTAATCCTTTTTAAATGTAATGATACAAAAGTAATGTCATTTGTAAATGTATTCATAAAAATACAATTTTCTTTGTATTTTAACAAAAATTATTTCTTCCATTACCAGAGCAAAATACCATAAATTAAAATATGGGACAGAACTAAATCAAGGTGAAGTAAAAATGCCTAGCTTTGAATCAGGTAAGAGGATTCAACCTACTTTTGAAAATGTGTATATACACTACCATTCAAAAGTACTTCCCCTACATTTTTGAATGGTACTGTGAATGTCTGTGTATATGTTTTGTTCAAGGTTTATTGATGTATGTTTGTTTCTTTATTTCTTAAAGAAGATACCAAAGAAACAGAGGTCTCTGCTATACCTCAGAACAGCCAGTTAACGTGGAAACAGGGCAGGCAACTCCTCAGACAGTAAGTTAGCCTTGAGTCATTATGTTTTTGTAAATCACAGACACTTCCTCTGTGGGTGTGACCGTATTAGTCCTGCTAAGAAAGTTCATGGACTATTTCTATCACCTGAATGTCTGAGCTGTGTTCTGAATCTCTTTACACATCTGTCTTTTCAAGATATCTTCAGGAAGTAGGTTATACGGACACAATACTGGACGTTCGGTCGCAGAGAGTTCGGTCGTTACTGGGGCTGTCCGGTTCAGAGCAAAACGGTTCTGTGGAAACCAAGAATCTAGAGCAAATTCTCAATGGAGGAGAGTCTCCAGCCAAAAGAAAGGGACAAGATATGAAAAGGTACAGATTTTTCTTGATTTATTTGGTCCGACTCAACTGGAAGATTAATATAAACAGTTAAAATAAAAATTAAAACATTTCTAATGATGCTTTTGGTCCAACAGGAATCCAGAGGTTCTGGAGACATTTAATTTTTTAGAAAATGCTGACGATAGTGATGAAGAGGAATATGATGAGGGTGACATAATGGAGGACGTGCCTGACAGGAGCGATAAACGCAGAATAAAAAAACATAAAATTAAGGTGTGCAACCGTTTTAGTGGTAATTGCCTGGTAATGATATAATGATCTCAAACTAATCTTCCTCAGTATAGATTGTCTATGTAATATAACCTATTACGTGACTACTTTTCCAGGTAGGAAATG
Source organism: Phoxinus phoxinus (assembly GCF_949152265.1). NCBI lineage: Eukaryota > Metazoa > Chordata > Actinopteri > Cypriniformes > Leuciscidae > Phoxinus > Phoxinus phoxinus. The sequence continues at coordinate 23,787,718 of NC_136888.1, forward strand.
AAGGTTTGGCTTCTGACTTGCCAGATGACCCCGACACAGAGGAGGCACTGAAGGAGTTTGACTTCTTGGTGAATGCAGAGGATGGAGAAGGTGCCGGGGAGGCTCGGAGTTCAGGAGACGGCACAGAGTGGGGTAAAATAATACTCGCCAAACTCAAATAGTCAATTTTATTATCATTAATCATGGTGAAAACAGGGCACGTCGCTTGAGATTCTTAAAATATTTGAGTGTGATGATTGTGTAGGGTTAAAATAAGGCCTGCAATTAAAGGATTAGTTCACCCAAACAAGAACATTTTGTTGTCATTTACTCGCCATCATATTGTTCCAGCCCTGTTTTTTTTTTTTGTATCCCATGAAACAGAGAGCGATGTTAGGCAGAATTTCCACACAGCTCTTTTCCATACAGTGAAAGCGAATGATGGTTTATACTGAAACAATCCAAAACGGACATAAAGGCCCTGTTTACACCGGGTATTAAGATGCATTTTGGTCGATCGGATAATAAGTGGACGGCGCTAAATACAGGTGTACACTTTCGACCACTTCCAGAGGTAGTCGCAAATGCATTCAACCAGATCGCTTTCGTAGTGTGAACACTCATGTGGTCGAATGCATTCAAATAGCCGCAAAAGACCGTCTGAAAACGTACCATACACAATGTTCTCTCACCATTTCTGATCGTAAAACTAATCCTAATGAATTAAGCAGTTCAGTCCAAATTTTCTGAAGAGACACACTTCATATGATGATTTTTTGTTTCTATGTCGTCCATTAATGCGCAAGAAGTCGTGAAAGAGAGCCCAATTCAGCATTGGCACGCTGTCTGAGAAACTTTGGATGTGTGCGTGCACAAAACTTCTCACACTCTTGATTTGAATTCTCTTTTGCATTTTCATGCACTTGAATATTTAAATTGGCAAGGCTTAAAAACATGTGCAAATGATAAACTTTAGTTTATAAAATATAGCTGCAAGCAGCAATCACCGGGGCCAAGCGCAAGCAAGACGACAAGACATGCCAAAGTGGCTGGGAGTGTGATACCAACTGCAGCAAGGAGCAAAAGTGGCTGGGAGTGTGAGACCAACTGCAGCAAGGAGCAATTGAAGACATTTAAAGATGAATTTTAGCAAAATGGTTGAAAAATCACATACATTAACTATTCAATATGACTATAAAGTTAGGCCAAATAAGGTAAACTTGGTATCTATGTTCCCAGCTTGACCCAAGGAATCTATTAAGACCAGTGACATTTCAATAGCCAGATTTATACAAAAGTTATTAGCCTTTATAACAAAATAACTAAAACAAAATATAAAAAGTTATAACAAAATTTCCAAAATTGTGTTAGAACTTTTTATATTTTGTTTTAGTTATTTTGTTATAACTTTGTTATGACGCTGTTTCAAAATATTTTGAGTACCTTGTGATCTGTCAGACACATTAAGGAGTCACAAAACGGTATTTATTGTTTAAATGTCTCTAAAAATGACTACATTTGAAAGGTGAGACTTTGTAAATTCATATCAAAAGTACATGTCTGTCTTTTTTCTGATCCGCAATGTATTTTTCACTACGTGAGAACTTGGTGTGGTGTGAGAGTGGCGTCGCTTGTCAGACATAGCAACAGTAACTAAAGTGGTCGGGTCTTTGCGACCGGTCATTGACAGTATGGACGGGGATTCGTCAGTCCCAATTCAAAACAAATTTCATCACAATCAATCATTGTTCGTTTCAAATATATGAGAGCATCAAAATGATCCATGGGTGAAATTGATTGGATTTAATTAATTTTTTTGTCAGTTCCTATCATAATTTTAACATTTTGGCGTTATTGTTAGCTATTTACCAATGTTTTAAAATTTCCTTTGTTTGCATGTTTGGTATTGTTGGACTCGGCAAGGATTCTTAGGAGGTCACTCCTGTGAAAAAAACACGGGCTTCCTTGAAACTTCTAAGGGTCCTTCAAGGCTTTGTGCCAATGACGTATACTGAGTTTTTTTAGATACACCAATGTTCTCATAGACAATCATGGCACCCTGGACAAAGACACTGTGTGCCAATTTTCAGTAGACTAACGGTTGGGTGCGCTTATTGCTATTTTCATGATTTTTTTTTACTGTTATAGTGCCACCAAGTGGCCAATTGTCACGATTTTTTTCATGTCAACTCAGATTGAGCTTATGAACATGTGTCACAAGTTTAGCGAAAATATCTCATTCCGTTCACAAGTTATAACCATTTTATAGCGCCACCAAGTGGCCAATTGTCATGATTTTTTTTACGCGATCTCAGAATGAGCTCATGAACATGTGTCCCAAGTTTTGCGAAAATATCTCTTTCCGTTCACAAGTTATAACCGTTTTACAGTGCCACCTAGAGGCCAATTGTTGCGATTTTTTTCAAGTGATCTCAAATTGAGCTCACGAAGATGTGTCCCAAGTTTAGCAAAAAAATCTCTTCCGGTTCACAATTTATAACCATTTTAGTAAAAGTGACCCTGGTGCCATCAAAGATTTTGGTTCCCCTTAACGACCGTTAATTAAAATTTTTATTTTTTTGGATGATTATTTATTGTCAGACTCCAGAAAATATTATTGCAGTGGTTTGGTTCCGATCGGGCGAAAGACCAAGGATAAGTTCGCAAAAATAGGTTATAAAAAAAAATGCAATTTACTCGAAATTGGCACCTTAAGGGCAAATCGGAGATAGCCATTTTGTCCGTCTTGAGCCAAGGATTCCAACGATATGGGGCACTTGATCCTGGGACAAACGGTCTAAGAGCTATGAGCAATTTTGAACTTTTGGTTGCTGTAGCGCCACCTATGGGCCATTCGGGGTTATACTCTGATAGGTTGTCCCCAAATTGAGGCCTACCATCTGGCCACGTCTCTAGGCCTTACGGTTTGGCCTGCACGATGCGTTTTACGAATCCTTAATTACAATAGGGTTTCAGCATTTCATGCTTGAACCCCTAATAAGAATGAAGTCTTTTTGCCAGTTATAGCGCCACCTATGGTCCGATCTCCATGAAACTCTGCATGCTTCCTCACCATGTTCTGACACATATGCTCATCAATTTTGGTGAAGTTCTGAGTTTTCATTTGGGATTTATAGGCTTTTTAGTGTATTTTGCCACGCCCCTTTTCTAAATGACCCCGTTACAGCCACCCAAATGCAAAAGTTCAACTTTTTTTTTTGATAATTATTGATCTAGGGAGTCCAGAGAAATGTCCTAGACTGGTTTGGTTCCGATCTGGTGAAAAACCTAGGGCTAGTTCGCAAAAGTAGGTTTCGGACAAAATTCGACATAGCAGAAAATTTTTCTGGCCTAAATCGAAATTGGAGATAGCCATTTTGTCCGCCTTGAGCCAGGGATCACAGTGGTGTGAGACACTTGAGTCTAGGACAAACGGACTCTAGGAGTTATGGGCGATGTAGTACTTTTGCACTAAATCTGTAGCTGTAGCACAACGTAAAATTTGTTTGCGCGGTATTTGAGAACGGTTTGACGAATCAACACGAATTCCATAACTTTTTGTCGGTACAGTGTGGAGATGATACGATTCGATTTTGGTGAAAATCGGACAAACGGTCTAGGAGGAGTTCGACAAAGTAGGTTTTGACTGAAAATCAAGATGGCGGACAGGAAGTTCGGCCAAATATGGCAAACTTGGTATCTATGTTCTCAGCGTGACCCAGCGAATCTATTGAGACCAGTGGCATTTCAATAGGCAGATGTATTCAAAGGTTATTAGCCTTTTTGGAAATGTTGTTATAACTTTTGACCACAAGGTGGCGCTGTTTCGAAACTTCTCACGCTCCTTCAGGGCATCGTGCTGATGACCCATACCATGTTTCGTAACAATCCATTCATGCGTTCTTAAAATACAGCATTTTAGCACAAAATTCAAAATGGCCGACAGCCAAAATGGCCGACATGGTAAAATTGGATATCAGTCGACTCAGCATGTTGGCCTGAATCTAACGAGACCAATTTGATGATTTTTGGGCAAACTGTTCAGAAGTTATAAGCAAAAATAGCCATTTTTCATATCTCCGGACCAGTAGGTGGCGCTGCGCCGAAACGCAGCATGTAGCCTCAAGTCATGCTTGTGATGACATGTGGCAAATTTGGTCTGAATCCAACAAAGCGTTGCGGAGATACAGCCTTACGTCTGTTTTCGCAAGCGCTACGTAAAATTTGTTTGTGGGTTTTTTCGAAAATTGCTAAGCGAATCAACTTGAATTCCATAACTTTTTGTCGGCATGGTCTGTAGATGATCTGATTCAATTTTCATGGAAATTGGAGCAACGGCCTAGGAGGAGTTCGAAAAAGTAGCTTTTTCGGAAAATTCAAAATGGCGGAAAACTTTTCATGGCGCAAAATGACGTCATTGGGTGCAATCGAATCGTCACGAGGTCAGGAATCAGAGGAAAAAAGAATTTTGTTTCTAGCCCTTGTGGTTCAAAAGTTATTAGAATAAACATGAGTGAAACTTTGGACAGTTGGTGGCGCTAGAGGGAATGACTTAGACACACCAAAATTGGTGTATTTAATGTTGGGACTGTCCTCTATCCGAATGTCAAACCATTACAACTTTCCCGCGATCGGTTCTATGGGCTGCCATAGACTCCCAGAGCGGAAGAAGAAGAAGAATTATTTTTGGTACGGGAACAGATACAATAGGTGCCCGCACCTTCAGTGCTTGGCCCCTAAAAATGAGACTTATTTTACATCTTGTGAAAAGGGCATTATAGGACCCCTTTAAAAGGGTGGTTGATTATGATTTCACTTTTCTAACTTAAGTTAGTGTGTAATATTGCTGTTTGAACATAAACAACATCTGCACAGTTATGATGCTCAAAGTTCAAAGCAAAGGGAGAAATTTTCATTTAAAGAAATTGCTTTTTAAGGATTTCAACAAACGGCTGGTAGGAACTACACGACATTCCTCCCGGGTTAGTGACATCACTAACCCTAAAATGTACACAAACCCCGCCCCTGAACATGATTTATAGATTATCATGACAGAATATGCTAATCAATGACTAGAAGATAACTATACATAAGCTACATAAATTCATCAACTAACCATTCAGAAATATCCAATTGCTTTCTACATGTTGTCACTTCTTCTTGAGTCTCTCCATCATTGTCTGACTCCGGTTTGAACATAAAAGGCTAAAAGGTTTTGAAATTTTCAGTGCATGTGTCTGTGAGGTAAAAGGACATAAGCTGTTGTAGCTCCGCCCCCTGTGCCGGGATCAGCAGCTCATTTGCATTTAAAGGGACAAGCACAAAAACTGTGTTTTTGCTCACCCTCAAAAAGTGCTTAAACATGCTATATAAAAATATCTATGGGGTATTTTGAGTTAAAACTCCACTTACTCACTCTGGGGACATCAGAGATTTATTTTACATTTTGTGAAAAGGGCATTATACCACCCCTTTAATATCAAACACGTCCCACAGTTTAGAAGCAATAGACTGCATTTTACAATACTCACTTTTTTTGGCTGATTTGGATGTTAAGTTTGGGCATTTAGAGAAGAACAAAAGTGCACCGCCGTGAAGGAAAGGAAGGTGCGCTGGACTGAATGCTGCAGCAGCACAATAATCGTTTTACCTCGATTAACTAATCGCTGGAAGCCAAAACCAAACAATTAATCACACAGCACTAATATGGGTCCAGAAGACTAGAAATGTAGAGCACGAGAGATGGTACTTCATTAGTAAAAATCACCATCCACTTTTAATATATGGAGATGAGCTGCTCTGAAATAATGCATGTATTTTTAATTTTGTATATATATATATATACAAAAGAAATGATAAATAATAATAAAAATTGGATGATCGTGATTCGTGCATGCATGTCTTTTGTATGTGCTTTGTGGCACACGCTGGCCCTGCGGTGGAATCTTAATTAGGCCTGTTGCTGCATCAGCATTCCTGACAGCTTCCATTCTCTCACTGCTCCGACCAGAGCCAGCTGGGTCAAACACATCAGCCCATTACATCTGTCCCACACCCTTCTGCTTTCTTTATCTCTGCCTCTTTCTGTCTTACTCTCTTCTGTCTATTCTGACCCACTTCTTAACTAAAGATTATGTAAATCTAACCATAAATAGGACATGTATTTTTGGTAAAGAAGTATAATGTGTGTGTGTCACCCTTAAATGAAGACATTTATTACCATAAATGTGGTACGTTATTATTTCTGACTAAAAAAAATGAATTGCATGAAAAAAAAATCCTTTGTGGTTGGACTGGCGATAACCTTTCGCAGGGCAAATAAAACTTTTACACTGTAGGAAGCATTAAAAATATTTATTTTTGAGTCCTGTATAAATCATAAATACAATATGTATGCACTTACATATTATTGTGTTTTTTAAAGAGTATCAGAATACATTATTTAAAAAAAAAATTAAATGTACTTTTATATATAATATGAAAATGAAAAAAATATTACTGTGAATAAGAATTATATTTGTTTAATGCTAAATGTATACAAAATGTGTGAAGAGAATAAGTTACTTTGGATACTTGCGTGTTTACCCTGAAGCTTACCTCAGTTTTTGAAACCGAATATTGAGGTTATCCATTTACTTATTCGTAACATACCCAGTATGTCACATAACCTGTTTTTTGGAATACCCTCCTGAGGTACCAGAGGCTGGTGTCAAATTAAAGCTAAAATGTTCATTGATCCAACCCATATTATTCACTCTACTTTGTTTAATTTTGTGTTATAATACATTCATATATTGTTACATACCACAAAGTTGTTCTGGTGTTGAAGTGCTGGTGTATGTTCGTGAAACAGTCTATAGCTTGAGCCCTGTTTTTTACTCCAAGGTGTGGCACCTTGTTTACTGGGCCCTTCTCTTTCCTATTCTTAGCTGAGCCTCTGCCATTCACGCCTGGTGGGGGCAAGTCCTTTATCATGGGCTCTGATGACATGTTGGAAAGTGTGCTGGGCCTGGGAGACCTCGCAGATCTGACTGTGTCCAATGACGAGGCTGAATACAGCTATGATGTGAGTATGACACAGATTGCTCCTCTACTCTATTCTGGCATTAATAAATGATAGCCTCTACTTTAAAAAAACAACAACAAAAAAAGCCAAGGTCTTTTCCCTGCTCAATTTTTTAACGCAGTCTGTATTGTGTTAACCGTCAGTTAACAGTTATAAAAACAGCCCGTCATGTTTACTCAAATGTCATGTACTATATTAGTTTCATTCTGGATAAAGGTTACTTGTCCACGCTGGTGTGGTTTGCTGTGTGCTCAAATAGGATAACTATCCTAATGCCTTGCAGTCAAGTCAACCTGCAATTTCCAGGTTTCATTTCACAGTTGTTAAAATCCCTCCGCAACGGCCCCTCCCCCACCCTCTATTTTTAGTTGCCAGCCAATAAGGATGCATTCAGGAAGACGTGGAATCCCAAATATACCCTGCGAAGCCACTTTGATGGAGTGCGGGCCCTGGCCTTCCATCCTGTGGAACCGGTGTTGGTCACCGTGTCAGAAGACCACACCCTCAAACTGTGGAACCTCCAGAAGACCGTTCCTGCCAAAAAGTAAGTTCTCACTGTGGCTTTTCAGGGAAAGGGATGTCCTAGGATTAGGCATGCGACAGTATAACATTTTCATGTTGCGATAAGTGCTGAAGCTTTTATCACGATATATGCTATCGCGGTATTGAAAAATATGTTGCAAAAAAAGTTAAAACTGTTTTTCTTATAACAGAAATACAATAAAACAATACACAAAATATAAAGTAAACAAATGTTTCAAATAGATGCAAAATAAGTATAAAGACCAATAGGTAACAATTTAAAATAAGGTCTTATTAAAGTTAGTTAATGCATTAACTAATATTAACAATAAGCAATAGCTACATTCGTTACAGAAGGGTATTTTTATAACTTTTTCAAAGTAATAATTATTTGATAACGTTAGTTTAAAAAAATACAACTGCTAATTGTTAGTTCATGTTAGCTCAAGTTTTGATTTTAAGCATGTATAATTCAAAGTTGAAACTAACATTAACCAAGATTACGGTAATAAAATGCATTAATATTAGTTAAACTGACAATGAAAAATGCTTTTAACTAATTAACCTTATTGTAAAGTAAAGAATTGGAACATTTTCGTCCATATTAAAATGTAAAAATGTTTAAGTCTAAGTATTTGGTGTTGTGATAAACACCAATGAGAATACAAACATCGAAATGGCTGTTTGAAACATTGAAATACTGTTCAGAAACAGAAAGTAGCGCAGCAGCTTTGTTTACGCCGGGGTTATTGGTGTATCTGCTGCATTTCGGCTGTCCCATCAGCGCCATCTGCTGATGGAGAGTGAATGTGCGTTTTCATTCAGCGTGTCTCCTTCACTCTTTCCGCCATGCTGCTCGTGTTGTTTACATCAGAGTGCACACGTCTCTTACGCAGCACACACGCACTTGTACATTTTAACCGGTTGATTAAAAAGTATTCAAAAAATCTGTTGGTAATAAATAATTATTTGCAGTATTTTTAAGTGCCTACGATAACAATAACGTGCATGCTTATTATCGTGATATGTCGTATTACCGTATTTTGGCACATGTCTACTTGCTATTGGTTTTGATCTTAAGAATGATTCCTCAAGGAGCACGTTGATTTTATCATGTTGTTTTTTTTCCCATTAATGTTCCAATCAAATTGCTAAACAAAGTTTTATCTTGCTTTTCAGAAGTGCCTCTTTTGATGTGGAGCCCATATACACATTTAGAGGGCATGTGTAAGTATTGATTTCATGACTGACTTCAATTGTAGGGTCAAAGATTTGTGACAGTATGGATGATTCTGTGCATTTAGTGCTCCCCTGACCTCTGCCAAGCCCGTTCATTAGATGGTGGCGTGATTCATTACTAATTCTTCACAACATGAGCATAGTGAAGTTAGCTATTCAGAGATGCATTCCGTACATTTTCAAGTTCAAGTTTATTATTAGCCATTTCAACAGAGTTGATAGGAATTTGTCTTGGTATGCTCACATACAGCTTAATTGACATAGTACACTAACATTACAGCGCATTCCACACATACTTCATGACAACAACAATACACGGACATAAAAGCCTCATATTGCACATAAGATGAATTAGCAGAATGACCAGATGAAGGGTGCTTGAATAAACAGAACCTCAAAAAACATACTGGAAGTAAACTGATAAAAAAAGCATTCAGTATCCTAGCCTCAGACCATGTTTAGGTGACGGATGTCCTGAGGATAGGTACTGTCTCTGAAGCGTGATGTTCTGCTGGTAATGCTTCTATACCTCTTGTCTGATGACAGAATGTTAAATAAATTATTTGCCTTTTGAGTGATTTGAGTTTTAATTTCTCTTGCCCTTATTTGTCCCAGTGCTCTTCTACACTATACTGACACCTACTTGTGTGGATGCTTGTTCATTTCTTACAATTGACCGTTCGCAAAGACCCGCCCCCCTTTAGTTACTGTTGCTATGTCCGACAAGCTACGCTGCTCTCACGACGCACCATGTTCTCACGCAGTGAAAAATACATTGCGGAGCAGAGAGGACACTGACAAAGTGCTGACTGACAGGACAGACCAGGTTACTTTTGATATTATACAAAGTCTCACCTTTCAAATTTGGTCATTTTTTAAAAGAATTGTAAGCAATAAATACCGTTTTGTGGCTCTTTAATGTGTCTGACATATCGCTGTAGAGCCTAAGTTAAAGCTGCTCGTGAACCAATCATCTCTTCCTTCTAGTTAATTTAACATCAAATAATCATGAATGAACATAAGAAGAAATGTTGTTTTAACCGCGGAAAGGTGTCAGTACACTGTTTTTTCAAGTTCAAATCCTCCAACGTTAATCTACTAACTCTCCTGACCGCTTTGTCGGACAAAATGGCGGATGGCGAAGTATGATTGGTCAGATCGCCTGTCAATCAACTCCCTGCGAAGGGTCAATTGTGTGTTTTTTGTTGTCGTACCACCACATCAATAAAAAGGACATTTTTAGATTCAGTCCCAATGATTTTTCATGTGTTGTTGTTGGAACACAGCTGGCTGCTGCATTACACTATGATCAGTCTGTTGTCAGCGGTTGAGTGTGTGCTTGAAGTCCCTGCGTTTGTCCTCATTATGGTTAGTAATAGTAGTTGTTGGTCAGTTGGTTTACAGGGCTGGTAATGTGATGTAAACAAAAAATGACTGAGTGCACCTTAAAAGATGCAGTAAGTGACTGAGAAACTTGATATTTGAAATGAACCAAAGCAATCACAGCAACCCCCCCCCCCCCCCCCCCTTATTGCTCCGCCCCCAGAGTGCAATGCGAGGATGTCTCTCTTTATCATAGCTGAAGTGAAGCAAAATAAAGCAAAGATGATGAACAAATGACAAGGAAGAGAAAAAAGGAACATACAGTACACAAGAGTTTATACAAGCAAGTGTCCAGCAGGCAGCAGCACACAAGCTCCAGACAAACAGTGACACTCAAAACTGTCCTGTTAATATAGCTAACATTACAGTAACATTTATTTTACTGTGCTTCTCAAAACCAAGATATGTTATTCACGTATGGTACAGAAACAACGCAACCTCGCCATCTGTTTTCAGGCCTTCCCGTTTAAGTCTCTCCAGCGTTTGAATATTAACGCGGGTCCTAAAGCTCTTGCCTGATCATAACCCTTCTTTTTGACATTCCTCTGACCTTTTCTCTTTTGTAATGTCTCTAAGTCATCTCTTTCTACAGTCTTTCTAGAAATGCCCCTCTTGCTCACTCTCTCTACTCCCCCATCATGAGTGTATATGCTTTCAACAACTTTTCTCAGAAATCGCTTACTGCACCTTTAAACCCATGTCATGAAGCTCTTCTTTACAATTGTCTCCTTAGTCTTTTCTGTCGTTTGGAGTGAGTGTTTCAATTGAGGGTGAATGAAATATACACTCTGTCCTGTCCTTGTGAGCTTGTGTGGTTTTCCCTGTTGTTGCTCTAGGTCTAGGATGTTTACAAATCACAGTATCAGCACCTATAGCTGATCAGGGCAGGAATATATACCCAAGTTTATAAAAAGGGACATAATGATCTAGAGCTGCCTGTCATCCATCGACCTCAAATATGACTTATCATTTAAAACGCAAGTAGTAGCAACTTCACATGGCCGCTCGCTCTAACGTTGACCTAGATAAATGTGCGCTATTATTAGGTGCATATCAAAGTGTTTGTGTAAACTCACAATAATAACAAAACGTTGTGCTTCTGTAAAATAAAGAAAACAAACAGATGCGCTTTCTGCCTCGGTCTCCGTGAACTGGAGCGCGTCACAAAAATGAACCGAAACTTTGTGTGTAGGCTATTTGACTTACAGACATAAGAAATATATCTATTGAAAGCTTGAAATGTCTACTTTTAAACAAACCAATTCGAAAGGTGCACTTTGAGTCAGCATTTTCAGCATCTTTGCAGCAAGCTTTATATGTGCGCTTGAGTGCGGAATAGGCTGTATTATGCCTATATATATATTAAATGCTCATAATGGTTTTGTATCTGAATCCACCCATTAGATCTCAAATCCCCTGATCCTGTTGTTTCTGTTTCTGCAGTGGGCCTGTGCTCTCATTGGCTGTGACCTCGAGTGGTGAGCAGTGTTTTAGTGGTGGAATCGATTCAACAATACAGTGGTGGAACATCCCCAGCTCTAACGTAGACCCTTATGACACATATGGTGAGAAGATAAAACCAGTTTTCTTTTGATAGAACTTAAAAGCAAGTAACCTGCCTGATCGCCAGTATCTTCTCTATGTGTGGCTCAGATATGTACTCTGTTTTCACTCAGAGCCCAGCGTGTTGGCTGGCACGTTGTTGGGTCACAGTGACGGAGTGTGGGGATTGGCTTACAGTGGAATCAAAAACCGTCTGCTCTCCTGTTCAGCTGATGGGACGATCAAGCTGTGGAACCCTCAGGAGAAGTCCCCATGTCTCAGCACCTTTAACTCTGACAGAGGTGAGCGCAATGCATCTATGTGGCGTTTAATAATTGATTGAAGAGTTGGCAACTAATTTTCTTCGTTTCCTGTCTTTCAGATCATGGCGTTCCCACGTCGATTGATTTTAATGGGTGTGATCCAGCTCATATGGTGGCGTCCTATAACACGGGAGATGCTGTCGTTTACGATCTGGAGACATCACAGCCCGTCATGGTATTCGCCGCACAGGGAGAGAGTGGTACATTCTTCACATATGTTCTTAACAAAACAAACTACACTTGTGTTTGTATGATTTAATGTTTATATATAGTTCTGTCATTCAATTAAGTGTGAGAATTGGATTTGTGGTGTTTACTTTCTTCTGTTTTGTTGTAGCTATTCCTTTTGGGAATCACATTAATAAAGTAGTCACCCACCCCACCCTGCCAATCACAGTCACCGCTCACGAGGATAGACACATCAAATTCTTTGATAATAAATCAGGTCAGTGTGTTGTTTTGTATTCTTGTAAAATACCCTAATACGTACACTACTGTTCAAAAGTTTAGGTTCTCAGCAAGGCTGCATTATTTGATGGCAAAGCTGAATTTTCAGCATCATTCTTCCAGTCTTCAGTGTCTCATGTCATATGCTGATTTGGTGCTTAAGACACATTTCCTAATATTATCAGTTAAAAACAGTATTGCTTAATATTTTTGTGGAAACCATTTTTTTCAGGATTCTTTGAATGGAATGTTCAAAAAAACATTATTTATTTGAAATAGACAGCTTTTGTAACATTATAGACTTTTGATCAATTTATTGCATCTTGGCTAAATTCAAATATTAATTTCTTTGATAAAAAAATCTTACCTCAAATATTTGTCTGAATTATTATTGTTACAATTATTATATTAATAAATTATGCAACCCTGTGCTTTTTTATATTCTTATTGTTTATTTAGTTATTTAAAAATCTCTCTGTTATTCATCACCTTCCTTCTGTCTGTCTTGTTAAGGTAAAGCCATCCATGCAATGGTGGCTCACTTGGATGCTGTTACTAGTCTGGCTATAGATCCAAATGGCATCTATTTGATGTCAGGAAGTAAGTGTTTTTTTCCTTCAGCTCACTGTTTCAATGCTCACTTTTCCTTAACCATTTATGTACGTTATACAGTTATCTTCTACATAGTAATATTTTGTCACTCTTAAAGATATAGATCACGCTCGCATCATTGCAAGCCCTTGTCACAAGGAGATCTTTAGCAGAATGTCCAAGCTGCTCTTTTCCATGCGATGAAACTTTCATTATATGAAAGAACGCAAGTCATGGAGGTCTAGAAAAAATGACAGAATTTAAGTTTTGTGCCGAACTTGTCTCGAAGTATAAACTTAATGCCTCTTCTTCTTCATCTAACACAGGTCACGATAGTTCCATCCGCTTGTGGAACCTGGACAGTAAGACGTGTGTACAGGAGGTTACCGCTCACAGGAAAAAGTCGGACGAGGCCATATACGACGTTGCCTTCCACCCATCTAAGGCATACATAGGAAGTGCTGGAGCCGATGCCCTGGCCAAAGTGTTTGTATAAAAAGCACGTCTGAATTAACGCATACGTAAAGACCGAGTGAAAGAAAGGACTGCTTCACTGCCTTGTGTAACAAGAGTAGCATTTCTCACACTACATTGAAGTGGCTTCCACCTTCGCTGTCAGACTCACACCATACACAAAATACCAGGTGCCAAGAGGGGGACGTGCCGTTTTTTGCGATGCCAGTGTGTGGAGTGCTCAATCAGTTTTAATCTTCTTTTTGTTTCCTCGAAAAAAGAAAAAAAGTAACTGTAATTTACTGTAAGTCAAAGCTGGAGTGTAACCAGTGTTTGTAGCCTATCGACTGGTTTTGAACTGAGCTGATAATGTGTCCTGTAGGTATGTTTCAGTGACCATGGAGTGGTTATCATGTTCATCCATCAGTAGATCGTCACCGACCATCATCCGGGCACCAGAGGAACTGAGTCCCGCCCTGCCGAGCCATAAACCAGACCCTAATCTCAGTCGCCCTCCTCACCCTAATGTAGCGTGCAAACAAATACAGTTAAACTCGGTCAACCTTCATACCTTTAGCGTTTGTCTCATTTTTTTGTGTAAAAAAAGTATAGTTTTTATAATCAATTTTATATAAATAAAGACTGTCATCAAACCGCTGAAAATCACATTTTTTAAAGGGACTATAATCCCACTCAAGCCCTCCATTTTACGCGGTGGTCCTTCATGAAGGTCTTGTGTCTCGGGATGGAAGCCCTGGATGAGTGCTCTCTTTACGCAAACTACATTGCTTTAACGTTGTTTTATCATCACATAACGGAGAAGACTGTACGCTAGTAGAGGCACAGCGCGTGGTGCCCCAAGAGCTTTTAGGAATCTACAAATAAACTGCAGCATCCTGTCACTATGTGATGTTTCTGTACACCTTACTGTAAAATGAGTTTAAGTATCACAGGTTAGAGATCAAAATGTTATTGGCTTATTTATTTTCAGTTTGTGTGGATAGTCTTATCCTTCGTTGGGAAGTAAAAGATTGGGCTGTTGCTATCCAAACAGAACAGGTAATCCGATAGGAAATTAACGTATATAGGTTAATATAAAAGCTTTTAAAACATACAGTTTCTTAGTTGGCTGGAACTTGGGTTTAAATTCACCTCAAAACTTTTTTCAAATCAGAGGAGAAACGTTTTCAAAGTTACAGGGATAATTCACCCTAGAAAAAAACAATGTCATCATCTCACCCTCATGTCTTTACAAACCTGTATGAATGTTTCTTCTGTGGACATAAAAGCCATTTTGAGAAATGTCTCATTGTCGTTTTTTCCCCCCCTCATATAATATATAAATCGATTATCACTAAAACAGGTCCAGAAAACGCCTGTTGTTCCGCATAAGAAAACGTCAAATGTTTTTGAAAAGACACGAGGATGAGTAAAAGATGACACCATTTTTATTTTATTTTTTGGGAGTGGAATAGCTTGCATTTATACAAAAATTTTGGTTTGGTCGTTCTTCCCCAATCTGTTCAACGATTTTAAAGGAAACAATGCAGTTTATGGTGTAACAAAAGACCTTTTGTTTGTGTAATGCATGATTAATACTACAATAAAGTATTTTTTCTAGTCTTCCAAAAGTTCCGATCAGTTTGAAGAGTTTTGATGAGTTTTGTAAGGTTTTTGATTTACTACGAATCAACAGATTTTAAAGATTGTACCACATAGCAAAACAACTGTTGAAAAGTAATGTATATAAAATGTCTATAATAAATATTAAATGGTGTATCTGTATATGCAACATGCCCCTTGTCTCGATAATTAATGTTATGTGCGTTATCACGGTATTTGATTGACGGGTCATTGATGATGACGAATGATGATTGCCAAGATTCTCGATTTTAATAAAACGTGTGAGAGACTCAGATTGAGCAGACCTGCTACATAAATTAATTAATGTGACTTGAAATTGTTGGCTTCTGATTATGCCTGTTCAGAAGAGGATATTCAGCTGGTTAAGTTGTACAAACACCTTTATTGAGAAGAAAGTAATAAATTATAAACAAATGTACAAGCAGTTTGATGCCCCTCCTCCCCTCTGTTAATTACGTGAGGCAGTAAATCATGCATATGGAAAGGTACACAGAAAATAGGTTCGATAAATACATGAAAGTATAATTTAAGAAAACGGGGGGGACTTATATAATCAAAACGCTAATTTTTCAACCGTGATCCTCATCTCACACCCAAACATACGTGATTCATTGTGACGTTGTGAATGTTTTGCATGTGTATTGTTTGGTACCCCTGGGAAGGACCATGTCTTATATAACCCAGATCTATTTATGTAATTGTGAAAATGAAAGCTGTGTATTCGTGTACTGCCATGAGAATGCATAAGAGGGCGCTGTATCACTGACAATTCTCATCATGACTGCTTTTGCTCACCATCTTCTGCACTAGTACAATGCTTAACTGGAATTGAATCTTCAAGTCCCGAAATTAATATAAAAGAGCCTTTTGTTACAGTGACCCCTCCACAGGAAAAAAGACTTGCCAGAAGCAGTGAAAGAATGTTTTTTTCACCAGGAACATATAAAGACAGACTACAAATCACAAATAATTACATTCTCCACATTATAGAGAAGTTGACATACAATACTGTGATACATTCTCAAAAAAGCTGAAAAAACCTTTGGATCAAAGTAACATACCAGTTCCTTTATAACAAAACCGTTCAAATCCCTTTTCCTACAAAAAAAAATCAAAAGCCTTATTCACGCCCGCCCTTTTTCTCCATCCTTTCCTCCATTTCTTACTTCCTATTCTTGCACTAAAGCAGTTGCACTGTCTAATTGAACTCTGTGAAGTCCCTGCAGATGCCCCGTACGATGGGCTGCTGGAACTGCGCCAGGCCGGTGAACTCACGAGTGAAAAACACGTGGCTCTCCTTGGGCTCGGACGCCATCGCCTTCAGATCTTCCATTGGAGCCCAAGCCACTCCAACCGTGAACACAGTGATCCCTGTGACAAAACAGGAAAGTGCATGTTCAGGGTGACATCACACTTATTTACTTTGTAAATGCACTATATCTATATCTAGTGATTAAGTACTTTTAAAATCTCTTAAATTTTCAAGATTAGCTGTTTTCAACCATTCCCTCTCCCTCACCACCTCAGGGACCTTCACTATAAAAAAATAAAGCTACATTTTGTTGATTACACTTTATATACTAACTTTAACTGAGAACATTATCTTCTCAAAGGACCCCCTGGACCTTCAGGGAAACCTCTGAGGTTCAAGATGAAGTGTTAGTGTAAAAAGCGTACCCTCTCTCTGGGCGGCCATTGCCGGCCCTCTCACATCATCGTAAGATTGTCCATCGGTGATGATGATGAGATACTTCCTGTTGGAGCCAGTGCGGGGTTTAAAGAGACTCCGCACAGCATAGTTGATGGCGTCTCCAGTGGCCGTTCCTCCGCTCATGTATGGGATGTTCTGCAGGGCCCTCAGAGCATTATCTTTCGTGATGTGGTCATTGAAGTTGAACTCCATCCTTTGGTCGTAGGTGAACTGGATGGCACCGATGCGAGATCCGATGTCAGAGATGTCAAAGCTGCGTGCGATGGATACAATAAGGTCCAGCACAAGCCGGAAATTCCCATCACCTACACTGCTGGAGCCATCGATCAGGAAGCCCAGGTTCACCGAGTTATAGCACGTTTTGCTGCAGAGCATCTGATCGATGGAGCAAAGTTTATGAGCTAGTGGCTTCACAAACTTGTTGGTGCTGAACCAGCTGGGCATGGTGAAAGTGAAGAACTCATTGTCCTTGCACACTGCCTGTGAGATACATGTCAGTATAAGTGGATTTCAGTAAACTCAAATGTTCCCATTGATAAATGTGTGTGTGTGTGTGTGAGAGAGAGAGAGAGAGAGAGAGAGAGAGAGAGGTTCATGAATTCATGTTAAACATCTCACCTTTCTCATGAAGTCTTGATCGCTCACCAAGCTCATCTCCTCAGGAGAAGGTTTGGCCACAGACACAAAGAAGACGTTAATGCCAGACTCTCTGGCTAAAACTGCCGCCTCCTCCACATTATCAGAAGGCCACCCATCAACAAAAACCACAATGACCCGTGGGTAACCTCTCCGCACACCAAAATCCGGATTGAAAAAGTTCCTCACGGTGTGCAGTATGGCCTTACCTGTGCAGAAGACAATAACTCAAGCCTGCCAAGTTCTGCTTATTTCAGCTAAAGCATCTTCAATAATTACTCATTCCAACTAAAAACATTATGTCAGTGTCAGATTTTAAAGGAATGAGTCCAATACAAGTTAATCTATATCAACAAAATCTGTGGAATGCTGTCAGTTATCAAAAAAAATCAAATTGACTGTGAAAACAAAGGATAATGCATTTACAGTAATGTACTTAGACCTGATACTATGGACCAAGGCATTCTGGATTTCAAGAGGTTCCAATGCACATGTGAAAATGTTAGCATGTTACATTGCTATGCCACGTGGCGACAAGTGACTGTCTCTTTGATTGGGTTATTGTTTAATTTATTCAACCGATTCTTTCAACAACACTTTAGGAACAAAACAAATGGCTGTCTTTGAGTTACTGAATCTTTCACTCAACCGATTCATTTAAAAACACTCAGGCCGCATCCTAAATCGCATACTCTATTGAGTAGCTACTTGTTTTGAATAAGTAATTTGGCCTAATGGCGTAAATTGTCCATCGGATGCACACTTCAGAATCTCGACAGAAGTAGTAGGTCATCCTGGTACTTTTTGCCTACTCATTTATGAGTATACTGTGAATTCGGACATACTTCGCCTACTATAAGGAAGTATGCGATTTCGGATGCAGCCTCATTTTTCAGGAACGAAACCAGTGACTGTTTATTCACTCAATGATTCATTTAGGAAGAAAACTGAGTGTTGCTTAGAGTTGGCTCTGCTGTGGCTTCGTTTGGAAGTATTTTAGTTGACAGAGCAAAACTAGGCAAAGTAACTGAAAACATGGTCTAAAATATAAGCCACTTAGTAGTAACTTCCTGTTCATTGAACTTTTGTATAAAAGCGACATAGGACTACATGATTGGAGAAGTCCGGTATACGTCACCAGAGAGAAGCCTGTTGTTTAAATGGAATTTTTGTTTGTATTTTACTTTTCCAAAAAGGGTGGTATTGATTTGCTCTAGATTCCACCCAATCATTCGTATGAAATGTGTGATGAAGGGCAAGTTAAAAACCTGTATTTGTATTGCCCCCAATGTACGGGATCTCTTTGATGGCAAAAGTCACATCTTTGGCTGTTGTATAGTTTGTCAAGTAGAATTCAGTTCGAGGTGTCTCGCTGAAAGAAAAACGTGAAATTTTAGGCTACTTATTGACAAAGAAAGAAAAAACATGAAATGTGATAAACACCTTGGATGGGCAGAGATCACCTGGTTTGCACCACTCCTACATGAGGACCTGGTGTTCCAACCTTCAGCATGGTTGCAAGCTTACTGACAAAGTTCTTTTGCAAGATGAACCGCCGCTGTCCAATGTTATAGCTGCTATCTAGCAGCAAAGCCATATCGACTGGGCAATCTGAAACAAGGTAACATTTACAGTACTTGCATGTCATGGTACTTGGACAATTCAAAGTTAGAATAGTAAATCAGGTCATACAGACCTCTGTTTGCTGTTGTTGGAGGAGGCTTCTTTACAGGTTTTTTGACTGGTTTCTTGGCTGCAAGGGAGAAGTGTGATGTATGAATGCTCAGAGTAGACTACGTAAACTATCTCTAGTTATCTAAACACTTGTTACCTGCTCCAGATGCAACTGTGGCAGAACTGCTGGTTTGGCTGGACACTTCCAAAGGCAAGCTAATTGCTCCTGAGACAAAATAACAAAACATTTAACCTGACAAACCTTTATGAAGTCTAAAATTACTTTAGTTCATTTCTATATTCTGCATACTTTTATACACTATATTATTTATATACTCCACTGACCTCAATTTTTTTTAAGTTTTGTCCTAGTTATACTTACTGAGAATAGGAGCATGTCTTTTTGAAACCACAAAGTTATATGTTTAAAAAAGTAAGTTAATCATGAACAATATTATGATATCATGATTACACTAATTCTGAATTATTGTTTGAATTCATTATTATAATAATATTAACACTATAATACATTGTTATTAATATAATTCAAGTATTATATTACATTATATTACATTACATTACATTACATTACATTACATTACATTATATTATATTATATTATATTATATTATATTATATTATATTATATGTGACCCTGGATCACAAAACCAGTCACAAGTCGCACGGGTATATTTGTGGCAATAGCCAACAATAGGCCTTCATTGTACGGGTCAAAATTATAGATTTTTCTTTTATGCCAAAAATCATTAGGATATTAAGTAAAGATCATGTTCCATGAAGATATTTTATAAATATCCTACCGTAAATATATAAAACATCTATTTTTGTGAGTGAATGCAGCACAATCGCGAACATAAATGGACACCTTTAAATGCGATTTTCTCAATGTTTGAGATTTTTTTGCACCCTCAGATTCCAGATTTTCAAATAGATGTATCTCGGCCAAATATTGTCCTATCCTAACAAACCATACATCAATGGAAAGGTTATTTGTTTAACTTTCATATTATGTATAAATCACAATTTCAAAAACATTACCCATGTGATCCAGGGTCACATAGCCTATTGCGCAGATTGCAAAGAAGTGCTACATTGTCTGCATCTGTAAACAAATCTATACATTTAAAATCTAAACAGACAGGCATTTGTAATGGTGCAAATCGTAATTGTCTCCACTCACTGGCAATAGTGAAAGATGAACTCCATTGTGACAGCGACTGAGACTGGACACCATGAGCGTATGAGCTGAGGTAGTTTGTCCTCCCTTGCAGTCCGTGAACCTCCACAGGTCCACCAGATAGACTTATGATCCCTCTGGATGACACAGACATTTTTTCCTTGCTATTGGAGCTTCTTACACGAGTCTATCAAGTCAGTATCTTTAGCATTACTTCTGTGATTGTACCTGTGTATTGCTGCTCCACATATGCTGGAAATAGAAGCATATACTCCTGAACCAAAGACTGACAGACTCCACAGAGTGCAGTTTGCTGGGCAGAGCACCAGCTGACGGGCGTCTGGTAGATCCACCGAGCGAGTTCCACAGCTAATTGGTGTTGGAACTAACGATGTATAACAAAAGACATTATCCATAAAATGATTATTTTCTTGTCAAATAAAACAAACATAATTGTTAACTCAAATAGTAAATGTATTTCAAAAGGTCTATTAGCTACTACTAAAAAAAAAAATCAATTAATTAATACAAATAATAAAACAATAAAAAAGTAAGTGTTTCTCAATGTTGTGGAACTTAAAAAATATATATTTTCAAATTTAAAAAGTTGAAATTCTTCTACTTTGAAACAGTTTCTCCAATGTAACTCCATTCTTTGCATTTAGTATAAAAAGAGTTGGGGGAAAAGAATATGAAAAAGGAAGTCACTGACCATTTAATTCAGATCCAAAAGTGCAACAGCTCAAAGACAGAATACCTGTAAAAACAAGGGGGCAAATGATGATTCAGAATTACATAGAAGAAGCGTTCAGTATCACTTACTTTGATCAAATGAATCACCTACCTAATACATGAAGTACAGCAAACCACGTCGACATGGTTAATGAAGATATCTGTAAAGACAAAAGAACATTATACCAGACAACAATGAAGAAACTCACCCCATTCTGATATAAACTTTTTTTTTTTCTATAAAAAAATTACTAAATCTTCTAAGGCTTTTAAATCTTTATTTTTCCTTTTATCTGGGTGTGTAAAATTTATTTGGCACACAGAAGTGAAATCAGATATGATCCAGGAAAAATGTAATCTCCCCAGACACATCCATCACAAACAGCTCCTTTGGAACTGCATACTTCAGTTAATCCACTCACAGAAAGAGGTAGAAGGAGAGAGAGAGACAGAATGGAGAAGAAAAAAAGATGCATATCTGGATTATTAAAATTATCTCTATTAAAATGCATTAAACAGCCAAAAATCATCAACCACATATGAAGATTAAATCCAACTTACAGATATTGTGTAGGACGACGTTTCTTCAGCCTTAAAAGCTTTATAGAAAAAAAGATTAAGTAATTCCGTTATGGATGATATTCCAGAGGTGTCTGAATATTGAGGAAAGAGCTAGTCCTTTAAATAATGTCCCCGAAAACCCCAATGATTCTCTGCTGACATCACAAGAGGCGGGCCTTACAGCCAAACCACCTGAAAAGGACATTGTTTTAAAATCTCCTGCTTTTCAGCCATTTAGATCAAATATATGTACCAATATAATAACTATATGCTATAACTCAATGTAACCATGTAGTTTAGTTTATTCAGAGGTGGTGAGTAATGAAACAGAGCTACAAAGAGGAGAATAAAAAACACATGAACACATGTCATGTTTAGACCCTGACTGGGAGCCAAAACTTTACCTTGAGGCTAACGGGGTGTAATTATCCTTGATTCAGTGCTATACATATTATCTAAACACACAATCTCACCCCAAATGGTCCGAATGATAAGAATGGCAGTCTATCGAGAAGACCTGACCAAACAGAATGGAGACTTATCAGCCAATAAATAAAAGCACAAGTAGTCATGTGACAGATGCTTTTATCCTAAGTCCCTTTCAGAACACATATATTTGCTTATGTGGTTTTAAAAATTAACACACATCTTGGACATCATGCTGAAAAAAACTGTGAATCTTCTATAAATTGTATTTATTTTCAATATACAGAGAGTGCTTAGTGTGTGAAAGGGCAATTGGGTGCATTAGCATGACACTGTCCTGTTTTCAAAGAGGTCTTTGTCTTCTCCTGGTAACTTTTATGTAATCATCCTTCGTCAGCTGTACCGTGGACCATTTCCGGGTTTAATCCTGGCAGCAAACAGGAATATGATAGGTCTATGTTTACTGTGGCATCTCACAACTCATTGGCATTTACTTATTAAGTGCTGTGGAAGTTTGTAGGAGTACGTAGTGTGCGACAAGGTGCTTATTCAGTGCGACAGGTAAAAAAAACCTCTCTAGGAATGATACTCAATCCTCTTAGAACAACTGCTCATTGTAACAACTGGGAACTGTCCCAATGTCTCAATTAATGAATATTTCACAGAACACAAAGTCCATGTCAGACTCAAGCGGCCTTTCAGGAGAAAATTCTTGGGAAGGTCATGGTGGAAAACATTAAGTCTCTCTACCAGAGTGTGAACTTCCATATCAAGTAAAGCTTGGTTAGATAAACCATTCATGATTAAATTCCAGCGGTTTAAATCGCTTATTGATGGTCTGCCAAAATGAAACAAGAAAGCTGGTATTTTAGATTGTGGATAGTAAACAAAGACAATCAGGTGGTATTATTAAATAATAAAATATAATATGTACAAATTATTAATGTTATTAAAGGAACACTCCGACTTTTTGGGACTTTAGCCTATTCACCTTATCCCCCAGAGTTAGATAAGTCCATACATACCTTTTTCATCTCCGTGCGTGCTATAAGTCGGTTTGACGCACCCACCGCTAGCCTAGCTTAGCACAAAGACTGGATGTAAATGGTTGCAGCTAGCATACTAATCCAAATAAGTGGCCAAATAACGCAAACATTTTCCTATTTATATATTGTGATTTGTATAGTAACAGAGTGTACAAAGTCACATGAGACACAGACGTTTTTTAACTGTATAAATACTGGGAACTATATTCTCTGAAGGCGAAGCACTGCTACTTGGGCGGAGTGATAACCGCAGCACCTGAGACGCGCCGTGGTGAGGAGCAGAGAGTTCAGAGCATAGATATTATATAGAGACTAGATGCCCTATTGGCCGCTGGGCACCGAGAAATACGGCCGCCATCTTAAACCGGTCGCACTCCTAGTTTCGTTGCTTAGCAGCAGTTAGATTCCAGAGCACTGTGGAGCATTTTCCTGTTCTAATCGGCGGACCATCGCAATATAGGGCCCGGGATTACTTTTCACAAGTAATTTTTAACATTACCGTACTTTTGGTTGTATTTTGTGAATAGAATATTACCAGATAATTGAGAAGGAGCAAGGATCTTTGATATTACTGTACTGAAATCGTAGCCAGCTAACGTTAGCTAGGCTATGTTTACTGCATCACTCGGCATGGAGAGGTTTGGTAAAGTAATAATTATAAGAGCTTCTCGGTTATCAGATACAAGCATTCAACGGCCCTGTAGTATAAGCATAATATAAATATAGGTTATTTGTGTTTGCGCACGTGATATCAGGAAGCAATCTATGTAAGTTAATAACTTTAACTTACCTGTGTAACGTTAACTTTAATACACACATGACGGCGATGCGCAAATCGAGTGTGTGTGAGTGTGAGAGAGAGAGTAAGTGTATGTATATGTGTGTGTGTGTGTGTGTGTGTGTCACATCATTATTGTTTCTTCAACTTATTAAAATATCTTACTTTACTGAAACTATCTGTTTCTGCTTCTTTATCATATTTATAGTGTGTGATTTATAAAATACCTTATATTCTACATCACATATTTTGATTTTGGACGTCTGGTCACTTTATATCTGATATCAGAATATTATATTACTGTTAAGCCTACTATGAATATTAAAATATGCCGAACCATGTGTCCTGTATCATAGCTACATGAATGACATTTGCAGAAAAAAACCCCGCGTGAAAATCAGTTCGGTATTCAGTTCGGTATGATTAATTAAATGCGCTGACAGCTCATTACACCTGCCATACAGATGACACTGAGTGGAGCGGGTGACCGGTCTAAGATGGCGGCTCCACGGCTCGACCGCGCTAATAGGCAGTAGCGGTCGATAGGGCGTCTATCTATATGATGTCTATGGTTCAGAGCGCGTCTCAGGTGCTGCGGTTATCACTCCGCCCAAGTAACAGTGCTTCGCCTTCAGAGAATATAGTTCCCAGTATTTATACAGTTAAAATATGTCTGTGTCTCATGTGACTTTGTACACTCTGTTACTATACAAATCACAATATATAAATAGGAAAATGTTTGCGTTATTTGGCCACTTATTTGGATTAGTATGCTAGCTGCAACCATTTACATCCAGTCTTTGTGCTAAGCTAGGCTAGCGGTGGGTGCGTCAAACAGACTTATAGCACGCACGGAGATGAAAAAGGTATGTATGGACTTATCTAACTCTGGGGGATAAGGTGAATAGGCTAAAGTCCCAAAAAGTCGGAGTGTTCCTTTAGTATGTGGTAGTATTTTAAATATAAAAAAATAGACAATGCCCTGCCCAACAAAAATAAAGTCGCTGTTTGGATTTAAAGCTGCAGTCCGTCGTTTTTCCTCTTTGTCGCCATCTCTGTTAGAAATCTGCAATTGCAGTTATTCGCGGAATTATTAACTGTGCGTGGGTAGTAAATCGGCATGAAACAGCGCGGATGAACACAATGTATTGAGGCTGCCGCGTCGCTGTGGATACTGTACTACTGTCATCAGCAATCTCAGAGTATACTTTTTGAAAGTGTCAACATTAGAATTTTCATCGGAAAATGTCATCTGAACAAGTAAGTATATTCACTTTTGTTCTGACCAAATTCGGGGGGTGGGGGCAGCATTGCAGTAGCTATATCATGCTGATTAAATCTAACGATTGCTTATATCACGTCAAAACATGAAAAATATATTTTTTCTGTAGCCACTCTGAAGTCTGAAGTCTTTGGGTTTTACAACTGGTGAATCTCCAGTTGTCACTGGTGATTGTCGCTTTAAACTTTCGGGATCCGCCATACCAAGTGCTAAGCTAAATCTCCACCTCCATCATCCACACACGCTAGCCGGGGACTCCTTCTCTATGTGTACAGAAGTGACGTAATGACGCAAAGACATGCTCGAAATTCCCGCGGAAATCCACCAGTACCACTGGAATTAAAATCATTATTACAAGCTTACCGTTTTGAATCGAGGTAAGGCAAGCAGATAGTTTTGAACACTGGCTGGTTACGTTTTTTTTCAAAAATGTCTTTTTTGATATTTTTAAACCCAAAAAAGTGCCGGACTGCAGCTTTAAATATGCAAATGCTTTAGTACTCATTTAGTACTTAATCATTGAGTCAATGATTGGATCATTATTGTAGTGATTATTATGTTTCTAGTATGTTTGGCAACAGTTCTTCTAACCCTAATGGATATTTCTGATATTGGAAGACACATTATGGCCATATTCCATGAAAAAGCCATACATGTTGTGATGTTATTTCCACCAAGAGGTGCATACATTTTCCGGTCAAGATCTTGTATTGACAATGCAAGAGTCAAGCTTTCTGTAAAGTCTACTCCAGCACATCCCAATGACTTTCAATGAGTTTAAGCTCTGGACTCAGAGGTGCCAAATCATGTGTGAAAATGATTCTTCATGCTCCCTCTCAACCATTCTTTCACAATTTCTTGAGCAGCAAATCCGCATATTAGAATGATTTCTGGAATATATCAAATAGGAAACTGTCATTTTAAATCGTAATAATTATTCACAATATTAGGCCTATACTGTTTTTACTATATTTGTTGAGCATAAGATATTTTTCAAAAACATTTAAAAAAATTTGAATGGTAATCTATTTGAGTGTATATGATCTAGGCATTATATAAAAAAAATATATATAAAAAAAGTTACCAAAATATGTTACCATATTTTTTACCTAAATGCGTAAATGTTAATTGTTACTTTATTTTACAGTAGGTGTACTTACAGTGAACTTACCTAAGAAAGTACTGGCTAATATAAGGTAACTACATGGGTTAAGGGATAGGTTCAGGGTTAATACCTAGTTATAACCTAGTTTTTGTAATTACTAATAAGTACATAAGTACATGCGGAACAGGAGTGTAAAATAAAGTGCTACCATGTTAATATTAGATTTTGCTTGATTTTTCTAGGAGAATTTGCCAGGCTCAAAGGGAAAACAGGTTTAGTTATAGTAGGTTAAGCAGGTGATGATTTCCTGTGACTTGGTATTACAGTTTGTTCCCATTGGGGCAGCTGATGGTCATATGGAAAAGTTGGCTTGACTCCTCTGGCTTTGTGCAGTCAGATGAAAAATGCTGAATTAAAGCAAAGTGACACACATGTTTCTTCCCAGGCCAGCATCGCGCTGTCACGTTTCACACCATGTGAGACTTCATGGGAGATCCACAGCCTTCGTCCAAGAATGCATAGACTACCGCTCCACTCCCTATAAATAGTAGTAGCCGTCTAATACTTGGATGGATGTCCCATTTAGGCGACCGTCTTCACCTACACAAATATTAGCCTTGGCTAATGCTGTGTAGACTTGAGCCCAGATTTGTCTGCTGAAAAGAGAAATTTATTTTCCCCAAATAAATAATAATAATAAAAAAGATTTCATTCTCTATGTTGGAAACATTAACCAGAATATACGATATTTCACGAATATATATATTAGGTTTCTTGGAGATTTTGGACATTGTGAATACACCACAGAAATTATAGTTTCCAAATGTGGGTAGAATGAAGATTTGCAGCAGTTAAAAAATGATAGAAAAAATAGATCGTGTTTTGAGTTTGTTGAGTTTTGAGTTTGAGCATTTCATGTGATTTTATATTTTTGCACTTAGTAGGGTCATTTATGGAGACCTACTAATACCTTATGTACTTGTCACTCTCCATTAGAGCTAATGGACGTCTAGTTCAAGTAAATGTCAATGTGTCATACAGTATATTGTCAAAAGCTTGACAGTGAATGGCAGTAGCTTTTGCAATATGTTTTAGTCTACCAATCAAAAGTTTGGGTCTGGATTTTTTTTAAAGAAATTAATAATTTTATTTAGTAAAGACACATTAAAATGATCAAAGGTTTACAATCACAGCAATAAATTAGATTCTAAAAGAATATTAAAATGGAGAAAAGCTATTAATAATATTTAATAATAATATTTCACAATATTAGTGTCTTTTGATCAGCGTTGGTTTGCATAAGAGACTTATTCACACAAAAAATCTTACCTAGTGAACATTTGACGACATCTCATCTCTTAGCAGATGCATGACTTTCTTTTATGAATTTCCTTCCAGTCATACAATTATACAACACACTGATTAATATTCTCCAGAATTCAATATCTTTTAAAGCGGTATAGTAGTCCTGCACCAAAATAAGCCTATGGGTCTGCGCCAAAAAAAATCTCATTGCATAACAGACCTACTTTAACCCCCGGCACCACTAATTTGAGAGAACATTCACCACAACACCATACACACCAAGATCCTCTTATTTTGTGACCACCATGTGGGACTAATTCTCTCTGCAATCATTTGAAGAGGTGACATGCATGAGTAGAGAAAGTTTGAGTGCTGTGAACGGGGCAGGAGGGAGACATTTCCCACAGCCGTAAGATCAGGCCACTGAGGTGTTAGTCATTTCTTTGAGAAAAAGCCCTGCTCATACCAGATTACCACTTGCTCCAAACCTATGATACAGTGTTTCCCACATACACAGGGTACAAAACATTTCGGTCTGCTTTTTACCTGTATTATAAACACATTTTTTTTCATATTAAGCATGTTATTTATTGCATGAATTAAATATTCATCCTGTTCAACCCTTCACTTGACAATTATAAAATGATTACCTGTGTACTATTTTATTCAATTCTTTGCCAGGTTCTAATTCCTTTGTGACCTATGAGGTCATAGTTGTTTGCTTTTAATCTATTTGTTCTGAAACCAGTTATTGACCTTGTCTGTTCTTGGAATTACGACTCTGGATTGTTTGACTCTTCCCGCTGCTCTGTTTGGACTCAAGCTTTCGCTGTTCCTCTGACTACGAGCATGCCTGCTGCTTTTGAATTATGTGCCTGGATAATATAAATAAAGCACCATTACCTGACTGTTCTGTTCATTCTGCGCTTGAGTAATTCGTACTCAGTCCTGACATTACAGTCTGGTCAAACATGGACTCATTTGAGGACAGAGACAGGTCTTACTCTGCAATCTCCAGGCTTAATTTGCGAATACTCCTGCTCTTTATCATCCAGCCCATCATCATAGAGCGATTCCTTCTGGTGTTTTTGTAACAGTAAGAGATGTGCACGTAAACCTCACTCTCCTGATCTGAAGAGGCGCTAGAGACTGACGCTAGAGGTGCACCCGCTCTCACATCGGAGACACCGGTTCGAAACCTTGCTTGGAGTGGGTTGAGTAGGACCGGTGGCATTTGGTGCCGTGACCCGGATGGGAGTGAGGTTAGTGGGGTGAGTTTAACCGACGTAGGCCAGTGAGAGCTCCGAGCCTAAACCTCACTCCCCTGGCCTCAAGAGGCACACTAGAGGCTGCAGTCTTTAGCGTCCTTGTTAGTGCGCCCGCCTCCCATGCCAGAGATCCCAGTTTGAATCCCGCTCGGAGCAGGTCAGGTAGTACCGGGGAGACTTTGTTGATTATAATGAGGTTTAAACCTCACCACTGATTTACGACCCATCATGTTTGACCGGATGGGAGAATGAAGATGGAGATAAATTAGAAGTGATACCTGGGTTATTATACTAAACTTAAAATGAAATGAAACATGATTTTTTTTTTACTTGAAATAAAAAAAAATTGAAACTTATTTTAATAACCACAGTTCTCAGTTTCATTTAGTTTTGTGTACTACCATATCTGAAACTAAAAATAAAAATAATAAAACTAACAAACATGACAAAATCACTTAATAAAAAATTAACTAAAAGTATATGTGAATAAAAACTAGCTATAATAGCATCTTAATGATACAACAATAACAGAGACATTCATGATGCTCATCTTTAATGGGCTTTCAGTGCCATTAACCAAAATGTCAAACTTTAATAAAAAAAAATATATTTCACAAACTAATCAATGTTTTTGTTTATGTATTATTAATTTAATATTACTTAAAATGTTTGCTATATAATTCTGAATTTAAAATTAGGAAAGCTTTAGGGTGGTTGGTGCCATTTTATTTGCATATTATTTGCATATTATTTTATCCTGTTTTTGGTTAGCGAGAGAGATATTTTCTTATTCATCAAAATTTTGATTCTTTTCCTCTTTATTATTTTGGCATTTCCTCTTCCAGACATATTTTATACCTTACCTAATATTTTTACTTTATTCCTTACCTAATTTGTGTGTGTTTGATGTGCTTGGACGAGAGAAGGGATCTCAAGCAACCTATTTATCACTCCTCCCTAACCCTAAACTGGGGAGGATGTAATACAGACTTACCATTAAATGTGTGTCAACACTTCACAACCCACAGAGACAGAGATGAAGCGAAATAGGCCCATTAACCTCAATTTTATTGGATTCACACAATGACCGCACGTTCAACATGAAGCATTTGTACAAATGACTCACTAGTAGCCTGGAGTGTCCTAATCTGTTTGTATTTGTTGTGAAATTAAGATAATACATAAAGTGAATGTACTTTATCATCATAATATTATCATCATCATCTTATATAAACATTCAGAGCACATAAACTAACATAAGAAAGACAGCTAAAGTCTTCCAGAGTTGCTGGGTTTCCTCATTAATCCATAAGGACTGACACTCTTATGTGACTCTGTTAAAGGGCTACGCTGGCGTTCTGATTCAGGAGGGCTCCCTGCCGTCCCCTCTGGGCTGCTTTCACTTGCCTTATGGTCCATCTCTACCGGCTCATCCTCCCTAAAGCCGTCCACATCGAGCTGAACATCACCAGGCCGGGCCAATGGCGCAGGAGGGGTGTGCCTGTGCGCTGTGGGTCTGAGACAGTAAAACAGAGCCTGCAAGTCCTTCCGGAACTTAGAGCTCATGCCAATGTAGATAAACGGATTGTAGAAACTTGCTGACTTGGCGAAGAGGCTTGCCAGGATGCCGTTGAGTGGGGGTACTTGGTAACCCAAGGCAGACCACATGGAAATGACTGCGTACGGGGACCAGGCCAACAGGAAGGCCACACACACAATGAGGGAAACCTGGAGTGAGAAACACAGTGCGACACATGCGTGAATATGAAGCTGAGAGCAATAGTTAGTTGTTAGATGATCATTGAAATGTATGGGGCAATTGTTTTACCCGTGTGATGCTGCGTTCAATCTTTTTCTGCCTCTCGCTAACATCTCCTCCCCTACTGAACTTGTGGCTGGAGTTGACCGTGCGGATGATGGACACATACGTGAAAACTATAATGAACAGCGGCACGAAGAAGTTGAAGAAGAAAATGCCGATGACGTAGAGCTTGAACGGAACGGAGAACAGCGCTCGCGTCCAGTCGATTTCACATGTCCCATACCTGCGAGCTGCAGAAGAAATGAAAATCAAAGAAATCTCAATTTCAAATTTAAAAGATGGTAAACATCCTTGTTACAGTCCTACCTCTGTAACTGCCCCAGCCCAGCAGCGGAGCTCCAGCCCAGAACAGAGAGAACAGCCAGACCGCAGTTATGACCAAGCAGATATTACGCTTGTTGACCTGATGAGCTAAAGAACATGGCAGGAACAAGGATAAATCGCTTCTACAAATGGAGAAATAACAGTCCTAGATTGATCAAAGATTCAAGTTCAGAAGTTTTTAGGTTTAACCACTTATTGTTTAATAAAAGGCGAAACAAACAGGACTTGCTGGTATTCACTGTGTCCTACTGAGGATCATTCTGTCTCCCAAACAGGATGATTCCCTTGTAAAAAATTTAATAAATAAAAATTATTCTGATAATTTATAATAAATGTAAAATTATTTTTTTTAAGTTACATTTTTATTGTATTAATTACTTATTCGAATTATGATAATTTATTAAAATTGCCCATCTTTAGAAAGCAGAATTAAACTAACACCATCAAATTTGACCTTATTATTCATAAACGTCTTGAATATAAATGTCATTTTAAATTCATATATTAGAAAACTACATTTTACCCCTAATTTATTTCTTCACAGACCCCCTAGCAACCACTTGCAACTCCTGAACCCTAGTTTAAAAACTAGAATTTTTACTTATTAACCCAAATCCCAAGTCGATTTAGCACAGATTTTGTAACGTAATTGCAGAACAGCTTTCAATGACTCCACTGCATGAGCACCTGGACTAAATACTGGGTCGCAGCCAAACAAAGGTATAATAACCCAGTGGGTTTGGCCGAGATGGAGCATACCATGCTGAGGGTGGCAACCTTTGATGTAGCGGATGACACTGATGGCTGTCAGTGTGTTGATGCTGATGAGTCCGAAGAGCAGGATTAGGAATCCATCCACCTGGCCAAGACACAATATCTTATACATTGCAAGCAGGTCTGGCATTCTGAAGGAGTAATCGCTCTTACTTGTCTCATCACCCACTAACCAGGCCCTGGGGAACAAGCCAGCTAGATTAGGGGATAAAGGGACACATGCCTGTGTACTTGGAACAACTACAAATAATTCCTCTCTTCGGCCCCTCCTGCCTCATAACACCACCTGCCAGACTGCAAAGGGAACAGAGTGATGGAGCTCTCACGCCAGATATTGTGTGATGTCCTCTAAAAGGCACTTGATCATTTGAACTTTGTAGCTGAATTCAACTGGAGGATCTCAAATAAAATATAATATACGTCATTACTCACCCTTATGTCGTTCCAAACATAGTATGACTTTCTTTTCTCTGTAGAACATAAAAGAAGATATTTTGAAGAATGTTTTGTTGTCCATACGATGATAGCCAGGGTGGTTCAAAACAACAGTGGACCCCTTTAACTTTCACTGAGGCATATTTTCAAAATATCTTCTTTTATGTTCCACTGAATAAAGTCATGCAAGTTTTAATTGGCATGAGGGCGAGAATCATCCCCTTACCTTGCAAGTCCAAAATGTCTTCATAAGATAGCCTTCATCTCTGAACACATCGAAAACCTCAAGGATTCCTCGAGAATATCCAAAAATAGCAATGCTGGCATCAGAAATGGCAAGGTTGAGAGTTAAGATATCCTGTGGTTCGAGAGACTTTCTTTGCTTAGTTAAAAGTAATATTACAACCCCATTTCCAATCCAAGAGAGCCATCCTATCAAAGAAAAATATATAAAATTTACCTATTGTTTATTCTCACAAGACATTTGAACGTAGTAAAGCTCAAGAAAAAACAAACCATATTCAGGTACAGAGAATAAAACACAATTAGACAATTACCTAGTATTACCAAATAGACACCAATAGCGGTTTCTCCTCCATCCGACACTCTGTAGACTGTGACATTTGAGAGAAGAACATTGTGGATGTCCATCTTCCGTGAAAACCATTAGGTTGGACTCATCTCAGGGTGACGTTTGCTAGGGTTCACTGTATTTCTTTCTTCATTTATGAAAGTTCAGCAGACATACACAGGCTACCCGGACTAGACCAAATGCCCTAGATCTACACTTGAGCACACATTTGAACTGTAACAGAGCCCCTATGTTGATCAAGACTAGGTGTAATCTCCTAGGTGTAATCTTGTTAAAGACTTTAGAGACTGAGGTTTTTCGGGACAGGTCTTGTCAGTCACCAAACCACTTAAGGCATTCACCTCAGCTCTTGAACTCACCCGACGTCAATAAGCCCGTAATGAGGATATCTACATCTCCATCTGATTACCCAAAGTGGATTCAAACAAGGAAAACAAAGAGCAATTGGTGCATGAGACGGTTAAACTTTATTGTCGGTTACCTTTAGTATTGAATTAAATAGTATAGGAAATCAGTATAAAGTACATGGAATAAGAGTGATTCAGAAGTTAGAGAGGTTTTAATGAAGTACAATTGAAGAGATCTTGATTCCAGTTTCTAGAAGGCTGGATAACTAGACTTCTACACTCCTCCTATTTCTGACCAAGCTGGGAGAGCTGTGGAGAAATGAATGGGTTTAGTCTTAAAAGCTCTGATACCACAAAATCACATTAACACTTAAACAAAACTAGGATTGCATCTGAATAATTTTTCAGCATACAGTCAGTGTCATATAAGTTCACGACTACAGGAAGAATTGGGGAAAAACGAGACACGAAGCCCTCCCTTTATTTTCACTCAGAGCAAAGCGGTAAAAGTATATTAACAAGAAATTGATGTGGAAAAAAAAACTGGGCAAAATGTTTA
The DNA here is from genome assembly GCF_949152265.1 of Phoxinus phoxinus. NCBI lineage: Eukaryota > Metazoa > Chordata > Actinopteri > Cypriniformes > Leuciscidae > Phoxinus > Phoxinus phoxinus. The sequence goes on from NC_136888.1 coordinate 23,821,482, forward strand.
AAAAATATTTACAGAGGGAAAGGCACGTTATGACTTGGTGTCAACTTTGTTAAGACAAAGTACAACGTAGATTTGCTTCAAGCAGCAAAAAGCATTCCAAGACACTCAAAGCAGTGTTGTTCTCTCCAACTCTGGGATAATCGGTTGGATTTTAGAGCAATAGATCGCGGAGCAGTTGATTTTTCACAGAATTCTGTCCTTGTACGTGAAAACGTGTTGATGAATTTGTACTTTCAACTGAAGTGTGACGCAAATCGCGTGACTGACATCTTGAATGTTGCATGTAAATGTCCTGTTTTTTTATAACACGCACTTCCTATCAGTTTATGCTGTAGGGGAAGTGATCATACCTGTTTAATGAACTGGGCAGCATTGAAAAGCTCACTACAGCCATAAAGAACCCGCTTCCCTTGCTTGGCCTGAAGAGAAGAAAATCATTACACTCGTCTTCATAAGCAAGTTCTCGTAGCACATTTTACATTTGAAAATGGGCAGTCATACCTTTGTGTAGTCCACAAGATTCTGATACTCTATGTAATTGCCTCCACCAACGACAAAGACGATGGCCTGTGAAATCAAAATCTGTCATCAGTTGTTCAAGCTTAATCATGTGTGAATTTCAACACAAACTGTACAAATGCTTTGTATTAAATAAAATCCTGTAATATTTCAATTGGCCCTCCTACAGACGTGAGCTCAGACACTCTGTGCTTCCAACTCACTTTGTCATCAGCAGGGCCTAATCTTCACTAGGAACAGAAGGCTATCTGTGACTAACATTAACCCAGCCAGGTTACAGCACATGGGCGCCAAACTGTGAAGATACCGTATCAACATCCTCATGGTGCAAAATCACAACCATCAGATATCCCCATTGTTTTTTATACTCACCTCTTGAAAAGGGTTCTTGTTCCTTGGAATGGAGCTGAGGGAGTTAAAGGGTAGGATTAATTCATCATCACAGGCAGAGAGTGAAAATAGCCAATAGTTGTGGGGGAAAAAAATACAGATCTCCTTATATTCTAAATATTTTCAGTGGAAAGTTCCAGCTCTGGCAAGGATGTGCAGATCCGTTATTTACCTAACTTCAATACTGCCTTATGTATATGTAATAAAGACACAAGCGATTTAGAATTCCTCCATGGATCAAATGCCTTTAACATAATATTTAAATACAGTGGGACCAAGTCAAACACAGAGATGTATCATTTGAAAATATAAGGAGCCTAGTCTTCGTCTTCAGTGTCCTACCTCTCGCTTCCGCGAAGCATCTTGGGATCAAAGTATCTGTAGTCATCAGTCTCCTACAAAAATCACAACACATAACATTAGGGATTACAGAGCGCGTAAGCAAATTAAGGATGAAATAACACTCGGCACACCCTCCCCACATCACCACCCTAAAAACCACCTCATCTATCTACATTAAATGATTATCAAGATCTAATGCTTCCCAGCAACCATTCGTCTGAGAACCAGAAGCCTCAAACAGTAAAATGTCCTCCAGTTTGATTTAAAAAGCAAGATTATCATCTCTCTGCTTTGAAGAGTCCTGACACAAATTGAGGAGAACTGTCTCTGAGGCAGGGGCCAATGGCCTCCTACTTCCTCATCCTCTGTATCGGATGGGCCAAGCCTGTCTCTTCCCCCACGGGACCTCAGTCAGCCCGGCCTGGCAGGCCTGGCGCTCTGGTGCATACTTAATTCTGGGAAGAAATGCTTCGCCGTCAACTCACTGAAAGAAGAGCCCCACTCCACATCCAACTGGTAAAATGCTCTAGATTTTTCTGCTATCGGTTTACCCTCACTGGGTAGCAAAGCTTAGTATTAATAGTGAGAGCCGAACATACTATTGCAACCTGGTCGCACAGGCCCATCTGCAAGGACTATCTAACAAATGGAGGAGGCAGGAGATTCTGAAGTGCTCAGCTGCCCAGTGTCCCCAACAACAGCCGTATTGTGCAGGGCACTGAAATTCCAGTAGCTGAGAAAATGATAATACGGTTATGTTCAATTCAGGTTTATGGGCAGTGAAGGGGAAGCATTTCCAGTCGGTAATGGGATACGGCAATCTGTCCACCCCAGCTTTTAAGACCGAGAAGATCAGAGGGACCCTGAGGGTGTTTCAGACGGAAAAAAGGTCTTTATGTCAAGGTACGAGAAGGGGAATCTAAAAAGGCCACTGTTACACAAGTGAATGATTGCAAGAGCTTATATGTTAGTTAGCTGTCTCCATTACAGCGTTTTATATTTAAAACACATCGGGATAGTTCTTGGAAGTGTGCTTAGGGAGAATTCAAGATGTCTAAATAGAGAAGAGTCCTATTATGAGGGCGCTGTCAAATATTTGCCACATCATATCCTTTGTGGTAATTCCACATTTATTAAAAAAAAAAGAATATAAAAAATTCAGCATTAATCATTCCCCCCACACTGTGCCGGCAGCTAGTTGATTTCAAAGCATCAGGAGAAATTTTCAAAGCAGATTTTTCCTTTAAGGTGATCCAACAATAACTTGAAAACCACCAGTGTGTTCAAATAACTGATGCTTTATATGCAGACAATGAGATCCTTAAACCTTAGTAGAACACAATCCAATTATTGCTGGAATAGCTTCGGCTTCTGTACAGACGCCCCCTAGTGCTGCGCACCTAAGGGGTTTGCACCTCTGTTTCGCCTCACAAAGGTGAAAAGCCCAAATGGACTCCTTCCAAATCCCTTAGCCCTAGAAACTTAATACATCATGCTTCGGGTTTGCTCACTAGAAACCCTCTCCCTCTCTCCCTCTCTCCGCAGGTGTTCCCCTGGCTGAGACATTCGCATTAACCGTGCAGCTCAGATTGCCTGGATTGAAGTCTCGGCACACTCAAAGAGCCTCTTCAGTGCCCCGTTCAGAACAAATTCAGTGTCCCATAGCGCTGCAGTGTCTTATGCATTCATTCACAGTAGGAGGTAAAGCAGTCAGCCTTGGTGATACACAATAACAAGTGTAAACTGGACACAATGGACTTTAAAGATTTTTGGATTTAGACTTTTAGCTAACAATCGGAAAGATATTAATTACTATAAGAGTTTCATACTAATATAGCAGCAAAACATGTTAAATATTTGTGCTTAAGAGGTAGAGGTTAAAACAATGTAGGGACATGGAGAAACAGACAAAGAGCGCTCACCGGGTTTGACTTCATTTCCATCAAATTGTCCAAGATGCGAGTAACCGGCAAGTTCTATATGAGAGAAAAAAAAAATCTAACAATCAAAATAAACCCCAAAAAACGTAGAAAAGAAACGTACAAATAAAAAACATCACAAGCAATTTATCATACAAGAGCCACAAATACCAAAAAATCAGTCATTCTGAAGGCTCAAGCCCGTGTCCTTTTTCATATTGAAAAGTGCCTCTCTCAACCATCATCATTATCAACAAAAATATTGAGATCAATAAATCAAAATGCACTTGAAATATAATCAATATGGCAACGTGTACAAACCAGTTACAAATCTGTCAAAAATCTGAAAATTCCTGTTTATTTTTACATATCAGCTGTCAGAATGTCCGAGATATTGTTGCCATGTGTTGCTAGCTATGGGTTTGCGTCTTGCTTCAGACTTGATAGACAAAGTGGCATTCTGACACCACTTGCTGGCTAACCACTATTAATTTCATTAATTCTATATACTATTCATTCAAATTTCTATGTGTTGCAATTATTCTGCTCACAGTAAAAATAAAATACAAGGTGTATTTTAGTAGTAGTAGCACATTCATTACTGTGACTAGACAGTCTAATTACAAAAGCGACCGAGAACCGTGGACCATATATGGCTCTCTCAGGGAGTTGATTCAATTAAATAAAAATATTACATAATTTATTGATGCCGGTGTGACATGTATAATACCCCAACCAAATGTGATGTGGCACAACAAGCTAAAATTTAATTAGACAATTTGAAGTGGAGTGGAATTTTCCCAGTCTTATTCATCATAAATTGGTTAAAAGCTGTATTCTTTTCTATTCACCTTTGTTAAAAACTGAAACCAGACACTGGTTAATATAGTCCAAATGGACAGAAGAATGTGCATTTGTGGAGCGATTTGGATCTGCGGGTTGTCTCATTTTACAATTGAATCAGTCACTTAAAAATCAGATGTGAATTTAATCCAAAGTACTCTGAAAACTATGCAGCACCAGAAGTTGCATTAATGATAAGTAGTTCAATTTACTCTTATTTATGTACTGCATATTGATTTACCATTTGATGAAACTATCATAGTTGGTTAAATTAAGTCCAAGTGCCATCTACAGCCCTATTATGTGAAATGTAGGCTGTTAGGCAATTAAAATGCCCAACATGGTGACGTGACATAGACTGTATTTATGAAATGATCATATAAAATGTATAGTGAAAGATGGAGATGCCTTTCTAGGAGATGCCCCTTTTTTACATTTGAGACCCTGTCTCTGAGGAACTCTCCACCCTGGTTATAACACACACATCCTCAATAAGAGGCACAATTTGAGGTGTAAATCATAAAATGTAGCTCATGGTAGTCAAAGCAGATATGGATGGCTTGTTAATTATTTTTTTCCTTAAGTGTAAGTGGTAATAATACTCACATGTTGTTTCAGGACCAGATTTTTCACCCCCTCCATCACAAATTGGGAGCCAGTGTTCATCACCCTTGAGAACAGTCTGAAAAAAGACAGGCCACTCCATTAAAAACACATCAACAAAAGGATTCACATTTTGAGAATTAAATTTGGTGTAGCCTCATACCCCATTGGTTTCACTCCAGTGCTCCCATAATTGGCTGGTGTTGCAGCCATCTTGGTGAAAGCTCTGGAAAATAGGTCATATTAGTTTGCAACACTACTGTTCTCATCTTTCTGCTGAATTTAATGTAGTAACTAGGCAAATGTGACAGCGTGTTATGGTGTGTTTGTTGACAATGGCCAGAACTTACTTCCACTGCTTTATGTAGTTAAGTGAGGATAGGTCGCAGCTTGCATCAACCATGGCTTTCTTGTACTGTTCTAGATCAGCCTAAAAAAGAACCAAATGTCTTTATTCAACACTGAACTCTCAAAGATGAAAACAAAAATCCACCATTCAAGAGGAGCTGTTTTCATAGAATGAAGGATGACATATAGCTCACAAGCCATAAGCATCCATCAGGGTGAGGAGAAAATTTAATTCCTGTTAGAGACATAGTCATCTATACCACATGAGTGAGAGGGCCATTTTCATGTCACCAACCTAATTACAGCCTCAGAAAACAAACACCAAAATGGCTGTTTTTGAAGTTTAAGCAAATACTCAGCCAACAATAACCCACGCTGGTTCACAAGGACACAGATGAAAGAAAGGATACCAAAAGACATGGAAAGATAGTTCAAACTCTAAGCACACCATTCTGTTTCTGGAAAGTCAAAGCTTTTACAGCCTGCATTGATAAACATAATAGAGAATGACAGTCAGCACAGGTCAGTGTGCTTTCTCCAGGGTTGAAATGTGGTCACTTGGACATCGTCCATCCCAGCTTGGTCCCACGGTTCCGTCCTCTCGCGTCGGAAGTGTACACAAGAACTCAAAACTTTCATTTGTATGGCCGTTTAAGAACCATCCCACAGAAGAGATCTTGCCATTAGCTAAACAATCCTGCTTTATCAAGGTACAAGAGTAATAACACTTGGCCGTGGCATCAAAGGGTGTCAGTGTTCCTCAAATCTGCGCTGCGTGTGTCCCAAAGAACAACAAGGCTTTTGAAGACAGACTCTGAAAGTACAGTTTAAGAACCCGGGCCGAGCTTCATAGGAAATGGACAGAATGTTTTTGGCTCCATGTGTCCCCAAACAATGAAATCCATGCATTTGCCACTGATTATAATAAACTGTGGTGTTACCGAAAGTGCACATCAGGGTAGCCCACCACAGTCATCCTCGAACCTACGTTTTAGGATTATTTATCTAGTACTCTTAAAAGAGTATCCTGGGTTCAGTACAAGTTAAGCTCTTTCGACATCGTTTGTAGCATAATGTTGATTATCACAAAAATTTATTTCAACTTGTCCTGCATTTTCTTTAAAAAAAAGGGGGGACAAAAAGAAGCAAAAATTTGGGTAAAAGTGATGCACAAAGGAAATAAAAGGTGCCAACCCATACATATTAAAATACCTATTGTTTCAATAGTACAGCCACAAGATCTGCATAGTTACATACATTATTTTATTGTGAACAAATGAGTGTTCCAATTATATCCAATTTTTACTGTTTTGTTGTCATGACAACATTACGCTTAAAATGACAAGCACAACTTCACTGCTTAATTAATACACAATTTTTAACAGAATTTTTTTAGTCAGTGCTTCCTTAGAAAGTAAGCCTCACAGATCGCTTTTGTTGAGTGGTAATCAATATTATGCTGCAAATGCTGTCACTAAACTTAACTTGTACTGAACCCAGATTATTCCTTTAAGGTTGCTATGATCTGTGAAGTTTCGTACGGGATATAGTTTATTATGATAATTACTTGATCATGACCGTGGTGGTGTGGGGCCTTACCTCAGATGGCGGCTGCTGGGAAGTTATGTAGTAGATCAGAAACAGCCTCATCTTATCCTCTGCTGTTCCAGCTACCGATAAGAACAACATTTATACAGTCATCATGTAAATTCATACAGTTACTTTAAATTCAAGAACTAGTGGAGTTTGTTAAAACAATCATTGCGCTCATCGGAACAATAAAGCATTGTGTATCATTTGAAAAAAAAAGAAAAACCTGATCACTATCATTATTATAGTAGATGGCCATTCCTGTGTACTCATAAGAAAACCCATGAACCAACAGAGGACCCTGTGGAGATTAAGAAACAGTGTCCTCTTGAAACCTCACAATGCTGGCAGGAGAGAAAACAAATCCCGTCCTGTGGTAGCATCACAGAGAGCCTTTAAAGCGGGCCGCATCCCTCTAGGGATGTGATGCATTTCAGTCCGCTAAGCTGGAAAAATGACTGGATGAGGATGAGGGGTGGGATAGGCTCTCATTAGAGGAAGGGGGTATGAGTTACTCATTCAATTAGTTTTGTTTGATCTCTCAGGATGGGGCTGTTCTTGGTAAAACAAAATTTTATGACAGTAAGGCAGTATGCCATGCTTTGAGGGATATAGTGGTGTTTGGATTACGGTCAAGCTCAAAGAGCATCTGACAAGTCAAGGCTTATTAAAGCAATAAGCCACTTGAGGCCAAGCGTTACAGAGATTTTACCACAATTATGGGGTTTAGTCAGGCAGAATGTCAGGGTACCCCCAGGATCCTCCAGCTTAAATTCAAGGCTTTTTAAGACCTTTTTAATACCATTTCAAATGAAATTCAATGCCAACTTCGTACCGATTCCAACATAAGTATGAGGGGAAAATGTCAAATCTGTATAAATTTTAAACCCTAGAAAATAATTATGTACATGTAGCCTACTTGAATTAAATAAAACATTTTATTTAAATGATCAGTCATATTAAATACATACGCAACACTGTTGTAGTGAGCACGTGTGTGTAGGCCAGTGTTAATTTTGGCAGCCATTCTTGATTCAGTCTTAGTCTTCATCTTCAGACGAAAATGCTTATTAATGCAAACTTTTAGTCATTACTTTTAGTCAAACTGCAGTTACTTTAGGTAGCTATTTTATATGTAGTCTTTAGACAGAAAATGTCATAATTATTCTCTCTAGGCCATTCAATTAAGCTTATGAGAAATTGACACTGCACTCTTTAGCAGTAGCACTTGTGCAATTCTACACATCCCTTTTCCTAAGTTCCGTGGTTCTCCTATGTTTTTGAGTGCCGTACCCCCTGGTACCCCCTCTCTTCCACTTAGACTGCAGTCACACCTTTTCCATTAAGGGACAATATTTGCCCCCTTTAATACATTTTTCCATTAAATTTTTTACCTTTATAATACCTTTTAAACATAAATAATGCTTTAAATAAAACAATGTTCAATAAATATGCAATGTTAAAAAACGTTTAATATTAATAAAAATAGTATATTAAAATAGCCAGTAGGTGGCGGTAACTCACGGTCTTTATGAGCGAGTCATCGAGTCGTTCATTCATTGAATCTCACGATTCGTTCAAAGCCACAGATTTCGTTGCAAAATAGAGCAATGAGCCTGACTATACTGTTTTATGCAGTAAATCACTTAATGTTATCCTTTTGTTGTTTTTTAACTGTTGTATAAAATCAATGTCACATTTGAAATCGTGTGGATATTCGGGAAACATTGCATTCTTGCTCGTATAATATGATCTACATTAAAAACACTTTTGATCGCAGATTTAGTCGCACAAACAGCGCAAGCGGCTCGTGACAGAACACAGACCGACTGAATGACACTTTAATTTAAGTAGAAAATCTCAAATAAAGATCGCTGAACTCCAGCTTGTCTGTGTTTTCAGATAATCCGCGCTTCTTCAGCAGTAGAGCGCGTGCGCGCGCATGGTTGCCAGATACTATTGAAAAGACCGTGTAGAAAATATGTTCTTTTAACAGAAAAGCTCTGATTTGGGGTTTGAATGAATAGTATCTGGCAACCATGCGCGCGCGCTCTACACTGCTGAAGAAGCGCGGATGAAGGTGCACTCAACGCTGCATGAATTTTTAATTAGCCTACATTAGTAACAGTTAATTTTGTTACGGTATGAACTTAATCGTAGGAAAAGCAAAAAAATATAAGACCTTTGTAACGAAATTCAAGACTTTGTTTACCAAATTCAAGGCTTTTAAGGCCTTAATTTGAGATGATCAAATTTAAGACTTTTTCAATGCTTTTAAGACCCCGCGGGTACCCTGGAATGTGTAGTTTGTCATGATTGCCAAGCCACATATTAATCAAAGATCTTATTATTGTCATCATCAATATTATTACTATTACCTAGCAGTATTATTATTGGTTTGTAGCAACTTGTGCTGGTGGCATAAAATTCAATTAATGTGCAGTCACCAATATGCATATTTTACAATGGCTTTGGGCAGGGCTCATCCTATCAGATGTTACTGCCAGCTTATTTATTTGCATGACAGTTCACATGGGATTGTTTTTACCTGTGGGCATTTCTACAGGGAATTGTATATAACTAAAAGACACTTTAATGTAAGGCTGCATGATACGGGGAAAAATCTAATAAAAATGATGGTCACACTTTATATTAAGTGTCTTTAACTACAATGTACTACTTATATAAAAAACATAAGTACAATGTACTTAATGTGTCCATGTTGTTTTGCAAAACGCTTGTGCTCCTATTGAGGTGGGATATGGGTAAAATGGGACAGGTTTGGTGGTATGGGTAGGTTTAAGGGTAAGGGAAGGCTCAACAGTGTAATTATAGATATCATTACAGAAATTAATTACAGACGTAATTATATGCAGGTATTTTTAAACATAAGTACAATGTAAAAACATGCATGTACACAATAAGTGTATTGTAACAAATTATTTATTTAAATGTTACTTCACCGCCTAATATAAAGTGGGACCAAAATTACTATTATCAAAACAAAATAAAAAATATATAATATTTAAGATGGGAACCTTTAAAGCTTCTCTTGCTGACAACAGCAGCTTTAGAACCGCTCATTACAAGTTTGGGAAGATGCATGTTGCCTTCCCAAATGCATGTTAATAAGTGACCCAAACTCAGAGAGGAGTTCATGTGGAGCTGTGGAAATATTACTGATATGGCCAATTCGGACAAGATTAAAAATCACAGACAAGCTTTGATAGATCTTTTATCACCCCACCTCCCTGTATGAAACTAATCCAGTCCAAATAGGGCTTAAGGTTCATTATCACAGATCTGAGATGGAACTGATGAGACTATTAGCCTTGAATGTTTAACATAAGGAAGACTCACCATCAGGATCACTGATAATGTCCAGCAGGGATTTATCGAGCGTGGATTTGCTCATAAGCTTCTCTTCGTACTCGAAGTACACATCAAGCTTACGGCTCTAAAGACAGACAGGCAAATTTAGAAGAAAAATATGCAACTCTACCTCGCAGAAATAATATAATGTGCTGAGAAAATGTAACCTAAGAGATGAAAAACATTTTTCTCATTGAGCACTGACCTTGATGTGGTCCAAAACCGCTGTGGCAACATTGGTGTGGAGGTCAATCAGTCTCTTCTTTTCCAGGAGCTCAGGAAGAGAACTGTTTAGAGAGAGAAGAGCATGCTGTTATCCTACTCTATACGCGTAGGGTCAGGCAGGGGTTCAACGGTAGGCCCTGCAATGACTAATACATATGTATAACAGATCTATTGCAATATGAGACAAGTACTGGATGTAATTAGATTATATAATGATATATTTCAAAACTGAAATATATTTAAATATGTTAACTAAAATGTTAAAATGTTATCCATCTGTTTCCAAACCCACATAATTTAAATATCACGATCATAAAATGCATGTAAATAATACACAGTAGTATTTACGAGAAGCAAAGGTCTAGCGAGTACACGTGTTTCCTGGAAAACTCACACTACCAGAAGTTTTGAATGCATCATTGCTCTCCGAGAAGAGGGAGAAAATGGCGTCCTGAACGTCTTCAACATGCTGTCTGTTATAGACGATAACGTGCATAATGCATAAAGCACATGAGTATAAATGTATTCTTCCCTTGCTAAAGTTTACTCAGAATGATTAGGGAACTGAATGAAAAACTTCACAACTTCACATCATTCAATGCGTTGGATTTGACAGACATTTTTATCCACGAACTATGCAATATTCGGCAATAGATGAACTTTAAATAAGCGATCTTGGGATGAGTCCCTGTAGACGCCCATTTTGACTCTCATATGCTGATGTAATATATATTATAAACTTGACAGGTGATTTTTTTTTTATTAAATGTAGTTTAATCACTATCTTTTCAGTTGTTTCAAAGATTAAGGTAATTATAAAAGTTTAATAAAATGTTGTTTAATTTTTCAATAAAAGACGAGACATTTTTACATGATTTGTTACATTTATTTTTTACATTTTTAAACCCTTAGCAGATTTTAAATCATAAGCAAAATATATTATCATTTATATAAATAGTATTTGTATAGTATGCTTGTAATTTATATTATTTATATAAATATTTTCTAAATATTATAAAAATATTTATGGCATTTAAAAAATACATCAAAATTAATATGCACATGTTAATAATTAACATGTTCAATACATCATACTGGTACTTCACGCAAAAATACACGATTATTTCATAGTACAAGGAACTTACCTGACGGCTGAGGTAAGTTTGGCAGTGTTATCTGACAACATACTAATGGCTCCATCATCCTCCCCTTCTAAGCCCTTTGAAGAAAACCACATTTATCCGTGTTAACCAGCATGCAACAATTCTTTCATTTATAATTTAGCATCAGCCTTATCAACCAACCATGATGCTCTTGAGGTGTTTAACCTCATCCTCTTGGGCTCGATATGTATCCAGTTCCTCCTGCACGGCTTCTGCAACCTCAGGGAACGGACTGAAATGGTGCACAGAAATCAATTAAATGCTTTTCTGCAGAGGAGGCTAAAAATAACTGTCATTAAGCTGTTGTAAATAAATCTGTATAAACTGCCGGATACAGTCCTGAAAGCAGGAATGACAGTTTGAAACAGTTTCCAAAACACAGAACTGATGCAATTTTGCAAAAATTAAAAACACTAGCAAATGTTCTTAAATATTATTGAACACTGTGACATCTGCCCAAACCAGTTGAGTGAATTAAGACAACTAGGAATACTTTCCTATCAAGCATTTACGCGTTTTCCAGTACAGTTGGTTTATTAAATGTCCTTAAAGGGATAGTTCACCCAATAAAATTCTGTCATAATTTACCCTTTGTATTGTTTGTCATTAAAAACCTGTATGACTTTTCTCTTTCTCTGTGGAACACAAAAAATATTTTGAAGAATGTTGGTAAGAAAATGTATGTTGCCCACTGACTTCCATTATATTGAAAAAAAAAAAAAAAAGGAATACAAGTCATACAAGTTTGGAATGACATGAGGGTGAGTAAATGATGACACATTTCCTTTTTGGGTGAACTATCACTTATTTAAAACCTAGGACAGAATAAGGTCTCTGGAAACTTATTAGCAAAATGTAGAAAAGTAAGTCAAACGCACTTCCATCAGACACATTATTACACATTCTGATTTGATTGAAATCTATTAAACTGATGACTGGATTATATTTAGAATAGATACTAAATGCTTGAAGAAAGAAAAAACTATTAAAAACATTTGTTAAATGAACAATAATTACCTTAATTTGGATACATGATTTTTATCAACAGTAGATATTTACCTTCCTTTGTGTTTTTGCCAAAATCTGTCAGCGGCAATGAGATCATAGCTCTTCTTGTTTTTCTTTTTAGGTCGAGCTCCTGCTGGGCTGGCCTCTGACCCTTGAGACTCATCCACACTGACCCGGTTCAGGTGAAAGTCCTGACATAGGGAATAATGTTGGTTAGGCAAGGCAACAGAACTGAATCAAAACCCCTTGCAGAATCTGTGAAAATGTGAATAATTTTAACAAAATAAGAGGGATCATAAAAATTGCATGTTTTTTTTTAAGTACCGTCCTGAATAAGATGTTTACATACAAAAAATGGCTGAATTTATAAAAATGACCCCGTTCAAAAGTTTACGTACCCTTGATTCTTAATACTGTTTGTCATTATGGATGATCCATGACTGTTTTTTTTTGTGTTTTTTTTTATGGTTGTTCATGAGTCGCTTGTTTGTCCTGAGCAGTTTAACTGCCTGATTTTCTTCAGAAAAATTCTCCAGGTCCCAAACATTCTTCAGTTTACCAGCATCTTTTGCATATTTGAACCCTTCCTAGTGGGGACTGTATGATTTTGAGATCCATATTTTCACAGTTCTCACTGAGGACAATTATTAAAAAAAGGTTCAAACATTCACTGATGTTCCAGAAGGAAGCACGATGCATTAAGAGCCAGGGGGTGAAAACTTTTTGAATTCGAAGATCAGGGTAAATTGTACTTATTTTGTCTTCCGGGAAACATGTAATTTCTGTTGCTTCTGAAGTGCAGTACTAAATGAAAAGTAATTGGACATCTTCAACCTGTTCAAAAGTTTTAACCCCTCGGCTCTTAATGCATTCTGTTTCCTTCTGCAACATCAGTGAATGATTGAACCTTTTTTAATAGTTGTGTTTGAGTCCCTCAATTGTCCTCAGTGTGAAAAAATGGATCTCAAAATCACATTACAGCAATACAGTCATTGCTGGAAAGGTTCAAATATGCAAAAGATCTGGGAAAACTGAAGAATTTTAGGGACCTGGACATTTTACAACAGTTTAACTGCTCAGGACAAACAAGGGACTCGTGAACAACTATCACAACGACTCACCATATTAAGAATTAAAGCTGCGTAAACTTTTGACTGGGGTCATTTTTATAAATTCAGCTATTTTTTTGTCTTGTAGTTGTGGACTAGGCCTATATGTAAACATCTATTATGTAAAATATAATATTCAGGACATTCATTTTTGCATGATCCCTCTTATTTTGTTAAAATGTTGATTCTGCAAGGGGTGTGTAAACTTTTGAGCAGCACTGCACACAGAATAAAATTCCCTTTAGCATGGCAGAGCACTGCTGCCATACAGGGAGTTGAGAAAAGCATTTTTGAGACGGTGGAACAAAATACCTAAATGATTAATGATCACTGGCACAAAAAGCAACCCAGCACGTACATTCCACATTTCATGAAACCCCTTTATCATATGATAACTGCATTAACTTCATCTTTCCATATGCCACAACTTGAAACTATTTGAAGTTTCCATTTAGGGGGGAAACAAAATACATTAACACTAGTAGAAAAAAAAGGAGTATTAATTGTGGGTCATGTAAGGATATTTTAGGTTCTGCTCACCAGCACATCATGAATGAGAGCCTGATACGTCCATGTGTGGTGGAGAGGAGTTGCTAGATCCAAGTTCCGATCGGCAAGAACAAACAGCGGCCTCTGGAAGCTGTGGGAGAGGTGGAGGGAAAGATGGGAGATTTTTTATGGCCCAAAACTTAAACATGTCTCTAGATTCCACATCTTTCTTAAGATGTCCTAGTATAGCAGAGTCTGTTAGTCTATTTATCCATCTGTCTGTCTATCCATCCATCAAGATTTGTGTCTTGGATTATGCTTTTATAACAATAATAAATAGCCTAAATACTTTACAGAGACTTATGGCTAAAACTAATATACATATTCTCTTCACATCAGTTGCATGGGGTGTGCGAGTGTGTTTTTGCTCCACCTGAACTGGCCAGTGCCCATGGTGTCTCCGGTGAACAGGCTGTTACGAGCATCTCGCAGATTCTCTCTCAGTTTCTTGTCAAGTTTCTGTGATGAAAAAGTGTTAAATCAACATATTATAATATTTCCAGTAGAAACGAGTTGTACAATATGTATAAAATAAATTAATCCAATAACCTGAGCGACAGGTGTTAATTTTGTCTCATATTACAGTGAGACATTCTTTCGCTGAAACTAATCATCTGAAAGTTCAGCACTCTAGTGAAAGCGAGCCAAGGTTGGACTGAGTCCCACATACGGAACAAAGAAGAATTCTGTACCATCAGTGAAACTGAATTAAGCGACTGTATCAGTTTGCACGCTGTGCACATAAACTGTATAAAATGTACAAATGCACTGCAACAAAGAGATTATGTAGGGGTTGAGGTGGTCATTTGACCACAGCCATTCTGTAATACTCTATTTTTCAATTCGTGAACCCCTCTTTACTGAGCAGGAGTAAACAAAGGTGTCTCGGTCTGTTTAAAAAGAAATTGAGGAACATTAAAAAAAAAACAGAGCAGTGGGTCTCTTACCACGGCTACCATTTCGGCAGCATTCCCTCTTGGACATCGGATTATTGGGACAGCACCTATGATAACAGGAAAGCTCACTGTTCTGCCAATAGGAGGGTGCATTAAATATCTGCTCACAGGCTCCCAAGACACACATAATCACATTTCAAAAACAACAATACAGGCTTGATCAATGTACTTATTGTGAAGTTTCTGCCATATACAATTCTAGTACTCATGTAGTATGTAAATAGACCTAAATGAAATATTCAATGCATATCTACGTGTTTTTGTCCTTTGAGCAATATACAGAACAACATTAGGAAGGTTCTGCCACCCAGTGGCTCTTTATGACAGTTGAGAGTTAAACTAATGGCTGTAATGTGAGAATTAGTATAAAAACGGCTCTTTAATTATGATTAAATATCAGGTCTTAGTAAAATACTTAATGTACCATGAAAGAACTCTGCCTTATTAGAGTTCAGATGGATTATAAAGAAACGAATATCCCCATATGAGGAAAGGATTGTGTCTTAGCACATAAGATTTAGGGAGAAAGGAAAAAATGGAGTATTTTCCATTTCTGTGCTAAAGCATCTTTAAAGGTGAAGGGTGGTATTTTTTTGGGATGTTACAATATTTTGTCCTAGGCCAGCTTAATATGCAGACATCTAGAAGTAATTTGTTGTCCGATTCACCTCAAGAGTGTAAACAAACACTCACTAACACTGAGTTAGTGCTGGGAATTTCATGTCTGGCCCAAAGGGAGGGATTGGGAATCATTAACCATTATTTATGCCATTTCATTTGTTGCTGATATTGGCACAGAAATCTTATAAACTCAAATAAATGCTTCTAACTCACAAGTCATTATTTACAATACAATACTGTTCAAAAGTTTAGGGTCAGTAAGATTTTTTTTTAATTAAAAAAGTAATACTTTTATTCAACAAAGAACCATTAAATTGATCAAAAATGATGGTTAAGACATATATAATGTTACAGAAATATTTCTGTTTCAAATGAATGCTGTTCTTTAAATTTCCTATTCATCAAATAACTGCTTTTAAAATTGATATTAATAGAAATGTTTCTAGAGCAGCAAATCAGCATATTAGAATGATCAATGAAGGATCATGTGACACTAAAGACTGGCTGCTCTTTTTTTTTTTAGCTTTGTCATCACAGTATTAAGTTACCGGTGGTACACTTTAAAATATATTAAAATAAAAACAGTTATTTTAAATTGTAATAATATTTAACAATTTTACAGTTACGTTATGATCAAATAAATGCAGCATTTGTGAGCAGAAGAGACTTCTTTCAAAATTATTATTATTTTTTTTAATTACTGACCCCAAACATGGCATGGCAGTATATGTGCATGAAAGGATGAAAATATTTGTCATTATTTACCAAGAGTGACAAAGAAGCAGAAGAGACTATCCACTATTGTGTCCATTATGCCCTCCATGTCTGTGTCCATGATATCTGGCTTATTAATTGCTGAGGGGACAGAACAGTAGCATTATTAATAACTTTGTTTAGATTACAAATTAAATGAAAAGTCAATATTTGAAAACAGTCTAGCAGCTTACCATGATAGGAGATGTGTTCTTTGTTTTGATTGCAGAGAATGAACATATCATCTTCAAGTGTGATGAAGTTCAAATATTGATCAAATACCTGAGGAGGGACAGAACAGTCTAATATTTGAACTGCACAATAAAAGTATGTTATTATGCCTTTCTTCAGGAATTCATAGAGCTCTAGCAGGAGTTAAAAGCTCTAGGAAACTGAATCGAATTTACAACTAACATTCACAATGAATAAATGTGTTTGACTTACTTTGGTCACCTGGTTTACAGCATTAGCTGTTAGAGCAGCACTTGCTATGTCCTCCAACTTGCTTCTGGAGATTGCGGAGATGAAGTTCAAACAGTAGGACTCGTATAATTGGTTTCGTAAGTCCTGTGATGGTGAAAATAACCATTAGTTTTGTAATAGTGTGATCTTCATAAATTTTCCTGGAATGGGACTGACAAAAACACTAATTTAGTTGTTTAGTTAACATATTTACTTGACATATCCTGTCAACGTTCTCCTCTGTGGGCATTACAAAGTAAACGGCAGGAACATCTGGAATGGGGTCGCGGTCTGAGTGCAACAAGCTACAGGAAACAAACAAAATGTAAAAAATCAATCTAATTAAATCACCGATTTAAAAAGAAAAAGTCACTCACAGGTGCAGAGTGATGCCCATGTCTCGTAACTCTTTCACAGACAGCAGAGGCGATATGATATCTTGGCCAAAGCGATCGTAAATAAGTACCTAACAAGAATTGCAAAGGGTGAGTGTGCATGCAAATTATAACTATAAAAGCATCACTGAGTCTTGTTTAAAAAGCACTGCATAGAGGTTGAGGGAAAACCAAGGTGTTTGTTGTGTAGACTTACCTTCCATACCGGCTCAGATGCTGTGTTTTTCAGGGGTGGCGCATTGAAGTTAAGCATTCGCTTCAGAGCAGCTGAAAATAAAAACATGAAAAATGTATATTTTAAATCACTTCTATCACTATTTAAAATATCACAAACGGACAAATATACTTGTTTGTGATTTAAAGGACTGAGTTCGTAAACAAATAATTTTAATAAAAGATAAATTGCTGATACCTACATACGTTAGCAGTATTATACCAGAAACACATCATTTTCAGAATTAGCCTATATTATTTTAAACAACAAATAATGTACTACATATTCATTATGACGAATAACATTTTACATAGTCAATATTCTATTATCATACTTTTATTATATGCATATGAATCTAAATTCTACCAACACACAATAACATTTTTGTAGCGAACACTTGTGTAATGTTCACACGGTGCCCATTAAAAATAAAATAAAAAATCTACTGCATATTCATTAAAACGAATAACATTTTACATAGTAGCAGCTTCACAGCGACTGTCAATATCCATAAATGACAATGACAACCGTAAAAATAATAACACCAGGCATTAAAAACTGTACCCATGAACATATTAAGTTTAACCATGATTAAGTTATACAACAAAATACTCTATACTCTACCACAAAATATGAAGCTTAATAGTTTTCGCTGAGTTTAGCTAGCTTGTCAAATCAAATAATGGGTTCCTTCTGAAAGGTAAAAGGGATATGAATAGCTGTAGATTTCATAAACGAGCTGGTTGACTGTACGTAGTAATCAAAGCACAAATGCTTTAACTATTCATGCTGGATAAGTCTTTCCATCTGATGTTAACCAGCTGCTAGATGAACAACACGGTTAGCATCCACAGCTACACTGCCAGGACTGTACAATTTCAGCTGTTATGTATTCGGTACTATTGTATGTGTTTTAAATAAATACTAACGCGTGAAAAACATTAATATCAACAGCACTGAGTGTTTCAATATAAATTGAAACTTATGAACAGACCTGTCTGTTTTTCCCGGATGGAGGCCGCCATCTTTACTGTTTATGCAGTGACGACTGCGAGGGTGACGTGGCGACCCGTATGCAAAAACGCGCACGCTGACAGATGATCAATGGCATGAGTTATTGGGAAATGCATTTTTCAACCAATCATACTGGGTGAAAAAATACACTATTCATTAAAAAAATATGCCATCAATTAAAGGTCCACAATAATTTAATAAAGACAATGGGGGAAACTGCAGGTAACAAAAGTAAAAAGTTTAATAAGTTATCATGCAGTCTAAAACTACATAAGGATAAATGAAAACTACTCAAAAACAAATGCATACATGCTTTTGTATGATTCTAACATGGCTCTCTGGCACTAACAGTAAGCTAATTTTAACTCATTAACAACTAATTATATGTGGTGGGAGCAGTCAGCTATTGTCTGGCAAAATGAACTTGAAATTGCACCATCTTGTGGCTACCAGGAAATTGCAACCTTGTTATTGTGAACTGTTTTTGTATGAAAAAACAAAATCACTGCTAAATAAGAATGCTATTCAGAAGAACACAAAACATTATCTACGTAAGAGTTTAATCTTTGGAAATACTACTAGCTAAAAAAAAGTGTGTGGCTGATAAAATCAGCTCCTAAACCATTTATGAGCTACACATTCAAGTTAATGCATGCACTTACATAAGCCTACACAATTTTTTTTGGGAATATACAAAGAACAGACAAACGTATCACTTCTAAGATTGTGTAGTAGAACATGTATTGATTTGTAGTTGATTCCCCAATCGTGTTGAACGGCTCAAAGCAAAGCTGTCAAATTGTCTTTCTTCTCTGTTGAGTGATTCTAATGTACTGCTGCATAACTGTGAAGAGTTAACACCTGGGTTTATCAGACTACTGGTGAATAAAATGAGGAGCAACTATGATCAATTAATGCTAATGTGAGTTAGGTTGAAAAATACCATATACATATATATATACAAAATAAATAGACTTTGAGCATCATTGTAGATCATTAGGTAAATACACCATAAATCTACTGAAATATCCAGTTAGGAGATGATGTTTTTTTTTAAATGGCCTGCATAACTGAGAACTGACACACTGCGTAATCCAAATGTTTCTTGAAGAGCTCATAAGAGGGTAGTATGGGCAGCATGAGATGATTGGCATCACAGTGGCTCTGGGGAAAGGCACATGAGGGGTCTGGTGAGCTGAAGAATGAAATAGACGGGGTGGGTTTGAATCCAATGGACGGAACCAAATCTGCAGCAGTGGCGAATGTTAGGATGTCCTCAAGTGATGCTGCACACCGACCCTCTGGAAAACAGGGAAAGGGTTAAGATCATGCAAATAAAAGATTGTTTTCGAACACATCTTAAAGTCCCGTGAACCGGAAGAAGCAACAGATTTTACTTTAGTGCTATGACGTATTGTCAAGTGAAACGGAATATTGAATAGAGGGCAGGGTTTTATTTTATAAACAATTTTATTTTATATATTTTATCTCTCTCGCTCATAGCAGACTAATGGTTGGAGGTGATTGGTTAAGCGTTCCAAACTGATGGAAAGCCATTCCAGAATGGACTTTTTCCAGAAATAACTTTTCAGACTTTGATTAAAGATAACCATGATAAAAAAAAAAAAATCTGTGTATTATCTTGCACGGATTAATTGTTCACTTTAAGACCAGTAATGTGTGCTAAAGTAAATAGGGTCAATTTTGATTTCATGAGAACTTTAAATGTCATTTTCTATTATTATAGATTTTATGATCTACCTAAGAATCTAAATTCTACCAACATACAATAACATATTTTGAAGCAAACATACCGTCACACTCCTGCAGAAACTGTTTCCAATAGTTTATTGTTGTGTTTTCTTTTGCTTGTTGCTCTTTTTCCTCTGAAAAGCGGGCAGTAAAGAGCTCCATGACGGATTCAGCCGTCAGCCTCTCCACAGGCCCACAGAAGACTGAATAGAAAGACTCTGCACACATCTGAACCTGCTCAAACAGACCTAGGGTCCTCAAACCTTCACGAAATCTGGCAATATAAACAAGCAAATAAGTGAGCATTTACTTAGTGTGGAAAAAAATAGGCATTGTACAAAATAACTGTATACACTACCATTTAAAAACTTGGGGTTTTATGCTCACCGACAGTGCATATATTTGATCAAAAATACAGTAAAACAGTAATATTGTGAAACATTCTTACAATTTCAAATAAGTGTTTTCTGTTTTACTAGATCATTCTAATATGTTGATTCGCTGCTCTAGAAACATTTCTTATTATCAATGAATACAGTTTTGCTGCTTATTTCCGTGAAAACGGTGATACTAAAGCAATGCACTTGCAAAAAAAGAAAAAATGCTTTGCTCTCCTCTGCTCTAGCTTGTTTCCAAATCTAGCTTTCTAATAAATGTGGTATTGTATACTGAATTTAGCTGGCTCTGACATATTTTTTATACTCTATTTTAAGTCACTTTGGATAAAAGCGTCTGCTAAATTCATAGATGTAAATGTTTTTTTTATTTTTAGAATCCTAAGATGAATTGAAAGTTAAAAAAGAACAGCATTTATTACAGAATTAATAGAAATCTCATATAACATTTAAAATGTTTTTGCTGCCACTTTTACCAATACATTTAATGCATTCATACTAAATCAAATATGTATAATTGTTTTATAAATGTTAAAATATATGTAGCACAGGCAGTTTAGGGTACCAACCTCTGCAGAGGCAGCTGTAGTCTGATGATCAGGTAGAAATTTAGTACATCTTCCACCAACATATCCTTCTCAGAGAGTTTGCTGATCTTTCGCCAGCAGCCTGCTGCTTCCAGGTATTGTGACGCTGACTGCATTGCATGTCTCAGCTCCTTCTTTGAGTTTGCTTCTGCAATCTAAAAGTGCATTCAGAGTTTAGCAGGTGTACAACAATCGTTCGGTTCATTGTAATCCTGTGTCTCAATGCAACAGCAGTTTTAAAGCACAATGGAAGAACAATATAACTCACCTGTCTGATTTTGTGTGCAAAAGCAGTGTCTCCGAGGTCTTGTAAAGTAGGCCTGTAGTTTGTGGGGTAATTGAACAGACTATGGTAGAGGGCCGGAGAGAAGAAGCCCACGGGAGGACCTCCGTGAATCAAAGAGAGGGCTAACAGACTGCCGACTTCAAAGTAGAGATCATCCCTCAGAGCTGTTCACAGTCACACAGAACAATTGTTAGTTTTTAAGGTCACCTAAGTTGTCAGGCACTGTATTAGTCAGGAATGGTACATTTTCAAGAAAAGGAAATTAAAAGGAGCTTGAATTAAAGAATCTGTTCTACCTTTTGAGTTCAGAGCCAGGTTTTTAACTCCATCAGGTCCCTCAAAGATTTCGGACATCTGCAGCTTCGAAACAAGGCGTCTGAGAAAGCGACGCCGATTCATAATGTTGTTGTTCAGTTTATCTTTGGAGAATTTCACAGAAAGTGCACAGCAGGGATTAAAGTCACTTTGCCGCAGAACCTGCAGAGCTGCTTCCATCACCCCATCATCATCTCCCACTAGCACCTCTGTGGACTGCTGCAGTGATATCTGACAGGCCAGATCCATTAAGACCTCTGGAGAAGTGGCTGGCACACGCTGCCTAGAAAACAAGGAATATTTCACATTTTCAGGAAAGGTGCTCAAAATAAAGCAAAAATTATGATTCAAGGGATAGAGTGCTGCAACCCCATGGAATTAATGGATGTTGGGTTTAGGTGTTATGTTGATGGTGGTGAAGAAACTGAATTCAATCATCTAAAGGAACAATAATAATTATAACTGTCTATAATAATAATATATTATCTTTATAACATATATACTCTTTGGTATAACGGTCCAGAGACATGAACTTATAAACAACCCAGAACATTTCCGACTCAACCCAGATTCTATTGATTAGGCAAGTACCTTTTAGTGATGAGTGAAGAGTGAAAGTCAGAGATGTTTTTAAACAGCCTCTTTCTCTCTTGCCTTATAGCCAGTGGTGATTCAACATGGTTTGGCAATTGCACCGACTCTGAGAAAAACAAAACAAAACAAAAAAACACATAGAATAGAATGAGGCATTTATATAGCGCTTTCATATGTACATAATAAAAGCATAATACATAACAAAAACATAATAAAAGGCAGTTTACAAAAGGTGAAGTATGTACATTTGGAATAATTCTACAAAATAAGCAGATATTAATTTATTATTTATCAATAAAAAGATATTATAGTTTAGAGAGCTTACTGTTTTCCTCAACAGCAGCTTTACAGTCAGCACAAACCCAATCGGTGTCGTAATGCCTAATGTTGGAGCACTTTCGATGAGTTCCCCTGGATCCACACAACTTACAACGAACAATTTCAAACAACCTGTGAAGTAAAGGCGTTTGTAATTTTAATGATAGTTAGAATCCTTTTCAAAAACAACCCGACAATCCATTTCACTATTTTAGAATGACTGAATAAAATGCTGAAATTACCCTGACTGGCAGCTGTGTTTACGACCTTTGTGACTAAGACACTTTACAGCATCACAGTGCTGGTACACTTGCAGCAACTCTCCATATGCATTTTCCTCTAGTTCCCATGATGCATCCCTGAAAAATATACAATATATTAACATATATAGTAATGGAAAATGAATAAATATTTATAACTTATTGTCTTGAGATGTGGGAAAAGAAATACACGCATGCACACACACACACACACACACACACATAAAAAGTTATTTACATTTTTTAAATATTTTACATATATACACATGCATACTTCACTGCTGGCAGTCCAAGCCAATGAGAATATATTTTTCACTCAAACTTAAATCACTCAAATCAATATTAGAAGGAAATAAATTGTATTTACCGCTCTGGAATATATATTCCCATTCTGAGCATTTCCTGCTGAAACTGGTCCTTGTTATTGCATAGTGTGCATTTGAAGAAAAATTTGGCAGCACTGTGTGCATAATGCTGGAACATAACAGTGAAAAACCAGACTTAAATTTCTAATTCCAGATCTTCATCTTTTTTTAATATGTTTGAATTTGTGGCACAATTACCTGTACACAATCCCTGTGAAACCAGCTTCCATGACACGCAGGACACTTGATGACATTGTAGGAGAGGACAGATTCAATGGGCTCAAGACAGATGGAGCAGGAGAGGGGCAGACTGGGGCTGGAGACGCAGGACTGGCTAGGTGCATGTTTTTTACAGAAAGACCTGCAAAACAAATACCAGAGATGAGAAGCCTGAAAAACGGAATTATTGGAAATTTAAAAGAAATTACACAACCATTCAAAAGTTTAGGGTCATTAAGGTGAAATATTGAAAGATATTGATTTTGTTTTAGTAAAAAAAAAAAAAAAAAGGTGACAGTAAAGACATTTATAATGTTATAAAAGATCACAGGTCCTACAAAACAGAAATGTTAGCAGATCAGCATATTTGAATTATTTCTGAAGGATGAGCATGAGACACTGAAGACAGGAGTAATCGAGTGCTGCAGGGCAGGGGTGACATTTTTAGGCCATAAGCCGAAAATGAGTTAGCATTTTACCACTTCTGGTTCCATCGTCCCGAAGTCAATGGGTTTTTGGTTACATGCCTGAAATAATGTCTGTGGTGAACAAGCTCAAGATATTTTCATGTTTTATTCTACGAGATAAAATACATCAGAAATACCACCTTGTGATTTTTTTTAAGCTTTTACTGTCAGGGACATTAAGCAGCACTAGCTTTGTTATGTTTAGAGTAGTTCAAAACTATTATAACTGGAACTTTAAGGGAAAATGCTCTTAAAGAGCTTAGTGATGGTGACGCTGAGTTTATGCAACCGTGGTGCAGTTCGTTTATAGCTTATGTTTAGCTTTTGACTTCTAGCGATGGTATTTACGCTTCAAAAATTATAAAAAGTTATGTTAATTTGCTAAGAATTTCAAAAAGGAACAAAACGTAAGAATCATAAGCTTTTGTTAGTTACAGACCTTATTTTCAGCAATAATTCAAATTGTATTGGGTTTTTGTCAAGGGAACCAGTGTGACGCTAACTTCCGAGTTGGCCAACAAAAATACACCATCCCTGCACCACTCTATTGCTGAAAAACTGAAAATGAAATAAAATGTACGGTATATATATATATATATATTTTTTTTTTAAAGGGGTCATGACACGAGAAACCAAATTTGCCTTGATCTTTTGGTATATAAGAGGTCTTTGTACCATTAAAACGTCCTGCAAGTTTCATAGCTTAAGACGTCCTCCCCATTATAAACGAATCATTTATTTAATCAAGCTCTAAATACAGCTCGTTCTGGATCCATGGTAAGAAGTGACGTCACGGTACCAAGTGACGTACCAGCGTTTGCATATAGACCGCCTCCAGCACAAGACAACTACGCTTAAAGCGCAAGGCAACTACGCTCATTTCGTATCATTGTCGCGCCCACGCGCCTCACAAGTGTTCAGTCGACGCGCCCACGCGCCTCACAAGTGTTCAGTCGACGGAGTGGGTCTGTGTACAGGGAAATTATTCAAAACATCTTTGAATACGCTGCGAAAGATCCAGACGTCAGGGAAAAATGGATGCACTTTATTTTTTGCGGACGTCTCAGTCACGGCAGTGTTAGTTTAAGCGTTTGTTCTATACATTTGAAGGATGACTGTTTTGAGAACAAATCCCAAAATGATGCTGGCTTTGCCAGAAAACTGTTGCTCAAAGATAAGTCCGTGCCGACTATTCTGGGCTCAACAACGACGACGCAAACTGTAAGTAATGTATTTAAAACTTTAAACTACTTTTTAAATACGCCGAATCCACAAATGTTCTGGCTGGGGGGATAATAATTGATGCATAGGCACTGACGTTAGCCAATCATAACAGTGGGCGTTAACACTGAACTCTTAAAGGGGAAACACCCCCAAAACAGACTGTTTGAATCAGAGGATGAGAAACAGGGTGGGAAAAGGTCATAAATCACTACATTTTAAAAGTTTTTTTGTAAAAAAAACTATAGTAATACTATAATTGCACCTAAGGGAACATAATAATAATAAAATAAAAAAAACCATGTCATGACCCCTTTAAATCAAACTTTTTTGCATATCACCAGAGACACTTACGGAAACAAGTCAGTAAACTGGAAAACAAACTCCTGCTCTACTCCACAAGGCATGTGGACCATTTGCCGACAGCTTTTGATGGAACATCCGACTGATGCACCGACCTTTTTGCAGTGCGTGCACCTCTGCAAGTCAAACAGTGATATAGAATCAGATACATTTCTGAGGTAATTAAATGGAACGTCAACAGTCAAATGTGTATTTACCAGCCTCGAAGATCTGCGGATCTCCTTGTTTATGTCACCCACGAGAAAGCCATGGACATCTTCATCCTCCTCCCCTCTCTGACATATTCCACTGGACATCAGCTGTAAAATTATATAGACGAATAATTGACTCACTTTTATGCATTAATTATGGATTAATTTTGGTGATGTCTTTTACAATTCCTCTACATAATAATAAAAAAATAAAGCTGTTAACTAGATTTTGAAGTTAAAAACTTTCCTGTTTGAAAACAGTCTGAATTAAATACAATAAGGAGGGTGTGGTATTCTGCATTACCATAAAAGGTTTGTGTCTGACAGAACATAGAAATAACCAAGTATAAAGGTTTCTGTGATCATCTAGGCTAGGGTAGTTTTTTTTTTATCATTAAACTGGGGTAGTGGCAGGAGTCAAATTTAATAGATAAAAAAAAAGTTGTGTGGAAAATAGTCTAAATAGAAAAAAAGAGACTCCAAAATGAAATGTGTTACACAAACACACATCAACGTCTGAAAAAGGTAACAGAAATAACGTTAGACGTCGATGGCCATGGTTGCAATAAGAGTTGTCAGTATACACGTCACTCAGACAACTATAAAAACCAAAGACTGACGTTAAAATGTCATTGAATGTCAAGAAATTGGCGATTTCTTACCAGACAGAAATAGTGGACAGTCAGGTTGTGCTGTTGGAGGGTGATCTTCTCCCCATACTTCTCTGGAATGTTGTCGCACCTCTTACAAAGACTACAAACTAAATGACAGACACTAAATTCAGTTGACGAGATTGTAAATAAATATTCTGGTGCATAGGTAACGTTACTTATCGGATCATTGTTATAATGACAAAGAAATTTGTTGCCACGTTAAACTTGAAAGAAAAGCAACTTACTGAGGTCTTTGTCGTCGTTGATCTGTTTTATTTCAGTAGTCTCCTCTTTCATCGCTTTCATTGTTGTGTAACGTTAATAGGCATCGTCCATGGAGTAAAACTTTACGAAATTTTAAAATGGCGATTTAAAGAGCTTTTTAATTAGCGTTCTGTTGCTACTGGTTTGGCTAGTTCAGTAATCGCCATTAGATCCACTTTTCACGACCTTCATCTAGTTTTTTCACTCCTTAAGATTAAAACACATACTCCTATGTTGTCTGGTTTTTAATATAATTAACGCTATATTATAGTCGTTTGTGTGTGTGTGAGAGTGTAAATAGCATGATACAAATTTAAAATTCCCCCTGAACGTGAAATCCGCCCCTGCTTGCGTTTGGTTGGTTGAATTCAAATCAAAACTGAGATTTCCTGTGGGAGGGTCTCTGTACTGCGGAAACGGTGCGGTTGTCGCGCACTGCGCAACTTCCGTTTATTCTACAAAATAAAAGTAAAAGCGCAGGAGAAGTTTTTTTTTTTAGAAGAAGAAGAAGAAGAAGTACCGTTAGTTTTTGAAGTTAGATTTTTTTGGAAATATGGTTTATGAGGTACAAGTCCCACATTGACAGTAAGTGATAGGTCTACCTTGTGTCGTTATGTTGGCTATTTCAGATAAATTATCTAAAACTTTCTGTATAGTGTAATATTTTTGAATAGTCATAAACTTTGGTCATATTTATAACAACATGATGTTCTTACTTAAACTTTGACGCTGGCTTAAACTTTGCAGTCACAATGACTTTTTATAAGAATTCATAAGTCCATGATATATGGACTTATGGACGTGCTCCATAAGTCCATATATCATTAACAAATAAGTAGGCTATGTGAGAAGACCATTGGGCTTATCAAGTCACTAGTGTTAGTTTCTTATGACCATTTTTGCCATGCCATTTAAAATTTCCAGTATAAGTTGTATGTAACCACTGCTTTTCACCTAGTGGTTGCTGTGGAAAACCACCTGATTTTGAAGTTGATAATTCATCAGTATCACTAACCAGTAGGTGGTAGTAGATCAAAACAGTTCAAAGTGCTGTCCGCTTCAGAACTAGCTCCCTTTTCTGAATCTGACATGGATCTGATCTCCTGAAGATCCATGGACCATGTCTTATGATGTTTGTCCAATATTTTGACACATCTATACCAGAACAAGGCATAGTTTTGAGAACCATCTTTTCAGTAAAATGTCAAACGGTTCAGTATTAATTGAGCACATTTTCTAAAAGCGTACCCGGTTTTCATAGACTATATGTTTAGAATATTTAGAATATTGATTTGTAGCCATTAATAATTCCATTTTAATTAACAATATCTGTAAATATATGTACTTTTGCATTAATTTAGGCTACTACCTACTACTAAATGTTTGTTGTATTTTTTACAATATTTTTTTTTACTTTTATGTACTTTTGCATTAATTTAGGCTACTACCTACTACTAAATGTTTGTTGTATTTTTTACAATATTTTTTTTTACTTTTCTGAACTAATTTTGTATGGACTTGCTTTAAATGTACAGTCATGTGGTAGATTTTGAGCAAATCTGACCACTAACTGCTGCTGTGTTATGTCAGGATGTCATCTTGTGGAAAACTGAATTTGTTTTGTAGGGTTGTTTTGTTTTGTGAACTGATTAATGCATCTGGCTCAATACTGTTTTTAGAGATTTCTCCTACTCCAGCAAGTGCGCGCACATATTTCCCCCCATTAAATCAGCATTCAGGCACTGGATGCACCTGTAAACTAACCTGTGTTGCCCTGGCTGGCAGTCACAACTTCATAGATTCACTGGAGTGGATTAAAACAAATAAGTGCTGGACTGCATGTCAGTTTTTCCTGCCTGAGCAGTACTTCAGTCCTGCCAGGAGGAGACCCAGACCAAGGTCTTGACTTGCTTATTGTTTGACAACACTTACAAGGGGGTCATTGAATGCTCTTTTGACTTGAGATATAATATTACAGGCAATGCTTTTCCTCCCTTCACTAAATTCCAGAGGGAGACCAAACAACTCCCTCAATTTTCGACACAGTGCTTCCTCCCCCAGTGTCCAATGCTTCTCAGAGTTTGCATTATGCAAGCTAATTTAGCCAATTATGCACAGGTGTGATGCTAATTCTCCTCTCACATACCGAGCTCCCAACAGTAAAAATAGTATAATTATACAGCTGTCCCTGTGTTTTCCTTCCCAGCCACTGCAACAGCCTCTGTCTCACAAAAAACAGCGTTTCAGATAAGGCTATCTTGAAGAATCTGCCACGACTTTCCCCCCTTTCAACTCAACCGTTCATCTTTGTGAAACAGGTGTGAGACTGTATCACGCTCCATATGAATTGTAACATTGTTTTTTTATTATTATTGGCATCTATGGTTCCATGAACAACCTTAAACATCATGGAACATTTCTACTGCACAAAAAAGTTATTTTATAGTGGGGAAATGTTTAGATTTTAAATCTAAAAATCTAAAGATGTTTAGAATCTTTAGATTATTAAAATGGCGTATAGTTAGTAGAATGTCTAAAGGAGACTATCGAGCTAAATTGTAAGTAACTTTGCAACTACATGTCACCTATCTCATTAATTTTTAACATGTCAAATTTCATTAGAGTATTAGTAGACTTTTGGGTTAGAGTTAGTAGAATAAGGTGACATACTTGCAAAGTTATAATAGCTGCGTTCCAATTCAGAGGCTGCATCCTTTAAAGGACGCAGACTTCGAAGGCCACGAAGGTTGGAGGATTTGTTCTTGTCGCCTAGCAACTGTGACAGCTGCCGTTGATGAGCGACTAACCTTCGCACTAGACTTTTTAAATATTAAACTGTCTGAAAACAAAGACTGTCTGAGTTCACAAACTAAATATGTCCACCATGGTCCATTTATGTATAAAATAAAGATTATAAACTATATATAATGTATCTAAAGTGGACTATCAAAATAAAATGTTACCTTATGTTCTTTACACTAAGAAAAATAAAAAAATCGTTCCTAAGATGTTCACTGAAAGGTCCTTTGGGAACCCAAAATGGTTCTTCTATGGCATCAATGCGAAAACCCCCTTTTGGAACCTTTATTTTTAAGAGCGTAGGCACAGGAATATGTAAATAGTAGTTCAATGTGTCTTCTAAATTCACAGTTAGAGAGGAGGGCCATTTATGAAACAATGTTTGATGGGAGTTTTAACCCAAGCGTTCAAATGTTCGTGAATGTGCATCCTAAGACTTTCCAAAGAGGTGTAATGCATTCCTGATCCCACACTCCTACACACCTCTGAAAAGCCCCAGGCTCTCTTTTTTTTTGATAGTGATAGAGCTTACACCGGGGACAGCAACCTTTTCATTATATTCTGTCACTTTTGATACATTTAATCGACATGACCACCAACCCAGATGAAGAGCTCTCTCCTCCAGACAAAAAAACCCCTCGCTATTATTATCAGGGCATGTAAGAGCTGCAAACTAGTCCTTGAAATTGATGGCTGAGGAACACGGTCCCCTGAAAGGAGTCAAATTAAATGATCATGGTCCCTAGTTAGCTGCCCTTTCAATATATGAATTTCTGTAGGGAATAGGATTGACTCTGACCCCACTCTCGAGGCTTCCTGGTGCACATGTATAACAGCTTGTGATATCTCATCTCGTGTGGCTTGAGGAAATTGCTGTCTACACAGGCCAAATAATTCTGTCTCTTTGACCTGTGGTTCAGGGAAGTCTAATTATCAGCTTCAGCGCTGGGCTCGCCGGGGTCCCCGAGCCGTCTTAAAGGCCCTGGGCTGTCACCCTTTCTGTCTCCCCTCCCAAAATGAAAATTGAGTTGTCTGCAGAGTGATAAAATGTGTCTGCTAATCAGAAATGTGAAAAGATCCAGGGCGAGAGTGGCACTAAGGCATGAGAGAATTGCAGATTTCTTTCCTCCTGTCTGTCAGATTGTCAGAAGTTTTGCTAACATATATAATCACTGGAAAACATTCTTTTGGAAAATATGCGCCATTTCATATCATAGACGCTCATTAGTCTTGTTAGCATGACTTTGTTAAGTTAGGAGTTAGGCTATTCAATGATTTGACTACCTTTAATGCCATTTATCAGTCTTGTATTTATTTACCATGCCGAATAATGTCTATTTGAGCATTATTGTTCATCCAAACAAGTTATTAATAATTATTTGTGATATAATTTGACACTCTGCAAAGATAAACGCTGACAGTCCTTCATTTGGGAATAGAGGAAAAACAAATAAGTCAATGCATATGTGTGTGTGTGTGTGAGGGAGATGGGATGGGGGGAGGGGGGTCTCTTTTTTCATCACCCTCAGGTCACAGGGTTCACTATTGGGTGGAGCCTTTTTCTCTCAGAGGCATGCTGGGGTATCAATAACCTCAATGTTTCACCACACAATCGCTCTGAAAACAAACACAGAGGCTGGACCGCCATCACCAGGACCTACACTAGCACCACGTCTCTGGACACAGGTAACACCTTTCACCCAGCATTCCCTCACTTTTATAGCTGCGACAACTAACCTAAAAACTCCTCCACTGCTGGGTCGGCGTGATTTACTTCTTTGTTTCTTTTTTTAAGTACCGCTTGTGTCGTTTGAATGTACAAAATGATTAATTCACGTTGTTGCATGCAAGAGCTGGATCTTTCTGTGAACATTATTCTGCTGCCGGGTCTGAAAAGGTTGAGCTGAAAATGGTCTCATTTAAGAGCGTTTCAATTCAACCTTTGAACCTAGCGAAGATGATTGGGATGTTTGCTTCCTTTCCCGTTTCTGCCAACTAACATAATTCGAGATCGACTTTTCCTGTTGCTCTTATGACTCAACAAAACAAGAAAAATAACTTTTGAAACCACGTCTCTTAGTTTCACATTGCATTGCTTTGGTGAAATCTAATTTGAGAGAAAATGGCAACCCAGCTGTTCTTTTGATAGAGAATCACCAAAACATGGGTTCTTTCAGTGCAACATGCATAGTCCATCCTCATCTACACATCAATGAGCTTTTCTCTTGTCTGCAAGGCTATAATTAAGGCTCTGTGCTGTGCTAGGGGTAATTTATCCTCCTTCTCTGGCTCTGTGCTGAAATCAGGTAGCAGGGCATGATTGCAGTGGATGGGGCGTTGCGCTTTGCACAATGTGGCCGCTTTGTGTTCTTCGAGCATGTGGAGCACATGTGGATGAGCTCCCATTAAATATACAAATTTATTATGAAAACAAAAGGGGTTAATTGTCCACATATTTGTGTGCCGTGTAAATGAATTCTACGGCGGAAAAATGTGTTTCATAGCAACCGTCTTTGGAAGGAAGGTCGGGTTGGTGTATTTTGTTGCTGTAAAATGGTTCTATGAAGGTTACAGCGCGCTATCAGAGAGACGTCAGACCAATGACCAGTTTAAATGACCAGATATGTAACATTTCACTGCAAAGCATTTGAGAAAATGAAAGAAAAATTCATTTACTCAAGGTTTTTCATACGCAACTGCATCGCCATTGAGGTTTAAGCAGCAGACCAAAGAAAGTGAGATCATTCATCTCCTCCATAATTAATTGCTTTATCTAGTCAATTAGGCATGCATGTTAGCACCTGCACATTCCCTGAAGACAAAGGAGAGAATATTTTTCCGAAGGCAATGTTAGCTTACTCGTTTTAGCTTTAATTTGTTACAATTTGAGCTTTAATATTTTGTCAAAATGTCTCAATTAAAAGACCAGACTAATTTTAATAGCATGAAGTGTCAGGGCTGTGCTGGGTTCTTTATGAAATATACAGGGAATGAAGATTCTTAAATGTAAAATATATAATAAATCAGAAATCCTTAACATACAGTATAGTGTATTCAGTATTGTTTGTCCAATAAAATGACTATAATTGCAAAAATATGACAACAGTTATCCAATATCACATGTTCAGCAGTAAGTATACTAATAAATTATAGTAAACAAATTTATTTATCTATTTGTTATATATATATTTATTACATGGCTTGGTTAAATTCTAATGTAGAATGCGGTCTGTTATTTCTTGATAACAGAACGCTGCTAAGTATAACGCACCGTTGCCATGAAAAACAGAGCGTTGCCATGGACACGGTGTTCTTTAGCGGAAGCAATACAATCGTCTTTAAATCAATAAACTCCTTTTTAAATCAATATGTTGTGTCAAATTATTGATTTATTTGGTAGGTAGCCATGTAAGAAGCGGTATAATGTAGAGCGAGGCGGTTGTTATAGCGAATACAACCCCTTCAGGCTGATTCGCGTCGGGGTCCTGATCAGCCTGTCGGGGTTGTATTCGCTATAACAACTGCCTCGCTCTACATTATCCCTTACTTAAAATATTATTATATAAAATGTCGCTAAAACGAAAATTGTATTTCTTTTAAAAAATTTTGAAAGCACATGGACCAAAATAATATTGAGCCATGTTATTTATCATTATGAATGATACATTTTATTTTGTCCCAAATAAAATGCATCTCTTTAGGTTCTTTGCTTTAATATGACTAGCTATTCACTGTCTGTCTACAATGAGCCTCAGTTCAGGCCCAGCAAAGATCACAAAGCCGCACGGTCCTGCAGCTGCAGGACAAGGGTTAACTCATCATTAAAGAGATTAGACAATGTTAGTAAATACATTTTTGAGAGTTCCTGTGGATTTCCTCTGATTAAGTGGTTGACTCTGTAGTGTCTCTCTCCAGCAGGGAAGCTGGGATTTTGAGGATGTCAAGACCTGGATTAGCCGTACCATGAGGGAGTCACGTGAAGATCTTTACCAACGGTGAACCAGCCATCCCTCTCCTCAATCGTCTATTTCTTCTGAGAATCTGGGATATGGGCCAGAGTACATCTCACAAAAAGCAAAGGGGAAATTGGTAATACTTAATGATCATATAGGAGTTGTCATATGTGTGAAAGGCACAGACAGAGCAAAGCAAATGAATAGGAATGAGGGAGATATGTTTTTCTATGTGTTTAACCAATTAAAGATTCAACATGGCAGACTCAACTCTTTATTTCAACCATTGTGATTAGTCAGAAGCATTCTGGTTGTTTGCATTCTAAACAATCCGTCTCTCACCAGATGGCTCAGGATCTGTTCAGAAACCTTGTCCTTTACAGTGGAGGATTTGTCTTGATGTTGCTTGACCCGTTCGGGCCGGTTCACACAGAAAGGGTTTTTACTTTGAAAAAGTGCAAGGTCTCAAGACTCATCTTTTAAAAGTTTAACTTATTTTAACTTGAGCGCCTTTTTTTTTTTAGAACATTGTGTCATGCGCGATACGCTGCAAAAGATGCAAGATGCGAGCGCAACGGTCATACACATCTGTCTAGTGTGTTTACATTGAAAAATTATGGAAAAGATGCGCAGTGGAATGGAAAAATGCATTCTGTGTGAACGGCTGCTTAAACCCAGTTGGATTAAAACTTGAGATGCTACTTCAAGACATTAGGCTGTAAGCCAAAGAGTATGCATATTAAAGGGGTCCTATTATGCTTTTTTTATACGTGACCCTGGATCACAAAACCAGCCATAAGTTGCACGGATATATTTGTGGCAATAGCCAGCAATGCATTGTATGGGTCAAAATTGTCGATTTTTCTTTTATGCCAAAAATCATTAGGATATTAAGTAAAGATTATGTTCCATGAAGATATTTTGTACATTTCCTACCATAAATGTATAAAACATTTATTTTTGAGAGTGGATGCAGCAAAAGCGGAACATAAATGGACAACTTTAAAGGCGATTTTTTTTCAATGTTTAGATTTTTTTTTGCACCCTCAGATTCCAGATTTTCAAATAGTTGTAAATCTGCCAAATATTGTCCTATCTTAGCAAAAGCTTATTTATTTCAGCTTTCAGATGATGTATAAATCTCAATTAAATTTTTTTTTTACCAATGTGACTGGTTTTGTGGTCCAGGGTAACATTTTTTTATACTTTCTTTTGCTTGTAATGTTGCTATTTGAACATGAAAAAGGACGATGCTTGGTTGAGTTGAGTAAGTAGTGTGTTGAAACCTCGTGATTATAGTAAGGGGTGTGACATTTTCGAAATACGATCAAAGTGGTTGACCAATCAACACACTGGTCCAGCCGACCAATCAAAGCACATTGAGAAATGCAGCCCAGAGCATTACTGACAGACTGGGAAGAGAGGTGCTGCAGCAATGTAAAATATGTGAAAAATAATTGATTTTACAAAAAAAAATGTTTTGGGAAAAACAAAGAACCTTTTATAATATAGGCTACAGTGTATATTGTGTATGTATATATATAATTTGTTCTACTGCATGTTCATAATATACTGTTTTAAAAAATCCAATGCAGCTAATGCTGTTTTTATTAACCCCTGACAGAGAAGCACTATGTGTATATGTTTGTTGTCTGCTTCAAGAACATTAGTGTGACAGGTTGAAATGCAGTCCAGAAACATGTTGCCTAGAAACTAATAGAGTGAATAACCCAATCCCAATGTGTTTGTCCTAGTATAGGTAACCATTGGCAACAGCAAAATCTCTCATCTTTTATGTTAACCTACCCATATTTCTTTTCTTCTTTTTTTAAACAAGTATGAGAATTTCACTGACATGGAACTAGACATTTGATGCATGAAATGCATCAAAAATGTTTTTGGAACATGGAAGGTATGATTAATTTTTTTCCCAGAGCTGTTATTCTTGCACTGAACAATGTGTTTCTGAAACCCATAGCTGTCTGCAAAGACAGACTTCTTCTTGCTGTTCCTTAAAACGTATATTCATGACAAAAATTAATGTGTGCACATACATTTTTCCCCTCCCAGCTTAATTTGATTCTTTGCAAACCATGTTTGTACAACTCTGTCAAATGTAGCTGCAGCTTGTCTGAGGGGAGCTACATTTCTGCTCTGTGCTTGCATACTCGTAAATGCTACATAAATATGGCCCAACACAGTTATGCATTATATATGGGGACTCGTCTTAAGACCATTCCCTTTGCACATGCATGGCTGGGGAGTGATGGGGGCGCATGCTGCTAGGGGAGGTGGAGGTCATGTTAAGTTCGCTCCACTAGTCTGCAAGCACTTCTCAGGATAATCTGGCTTTCAAAATAAGGTGCCATGTGCAGATGTGCTTACAGTATTCACATTTGAATTTGTGAGCCCAACATCATCTTGGACACAACATAAATCCTAGATTTATGAAAAATTATTTTCTTACATGGTTTTTAAAAACTATCAGTCAAGTAGTATTTCTAAACTTATATTGACATATGGCCTCAGAAAAGTCAGTATACGTATAACAGCTGGTCAAAATATAGCCTACTAGTATGCACCCTTAAAGGAATATTACAGGTTCAAGACCAGTTCCAATTAACAGCAGTTGTTGCATAACGTTGATTATAAATAAAAGAAAAAAAAGTTAATCTTGAGTTTTTAAATAATAAATAGATTTTTGATCATTTAAAAAATCTTTAAAAGCAGTACATAAAAGTGTACATTTAAGCAGTTGAATATTAGCATAAGAAGGAATAATAAAAAAAAAAATTGTTTATATATATTTTTTTAATTGTTGGGTGTTGATTGCCACAACCAAACTTCAATGTGATATTTAAAAAAGTGTCTAGAAATTTTTTTTGTCTAGAAAACATGATGAAGTGTTCCGTTCACATTTAAACATAAAATTATTTGTAATAAACGGAGCCTCTAAAGAGACATGGTGAAGGAAAAAAATATGAGATTGAAGAAAATATATTTGTCAATGCTTTTGCGTTCTCTCGCAAATGTTTTGCTTCTCATGAGAAACTTTGCATTCACTCGCAAAAAGTTTGTGTTCTGCCGAGAAACTTTGCATTCACTTGGGTTTTGCGAGTGAACGCAAAGTTTTTCAGGGGAACGCAAGGCATTGACTTGTTATTTTTCCTCCCATCTCATATTTTTTCTCCACCACGTCCCATTAGAGACTCGTAGTAGTATAGGGACAATGGGCAAAAGGTCACAAAATTGGTCAGAAATGTCTACAAATGTTTTTTTTACTGTTGGTTAAGGGTTTATGGCATTGTGTAGTCAATGAAGAGGAGTAAGAAATTTAATTTTGTCAATCATGTTCACGCACATATTATATTTGTACTTTTGAAGCAGTTAGTATTTTATTGATTTCAGCAAGTTTACAAACAGGCCCCATTCACTTCCATTGTGAGTGCCTCACTCTAGAGTTTTGGGGGACGAGTTGAAATACATTTTTGTGGTAATCAACCACAATATATTGTTGTACAGGTTTTGAACTTTTGTTTAGCCCTTCCATCGCAGCACATTTGTGAAAACAAAGTGATGTGCGTAATCTCCAGACCTCCAGATCAGCAAGTGTTAGAAATGCCTTTCTCTGTTAAGGCAGGATCAACGGGCTTCTAATGGGATTAGATTTTTCCTTTGCTCCTCGCAACCATAGGTCATTCCCCTCATTGTGCTGTATTTTAGGGCTTGTCTTCCGTGCCGTTCAATTGAATTCCACTACATTATTAAAGAGCTTTCGGGGGATTACAGAGACACGTTTTTCATGATGTGTGATGTGGTTAAATTCACCTACAAAAACAGCCAAAAGTGAGCCGCTCTGTTAATGCGACATGACATGGGTGGCTTTGAGCTATGGGCTGGGTGAAGACTCGGTGCAAACAGGGCAATTGTTTTCATGCTCTTTTAATGGTTTCAATCATGCAACAGATTACAGTGCAGACATTTTCAACAGTGAGTGATTCTGTCAACGGGAACATCTGTCCAGGGAGGCTTAATTGCTTTAATGAAATATTGAGAGTTTGAGCTGGCCTGTCAGGTGGTAGGGCTTGTGAGGGGCTCTAGATGAGGCCCTGGGGTCACTGGTTACTTCTGTTGGATACTAGACACGACACGTCTTTTTCCCCATTCTGGAGTGAATGGTGGAGATTGACTTCATATGTGTGACCGTCTTAGAAGTTTTTTTTTTTCTTTTTCTCTCCATGATTCATTTTTGAAGGTATGCGGGACACTTCGAGATCTCCTCATTAATGTGCCTTCCATGACAGCCTCTGTGAAGATGGAGAGTCTTAGCATGGTAGGGGGGCCTGCAGGTGGATTAATTTGTTCTGCCAGGTTCCTCAGGCCCCATGCTAATGAAGGGAAGAATACGGATCAGAGCTCATGCCATGGAGAGCTGTCCAACTCCTATGATGCCCTGCTGGAATTCCTGCCTGGATTAACCAATGACTTCCCTACTTCAAGCCCTTATTAGGCAGTGTTGGTCTCCCCATGCCATGGGAGCAATCCAGGGTGAGCGGGTCGGTGAACAGTTTGGGCTGCGGAGTAATGAAGCATGGGTAAGCGAAGAGCGGCCTAGCTCCCAACAGCACCCCTCCTTTCCTCGTCTGCTTTCCCAAATTGGACGTGTTTATAATACAACATGCTCCAGAGAACAAACACAGAATGTGGAGGGCATGGGGACATCTCTCCTCTCTCCTTTTTTCTCTGCTCCATTGTTGATGCGAGGGTGTCTGTCAAACACTGTTTCCATCAGCGACGTCAGGAGGAGGTGTACGGCTTACATCTGGCCAAGTGTGAAACTCGGTATCATCTACGAAATCTACTGTTAAATTGCGCCTTTTATTTGTCGCCAAACTTTCGCTTGAAACAAAACACAATGTGACATTAAATAGGTTTTATATTCTACTCAGATGTTGCACATTTAGAGATGTATAGGCCTATATTATTGAAAGATTTGCTGAATGTTGAGAAGGCAATTTGACCAATTTTTATGTTTAATTTATGGCAATGCAAGTTTCATTTAGGTTGTCATGTGATTTGACTTAATACGCAATTTTTTATTGATTTATTTATCATAGACAACCTTATGTCATTGATCTTATGTGTAATAGGCCTCTTATTTTCATCTGCAAGGCCAAAGTTTTGTTTTTCCTTGATTTAAATTATTAGACAAGAATGTTTTTTTTTATGTTGTAAATCATGAGTTTTTAAACTGAGGTTCAGGGACCCTAGGGGGCTGCAAGGGAGTGCTTGGAGCTATAATAAAAAATAAGATAAAAATTAATTAAAAAAACTGAATAAAAGAAATAGGTAATTCAAATAAATCTAACAGTACAGTATTATCATGAGTATAAAACAATGCAATAATGTAATATAATAATTAACTTAATAGACAAAATATTTCCCAAAATATATTTTAGACACATTTTTAGTATAAATATTTAGCAGTATTAACCGGGTTGCTGACAATGTTTATTTTCAGAACGTTTTAAAGCATAGACAGTTCTCCTGAAGCGACCAGCAGTGAGAGTCATACAACAAAGACAGTGATTTACAGAAGTAGAGTATATTTCAGATCACAATTTAACCATTGATGCATACTTGATGCATACTACAACTCCTCAACGTATATAAAATACCTCTGAAGTTCACGTGGTTGGGCTAACACAGTCAGTCAGAAGCCTCTTAACTGGGATGGCAATTACTAAACATTACAGGAAAAACTCACTGTAATTATAAACAATAAACCCAGTCACGTTGTAAGTTATTCACACTTGTCCAAATCGCCTTAAATAATTCTGAAAAATACATGTGATTCAAACATATGAGAGAGAATGAGGCCTCAAAAATAGGTAGTTTCCAAATTTTACATTTGTAGTGAGGCATCAATTAAATTCGCCCGCAAGCTCTTGGGTACTTCTTCAAGAGTAATAAGGAGCAAGTAAGAGTCTCCCCAGTATATTTTTGTACACGCACCCTCGGGATCTGCTGTTTGTGTTGGATCATGGGAATGTGTTGATACAGTTAGTGTGGTAACAAGCAGACATCACCAAGCTGACATTTTGAGTATCAGTGGTGTGGAAAAACCTCGCTATCTCTCACTCACGTCAACCCTTGAGGGGGGAGCGGGCAGGGTACGAGGCTGGGGGAAGGACAAGGTGTAAAGGGCTCCGCTCTCTCTGCTTCAGGACCGTGCCACTGGGGCTTAATACAATCTATTAACTCATAGGTCTGTTTACGTATCAGCAAAGGAAATGTCTCTGATTCGCTTCTGTCGCCAAGCATGAAAGTATACACAAAGCACCAATGCTGTGTGTACACAAGATGGCCTGATCGCTGGGAGCTGTGTGCTGTCCTTGCTTTCACAGCACACTGTCGCTTTAATAAATAAAGCACTCGCTCCAGTTAGCTGCTCAGTGAGAGGCCCAGCAAAGCCACATTGCGTGCAAACCCGGCTCACTGCTCGAGCCGTGGAGCACTTGAGCCTAATCCAAGCTGACATGTTACAGTAAAAGTACTTTATAAAATCAATATTAAATTCACAGCCTTTGACATCCTGGGACATCTAAGATAAAGGGGAAATAAGGCGTAGGGTAAATAGTCCTGCAGCTGTGTCACTCGCTGAAGGAGGAAGCCCGGGGAAGACACAGGGGACCGCAGGGAGAATTAGTGCAGTGCTAGTCATGTTTTATACCAAGGTCTTGACATCAATGAAAACATTATAAAACGGCACGCAAACTCTGACGGGGGGAAAAAAAGAGAAGGAGCCAAGCAAAGGCCGAGCCGGTGCAGTGAAGGGCGAGTCACAGCACATTCAGAAGGGATGGGGGGGAAAGAGAGGGTGGAGATGAGGTGTAGAAATGGATACTAAAGGATAGAAATGTTACTGCCCAGAGTGTTTATCCTTATGAAATCGATCTGTGTCTGTTTGTATTTGTTAGACAATTAAAATGGTGCACACATTGATTGCAAACAAACTGGGGGTTTTCAAGAATAAGGGATTAGCATTAGAGTTTTAGTAGGCCATATTTGCATTGTGCATTCAATGGAAAGAAAAATTTATTAAAAATAATAATAAATGGCTGTCCACTCAACTTTTAATTTTGTTATATTGTATTATTGTTTATTATACTATTTCACAATATTATAGTAATTATATGTTTTTGTTTTATCAATATTATTCCTTTAAGATTACATGTAGTCTACTTTATAAACATGGATGTTTAAACTGATACATTATCAGTAATGCATGTTATATTATTTTTTTGGGATATAAATATGATTAATATAATTATTTTTTATAAAATACTATTATTATTATATTAATAATATTTCATGTTAGTCTGTTTTATAAATATATATAAAACTGTTAAATATGTATTATTAATATTGCATGTGATATTCTATTTAATTAATACATATATTATAGTATGTAGCCAATATTTATTCACATTATCTTTATTATTATTTGTTGTTTAAAGCAGCAACCCATGGTGTAAATTTCCCTTTCAGATTAAATTATGCAAAAGTATTACTGCTATTCAGTTATGATGATTGACAGGTCTTTTCATGATTCCCCACTCCAAATGCTCTAAAGCTGCAGATTTAAGTGTTTGTGTAATATTTCCAGAGATTCCGTTTATTTATTTATCCTGGCCGGCATGTTGAGATACATCATTGGAGGATTATTCGTGTCCTACTTTGGATAGAGTAATTTAGTGTCCGCAGAGGCAGGCACGCACACTGACAGTAGTGCAGCTGAATGACTGAGGCTAGAGGAGTTTAATAGGTCATCGGCGAGAGAAGATATGTTGTGACAAGGACGCAAGTTGTAAAAGGTCAGAGGAAAGGGAGCGCACCCCACCCGCTGCTCCCCCCGACTCAACAAGCTCCAAAAACTGCCAAATCAACAGATACAGCTTTATTAACCCTTCACCTCATCATTATTTGATCTAATAGAGTCTTTGTTCAAAACTTAAGTTTCCGGGCATAAATTCTGATGTTTCTTTATTGGATGGGGTGGATGGATAATTGGTCAGCCTTGGAAGACTGGATATGAGAAAATGGGATATTTGTGTATTAGTTCACATTCTAATTTGAGCTTGAAAATGGATCTTAATTTCACACCCGACTAGCAGAAAACAAGACGTGTCAGCTGGTTGTGTGACTTGAGGATGAATGACCTAATTCTCAAAAGCACAAGCAGTGTTTTAAAGCAAGTTCTAAGAATCAGAAAATTGCATGGTTAACAAGTCAATATTAACTTAAATAACACTATATATCCCCCCTCCCCTTGTTATTCCACAGATGACTTGAAAAATATACTGGCAGTGTCTGTTTAGACAAAATAACACTGTAGAACTTGAAGGTCTATCTGGTGCTTGGCTGCTTGCACACACATAGTTGTTTTGCTTTATTTTGATTATTGCCCTTTCATGCGACAAGCATAGCTCTGCATTTAGCACTCAGAAAACAAGGCAAAGTACATGTTTCATAGGTCCTA
This sequence comes from Phoxinus phoxinus, assembly GCF_949152265.1. Lineage (NCBI taxonomy): Eukaryota > Metazoa > Chordata > Actinopteri > Cypriniformes > Leuciscidae > Phoxinus > Phoxinus phoxinus. The sequence goes on from NC_136888.1 coordinate 23,863,421, forward strand.
ATGCATCCTAAAAGAGGATGTCTGTTGCCCCCCAAATGCACTCAGAGGTGAAGAAGGCAAAGAAAACAAATATATTGACTCTCATTAAAGTAGCAATGCTTTCTTGTAACTACAATATATTATCATACTGATTTATTCATTGCATTTCTATAATGATAAACCAGAATTTGTTTTACTCAATTGACAAAGTGACTTTTAATGATTTTTATTCATTAAGTAAATGTTCAATTTTATTTAAATAAATATTTGTAAATGGATTTCCCAAACCATCTTTTCCTGTTGCTTTTCTTCACAACACAGGAAGCATATTTTTCTGAATGCATGAATGAACTGACCTGAAAATCAATGTACGTGTTTACACTCACTGTTGTAGCCTGTCTGACAACACTAACAGAGACATTGAGTTAAGTAATGTAGCTGAGCTGAATTTTCAAATTCAAACTCTAATTTTGGCATATAGGGACGTAGTACATTAAGGCAAATTTCAGAAGGCAAAAATTGATGGTATGGGGTCCGGTGATCACATCAGATGGTAATCAAACCTATTCAATAATTTCAATGTTAAATTCAGCTATTTGATCAATTGATTTCGTAGACAGTGTGATTAGTATGGAATCATGATCGGAATCGGGGGTTGGATAATGGGAGTTACATTATTCCCATTATTCATGGGAATAATATAAGCATAAAGGTCTACCCCAGTCCTAATTTTTAGTGGGGTGTAAGCAGATTGTAAGAAAAAAAATTATGAATTACATTGTACAAATTCATATGAATAGTGAATTTGCCAAAATACATTTATGAATTCCCATGTGAATGTGGTACAATTTTTAAAGTAAGGTGCAAGTATGCTCTGTATAACAATAATGATTAAAGTATGTAAATACATTAATATGGAACTACATGCATATTATTATAGGCCAGGCTTAAAGAGTAGCACTTAATATTATAATGTGAAGTAACAGGGTCCCTCTCACAAAGAGATCTTTGTCCTGTGAAGCTGTAAAAAAAGAAAATCTGTGAACACACACACACACACACACACACACACACACACACACACACACACACACACACACACACACACACACACACACACACACACACACACACACACACACACACACACACACACACACAAGCGTTTACTAATTATTAATTAATTAACAAAAGCGTTTGTTAATTAATTATTTTTATGCTGAACCTATGACCCTCTGAACCTATACTGTCAGAGAAAACCTTCAGCATTTTTACATTTTCAAAAAAACTCCTTCTGTATGATTTAAAGCTTAATGTTCCACAGAAGAAATAAAGTCCAACAGCTTTGGATTGACATGAAGGTAAGTAAATGATGACAGAATTTTCACTATTGGGTGAACTGTCCCTTTGAGGCAAAATGTCTTCACTACTTCTTAAGTGAATCACTGCTTCCTCAGGTCCACTGGATTCTACCAGCTTTAAATCTATCATTCTCAGCTTTCTACCATTTTACATTAATAACAGCATTTTGTTAGCTTTTTTTTCATACAAAAAATAGGTCAGCTCTTGACAACTAGAATAGAATTTTCCATTGAATTTACCACAGCTACTCAAAGCCGCTGCTACTGTGAATCTTTCTGCTTCGTGTGGGCCGTGTCTTCCTCTTGACATGTACATTATAGTTCTGAAGCCCATCGAAAAGCACTAACTGATCTGGCACCGAACTCTAGACCTAACATCAGTGGTTTTTGTGGCCCTTGTTAGCACCGGGACTCTTTCTGCCTACACCCCTTTCTGTGTGTGTGTGTGTGTGTGAGCGCCTGTGCATGTATGTGATTGTAGAGTGATAGACAGCTTGTTACCCTCAACCTGAGGCGGCGCCTCGTTAACACAACCCTTGTAATATGGACATAATGAAAGAACCTGGCAACACATCTCACCCGCTCTATTAGCCTCTCAGTTTCCTCTCTGGGAAACTGCTCAGGGCCTCCATTCAGAGTGGCCGCACAAAGGGCCCGATTCTTTAAACGCTAGACAGGCCCACGGACAGCTGGGTAGAAAATGTCACACGGTGCGTGGAATGCCCATTATCAGGCACACTCATTTGTTCTCCAGGCCCTCCAAACCCTGTCAATCTCCACATCCTCCTTCCCGTCAGCCACACACACAACCTGATACCGAATTGACAAATCGAGCCTTGCGTCTGTGACAGAATATAATAAACTCGGGAAAGGGGGAGCGGCGAGTCCACTCCGTTCTGCCCAATCTAATTGGTTTCGACATCAAAGATGTCAGTCAACGCTAGACTCCCCTTTTAGACAGTTTCTCTCACTCTCTCTCTCTTTCTCATTATGCCAATGGTCCCATTAAAGGAGCCGTCAGTTCCCTGCACTGAGGGATTTGGTGGAAGTCATAATTAGTGATTTCATTTGACAGAGCAGTTCTGTCTCCATTTAGTTTTTAACACCCCCAGGCCACATTTTTCACATAGAGTTGTCTCAACCACGCTGATCAGCATAGGTGCACCTGGTCTGAGATCCAAGCTGTCACACTTTCGCTATTGTCTTTTGTACACTGTGTTCATAGATGGCCTCAGGGGTTGAGCGGATTTTGCTGAGGTTTTACCAACTAATTGACACTTCCATTCATACTTGGTTAATAAAGATGCTGACGAATGAGCATGCTAAATATTCAGCGCAAAATTCGAGATTATTGCCATGTGAAGTTGTTTGCCATTCGGAATTGTCTTTTACGTTCTTGTTCCATTCCTGAATTTGAATAGAATTTCACTTGATGAAGCAAACAGCATTCACATTTAAATTTGGAAGTAGAATTAAAAATGTGTTTTACATAAAGTAACATAGCCTAGTAAAAGTAACATAGGCCTATAAAGTAAAAGTCATATAAATATATATCTTTCATTTTTAAATATAAAAGTGAAGTTTGCCAAGACTTGACAAAGATGTTGGCTTGAACAAAGCCTTATCTAAAAATATAGATTATAGATGATAGATAGAGATCATGTTTGAAACACCCACCCCTCCCTCCCCCATTTAGTTGATATAATTAATCATATTTAATAATTTAACTGTTGTACCAGAATGCATTGTCTGTGTTGAATTTCTGTCAATTCCTCTTCCTGCCACTCCGTTTCATATTCCAGTTTGACTTCCTGTGGATGTGGCCAATATAATTGAAATTTAGTCATTTCTTCACTTTTGAATTTTGCACAACCATGCCTTAAATACAAAAATCAGTCCCCACAAAAAAATAGCCCCACTACTGGGCAACTAAACAACCAGTTTACCTTTCATTTGTGCACTCAGTCGGGTAATAATGATACGTACTTGCACATATAGCTGGATGTTAAATGCCCCTTACATCACCCTCATAGCGTGATGAGGAACCAGCAATCACTGTATAATCCCTTTACCTCCACTCTCGCTTTCTGAGAGTCATGTGCTGTGAATAAAAGCGCTGTGTCTTTAAGCATAGGAATTGAACACTGCAATACATCATGTGATTCTACCTATTTCTGTATTTCTCAACTAATTTAAAGAACATAACTAGACTTTTCCCCCTCCTTTGTAAAGACACAAATAAAGTAAGAATCAAATCAAAAGTGAGGAGCAATAACAGATTTAGCTCGAACTGTGTTTATAGGCCTATCCAACCTTACAGGGCAACATCCCTAAAGTTAAAAAGATTAGGTCTGGCCTGTTTGACATTTGGAGCTCGTCTAACGAGTGAGTTTCAACACTCACTGTACCATACAAACCCCAGTTGATTGGCAGTTTGTGTCTATATGCGCAGCTTGTCTATCCTAGAAGCATCACCACCTGCTGTTGCATGACTGCTTAAGCTCCTGCCCCATACAATTTGACATTCAGTGTGACGACGGAAAACATCAATAAATAAATAACCCAGACAAATAAAACCATAGAAATACTCATTTGAAGGCTCAATGAAACGCTTTGTGAATGTAATATGCTGTGGATGCATTTCAAATGTAAATTATGGTATTCTGACACATTTGGTTTTCTATCTTTTCCGTCTTCATTTAGACGCTGGTTCTACAGGCTCACAGCTGGACTTTTGTTTGCCACTTCACTCACCCTCTCTGCCTCTCCGTTTTTTTTTTATGTTGCCGTTCAGACGATATTCATACGGCAGGTTGTGAGGAATCAACGCGTTAGGCCTGAAGTTCATGTGGCAGAGCTCAATGCCATAAGCCATCCAAACACTATTACATCAATTGGCTAAGTCAAGTTTCCTTCTCGTGTTGGCACTGTCTGTGTGATAGGACATTAGACACTATCTGTTTCCTGATTCATAATGTATTATATCCTATGAGAGGAGACATCCATTCTCCAGACCCTGATGTTTCATTCAGATCGTCGGCTTGAATCACAGCACCTTGTCATATGTGAATCCTGTAAGCAGTTAGAGAAGAGAGATGATTACAGTGTGTTGCTGGAAGACATTTACATTATGCAGCCAGAGTTGATGAGCAATAATATGATTTTTTTTTCTTTGATAACAATAATAGTTACTTGAGTATACATTTAAAATCTTGAATCCACATTTACAGACTAAAGAGTATTCGATTAAATGAACTGCATAAATAAAAAAATAATTATAATATATAAATTCCAATTCTCACTATTAACTATGACCTTTGCCTCAATAACTCCTCATTACTACTTATTAATAGTTAGTAAGTTTAGGTATTAGGATTAAGGAATGTAGAATATGGTCATGCAGAATAAAGCATTAATATGTGCTTTATAAGTCCTAATAAACAGCCAATATTCTAGTAATATGAATGCTAATGAGCAACTAGTAAATAGTGAGAATTGGACCCTAAACTAAAGAGTTACCAGATTATTATTTATTTATTTTTCAGTATAAATGTCTACAAAAAAAACAGAAGCAAAAATACACAAGGTATAAGATTTGTTTGCATAGATTGTATTATAAATGTAAGATGCATCTTGTCTTACTGCAAACTGTTTATACTTAAAACAATAAAAAAATGATGCCAGTGCAATAAGACGAAATGCACTTATAATACAAACAGTAAAAAATATATATTTTGTAACAAATGTTAGTATCTTATGCAGTTTTGCTTCTCAATAAATGTATTTTGTTTCAGAGTTTTAACTGAAAAATTTGACAAACAAATCTACAAATTTGACTTGGTGTAAAAATTCCAGTAAAAGTAAATGATCTTTAAAAATATATTTGAGTCTTTTCTTTTTTTTCTTCCAGTGACAATATCTAAAAATCCTCAAAATAAATAAAGTTGAGAAGCAACATAACTTTTTTCAGAGTATATATTTTGCATTTACTTACCTTTTCTCAGAAAATGTAATATGTTGGTTTGAGGATGTTTTAATAATATGTATATTATTAGTTTTTTATTTTATTATTATTAACTGGAAAACATGACAAAAACACTTTTTTTGCAGTGTGGGTGAGAGCACATTTTATGATACGCATTGCTTTATTTAAACATATACATTTGATTTTATAGATGGGCATGTATATAAAATGTTTTAGAGGGGTTTTGACACCACGTTTTTCCCATTTCTTATGTAATGACACTGTCTGGCTACTATACCCAGGGATAGATGGAAACCACTGTCCCAAGGCTGACCGGCCTTTGACACATTCTATCACTCACAACTGCTGTATTGGGTGCTGTAGTGACATGCCACAACACACATCTTTACAGTATCTGTGTTTGCACCAATACTTTGAGGTCAAAGGCTATCACATACAAAGGCCATAATATTTACAAATATAGCGTGGATTACCACATGGCTGCAAACATGAACTCCTTAGCTTAAACCAATGCACTCAATTAAGCATTTGTCATAAATGAGTGTACTTGAAAGATTTATGGATTATCTTAGAACAGGTTTATATGTAAGCTGATCGCATGGAGTTAGCAGGTCATCGCTCATTACCGTAATCCCTGATCATTTGTTTGAGTCAGACAGAAACAAACAGGTTCAACCAATCCAAACACTGAATTAAAGACTAAATATAGGTCATAGGTCACCAGCATCTAATTGGATCCACCACAGTGAACTGTGGCAAACCATAGGCCACTTTCCAGTAGGTAATATCTGACCATTAAGCTAATTAATTTTCTCACAAAAGCTTGAGCCAAGAGGACAAATCCTTTAACTACTGGGCATTTGCTTCTTTGATGACCACTTTAGCCCCGTCCGTTCATCCTGCACACAGTCACGCAATTTCATTTGGTGTCTGGAAGGGATCCCAAGGGCGGTTCACACGTACAAATAGTTTTTCCTCTTATAGGCATACATACGAGCGCCCGCCTCCTTTTGAATATCCACCCGTAAATTGTTGTGATGTAATGATTTTCACATGTGAATTGTTTTCAATGTATACATGCCCTTGTGTGAATTACTGTTCCCATTTGAATTTGCAGATATTGATTGTTCTTCATCTGTGAACTATAAGTGTGAACAGGGGATCAGACCTATATGGATAGAGTGAGCTGTATCACGTAGTATGAAAGAGGTCTAGAAATTTAGAAAGAAGTTGCATGCTTATAAATGTGAAGGTTTGAACACTAATGCACCGTATTCATGCTATTTTAAATCTATCATAATTATATATTTTCAGTGTCCAAAAGAGTCAAGATCAGATGTCAAATCAAAGCATCCCTCTCTAAAATAAAGATTAGATACAAAAAAAGCAAGATTAGGTACACAGCGCCCCCTAGCAAACAGTGTGGAAGTAAGTGTGGTTATCGTCCTCATATCTGATCTGCACGCACAACAGCTTTACATGATACCACTCATTAGAATAAGTATGATTTAATAACAAAATACATGAAAAAATAAGTCTTTTAAAATGTGGTTAGCCTACTCCATGCAACACCTACAAGTTTCATTAAAATATATATACAGCATCATAAAATTTCACAAATAGGCGCAATATAATAATAATTGAATAAATAATGTAGTTTTATTCAATGCCCTTTTATTTATTAAGACGACCTTGAGGCCGTATGAAGTGTTTATATCATGCTTTGCCTCATCTGGCCTGTAGATGGCAGTGCTCCATAAAGTTTCCTGTTAAAGCCTTTAACAAGAGCTCAGTCTTGACTTCAGTCTGTTTCTGCAGGAGAAACCTAATTATACACATTCCTTTTGAAACCACAGCTCTTGACACATTAATGTATCATCAAAATATTTTTCGCTCATTAATATGACTTGTTTGTGCTACTGCTTACTAATATCTTGTGTTGTTAACATGCCTATTAGAAAAGGCATTTGGATTAAATCTGATTTTACATAAGGAAAAACTCACTAGTCAATTAGGCTGTGACTGCATAGGTAGTTTTCGACAAATAAACAACTTAACAAACACACCGCTGTGGCATGCGAGGCTAATTCTGAACAAACTTCGTCTGAGGGGAATTTCGGTGAAATGTAGTGCGGCTCTCAAGCAACTCAGCATTACATCTTAACAGGGGTTTTGTTATTTTCTTAGCCCTTATTATATCACCAAAATGGCAACTCGGTGGCCAGAGGGCACCAAATACAGACGTGGAAAAAGAAAGACTCAAAGAAAAAGACGTTTGAAAGAGCGGAGTGTGAGAAGGGCGGGAATTGCTAATTAAGCTTGATCGCTATGGGAAAAGGTTTGTGAATGTGCTGTCAAAAGATATAAAATATAGCCTTGACTGTTGCCTTGTAAACAGCGTGACATGCAACATAGGTTTCGTACTCCGGTTGATTTAAGGATAAATTACTAGAAATTGACAATTATTTTGTACTAGGCTAGGCCTAAGTTACTAGGTAACGTAACGTCATAACAGGCCCTACAAAAATCACAACAGGCCTTACAAAAATCACAACAGGCCTATCATGCACGGCCTACCTGAAGCACCACAGCTCTGTCCTCCTCTATCAGTGCGTATTTTGTTGATTTACAGACATGTATAGGTAACTAGATGAGTAAAGTTTGTAAACAGACTGATGAAAGTTTAAAAAGTACCTTAAGTTACTCCAAGTTAGATGGATGGACAAAAAAAGACAGAGAGCAATTTAAGCAGATCAAATGTCTTTCAGTTTAACTGTTAACGTTAGATCTTAAAAGTTCGTTTGAACTGTCTTGGCTCATTTGTAAAAATAACGTTACATTTAGTTCATTTAAGTCAGATTTTTTTGTGAGTTTTTATCGCCCTTTTTTATGAAAACCAAGATAACGTTAGCACACCCTGTGAGAATCGTCTGAAGGTGTGACTCGATGTTAGTGTAACGTTAGCTTTAAAAATCTAGGAGGATATACTGCAAGTTAGTATATATATATAATAAATCAATTCTTAAGCCAGCATAATTATATTATAGATAAGCTAGACTTTTCAGGGAATGTCAAAGGAACAATCACCATAGCAACATCACAAAACATCCTGGACTGCAAGACAGCTGTGAAGACGATCGCACATATATACACTAACCATACGGTCTCTGTGTCGAGATGTGCTGTTGATCCTATCCTGTGTTGTTTGGCAGTGGCACATTTTACCGCATTGTTTGTCTCGCTTGTTGTCTTCTTCACGCTAACAGTCGCTGCCGTGCGCGCGCCGTATTTGCGGATTTTAAACTGTTGTCTGAGCGCTCCGAAACAAAGTGTGATTTGATGGACACTTGTTTGTCCACATTAGAAAACAACACTGCTTGTTTTCCATGATCTCCCAGATTTTTTTTTTTTTTAACAGCTGCCTGCGTGTAGTTTAAATGTAAGATTAAGATTTTACTTCTGGTAAGATGCTTTAAAATAACACTTTTTGAGATGGCAAAAATGTACAGAAATTTTGATGCGAAGCACGGTGTATTTACAGCAGCATTTGTGTGCGCGCGTGTGTGTGCTGTGCTGGAACAGAAATCCCACTGTGCTAAATGACCTGTGACTGAAGTCTTCCATGTCAACCCTATGATTCACAGTGAGCCCCCACGTCACCGTGCACACACATGCTCAAATGAATTCGGCTTCCTACTGACGCCATTCCCGGGCCTATGAAAGCGCGCGTGCACACACACACACCTACGCGCGAGCGCAGGCTGAGCAGACATCAGAAATATTGTGATTCGATGTTGTAGCTTGCAGGCACTTCCCTCAATGCATACAATTCAGTTTCCGCCCAATACGTTTAAGGAAGAAGTCCTGCGACGTGTTGATCTAAATGATTACTATTTTGTTTTTCACCTCCGTGTTTTGTTTTATTGGTAGCCTACATAAAGTGAAGGCGGACTCCAAACAAACAAACAGCGAAAGTGGGGAGGAAAAGCTCATTGCGCCAACTAACCTCCGAGCAATAAACAAGATATGTGATTGGTTAATTCTAACTGACACGATAAGCCTTGATAAAAACATAACAAAAAACAAAAAAAATCTTTGTCATTTCATTCACTTCAATCCAAATAGTGGTGCCAAAATGTGCTTTTTTAAAAGCTTTGCTCCACTTCTACATTAGACAGCAACCTGTTTTTTTTTTCACTCAGTAGGCCTACCCTTTTTCCTTTCTCACCATCTGTTAAATCATGGGGGGAAAGGGGAGAAAAGTTGGGAATTAACAAGTTTCCACATGTTGCAGGTGAAAGTGGCACAATTTTTAATTATACCTGGACTCCACTAATTCCAAATACTTAATATAACAAATGGCAAATCAGCTCCTGGCTGCTCCCTGGATAATTGGGACTCGCTGTACTCAAGAGTTTCTTTAGCGTCTGCTACATTAATTAACGCTGCAATGAACCCAGCCACAATATGTTCTGTATTTGTTCAAATTGATTCCCCTGGTAGCGTCTGTGAAAGGTGGGAAAGCATAGGACGATGAAGCTCCAACCTGAGCTTCATTAATTCAGCTCACAACCCACTCGGCCTGCCACTGCTCCCATTTAGCTCTGTAGCTTACATATATGTTTGAGCTGGATAGTATAGAGCAAGCTCATTCTCGACCGGATTAAGTGGCATAGTAATGTCCTGGTAAAAGAGATGTCAAGTGATTTGGATTAGGGGCCATTGCTTTTGCTTTCCAGTACAAAGATATACCCACAAAGTGTAACCTAAGAGGTTTACACCAGTGATATAATGTGTCTATTCAATATGTGTCCATCCAATGAGATTCTATAATGAATTTCATGCAGAGCGGCGTATTAAATCAGGCCTCATGGAAGCAAATTCCATTTTGTCCTTTGCAGTTAGAGCCAAAATGCATGCTAATCTTAATCTACAAATATAATGTGCCTCCCTTTGGAGATTGCTGTCAGCAGGTGGGCAAAAATATTATCAGATTTATTTCAGTTTCAAATCTAAAGATTATATGGTTGAATATGAACAAAGAAAGTGATGAATTTGTTCTTTTGTTATTACAGGAAGTCATGCGTCTGACCACATCTGCACATACTGTTCGATTTTCTAGGAAGGAAAATGAAACGGTTAGTTGAACATCCCCCCCCCCCCATTCCCTTTCTTTTTTTCACTCTCTTTCTTAATCAAGCAATTTCATCCTCCCTCCTGCACTCCCTCTCTCTTTCTCTCTCTCTTGCCACACACACACACACCTAGAATAATTATCACGATCTGTGGTAGAGAGTGTCCTTCTGTCTACAAGCAATGTCTGCATTAATGTCCTCTCTTTCCTTCCGCTGGAGACTCTACCTTTTTTTGGATGAATTTCACCTCACCATTCTTTCTCGTTTTCTGTGAGAGGATTGCGCATAGAAGCCTGTTGTACGCCCACACACAATATCTCCTGTCTCCGCCCTTATGTGTTACAATGAGAGATAATGGTTAAGAGACAGGATTTAGAAAATGAAAGGCTTTACATTCCATAAACACATTAAAACGAGTTCTCATTATGTGCATCTGCGTCTCTGTATGGGGAAATGTGACGAAAAGGGTATGTGAAACAGAAAATAGAGAGGGTAAGAGGGAGGGAAAGAAAGAAGAACGACTTTGTGTCTGAGTGTATTATTAAGCTTTGTGTTTTCAAAAGCAAACTCAGACATTTCCAACATATTGCCAATGAGATTTTTCTCAGCCCAAAATATAACGGAATGTAACTGACAGGCTTTGATCCTTATACATGTCATATCTCTAATTTCAATCACATCTTCACAACAAAGTTTGTTTATTTATTTATATAGTCAAAATAAAATGTAAATCTTTATTTGATGGCACGGCAAAAATAAAACTGCTGCTTCTGATCATTATATCAAGAAAAATTAGGAAGTCATTCTGCGATTTCATTTATATATATTTCAGCACTTTCAGTAATTCTCCTACAACTGTTCATTAACTCACATTTAATTTGTTGAATTTTCAAACATCATTATTGCATAATCTATAGCTTAAATAGTGGAAAACAACAAGAGAATAATGGGCTAAACTCAGGAACTCAGTAAGTTAATGTAATATTATTACATGCTAATGAGATAATTGACTGTGACGGCCACAATGAGTCAGTTCCCACTAATAGGTTTTGCTTTAATTGGCCCACATCAAACCTTAGAAACTTTTTAGTAATGGAGCTAATGTCCAGATGGAGAGTGGCTGTTGAATGTTTCTGAATGCAATCTAATTCTAGAAGTGCGGATGGAGGCAATGCAGGTAATCATATCTGAGACAATATTTGTATTTGCTTTCATATTCACAACTTGAAAATCAATTCACATAATGGACTCTTAATATGGGGAAAAATAAAACAATAGAACAGAAAGAGTAATGTCATAATCACATACATTGCACAACAATTATTCTTCTGAATGTTGTATATCATCATAATAAGAACTGATGAATGACAATATTAGATAATGATTTCATTCTGGGAAGCACAAATATATTCTGATTTTACAAGTTCTTCGCCAGAACTTCTCTCAATATCTCTACTTTTCATTAAGTTGGAGGCTTGTTAGACTATAAATGCATTTTTAAGAGATATTCTGCTAATACTCCATCAGCTGTAGTTTACAGAAATTCGCAGTCAAAAATAATGTAAAAAATGTTTACGGTAATAGGATGACATATTGGTGCCTATATATTTTACAACATATAATCGTATTTCATTAAGTGAGATAAAACTTCTTGAATTACCAAAATATTTCAGGCTTTAAGGCTTTTTGCCTTAAAACGTACTTATATCCACCATAATAATACAGGTGGTACAAAAATAAAGTCACAAGATGAATCAGAGTATAGTGGTTTGTCCTCATGGCCAATACTTGTGTATAGACGGTGCAGGGTCATACACACAGAGACAACACCATCAGGGAAACACACATCCCACTAAAATAACACAAAACTCTTAAAAATAAAGATTCTTCATTTGCATTGATAGTTCTATAAAGAACCTTTGACAACACCAACAAAAAAGGTTATTTCACAACTGTTGCCTGAAAGGTCCTTTTGGGACCAAAAATGGTTCTTCTACGGCATCACTGAGAAAATCACATTTTTGGAACCTTTATTATTTTGAGTGAAGCATTAAATAACAAAACATAACCCAAAACACCCTACTTCGCTGATCGATAAAATAAGAACAAAATTATTTATATGGGCTAAATGGTATGTAATTCATTGTTACTTGCAAAAGCATAAATTTGATAGTAATTTAGAGTCAAATTACAAATTATTTGATGTTAAACCATTGACAGTTTTTCACCGTATATGGTAGGTAACTTACATAAGGTTTTTAGTATTAGTCTTGGTACAACCTAACGAACAAATTTGCGTTTCTTGCGATGTGTCTGTCCCAATAATGAACACCCATTATGGCCACCATGACAGCAAGACTCCTCCCTGACAGAGTGCCTGTGCATTTATATACATGAATTTAGGCATCTGGAGGAGCTGTGAATATGCATGAATGTAAGAGGGCAGACAGACCGTCTAAAAACATTCTCTCTCCCTCACCTTAGCCCTCTCGTTCCATCACACACTCGCACGCAAACACAGTCTCACTCAGTTGTAAAGCTGCTTTCTGGTGACATACAGTATGCGTGAGGCATATGTTACACAAACATTGTCAGCGTACCACCATTTTATTGGTAAACAACAAAACTCAGTTTGGTCAATAAATGATCCGTGGGCGTGCCACCGAACTCAGGAAAGCCTTCGGCGAGTCCCTCAGGAGCGCCCTGCTGCTTTTGCGTCTTTTGTTAAAATATTCTTCAATAAATAACTACTCTTTAATGAGCCTCTTTTTTGGCGGCGACGCGTTTTCAGACATTTGCAGCCAAATGTCTTTTGTTATTTACAGCAGCTATTTTCATGCACGCCTGGCGTCGTCGATGTAAAATAACAGTAATTGCTGGATCGTTTGCAGGTTGTTTAGCTTGTGTACCGAGCCAGATGAGAACAGTTAATGAGCACAGCTTCCAGCGGCAATTAGTGAAGCAGTCGTGTACATCACAGATGATTTGCAATTAGCTAGCTACATATTATATACACTATGCCAGGAGTGCGCTAGGCGATTTAGTGTGTGTTTGTTGGAAGGTGTGTGTGTGTGTGGGGGGGGGATGATCAATTGGCAAGGGAGAAAGCTGTATACAGGGATGAAGGGGGTACAGGAGGAGATGCTAGCGAATATTCACACCTATTACTCATGGGAGACCTGTGCTTGAAGGGATTAGGCCCCTCCCCCTTTATCCCGCTTTACATTATGTTAATTGGCCTAATGGTCTGTTTCAGACACAAAAATTATTTGTAGTTTTGCCGCAATGTGAGGCCTACGAAGCGAGGGGAGATATAATAGTGTCACACATATGCTGGAAATGTGTTATCAGATGCTAATAATGCTGCTCTTATAGTTCGGCCATTATAATCGCAATCATTCGGGAAGAAGAAAAATGCCTTCAAAGGCACAAAGTAATATCTATATCCATAGCCTGCGTACTTGTACGGTGATAAAACATGGAGATGTATTCAGTCTCCTATAGGAGGAATGTATATGTCAAAAGAGCCAGTGTGTTCATGGTTTATAATAGTGCCATGCATAGGAGGGGGCGGGAAATCACTTTGGAGGCTGTTTCTTGCATGACATCATACAGCACCCTCTGTGATATCTGGTAAGACTGTCAGGTCCTCTGACAGACACGCCAGATGGCTGTGTGTGTGTGTGTGTGTTATTTCATTGTTGTTACACTCCAGGATAGCAGCAACGTTGACACCTTTTAGCTGCTAAAGTTCAAACCTTAAAACATGAATGCATTAGGAAAAATATAGCAACAAAAAATCATTTGCATTTATCTATACCTGCAGACTTCTCTGAAGCCGGTTTGGTTGTACGGATGGGAATTGCTACAAGTGTGTAACATACATTTTCAGTTTCGCTAGCTATGATTGAGGCATGGAGTGAATTGTTGTTGCCATGTTTATATCACGTTCTGCTGTGATCTGACCTTGCTTGAATGTAATCTGTTCTGAACACTGCATTTATTTTCTTATTTACTTCATGGTTTCTTCTATATAGCTCAGGAACGAACTGAGATTCTGAGAAGGTCAGGTGATTAAGGTCATAAATCACTATTTTTTCCACTAAGATACCTGTTTATTAAGTGAAAAACATGTTTGTATGTACTGTGTGTCTCGCTTCTGGTTTTATTCTGGCTTCTGATAGAAAACATGTCCTTGTTTATTTGCCTGCTGGGGCAGAGGAGAGCAGAAACTGAAACTCGTGGATTATGATACGGCTTCGTAGCTCCCTGACAGGACCTGTCAAAATGGCCACTGGGTGACAGACTCTTTGGCAAATTTCTCCCTTGTGGAGATTAATTAGACCACCAAATATGACACTGAAAGATGTGTACTGCAGAGCCATGATGGAGAGCCAAATAAATATTTCAAAATGAGATTTTAAAGAGCTGTAATGTAGAGGAGACTGGGGACAAGTCACGATTTTTCTCCAGTGAATTTCTATGGAGAATAAAGCGTACCGTATATATTTTTCTGCACTTACTCTGGGCTACAAAATCATTTTTTATTGTGCTAAAAGAAATTGTTCATTTAACAGCTGTTCATTCAATAGGGGCATGTTGTCACAATAAGAACATGAAATGCAACAAATAATAAATTGAGCTTTTAAGAGGTTTCACAGAACTCACACATAAACAGCTCATTTACATCACAAAAACACACACCAAAATACCACTGCCACAGCCCAAAAACATGTAAACCCTCACATACATAGTCTGTAGTGTGTGACATCAGCCGTTTCATTCAAGCAGGTCAGTTCGTAACGAAAGAAAATGTATTTCATTTAAATTCAAACATTATTGTGAGACATTGATGAGTACAGAGGGAAGAATATATTTTCTTTATATTATAACTGTATCATTTGACCCAGCTCATCAGAGGATTTTCTCTCACACACATACAGTGGCTTGTTAAAGTATTCAGCAACTCTCGTATTTTACAGAATTATGTATGAAAACTGAAAATTATTTTTATTTGGTAAAAATCCCATCATTAAAGGAACACTCCGACTTTTTGGGACTTTAGGCTATTCAACTTATCCCCCAGAGTTAGATAAGTCCATACATACCTTTTTCATCTCCGTGCGTGCTATAAGTCTGTTTGACGCACCCACCGCTAGCCTAGCTTAGCACAAAGACTGGATGTAAATGGTTGCAGCTAGCATACTAATCCAAATAAGTGACAAAATAACGCAAACATTTTCCTATTTACATGTTGTGATTTGTATAGTCACAGAGTGTACAAAAAACAAAGTCACATGAGACACAGACATATTTTAACCGTATAAATACTGGGAACTATATCCCCTGAATATAGGGCGGAGTGATAACCGCAGCACCTGAGACGCGCTCTGAACGAACTCTCTGCTCCTCACCACGGCGCGTCTCAGGTGCTGCGGTTATCACTCCGCCCAAGTAGCAGTGCTTCGCCTTCAGGGAATATAGTTCCCAGTATTTATACGGTTAAAATATGTCTGTGTCTCATATGACTTTGTTTTTTGTACACTCTGTGACTATACAAATCACAACATGTAAATAGGAAAATGTTTGCGTTATTTTGTCACTTATTTGGATTAGTATGCTAGCTGCAACCATTTACATCCAGTCTTTGTGCTAAGCTAGGCTAGCGGTGGGTGCGTCAAACAGACTTATAGCACGCACGGAGATGAAAAAGGTATGTATGGATTTATCTAACTCTGGGGGATAAGGTGAATAGGCTAAAGTCCCAAAAAGTCGGAGTGTTCCTTTAAGGGATACCAATGGTAATTCCAAAGAAGTTAGAGTTGCATGATAACAAATGCATAAATTAGATAAATATACTTATCAAGTATACAAGTGTTTGGATGTCCCCGACACAGTTGGGTTAATTATCAGGGAGCTAGAGACACTAAATAGAAAATGTTTATAAAAATGCTAGGCCCAGTGAAGCCAACAATCCTTTCAAAGAGAAAATGTTTAGTGGCAAAGAATGGAGTAAAGCAGTGAATTGTGGTAACCATTACTACAAATGTGAAAACAGAAATGCATGTTGTTGACCTAGATATGTTGTAAGAAAAAAATGAGTAAGATGAGACCAAGATAGATCTTGTAGCCACAACACAATCGATACCTTTAAATGAATGATGTCATAAACCAAAATAACATCAAATGGATCAAGAGCTAAATGGTCCAGATTTGAATATGCGGCAAACCTGTAAGTGAGCCAAAAAAAAAAAAAAAGTATTTGAGACAGGTACATATTCCCAAAATCATTTTTTTCAGGAAATTTTTGTTTTACAAAATATTAAAATAAAGCTATTGTTGGTCATATATATTTCCATTTTTTTGTCACGAATGTTCTCTGTCAATGTCACATTAAAATAGTGCTTTTTGAAAGAAAATTTCAGGGGTCAGAAAATTCAATCTAGGATTTGAATTGTGTAAAATGACAGAATTGTACTTAGCATACTTTGGTGGCCTATAGACATTCCTTGACATAATATTGTGACAGAAAGTCCTCTGGAGAGCAGGTACAAATGAAACACATTTAATATATGCTTAATTCATATTCATGCATTTTTATGAGGGGCGCCTGGAAGTGATTGGGTAGAGGACTGAATACGTTTTATAAAAAAAGAATTGTAAAATCTATAGAAACATTAGTCAGCAGAGTTGTTGTGTTGATGCCAGCCGAAAGAACTAACCAACTTGTGTCCAAAACAAATAACCCCATACATTTGAACAAAAGAGCACAAATTGTTAGGGGGGCGGCGAGAGAAAGGCCAGACCACGAGTGTTCAATTTACAGGTTTGAAACTGTAGATTAATGTAGTCTCCCGGGAATCTATTATCAAGTGTACTCATACATGCAACAGTGACCACCATCCGCCCTAAATCCAGCCACACCCAGTACCCAATTAGGCCTGTCCCTGGCGACTGGGCAAGGGGAGGGCCTGCCGAGGTCTGCCCCGTGCTAACGAGACGGGTGACAAGCGAGTCATTAGCGGCCTGTGACTGTAGAACCAGTGATGTGAGCCATTAGGGGACAGTATCCGTCCTCATCAAGTCCCAACTGAACGCAGGCTATGCTTCCACAGTCCCTGCCTGCCTCCACAAGCCAATTAAAGTTGTTATTGGGAGACACAAAATAATTAAAGGTGCACTTTGTTGTTTTTTATTTGGGGTGCTGAGGGACCGCCCCTGGCAGTGTTGCAATATGTTTTCTGATGTTTGCTTTTCAATTTCCCAGTTAAGTATCAAAAATAAGCCCTGGCCGGCATAACGAAGAAGCAATTTCTCATGCGAGGGTGTTGTAATCATGTCAGCTATTTACATACTGCCATGATCGTGCTTCGTCACAATGTTAGAAAGACTAAACATGCCACTTGTTGATAAACATCTATGCAAAAATGAGGTGTAGCAATGTTTTCTGGCTAAAGCACTTTTTCTGTAAACGCGTATGTGCAGATTAATCCGCGGAGAGTAAAAATATGTTTTAACAGTTGTATTTCACACATTCATGTATAAATACAGTATACATATTATACATTGTGTGTGTGCGCGCGTATTTTATATAGGCTATATGTGTGTATGTATACTATATATATATATATATATATATATATATATATATATATATATATATATATATATATATATATATATATATATATATATATGAAGGTGTGAAATACAACTGTTAAATAAAATTTTTACTCTCCGTGGATTAATCTGCACATACGTGTTTACAGAAAAAGAGCTTTATATAGCCTATGTATAAGCTTTTGTAAGAAATAAGAAAAGATAGAAATAGAAAGTCAATAGAACATATGTTGTTTGTTTGAAGGCACAGACTTTACCTTCTATTTCGAATGCGAGTCCTAGGCATGAATTATAATTCTTATAGATTTATAAATGCTCTGCAGAGGGCTCTGTGACTCTACATCTGTTTTGTGAGCACATTGTCACTAGAGGATTCCCAAGGCCTCAAATTAAATGTCTCGTATGGTTCCAGACAAGAGACAGAGCGTGGAGAAGATACACAATGTATGCACACACCTGCAAACAAACATACAGAAATCACAAACAACTTTCCACATCATTTCATCAACAGCCTAAAACAAATATGATCAAGAATCATTGAAGTTGTGCATCTATCACCGGCCCACAAACACGTTTACAAGGCCTTAAAGGGATAGCTATGGAAATGCTGTCATCATTTACTCATGCCATTCTAAATATGATTTGCATTTCTTTCTTCTGTGGGGGAAAGGTGTCATTGTACTTTGTTGTCCAAAAATGAAAGTCAATATAAGTTGTTTTGGACCCCGATGACTTTCATTTTATGAACACAAACAGTTGAAGCATTTTTCAAAATACCCTTTTTCTTTCACATTAAATAAAATCACACAGGCTTTAGAAGGACCTGTGAACTACTTTAACTGTTATTTTACTAAATAAGATGATAAGTGCCTTTAACTAATGCATTTTGGTTGGTCAAACAGAAAATAACAGCATTTGAGGCCCTACATTTTCTTTCACCCTCGATATCCTTTCCACCAATCAATATGATGCAGTTAAATGCTGCACAAACAGAATAGATGTGCAGGCCCAACCCAAAACACTTTACTTCACACTTCTATCGGGGTATTGGCATTTACATACCCTGTTATATATGCTTCCTATTGTTATTTGAATTTCACCCAGCAAAACTACAACATTCTAAACAGGACCTTTTTGCAGAGTCCTCAGAAGTGTCATTACAGAAAAGGCGTCTTCGCTGTGGGGATTTAAATCGCTGCCAAAGTCACAATCACAATGAATATAAAACAAACAGAATTAGCCAACAAAATGAAGACTTTTTCTCTCCAGATATTTAACATGCATCCCTGCTGACCACATACTTAATAAACAAGCCGTGCGCAATGAAGTTTGTGCTGGAAAGATGAGCTCAGTGCCAGTCTTACTCACAATATATACAGATATATATATATATATAGTTTATCATATAAAAATTAACCTTTTGCACTACCCACTATGAACCTAAGCATTAGCAAATAGTGCACAGTTCCATGGGAAAGCAGGCGCCCAATTGCAAATCATCTGAATTGTAAGTTTTGTTAGCTTTGAAGATGTCTGCAGAAAAGATAATGAATGGTAACAAAAGGTCAGTGAATGAAGGACTGAATGAGATTGAGCATGCAGAGAGGGCACAGTGGCTGAAGAGGCCCACAAAAGATTGATGAGTGGCTCTTGTCAAACAATGGTTTCACATCAGACATGCTTATTTTTTACTTTGATGCGTGCATCCACTTTAACCCTTTGATTCCCATAACGAGTTTATTTCAGTTCTGTGTGCATCCTATATTTGATGACTGGTGATTTACATTGTATGTTATAGAGATTAAAAAAAAAAACTTTGTTTTTTAAATCAACTTACATAAATATTCCCAAATGATAAAAGCATGTGATATGTGATAGTGATATTTGGACAACAATATGAGATAGGTAATAATAAGAAAAAAAGGATTATTAATATTTGCAATTCTTTGGTTCTTCTGTGGATATAGTGAATAATTATTCCAAATATATTAGGACCATCTTTCACTTGTTTCTTGAACTTTGGTGTGTCACTCAGTTATACGCATGGCTCAATCTTTGTTTGAATTGTATTAAGGCACAGTAATTTTACAGCATATTTTAGCATTATTTACAAACTATTATAGGTTTTTTAATTAGATTTGATTTTATATTTTCAGATTAATTTTAGTTTTAAAAAAATAAATAATTTTTTAATGAAAATAATTTATTTTTATTTCCGTTTTTAGTTAACAAAACCCTGTATATCACATTCACACAAACTGCTCTGAATAGTATACATTTCCTTTCCCCCAATATTCATGTGAAATAACAAAAAATATCGATATCAAAATATTGTAGAAACTTTGATTTCCTCTTTGCCACTAATTGACCATATTTTCCCCCTACTATATGGAAAATAGATTAACTGGAAATGGACTCTTATTTAGATTTGGATTGCGTGAAATGCATCTTTAACCAAACCAAAGCACAACCTGCACTGCCCCAATATGCCACACCTGACATCAACCGTATCAGTCAAAACCTTCATGTCACAAAAAGGCTTGATGGAGCAGTCACTCCACTCTCCATAATTATAAATATAGACATTTTCCCTGTCAGTCAGATCAGCACTGAGGATGTAATGGGCGTTGAGTTAATTGCTGAGTGAGCCACAGCTAGAGAAAGAGAGAGAGAGTGAGCGGGGTACTAAACTGAAAATTTCATTTTCTGTCATTTCTGCCAAGCCCCTAATCATTTATTCTCCTTTTTCGACCATGTTACTAAATCTCTTTCCCACTTATTACATAAATTGCAATTAGAAGTCATCATGACATGCTTCTGGGGGTCCTGACCTGTAATGGCTCCTGACACAGAGAAACCTTATTATCTGTCAAGAGGTGCTTTGGCATATGCCAGCGTTTCCTCGTTCTTTCTGTGTGACATGCTCCGATAATCTTTTGACTTCCTGTCTTCTGTAATTTAGACTTATTTAAGGAAGATTATTTTACAGGCTCATGAGTGGAATAATTTGAGTTCTTTTTGTCAAATAAGAAATTCGGTGTCATGAGGAGTTTACGAAGTCAAACAAGAATCGATGCACATGGAAAAGGTTATCCACCTGGAACAGAAGCAGCATGCGCGATGTTTGCGTCACCTTAACAAAATGCTTTGCCGCAGTCGATCCTCACGTTGTATTTTACAGAACCAACCACAAAGAAACATGCATGAGGTAATGAAGAAAAATGACTTGGTTTACACTAAAAATTTAAATTCTGTCATCATTCCAAACCTGTATGACATTCGTTCTTTTGTGGAACACAAAAGCCGATGTTTTTTTTTTTTCATACAATAAACATGTTCAGCATTGTTTTGGACCTGACTGATTTTAAATTTATGGACAAAACAGTCATAGGGCCCTATCTTGCACCCAGCGCAATTGACTTTGTACACCGACGCATGTATCATTCCTATTTTGCACCCGCGCACAGCGGACTTTTCCCTCCACAAACGCACGTTGGTAAATTAGGGAATGAACTTGCGCTCACGGGGGCGGTTCAGCGCAAAGAGGAGGCGTGTTCCGGCGCAAAACTTCCCTGGTGCTATTTTCCAGTTTTAGAAAGCAATTGAGCCACTGACCAGGAAAAAAACAGTCCAAAGACAGTTGCGCGTTGTGCGTTAGTGATATGGGGCCCTATCTTGCACCCAGCGCAATTGACTTTGAACACCGACGCATGTATCATTCCTATTTTGCACCCGCGCACAGCGGACTTTTCCCTCCACAGACGCACGTCGGTAAATTAGGGAATGAACTTGCGCTCGCGGGGGCGGTTCAGCGCAAAGAGGAGGCATGTTCCGGCGCAAAACTCCCCTGGTGCTATTTTCCAGTTTTAGAAAGCAATTCCGCCACTGACCAGGAAAAAAACAGTCTAAAGACAGTGGCGCGTTGCGCGTTAGTGATATGGTATTTTAAGGGCGCGTGCTTGGCCATAATGTGCGCGCATCCACTTTGATTCTTTAATATAAACAGACGCAGCAGTTTTCATTTTTGCAAATCATACATTATTACAAGGAAAAATATTAACACACGAGGGAAATCATTGTTGTGTCCGTGAAGATGTGAAAAAGATCTATCTAGATTTAAAAAAAAAAAAATCTAGATTAGGCTACATTTACCCAAAATATACGCCTGTTTAACCGAAGCTAATTTGGGTGGGTTTCTCCTATCATCCCCATTGTCACTTCTCTGTGTTTTACGGTCCTGACGAGAACGTTGATCTCCTCGGCTGTGAATCGCTCCTAGCGTGCGCTGGCAAATCCGCCGTTATAATAGCGATCCGCCGTGGAACAAGCGCGCCGACTCTTAAAGGGAATGTGAGAGGACGCTCTGATTGGTTTATTTCACGTTACGCCCAAACCACACCTATGAATAATGAAGCTACTTCAGACCAACCCCTTTTACATTTGCGCCAGGCGCAAGAGTCATTTATCGCGCCGGGAAAATAGCAACAGCGCCGGGATCCGCCCACAAAGTTACTTGCGCTTTGCGCTTTGACACTTGCGTTTCAGATCGTTAAAATAGGGCCCATGGTATTTTAAGGGCGCGTGCTTGGCCATAATGTAGCGTGTTAACGCGCATCCACTTTGATTCTCTAATAATTATAAACAGACGCAGCAGTTTTCATTTTTGCAAATCATACATTATTAAAAATAAAAATATTAACACACGAGGGAAATCATTGTTGTGTCCGTGAAGATGTGAAAAATATCTATCTAGATTTTTAAAAAAACATTTAGATTAGGCTACACATTTACCCAAATTATACGCCTGTTTAACCGAAGCTAATTTGAGTGGGCTTCTCCCATCATCCCCAATGTCACTTCTCTGTGTTTTACGGCCCTGACGAGAACGTCGGTCTCCTTGGCTGTGAACCGCTCCTGGCGTGCGCTGGCAAATTCGCCGTTATAATAGCGATCCGCCGTGGAACAAGCGCGTCTGCTCTTAAAGGGAATGTGAGAGGACGCTCTGATTGGTTTATTTCACGTTACGCCCAAACCACACCTATGAATAATGAAGCTACTTCAGACCAACCCCTTTTAGATTTGCGCCAGGCGCAAGAGGCATTTATCCCGCCGGGAAAATAGCAACAGCGCCGGGATCCGCCCACAAAGTTACTTGCGCTTTGCGCTTTGACACTTGCGTTTCAGATCGTTAAAATAGGGCCCATAAAGTTTTAGAATGGCATGAGGGTGAGTAAATGATAACAGAATTTTCTTTTTTTGGTGTGAAATCTAATCTGTTTAACTACATATAATAAATTACCTCTAGGGAAAAGTGTTGGTGTTCAGGTAGCTAGGCTATAGTTATTTAAAAAAGGACATGGATTTTTTTTTTATTGCAAAGTGATCATGATGAATCCGACAATGTGGACAGTACAGTTGACTTAGAAATTAGATTTACAGTGCGTTACCCATTCAAAACATTATATCTTAGGCAAAAAATGCTCCTGACGCCACAGTAGTCATTCATTTTTTTCTATAAAAAAACTACTTATGACAAACGGCCAACAATGTAGCTTCAAATAACACTTCCTGTTGTGAAACAAATGTTGCCACAATCAACACATCATTTGTTTGGGGAAATTTGTCTGCTCTCTGACAAAAGCGGGAGATCTGTGTGGGTCTAATTTGACCTAAAACAAGCAGTCCTGTTAGTGATCTCTCTAATTGAATCGAGTGATATTGGTGGCCTTCTGTATCGTACTACAGCAGTGATGAACACAGTTGCTCTATGCGTGGGAGGCGAGCATCAGCTGGCCTCTCTCCTAGCAACTACAAGTCCTTGAGCCCTTCTGTTTACAAAATGCCGGCACACACGGAGGTGCATGAACACAGTTGGCCCACTCAAGCCTGGTCTGAGTTATTTGGATCATAACAAGTTTCTATCTAAATAAAAGGCATTTAATCAGCCACTCAACTCTGTCTGGGAAAAAGCTACAACTGTGTGCCCTTACTAATTTGAACACTGTATACTATATACTTAATAATATTGTATTATATCTATACTTCCTGGCAGGTAAATGCTTGAATCTTATTGGTTGACGAACGGTGTGCAATTATTTTCAGGAAAACTCATGGCTAAAGTAGTTCTGCATTTCATGTCCCTTTGCCAAATGATTTCAATTATTTCAAAGGTCCTTACAGCCTAACAGAAAAATAACCAAAACCCACAATGACACTGACCAGGCAAATAAATATAGTAAACAATAGGATACAAACGACAAATTATTTCCATGTTTTTTGCCACAAAATTAAGTTTTTATTATGTACGGAAAGCATACTCTCTTTCTTCTGCTCTCTCTACCACTCAAACTCACACACGTACAGACACACACTCTCACAGAAACGTGTTGTCAGCGCTGCTTTGACGATTTTATCAGTAAAATAGTTTAGCAACTTAAAAGCTATTTCTTACTAACGGTGCTGTTCTTGATGCATATAAACTTACAGTTTTGGGATTAGTAGTGACGCAGCTCCCAAACACTGTTGAGAAACACGCACAGACTCAGGTCATTCAAAAAACGCTTAAAGGGATAGGTCACCCAAAATAGTTTCATTCTGTACTCACCCTCAATTTGTTCCAAACCTGTATGCTGAACACAAAAGATATTTTGAAGAATATGGGTAACCAGACAGTTGATGGGCCTCGATGACTTCAATAGTATGGAAAAAAATACTATGGAAGTCAATGGAGCGTGAATCAATAGGGAAATTTATTTTGAACGATAACTTAACCTTTAGAAACAGACCTACTGTAAGCTACGAGGTTGATAAACGATGATATCTGCTTCTTTATACGTCAGCCCGCATTAATTTAAGCTTATTTTTTAAATAACCATTTAACAGCGGAATTCCTGGTGAAAAACTACATTACCCATGATGCTGTTTACAATGCTTCATGGGATTGTATTTCTTTTCCTCATTAACTTTGTATTTTTGTCTGATTTTCAAAAAAATGTTTTGCTTCAAATCAAAGTTTGTAGTGTTGTGTTTCACCAGATGATTGGTTCATGGCTTATAACTCTTTAAAAAAGTATTTTTAAAATCCCTATGGGTAAAATGAATGGAAAAAAATACTTACGGGACCAGTGCCGCTGAAAAAGGGGGCTGGTGCTAATGCACTTTATAGCAGTGGTTCTCCACCAGGGGACCGGAGCTCACTAGGGGTCCTCAGCAAACATCCAGGGGGGCCGCAGAAATAAACAGAGCCCCTTAAAGGACATGGTGGTAGGAAAAAAAAATTGAGATGGAAGGAAAAATATTAAGTCAGTGCTTTTGCTTTTTCTCGCAAATGTTTGCGTTCCCAGATAAATGTTGCGTTAGCTTGCAAAATGTTTGCATTTCCACAAGAAACTTTGCACTCACTCGCAAACTTTTTGAGTTCTTTGCGAGCGAACCCAGGTAGTCAAGGGAACGCAAATGTTTTTGTGAGGGAATGCAGGGTTTTGCAAGCAAATGTAAAGTTTCTCAGGGGAAAACTAAACTTTTGCGAGAGAACACAAAAGCATTTAAATATTTTTTTCCCATCTCATATTTTTCCATCACCATGTCCCTTTAGAACAGGAGTACAAAACTCAGTTCCTGGAAGCCCAAAGCCCCCTGCTTTAGGGGCTCCGTTTATTTGTTCATTTTTATTTGTTTTATTACAACAGAAGTACCAGAGGTATACATCAGCTTAGCTAGGAGGGCCTTCAAATATTATCTCAGACAAAAGCCTTGGAAGCAAAAAGGTTGAAAACCACTGCTTTATAGGACAATATTATCATGGCAGGTTTAAAGTCAACATGACATTGTTTATAGGATTTCTTTTTTTTTTTTTTGTCATTTGTTTTATCATTTTTTAGTGGTGCTTGAGGGTGTTTTAGATTTTGTTTTATTCTATTCTGGATTTTTACATATTGATATTTTCTTTAAGTTTTAAACTTACACTGCAAAGCTAGAGTTTTGTGGTTGGTTTGTGGTTACAATGGCATTGCTAAGGTGTTCTGAGCTGTTCTAATGTGTTTTCTTAGTAAAGGTTTTGGCACTTGCTATGTACACACACACACACACACGGTTAAATGGTCCTGAACAATTTAGTCACACTTGTGCTTCTCGTGGTCAAAAATGACCGCATTGGAAATGAGAGATGAATTTCATCTAGTGAAATTTTTTGGTACTGCAGCCAAACACAATCTTACTGAAAGCTATTAAGATATCAAGATATCAAGCTCAAATTTGGAAAACAACTTGTTTAGATTTATGGCTTTGATTTTCTCGCAGTTTTAGAGTAACACGTGTTATTGAAAATAATAATAATAATTAATAGTATTTTGTGAATTTTAATGAACAATAAACAAAAGTCTGTAACTTTTTTTAAGTTCACTTTTTTTAAAACTTTTTTTACTCAAAAAAGTTGATCAAACTTAAGTCTGTGCTCTAAAGCATTCAACATTTACAAAAAGTGAATAAATGGATTATAACTGCAGCGTACATATAATTTATACCATAAAATCCACTGATAATACAAAATCTATAAAAAACAAAAACATTATAGAAATAAAATAGTACATTCATTTAATTGAAAAAAATAATTTTAAAAAATTGACCGCCACGCGAAGAGCACCAGATGGTTAAGAGATGCTGCAGTAGCAATCAAATAGCAACATGCACACACACAGACACACAAACAAGCACACACACATGTTGTGTTTTCATGTTTTATGGGGACTTTTCATAGACAATGTTTATACTGTACAAACTGTATATTCTATCCCCTTACAGTAACCCTAACCCTAAATCACAGAAAACTTTCTGCATTTTTATATTTGCAAAAAACATCGATAGTATGGTTTATAAGCTGTTTTCCTCATGAGGATCAAAAAATGTCCCAAGGACAAGGATTTCAGATAGTGCCATCATGTAGCGTTTATCCGGCCACAAAAACACACACAAAACAATCAAAAACTTTTGCAACCGAATAACAAGAGATTTTTTTTTCATAGAAAATGTATCAGGTTTTTTAAATTACAACTCGTAAAGTGGCATTAGCAACAGCTGTTAAATAAATAAGCGAAATAATATTCTTACACTGTTGGATATGCCCCATATGGTTTTGCGGAAGTATTTAGGAGGAAACTATGGTTACCATGGCAATTTTTTATTATCAGGGAACCGAGTCTATTCCATATGACCTGTAGACGAAAATAATCGCATCTATGTTTTAGAGCGGAAAGAATTAATCCATAGCACAGAAACTTTGACATTCACATCCCCGTTCGCCATTGCAGCATCATCTGAGCCTCCGTGATGAAGGAACCAGCGAGGAGGCGGTGTCTGATCAGAGCCCAACATTAAACATATCTGACGTCTATATCTCCATCATCATCGTCGCCTCTCAATGTCAAAATAACTCTTTGCATTTCTGTGCTATAGATTTTCCTTCAAATTCGCGGTTTCCGTCTGTTAACCCTCTGAACGTCTTTGGGGATCTGAAGTTTGCCTCAGTTTGCGCAACCGGTGTGTGAACTCGATCAAACAGCCCTATTTGATCGCTGTCCAGGGGAGACACCAGGGGATTCATATGAGCGTGCCTCCGGTGATCCGACCGCCGAGCCCCCTCCCGGGGTCGCAAGGCATTTCCTTCCAAATCCAGATCGGGTTGAGCCGGGAACCCGTCCTGCTGGATTCCGGCGAGTTCAGCCTGGCGCAGGTCCGAGAGATGGCATGCTCCATCGTAGACCAGAAGGTAACACTTTCCATTTTCCCTCATGTCTCATTCATTGCCCTTCCCGTAAAAACATCATAGATGTCATCCTAAATACTATTTGAAGAAAGGACTGTCTGGAGTTTAGAAATAACTTTTACTTGTTACTTGCACGTTTGTTGGAAATGGGGGGTTGTCGCGTATTTTCTTGCCAAACTCACAGAATTTTAAGTTTCGACGAACTTGAAAGCTTTATTTAAATATCGGTTTTTGTGTTGATATTAATATGATCTATAATGGGTTTTGTCCATTAATCTAGTCATTTAAAAGTCTGTTAGGCAGAACAGGCTTACAGATAACTTTCAAAATAGTCAATGAGAAAAAAATGATAGAAAATGGCAGTAAAATGAATTCTTGCCAGACTATGAGTTTACTTCATAACCTGAAGCAGCAGAAACACACTGGTTGTTCTGCATTGTATTTTCCATTGGCAGTGATGACGACATGGTGACGTTGGGTACTTATTGAACCAGTGAAGGGCTTGTACTAGCACACAGCAGAGTACTGCAGGCCTGTCTCTCCCACTGAAATACATTCTTTCAAAACTATTCAGTGGATTGTGTCCAGGAGATTTTTCCTTTGTTTGTTGATGTTTGGGATATCCTGTCACAGTACAAATTTATGTTACATTGAGTGAACATTAGGGCAAGTAAGGCATTATTTTGGTTCACCTGACAAGATGGTTGTATAAGTTGGCCTTGAACTTCATAATTAAACATTGCGTTTTAAGCACAACGTGAGAAATGATCAGATTAAATGAATAGAAATGGCTAAACAAAACATACCACCTGCATTGTTGTTATGGAGTTATGGAGTAGGCTACTGCTTTGACAAAATGACACTATAAATGTATAAATATGTGTAAATGGTGTACATTTAGCAATAGATTAAAACATATTCCGAGACTTTAAGACAAGAATACATATAAGACAAATATTTATAGTTGTGTGTCAATTTTTGATTTTCAGATTGGTCTACCAGATCTGTGAATTTTAACATGAAATTGAGCTCTTATCCCTGGTTTCACAGAGGGCTGGCTTAAGCTAATCCCAGACTAAAATGTATGTTTGAGCTGTTTTAACTGCAAGCAACTTGCCATTGTTTTGTCTCAAATGCACAGTAATGTTTTTCTTTATAAGGAAAGTTTATAAAAGCTACTTAAATGTCCTATTGAACTAAGGCCTAATCCTGGCTTAGTCTAAGCCCTCTCTGTGAAACCGGGCCTTAGGGTAACAGGAGTGAAAATAATATCCTTTACCTACCTACATTTTCTCCAAATCCATTTTTTTCTAGCAACACCCATGTCTAAGCAGCTCTTTTCCATCCTTTCCTTCTCCCAGTCAAACACAATGCATTTTTGATACACAAGAACTGAAGTGAAGTTTATGTGCAGTTTAATTACCCTCCTTTATGGTGTCAAGTGCATTTTGCATCTGGTTGCAGGCAAAGAAGTTATCTTGTGTATCATGAAGGCATCGGGTTTGAACTACGGTTCTCAGTGAATAACGATTTATATTTATTTTTTTCTTCACACAGAACTAACTGTGGCTTTAGAAGACTTGAATATAGCGTACAAGTCATGTGGACTTTGATTTGGTACCATCCACTCTTGGAAATGAGCATTCTGATAAAAAGGGTTTGTGGTTATGTTTTTTGTGTGTGTGTAATGACATGGAATGAAATGAAGGTGAAAGCCACACAAGACTACCTTTCTATGCAGTACAAGATCATGTGAACTCACAAGTGCTTACAGTAGTAATAAAGTTCAAGTCTTCTGTGTAGATTCACATTCTCAGAAATCGCATAACACAGCAGTCAGATTGTCACCACTCCTTAAAATGCACATAAGATGACATCTGCACAGTTATTAATATCTTTTGGCGAAAAGTGTTTTCTGTTTTGTAAGCACCTGTGCTGTGACACATCACCAGAATGATACTAGCTCCATAAATATTACGCATTTTGTGCATCTTACAAAGTTTGTGATGAGACGCGAGGTGTTGACAACAACATCATTTCCCACCATTATCAAACATTGGTTTCTTCCTGAATCTCTTTCTCTCCCTCGCGGCTTCCTAGTTTATTCTGTGACACAAAATGTGGAGGTTGCAGTCTGTGTTTTAAGACATACAGGTGTTAAAATACAGAGCAGTATTTTGATAAGCACAACAACAACAAGCATCATGTGATGCTTAACAAGAAACACCTTTTTTTTGTAGGGCTGACGTTGTCAGGATGAGTTTAGGAAAATCGAATTACTTGTTTAAATATATTTAGTAGAAAAAAAACGTGAATGAGAACAACAGATCTGCAACCTGGGTGCCTTCAACGCCTTGTACACGTTCTCTTGCTCTCTTGAGCATAATCACTCAAAGCATTTAACACTTTAAATAGTTCGATGTGAGATGTTGAATAAGTCTGTATGAGGTGAAGGTGACATTGTTGTGCAGACAGTCTCAAACAATGCTGTGCTTGTATTGTTTGGTTGTATGTGTTGGAATGTGTTAGTGGGATGGGGGGGGGTTGTTTCGTTTTTATCTACCTGCAGCACTGTGCTGTTGTACAGGTGTTCACATGGAAAAGAACACTTAAAAATAATTCAGACAACTCAGAGATGTCACACTTCACTTCTTTCTTTTATCTTACATTTAGGGCAAGTCTGATGTGTGACAACACGTGTGTGACAATATAATCCTATAACACTTGAACTGTTGAGTTTGTTCATATGTTCAATTCCCTGTCATATTATAGGCAGATTTTGTCTTTAATTGAATGGTGACATCATCAACATTTACTCATCCTCATGTTCTTCCAAACCTGCATGATTTTCTCTCTTCCGTGGAACACGATAGGAGACATTTGAATAATGTACTCAAATGTCTTTTCCATGTAATAACAATGAATGAGGAAGGATTGAAGCTTTCAAGCTTCAAGAAGGACACAAAAGCACCATAAAATTGTCATAAAATATTCTAAATGTAGTCCATGCAACTTTCGCGCTGTATTCCATTTGATAGCTTCAGACTTGGAGTCATTGAGTCAATGAGAACTTGGTCAAATTGTTTTTGTGAAATGGATCAAATGATTCAAAGAGATCTGACTCAAAAGAAAGATGCATTCATGAATCTGACATCAGCGCTTCTCTCTTTACTGTTATGCAGCAAGAAAAGCTACACCCTTAAAATTAAAGGTTCTTTATTGGTATCATCAGCTGCTTTTCTATCACCGGGCCAAACCATTCTCGGTGCTGAACCGCTCCATTCCATGGCGATCCGGTCCAGCCGGTACAAATATGGTTTCCTTTTCCTTTTCCAATAACATAACGCTTTAGAATGTAATACAAATGCGTCAGTCCTTGCCTTGGCAACGCAAGAGTTTACAGACAGAGATGCATATAGCGACTGCTTTATGGAGGATGATCAGATATTAATTTTTTATTTTATTATTAACTTTTCTTCGTGTTTTCTTTGCTAAAATAGCACGCTTGTCCAGGTACCAAGAAACTGGTAGCCAGGCAACAGACAAGTGACCTATCCTGAGTGGCGACGTCACTACACGCGTTCTACCAGCACGGTTGGCTAACCATACTGAGAATTCCAGCACGAATAATCGTGGCGTGCTGAACCAAGCTCTATAACGGGAACCCTTCCTTACCGTTCTTAGAACTGCTAGGCCCGACGGTGGAAAGGTGGCTATTGGTTACATGAATTACCTTTAACACTCCTGAAACCTTTCCATTGCACAAAATGTTCTTTATAGAGGAAAAGGTTCTGTAGAATGTAGATAAACTGTATATATTAATATATATTATTATTATTATTATTATTAAAGGGGTCCAATTGTGCTTTTTCAGTTTTTCAACTTTAGTTAGTCTGTAATGTTGCTGTTTGAGCATAAAAAAGATCTGTGAGGTTACAAAGCTCAAAGTCCACTTCAAAAGTGAGATATTTTATTTAAAAGAATACACTTTCCAAGAACTAAAACAAACAACTCGTTTGGACTACAACGCGTTTTTTCCCGGGCTTTGTGAAGTCATAATGTTACTCATTTAAATAATCCTTGCCCACAGAATACGCAAAAATTGAGCTGCATTAGAGAAGACAGTGTTGTTTCTATGCAAAGAAACACTGTTTTTTCCACTCTGTTTCCAAAATTCATTAGTTTTGAATTGACCTTTCTATAGCTGAATTTACACACTGTTCCTGAACTTTAGAACCCCAACATTTATCTGTGTGATGCACATTTTACAGAGAACAGCTTCTAGAACCACAGATTAATTAATCATGGCTTTGTGATTACTGTTCGATTACTGTTTATATTACCATAGTTTCCCTACAATTATCCTGATTAAATGGTTAATAACGCATCTAAAATTGATAAGAAAATTACAACAACAAAAAATACCACTCAGAAACTGAAAGTCCGTGCTTGAAATCTGTTCTGCACGATCCTCTTGTTTGTTAACATTCTTATGTCTGAATCAGACTTGAATTGGTTTGAAATTTTCCCCATCCTTAATATTTACACGAGCAGATGAAACTCGCGGTTATTGTAATGAGCGTGACATTTCCCGAACATGCCGTGCAAACCACATCACAGCACATTTCATATTTCGGAAGGAGTGGCTTCATCGAAACAGGAACTAAAGACGTATTAGAGCCAGACTGTGGAGAGATGTGCTGTAATAATGTAAATGTACAAAAAATCATGTGTTTTTTGGACCATCAAGCAAGTTCTCCCCAATAAAAAAATAAAGACTTAAAAAATGGCATAATAGGACCCCTTTAGTAACTATTCACTAAAAAGTTATTTGGAGAACCTAAAATAGTTCCTCTATGGCACTGCTGTGAAAACCACCTTTTTGGGGTTTGGCGAATGCCAAGATTTTCAGTTGATATTGACTAGTCTGGTCTGTCTGCTTAACTATTCATATAACTTTAGAAGACTTTGAATATAATACATGAGTATGGCTAATTTTGAACTTTTATGTTGCTTTTGGTAATTTTTCAATTTCTCACTTACTTACATTACATTGAATTTATTTTCAATAAAGTCAAACGTCTTTTGAACGACATGATGGAGAGTAATAATAATATCATTTAGCTCAACTTTTCCTTAATGGACAAGATGTTCCACACTTAAGTTGGCCTTGGACATCAACGTCAGTTACTACTTTGTTCATTTATCATCCGTGCCAGTGCTTTAATACTGCAGAGGACAACAAATGTCTTTTGAGCTGTAAGGATCAAGGATCATCCTTGGTCAGATCACAACAAGTCAAGAAAGGTTGAGCAAGACTGCTTGACCATGAAGCAACCTAAAGAGTATAATAGCATTTCTGTCATAATATAGTGTGCAAACCATTCTAACAAACTAATGTGATGGTTATGTGCTTGTCAGTGCTGATATTTATATAAATATAATCAGATCTATAGTTGAAGACATGCTTGTATTGTCATTTTATGAGCAGAACATGAGGATATTTACTGCATTGAAACTGTCTTCACAGCAGAGTCAGATGAAGGGGGGGGGGGGGGGGTATTTGGGATTGAGTGAAAATGTCTTTTTTTGCATTATTATTTTATTGTATTACTCAGTGATTCAGAATCACATTCTGGTAGATCTTCTATGGTTACTCAGAATTGTCTTTGATGAAATGACAGTCATTCAAACTTGGAATGGGAAAGACAAACTCTTATAAAAAACTATTTGAAAAAAATAAAAAAATAAATCACTCCGTACCTTTACCAAGAAATATACAACAAAATTGGCAACAAAGGGCATCAATATGACCTGATCTTAGGCAGAAATAAAAACTCTCTTTACCATCTCATCTTCTTTCTCACATTGACAAAAGTCCTTAGTGCTATCAAGGGCCTGCTTAATAGACTGTGAATCCATTAGTGCTCTGGATTATCAGGCTTAATTAAAGTGATAGCGCCTTTGTTTGAAGTTTGCACCTTTTTGCATTACCGCTCCTCAAAGTGTTCTTATTAATCAGCGGGGCTGCCGCACTCTTCACGCTAAGCGCTAACCGATCCATTGCTCAGTCCATAGCATAGACGCGCGTGGCTGGCAGATGAGCATAGCTGATGACGGCTGTGTGGAACAGCTACTTGTGTTTGACGAGTGATTTCATGTCAGCCTAATGCATCCATCACGGGTCTAAAACAAGTAAAAAAAAAAGATCCTTGTATTCGTGGAGCTAAGTTTAATGGAGTCTTTCTGCAAACGCGCATAAAAGACCTGAAGTGTATTTTGCACATTGTAACAATGAAATAGCCTCAAAAACTTTGATTTTAACGCAATTATACATTTACATTGCCTAAGACATTATATTTGAATTATCGATATTAGCTTATATGGTCATCTCGCCAGCACTGGTCTTTCTATGTGAGTCTTTCTAGTTGCTTGGCAACTGATTATGATTGCCTGTGAAGTACTTATCTGAGTGCCATTATGATGACGAGAGCCATGTGTGGTGGGGTCACGCACTCGCAAGCGCACACACACACACACTCCCACACTGGGGTAAGAGATGAGAGCTGCACATAGCCCATTGTTAAGCAGCTGTTTTGGAGAGTATTCAAAGAGCTTTCATTATCATGAGATACATGACGGTGTGCATGTGTGTACGCCTGTTTTTGAGGACCGTGGCTTCATAGCGTCTCATTCATCTTGTTTTTTTGTTTCAACAATGTGTAGCGGTACCGCAAAACACTCTTTGGTCTTTAAACCAGTCAGGTGGCTGAATGGATTCTTGCTGTCATATTATGATGTGGCTCTGGCGAAATAGTCATGAAATGTTTCCTGGGTAAGGTGGACCGATGGAGTTTCAGTTTTGCGCTTTCATTTAATAGCATTATTGAGATATGGATTCTCATGCCGTCCAACATGGAAATAAGAAGGAAAGTTAACAAAGATACTTGTTAATTGCTTAAACACATATTGCAGTAGCCTAATTGAAATTACTAAAAATATGTAGTGTTTGTCTCAGTGTCAATGCAGTTTACTGGGAGGTTACGTTGTTTTTACGGGTGTTCAGGCAGGATTGGAAAACACAATTATCTCTTTAGGATAACCAAGCACAAACATGGTCACATGTAGTGTTTGATTTTTTTTACATCCAGTCACTGAAAAAGCTCTCACAAAAAAGTACTTGAGTCACGCATGTACGAAGACTTCAGATGCAAAAGCCTTTAAGTGCCATCTGAAATTTTCTTCTAAAATGAGAGCATTTTTATCAGGCTTCGGTAATTTCACTTTAAATGACAATTAATAGGTAATTTTCATTGCCATTAAAGTTAAATAACTGAACATACAGTTATACAATGCATTTAATGCACCTCTTCAATGGTGAGCATGTTTTTAATTACTTAAACAGAATAGTGTATGTAAGTAACATTTCACTACATGTCAACTAACTCTCATTAGAGTATTAACATTAGTATGCTGTCTGCCTAATATCTGCTAACACTTTATTTTGATGCTCTCCCAACAGACATTCTACTGTACTGACTATAACTAACTTTGCATATACATGTCAGCTTATTCTACTAACACACTTAGTCTACTTATACTCAACAAATACTCTTAGGTGCAACGTATTGTCAAAAGAACATCAAAATAAAGTGTCATCTTTTTAAATTTAAATAAAAATGTTCCTGTTTGGGAATTTATATTATTTTTATTTTATATAATTTCCATTTTACTGTAATTGTTACATGACCAACCAACCCCATTAAAACTAATAATTGTATTCAGCAAGGATCAAAAGTGATAGACAAAATTTATTTTTTTAATAATAGACAAAGACAAAGGCATTTTTTCTTATATGTAATTGATTAATAAAACATGTACGAGAGCAGCACATGCGCCACTTTATAAATATAAACAGCTTTGATAATGTCCCTTAGGGGTCTCTACATGTTTAAACAAACTGAAATGAGTGCCAACTTCAATAAAAATGTCACTTTACTGCTTAAGACTTTAATTGTTCTTTAATCTCATATAAAACTACTGAAAGCGGTACAGTGATTGCAGAAGCACACGAAAGCTTGGCTTACGTATTGTTCCATGATTGTTGCACCTCATGCTGTGTGAGGGAGTCCAGTTCACCTTATCATAGGCAAAATATCGAAATTATAAAGTCAATTTAGAGGTGTACCACCCGCTAAGCCTGTCATGCTATTTTAATGATCTGCTGTAGCACCTCAAAGCCCAACAGAACTTGTGCTGTCTCCAGCCGAGTGCACTTTGCCAAGGGTTAGTTAGTGGGCATGTCTGCACTGAGGAAGAGAGCTGTAAAATACTCACTAATAAAGTGTGAACATACAGCTATTAAGGTGACAATGAGAATCTTAGCAGCCCTAAAAGAGAGCTGTAATTAGATACAGTGTGCAGTCTCATCTTGTCGCTCATCCAGATGATTCTCCACAGGATTAAGCACATGGAAATGTACAGTATGTGACAGTATGTACAGTAATCTAGACCTAAACATCTTACCTACAACCATCTCAATGTTTAGGGCTTGATTTAAAAAAAAAAAATCAATGATCAGTATCACTGTAAAAAAAATCGGTAACACTTTACAATAAGGTTCATTAGTTAACATTAGTTAACTACATTAGTTAACATTAACAAATAATGAACTGCACTTATAAAGCATTTATTCATCTTTGTTCATGTTAATTTCAACATTTACTAATACTTTATTAAAATCTTGTTAACATGAGTTAATGCACTGTGAACTAACATGAACAAACAATGAACAGCTTTATTCATATTAACTAACATTAACAAAGATTAATAAATACTGTAACAAATGTATCGCTCATTGTTAGTTCATGTTAGTTAATACATTAACTAATGTTTAATAAATGAACCTTATTGTAAAGTGTTACCAAAAAATCTGTTAAATTTACGATAAAATACTGGCAGCTGCGGTTGCCAGAAATTGACCGTATAAAATACGGTGGCAACATTTTAGGTTTTAGAGACTTAACTTAAAGGTGCTCTAAGCGATCTCGCGCGGTTTTTAGGCCAAAACATTTTTTTTTTTTTTCACATACCGCAAACATCTCCTCACTATCCGCTAGCTGCCTGTCCCCTGAACACACTGTAAAAAAACACGGTCTCTGCAGAGAGCCCAAGCTCCACAAACAGCAGCAAAACAAACTGAGCAATAAACAGAGCGACCCGCAGCACGAAACATAACAAACTGTTCCAGCCAATAACCGACAAGAATGATGTGGGGTGGGGTTTGGGGGGTTATTGCGTGGATGAGGAGGAGGGAGGGTCTAGCTAGCCTCCGTTTTGTTTGATAATAAATTCAAACATCAACAAGAGGTTACGCCAACCGAGATCGCTTAGAGAACCTTTAAAATTTACAGTAATAAACTGTATTTCATTATCTGATATAATGTTAATTTACCAACCTATTGAAGTATTAATATCTGTTTTGTACCATTGTAATACACTGACAACTAACAATCACAGCAGTGATTAGAGTCACATGATCAATCAAAGCTCATCACAAGCTGCTCTTCCACATAAAGTCAATACTAATTTATAGAAGCTGCACAGTGTCATTCACACAAACATTAAATACCTTCATGGTAACACACATGAAATTTTAAAAATGCAATAAACATTAATTTAACAACATTAAATGTAACATCAAACCCTATAACTGATTAGAAAAAAAAAACCTATGAAGAAACGGTTATTTCAACAAAAATACATCAAATGTGAAGTGTTACACAGGGAATTGTGGGAATGCCAATTTACGGTTTTCGCTGTAAATTATACAATGAGTTGTTCTTTCACTTTCAAAACTGTAAATTTAATGGTATTTTACAGTAAAAATACATTAAATGTAGATCTATCACAGTTATTTACCATATATAGTAAGGAATCTTTTTACTGTAGCATTTTTAAAATATTTTTTTTACAGGCATAGTTGGCATAGTTGACCCCAAAAAAAGAAAACTCTGTCATTACTTACTCCCCCTAATCTTGTTACAAACCTATATTTCTTCTGTGAAACATAAAATAAGATATTTCTGATATACAGTGAAATCACTTGGATCCAAAACAAAATATTGACTTCCATTGTATAGCCAAAATAACACTAACTTATATATATTATACATGCATGCATACATACATACATACATACATACACACACACACACATGTGTTCCTTTTATGTTCCACAGAAGAAAGAAAGTAATACAGGTTTGGATAAGTAAATGACAGAATTAATTTTTTGCACTCTCAGAAAAAAAGGTACAAAAGTGTTCACTGGGGTGGTACCCTTTCAAAAGGTACACCTTTGTACCTAAAGAGCGGAATCGAATATTAGTAAGGAACATATTGGTACCAAAAGTGTACATTACCTAAATGGTACATAGAATCTTTTCAAGAGTACCCTGACCGTCCCGGTGACAGCTTTTGTGGGTGAACTGTCTGAAATTTGCTTGAGATCTTAATACGATATGATACCTCATGTGATGAACCTTGTCTATAACATCTTGATCCAGCAGCCATGTCTTTGGGAGAACACCTGGTTGTTTCCTTGTGTGAACGTGTGTGTGTGTGTGTATACGGTGTATAAATAGAGGAGCAGTGCTCCAATAGTATTGATCAGTGGTTGTTACAGCACAGCCAGTAGCTACTAACCTGCAGACTACACATGGCTCGGGCAGACCAATTGACCGATGGTGGTTATGGTTCATGCTGTCTAGGCTCATTGACTGGCTCTCTGTGAAATCTAGTGTTTGGTGTTCTGGTAGATGTACAAAGCCATGTATTTTATTTGATAAAATACAGTGACACACAATCCTCCAGAAATCTGTTGATTTTGTGGTCAAGAAACATTTATTTTTATTATCAATGTTGAAAACATTTTTGCTGCTTAATATATTTGTGGAAACACTGATATCTTTTTTTCAGGATTCTTCAAAAGAACAGTATTTATTTTTGTAACAATGTAGTAGTTTGAATGGTAATGTTAATGTATAGTCTTTTTCACATTGCTGCTATACATTATTTAACTGAATGCACACTTTTGTTTCTTTGCACTAAATATGTGTAAAATTATTATTAATAATACATTTAAGTTAACACATTTGCTTTAAGGTAGCATGCATGATGTGTGGTGATGTGAGGAAGTATGACAGGAACTATAAGAGCTAACTGTGTAATAACATAAAGCATCTATAGATTAAAAAAAAGAAAAGAAAATACAACTATCCCTTAAATAACACAACTGTGTGCACAGTCCTCTATTGGTGCTTCAGTTACAGCCTTCTTAAATATTAAATAGCTACGAGTCTTCAGCCACATCTTTAAGACATGTTTTGGAAAGCATAATATTGCAAATGATATTTCTCAGTACAAAACGTTCTCCCTTCTGGCACGTTCATACAGTTTCTCACAGCAAACTGCACTGCCAAAGTTACAACAGTGTTAAGTTCATTACACTTCACCCAACCACTCTGAATTTACTTATGGTGAAACTAATGGAATAAATCAAGATGAAACTCTGAGAATCTCTCTAGAAGTGCCAGGAATTATTGTGACGAGTCAAATGGATGAAAACACCAATGATGAAATCAGTTACTGTGTAAAGAAAATGTAAAAAAATGTAACATGGTATTGCATCTGCTTACCATTTATATACGTATGTGTGCCAAATATGAGAGCATGTCAGCCAAAATTACTGAATCCCTTTTCCTTGAGGTGCAACGTTTGACTCACTCATGCTTTGAATGCACAAAATGGCTTGCAATATTACAAGGAAACAAACCACCCTGTTCTACTGACTTTGGCAGAGTGTGAACAGTTATTTCTCTTCTGCTCTTAGCCTCTTGGTTATTTATCATCCTCAAAACTGATTACAAGACGAAGGTCTGTGCGTCACGGGTGTCTGTTCTTCTACTGGCATGGATTTCGTAGCCTAATATAGTTAGACATCATCACCGCATATGCGCTACTGTGGTTGTTGTCATCTTTGTTGTTGATAACCCACATCTTTAGCCTGCAATCCTCCCTGCAATTTGTGCTTGTTTTGAAGCGAGGTGTCACATAAACCACCCTGATTTTGTATCAAGTTAATATTTTGTGTTGTTTTCCCTTCACTTCCCATACGTCTTCCATGATGGAACATGTGTGAGGCATGGTTCTGATGTCACAGGACCGCCCTCGTACATCCCAGTGTTTGCTTTAGCTCCATATATACCGTGTCGAATATGTCTACTTCCCAACAACCTCTTTATTTTTAACGTAAGAGAGAGCATGGCCATTTTTTACTTGAACGGGCTTCCATTGTCATCTACTCCTA
Organism: Phoxinus phoxinus; assembly: GCF_949152265.1. Taxonomy (NCBI): domain Eukaryota; kingdom Metazoa; phylum Chordata; class Actinopteri; order Cypriniformes; family Leuciscidae; genus Phoxinus; species Phoxinus phoxinus. Next base: position 23,903,628 of record NC_136888.1, read on the forward strand.
GTTATTTTTCCATACAAAACAGCTTGTTATATTAGTATTTCTTTCTTATAATTTTATTGTATTTTTTGTTGCAACTCTAAACACACTGGTTTGTAGTGCAAATAGTTTTAACGTTTAGTGCACGTACTTAGTTATTTGCCAGTGAATCGAACGTTTCACAGATTAACAGAAAACAGCGTACTTACACTTTGCAAAATATGGTGGATATGCGGAAAACATATTATTTCCGAATTCAGAGTATTTATAAACCAGTAAGCAAAACGTACTTGGATGACCTACTGCTTTTGCAGAGATTATGAAGTGCGCATCCGATGGGACATTACATTCATACTATATAGAACATACATTTAAACAGTGGGCAAGCAAGTTCTTATCAGGTTTATTATAGTTAACTAAAACTAAAATCATAAAAAAATTAACCCTGGGTCATTCTAAACCCTGGTAAACGGAATCCTGGGTTATCTTTATTCACGTTTCACACTGCTCATACTATACCCGGGGTTAACAGTTAATCCTGGGTATTCATAAGCTGTCGTTTCACACTGCACGTTCCCAACGTCCTTATTTGCATATTTGATGTGTCACTGTTACTGACTGGACAAACACGGCACATAACCTGTTTACATAAAGATGCTAGCATTGCGCATCCTCATATTACACATTGTTGACTGTAATATCAAGTTTTTTTATAAAGCTAAGAATGAAACAGTCTTTTCTTCACTCCAATTGGCGTGAATATATAAGGTACGCGATTGGTTGTTGTTTGCTAACCATATCGTTTCACACTGTACACGTTTGGCACAACAATGCAGAGTTAACACCGCAAAAGCTCCAGAACAGGGTTTCAAAACCCCCGGATAAAAAGCGGTGCTAACCCCTCTTCTAAATTACAAGTGTGAAATGCTCCTACCCAGGGTCAAAAGCGGTGTTTAGAACGACGATAACCCAGGGTTAAGCGCAGTGTGAAAAGCCCTTATGCGATTTCGGGCATTTTGTGTGCATGCTAAGCTAACAGTAGGTCAATGCAAAGGTTAATTGATTGCAAACCATCTAACATATCCATATGCACATCCACCAAGATATGAAAATGTATTTCTACATGCTAAAGCTTAATTGTAATAGCTGTAATCCATTATGTATTTTATATGTAATATAATGCACGTATCACAATATGACAACAGGTTGATATCATTAGTTTGAGTAATTAAAGGGCTAAGGTTCTTTAGGATGTCAAAGCGTCGCTGAGAGGAAGGAACTGCGGTTTAGCGTTAAGAGCAGGGCATTGAGCCTGGTATGGCGTAGGCGAGAGGGGGTTGACAGTTAGAACAGATGATTCACTCCTTACGAGCTTTCAGAGCGCTCGCTTGCTCGTTCTCTCTGCCCGTCCATCTTTCTCCTACCCTTTTTTTCCCCAACATACCTGCCTTTTTCGACGCACACAAGTGCTCGCTCCACCCTGACAACCAGCTTCAGCAACCAGTTGTTTAAAGGGAAGACAACATCCAAATTGATGTTCTTCTCGCTGCGCTAGCCTGTCATCTATAAAACACATACAGAGAGATGGCAGAAAATGACAGTCATGAAAGACCATCAAGCGAGGGGGTCTGGGCAGCTCTCTTAGAGGCAATAACAGAGTTATTGTCAGAGGATTCCACCGATCGGAGCCAGACATCTCCCAAGGGGTTAATGACAAGGATCGGTGTGTCTTTGGCTTTGATGGCTCAGACATGCAGCAGATATATGTGCATCCATTTGTGCCAAACAAATGAATAGTGCTCAATCAGGAAAGAGCCTTGGGTGTCCGCTGCCATGACAACCCACACTGTTACAGTGAGGCTGCTGTCATGGTGACCTCAAAAGCACACTTGCCTCTGTGTATCTTCATTGTGTAGCACTCATTAGAGCTAGACAAGAGGGGAAGGAATCTGCACAATTAAACCACGAAAAGAAGGAAAAGGACAACAGATAGTCCGTCCCGCAAGTGGTGTCGAATTGAATCTAATAAACGCTGTAATGTTGTGCGAGTCTGTGTGTGGTGCTTGAATCTAATTTCCATGCTTTAGTTTGGAATGTGTGCTTGCGGTGGTATGCTTTTAAAAAGCCGAGTCTACCGCCTCACTCTGTAACCGTATGATATGCTAACAGCGCGTTTTGGTGCAGTGTACATCTTGTGTGGGCGTTCGGAGGTGAGCTCCTCTGCCGGGTTGCTAAACAATGATAGAGTCATCTCTATTTTCTCCAAACCAGTGCACTAGAAGCATTAGCTCTGATCAAATGTTCTTTAGAGGATCTTACTATAAAATGGGCACATTTGGAATTGTGAATAAATGTGACACGGCTATTCAACTGGATTGGGAACAAGGCGAACGATTAGTGTTCAATCTGTTAACCTGTAGTCTGATAATCATCATATGCTTTCACAGTCTGTTAGCATCCAGATATCTTGGATGGAGACGCTTTATAATCCCACAGTTGCTTTCTCAATGTTAGTCATTGCTGCTCGGTGTCTCTATTTAGAAATTGGATTTTTTCCACATTCGTTCACTTCCTATTCAGCTCTGTGCCATACTTTGCTTTCTGTAGATGCCTCTTTAGAAATCTCATTTGTAGCAGCTTCCTGAATTTTTGTACATTTAAATGCATACAGGAATATCAGGCACATACATACTCTCAGCTGCTGTAAAGACTAAAGCAAAATTGAGCAATTTAAGAGCTGGGACCAGTTGCATAAACTTAAGGTACACAGCCCTACTACATTCATACTATATAGAACATATGTTTTAGCTCGCAATGTAAGTACTTCTTCAAAATACAGTAAATAGTACTCAATAGAGTATGCTATGTCAGACGTAGCCTGTGTCTTAAGAACTATTTTGACCAACTAGCAGTTAAGGGGTAATCAGTCTTACTTTTCCAATTAAAATAGGAATTAAACTGACTTTAAAAAGTTATGACTAGCCTTGAAGACAATATTTAAAAGACTAACATTTAAGACCAGTCTAAGCAGTTCATGCAACTGGCCACTGGATGACTTTAAATTCATGAATTGGAATTTGAAATAAATTGTCCACAACACACAGAATTAGAACAACAGAAAGAAAAATAGTTTTTTATTTAATAAAAATGTTTGTGTTTTGTTTTGTCCGGTCTCATTAATATTAAGTTGTTGTATTGTGATTCTCCTGCTAGTTTTCTGTTGTTGGATTTATTATTAAAGATTATTTCTGTTTCTACTCCAGCATTGTCTGTTTTTAATACATCCTACGCCTGACAATAATTATATTATATTATATTATAGTTCGTTCTGGTTCTCGATTTTTATTGGCTGAGAGATTTTTCCAGCAATGCGATATTCTACCAGTATCACCACAGGAACCGTTTCACCATTTATATCATTCCGCTTGCAGCATTTCTCACAGAGTGTCATGGCAGACGAGCAAACCAACATCACTTTACAAATACTTCTATTGTTGTGTCTCGGAATATAGTATTAAGAGTTTTTTAGGTAAGAATGCCCTAGTTATTTAGACCTCAAATATGCAATATAAACATAGCGCCTGTTTGACAATTTGTTTAAACGTTTTCGGAGCTGTGAGCTCCAGACTGTCAGTTGCCATTCAGCGCTCATGTACCCGCCGAGAACAGCTTTATCTTGGCCAGTCCTTAAGGAATTTGCTGCTGGCTCTAGTGTTTAAACATGACATACAGCCTAATTCATTTTGGGAATATCAAGCGGGCAATCTTTGGTCTTAAGAATACATTACTTGTTCCAGAGCATATCGCTATGGGCAAAGTTACGTTTTCATAACTTTATTTTTATTTAACTGAAATCCTGCAAAGACTGTCTTTATGAGTGGGTCAGTAGCAAAGACTTTTATATTGAAAAGGAAACAAGGTAAACAATAAGAAGACCCAATAATCACCTTAAATGTTAAAAGGACAAAGACAAAGATATGCGCCGGGTCAGAGGTCACTCTTCTGCTGGAATTAGACTCGCGTACGACCGTTACCGGAAGACGGTGATTGTAAAAGTTATACAAATGGGGTTTTTTTCGTACAAAAACACATCGATTCGCTTCAGAAGGCCTTTAGTAGCCCAATGGAGCCGTATGGATTGCTTTTATGATGGATGGATGGATGGATGGATATGCTTTTTTGAGCTTCAAAAACTCCCATTATAAAGCTTAGAAGAGCCAGGATATTTTTTAATAGAATACAGATTGTGTTTGGCTGAAAGAAGAAAATCATATAGACCTAGGATAGCTTGAGGGTGAGTAAATTATGGGATAATTAAAAAAAAAACTTTAATGTGTCTTTAGCGAGCGAGAGAATCACAACACACGGAACGGAAAGGGCTTGAATGAATCGCGTTTGGCTCTAGGTAAAAATATTAGAGTATGTAGCGCCGAAAGATCATTAGTGTAAACGACTTTGAGAGTGCCTGTGGTTTGAACCGTTCTGTTGTAAAATGGCGCAATTACGTCCCGCCATTTGCATACTACTGGCTTAGATATTATATTATTCATATGCATTAATGCTTCTTTATGTGTGGTATTTCAGTAACTGATACTCAACACAGAGTTCAATATCAGCATATTTTGGATGTATGAACTTGCAGAATAAGGTCAATGCAGATGCAAAGTTCAAATCCAAGTTCATAGTGACAGCTAGAGAAGTTTTGATTTGTGATCTCTTTGTTTGTGGTGTAATAAAACCCAAATAGCTTAGATGCGAGTACCCTTTGTGAATTGTGTAGGTTTGAATTGCCATTACCTGCAGGCCTTCTCTGCAGTGTTGCTGCAACTCAACCCAGCAGGGATCAATAGGGAATGAGGCTAGTGAGCCATTTCCCCAGCGGTCTACATGGGTCAGTCAATATGTTGCTCTCTTCTTTTGACATTGGATTGATTGCGAGGCTGCTGTTTGTAAAACTGTTTAGGAGCAGTCAAAAAAGAGAAAAAAAACAATAGCATTTAATGCTATAAATCTGTTTTTGTCATTAAGGTTTGTCCCATGAGCGATCATAATGTGTTTTCTGAGTACCGGTACTTTTGTATAACTGAATGAAAAGCTTCAGGTATGAGAAATGGTGTCTGCAATTTGAATGTGTGGTGAGGGCTTTTAGATGCATTATATGTCTGGCATCAGTAGACAAGCATTTCATGTAAGCTTACCATCATAAACTACACACCACCCACTCTATGTAGTCCTTACTCAGAAAAAAAAAACCTGACAGACATAATTTTTCTTCCATCACAGTTCCCTGAATGTGGCTTCTATGGGATGTATGAAAAGATTCTTCTTTTCCGTCATGATCCGAACTCTGAGAACATTCTGCAGTTGGTGAGATGCGCGGCTGAAATTATGGAGGGAGACCTGGTGGAAGTCGTCCTGTCAGGTAAGTGTCGTGTTCAATAGTTTTTGCTCAGCATGTAGTCATGCCCCTAGACACAGATGTACATCCATCGTCTTCTTATTTGTGGTGTAACACATTGATTTATAGATCAGTTAGACAAGACACTGTGACTTTGTTGCAACGCCGCCAAAGTTTTTGCAGTCTGCCACACACCGTAGTGCGATTCCTGTGCCATTTCTGACTGTTTTTTGTCTCTTAGTCCTTCCATTTCCCACTCTGGAAAAGTTGATGCGCATCCAAGTTTTGATGCCGCACCCGGTGTGAAAACCGGAGTTGCTTTGCTGAGGAAGCGATGGAGGTATCGCATTTGACACTGCTAAAGTGTTTCTCCAAACACTTGGCAGGCCTTCCCCTCCCTTCCTCCCCCTCTCCTCCCTGTGCTATGTCAGGTAATTGAGTGAAGTCTATTCTGACGAGATAAAGCGGGGACTGACACCTCCTCCACCCCCCAGCCTCTCTACCAGGTCTGGTGTGTTTCTCTGTACAAGTGCGTGTCTGTGACAAGATGAATCAGGTGATTAACACACCCAGATGCACACATTCTCATAGACGAGCCTTTGGGAGCCTGGAGTAACACTTCTCAATGACACACTTGACAGCTGCTTTCACTGTAAAGTAACATAGAAGAGTTTTATAACTGTCACAAAAGTAAGGTCAACGTTTATTAATTATGACACCCCCAGAGGGACCCTGTGCGATTGTCTCGTCACTTTTCTCAGAGGGTATTTCACCAGTTACTGACGCCAAAAGTAAATTGCGTCTTACCAAATCAATAGCTTTGTTTCCATCCAAAGTTGCGAATTTAACTTGTGCGCAAAATGGGAATATCGCATAAAACATTAGTGAATAAAGCACCGTTTCCATCCAGTGAGCCGAAGAGAGCAAAATTGTCACTTAGGCTACTGATAAACTGGCGCCAATAAGAAAAAATGGAAGTTGCTGCTGGAGGAGAAGCCACTGTATATAATTTTCGTGTATAATAAATTACTTGCTCCTCAGAGCGTGTAGACGAAATGCAATATGTTGTCTTGTTTCTGCATGCCTCCTTGTAGACAGTTCTGGCAGCTAATGATACAGAACCAGTTTGACAGACTCCAGTCATTTCAGAATGACAAAAACAGCATTTCAGATGCTCTGCAACAAGATCGATCTGCTGGTTAGTCCAGTCAAAGTCACATGACTTATTTTTTATTGGGAATCGAGGCATTTATTCGGTAAATGGGTTGCCATCGTAGTTTATGTACATGTTTTCTTGTCGAATAAAAAATGGATCCGACTCAATTGAACGCATACGTTTTTTTATGTGCATTTTGGCATTTCCATCCTGCGTTTTTATGCAATATCCCAAAATGTGCATAAAAATAGGTGGATGGAAAAATAGGTAATGGTCCAGCTCATAGTTTTCCTTAACTAATTAAGTAAACTTATTTTACAGCACTCTAAAGCCCAAATTAATTCTACAATTGAATTAGAGTAAAACCTGATTTTGCTCACCATATGGTTTTCAAAGCACAAGTTGTACGCTTTGTAATTGGCCTGAATTTGAGAAAAGGGGCAACGAGCGGGCCAATAAATGCTGATCTCTCGGATTATCACTTTGACAATATCTACTACGGTAATTAAAAAGAGCAGCATTTCATGAAAATATGACCTACGCTTTCTCTGCTGGGTCTCTACCCAGTCTGTTGTGGTTCTTAAAGTCTGCTTGAAGTCTATTTTCTGCTGGATAAATTTAGAGTAACCACGGGTTGGCTCCAGTGAAGCGCGCTGACAGGATGTTTGGCTGTGCCTAGATCAACATAATTGCAACATAGAAAGTGCATGAAAATACAGGCGCTAGACAGAATGTGTGGGATTAATAACCGTACGTGGATATTGATTAAGAAGTATGCATAAACTTAAGTGTGACAAAGTGATAGTGATTCCTAATCATTGTACCTTTCTTGTTGCCTTTAATGTCTCAAAGAGGGATCGGAGCCCAGAGTGTGTAGGGCCAGAAAACATCCAATTTCCACCAGAAGCAAGGAAAAAAAACGACGAGAAAACAAGTATTTGCATTAAGTCAACTCAGGATGCCTTTTCAGCATCATACTCATTTCCCTGAAGCATTTAATGACAGTTTACAGGTAGTTCAACTTGCAAACATATCTTGGCCTTTAAACAAAAGGCAAAACAATAATTTGAATGAATTGAGGTAATTTAGCTGCAGAATGGCTAATCAGAATGTATTCTACTTGAGCGTACTAGGGGAAGCCATGTTGGAGAGGAGGCAACATGCGTGCGTTGAGTCAGGCAGTTCTCCCGCTGCGCTCGCCACTCAGCCGCTATTGGTCCTGTCAACATGCAGCCAACAAGAGCCAATCAAAACACTCCAACCACCCCAAAAGCTTCCCTTTCATAGTACAATTTGCAAATATAAATAAAGCTGGGTTTGTTTGGAAGAGTTTGGATGGCAATTAAAAATTGTCATATCTCTGGATTTCGCTCTGTTCTGGAAGATTATGCTGTGGTGCATAGGTTTTTCGAGTGAGTAATTATTTTTCGAGTTCATGCTTTAAAGTGAAAATATCTGGTACAAAGATGTCATGTGGCTCTGAATCAGCTTCTTTGTCGTATTTTAAAGCTCAACCAAACTGAATCCTCAATTAATTAGTGCTTGACCACGACCCCCTCTATAGGGACCACCATCTCTAGCCCATTAACCCTGACAGACACACGGTCTGCCCATCTGATTAGAATTCGGCAAGGCCAGAGAGCCTGCTGCCCAGGCCTTGTGGCAGTTTTGTGGAGACGGCCAGAGCGTGCCAGACTGGCCATTGATAGATTGGATTTGGCCCACCCTCTCATCCATCTGCACCCCAAAGATACACATGCCTTGTGGGAGCTCGGAAGAGGACGGTTCATAAAATAAAGATATAAATCCCTCTGCAACATTTGTTTGCCTTTTTAATCATGACATGTTTACTCAGTGCTGCTGGGATTAAGAGCGAAGCAAATTCCCTCATGAAGTCGAAAGTCCAAATAATGCAAACAAAAAATGTGGTTATTTATGTCAGTTGTTATGGGAAAACAACTTTAATTATGATTTTAAGATGTAAATTGAAATTTAAGTACTCGGGATGATCTATGACTCACTTCACTTGAACAACCACAATTACACAAATAACAGATGTCTCGGAGTTTAAGGTTGTCAAAACTTGAAGTCTCTCATCAGGTATTGCATATTCTTTAATGAATTACCAAGGATTTACATAGATGTTTTTAGCAGATACAGTTTTACCAAAGCCACTTCAAATAAAATGCACAAATCATGTTAATTGCAAGTATTAGGAATGTTAGCGGAGCATAATGAAAAAGATCAAATCAATTTTAATTTTGTAATTGTGATGTGCAATTGCGGTTGTTAAAAGTGATGTGAATCATTGATCTTCAAATGTTGCAGATTTACGCAGCTAATGAGAATACCTGAAACTATCACATATTTACAGACAAAAGACTCATGATTTTCACTTTGGTTGAATGTCAATCATGTATATAGTAAATGTTGAAATAACTGAAATGATAGTATTGGGGGTAAAAGCTTGCTGTTGAGGGTAAAGTGACATGGTTATTTTGAATAATTATGTTACTTAATTGTGTCTCAAACCTCTCTCTCAAGCATCAAGTATCTTTCAGCATTTCTTTTTGCACAATTTATGTTTTTCCATAATTAATATATAATATAACAACATAATATATGTTTTAAATAATATTACTGTGCTCTTTAGCAAAGCACAGGGGTCATTCATGCTATTCAGTACCCTTTAAACTGTTTATTTTAATTTTTTTATAATGCCTGTGTTGTAATTTAAGGACATATTTTTTATGAAAGTCTACAGCACAGAAATATGCTGTGGTCAAGCTCATGCACTTTATTAATTACAGCTTGTTTATTTGCTTATTAGCTGTGTGCCTTACAGGGTGAAAATAGAGAGCTAAAGTTAGAAAGTGAGAATGTCAACCTATTTTAATCTTAAGTCACTTTTTATACAGTATATTTAACCATCTTTTGCTTTTGTGTTATTTTATATGCATGTTGTGTTATTTTATTATATTGATATACAAGTATAGTTTTTGTTAATATTTTAAATTAAAATCCATTAATATCATTTGAATTCATTTTATTTTAGTAATTGTGTTTATTTTTATGTTTATAGAAATATTGCCTTGGCAACTTTTTAATTAAAAAAAAATATATATTTTATTTCAAGTCGTTTTTTTTATGGTTTTAGTTTTAGATAACGATAATAATCCTGAACAGGATAGAATGTTTTAAAGTGAGACAAACCAGCTGAACAAAACGTCACAGAACTAATCAAATCCACTGTTAATGTGATGAAGTGATGATGTCACTTCCCGGAGGATGATGTCATTAAGGAACCGGGCTTTTTTAAAGGGATATTACAAAATACTAACAGGGGTGGACACAAATGTTTTGGGACTCAAAAAATAAAATGAAAATGTAAAACCAATTATGTATGAAATTTACATTTTGCTTTTGTGCATGTTGTTTTAAACTTTCAGCTTCAGCTACTGTGGAGGACTTTCAGATCAGACCTCACGCTCTGTTCGTTCACTCATATCGAGCTCCAGCGTTCTGTGATCACTGTGGAGAGATGCTGTGGGGTTTAGTGAGGCAGGGGCTTAAGTGTGAAGGTAAAGGTCTAAACAGCTTTACATTAAGCATTACATTAGAGGGAGAAACAGACCACAGTGTGTTCATCTTTTGTCACTATCTTTGTGTTAGGCTGTGGGCTGAACTACCACAAACGGTGTGCCTTTAAAATCCCAAACAACTGCAGTGGCATCCGTAAACGTCGACTATCTAACGTGTCCCTCACCGGCCTGACCAACACTCGCTCTGTGTCTGCTGAACGCTCTCCCAGCACCTCTGATGAAGCTTTACTGGTGAGTTTGATGTCAATATCAGATCCACAGCACATTATATCAGATGTTCCCTCCCTTAGTCACAAAATATAGAATACTCAAATATAAGTGTTCAAATAAAAAAATATAGACCATATAAATCTTACAAATACAACAGGTTTTGCCCTAATAATCTCAGATGTTATTGATCGTAGATTTGGCCCGTTTGTAGACCCTATGGCACTACTACATGTGTATCCTGTTTATTAACACTACTCAATCTCTGTTTGTCTCTCTACCTCTCCCCAAACATCCTTTCATTCCTGCCCAGTCTCCTGTCAGTCCTAGCATGGAGGTAGGCATTAATTCAGCTTTGACTAACCTCCTTGTGATATTTTGTCGGTCATACACCCCCTGTTTTAATGCAATATGAAAAAATGAAATCTGTTTAATAAAGGGGTGATAGAGAAAAGCATCTACTATTAATATGTACTGTTTGAATATCTTTGACTATACTATTATATATATATGTGTCAAAGGGCTGTCAAAAGATTAATCGTGATTAATCACATCCAAAATAAAAGTTTGTGTTTGCATAATATATGTGTATGTACTGTGTACAATTATTTATATATATAAAAACACACACAATCATGTATATATTCAAGTTTTTTTTATATATTTATATATAAAATATTTATATATAATATAAATTATATAAATGTATATACAGTATATAAATGTAAATATTTCTTAAATATATACATGAATGTATATGTATTTATACATAATAATTATACACAGTACACACACATATATTATGCAAACACAAACTTTTATTTTGGATGTGATTAATCATGATTAATCTTTTGACAGCCCTAATATATATATATATATATAAATACACACACACCATACACACTACCACAAAATCTAAAGAAAATCTCTTATGCTCACCAAGGCTGCATTAATTGGATCAAAAATACAGTGAAAACAGTAATATTGTGAAATAATTATTCAATATTATTTATTACAAATGTAAAATAACTGTTTTCTATTTGAATCTGTTTTACAATGTAATTTATTTATGTGAGCACAGCTGAATTTTCAGCCACCTTTACTCCAGTCTTCAGTGTCACATGATTCTTCAGAAATCATTCTAATATGCTGATTTGATACTCAAGAAACATTTCTTAACATCTATCAATGTTGAAGACGGTTGTGCTGCGTAATATTTTTGTAGAAACCATGATACATTTTAGGACTCAGAAAGTTAAAAAGAACAGCATTTATTTGAAAAATAAATGTTTTGAGACAATATAAATGTTTGTACCGTCACTGTTGCTCAATTAAATGCATCCTTGCTGAATAAAAGTGTTTTATATACATATATGTTAAAAAAATATATTCAGTTTCTATATTTATCTGTCCAATTATCTTTTGTTGCCGCATTTACAGTGAACCTGAGTTCTGAGTGTTTGCTCCTTTTAAATTTAGTGAGCCAGCCATGTCGTTCTTTTCTCTAAGAGGTTAAGACATTTTAACCTGACACCACAAATGTTGTGGTACACGTGTAGTTTGTTTGAAGAAAACTGTTAATCGGCTGTTGACGGCAGAATCAAACATCTGTTAGCTGCTCTCTAATCTGTTCCCTACACCTAAGACAGGTTACAGCAAATGATCTGCATCTGTACGATTACCTTACCTTGCACATGCATCTTCTTAAGGCCTTTGGTGAAGTGTACAACATGGCAACAGGAAGCTATTGATCATTTTCTTTCTTTAGAGCACATTGAATAGTTGATTATGCACACCTGCGTGATGTCAGATCTATTCACAACAGGTGGTAAGACATCTGCATCTTTGCCAATCAGCAGCACATTAAAGATCAGCTTGATGAGAAAGTTGTTGTTCTGAGTTGATGCAAATTCATCAAAGCTCAGCATATACAACAATCTCCCTCAGCGTGAACCTCGTAGGGCCTTTGTGTTTTTCTTCACCTAATCGAGAGCGGGGTGGTGCTGACTTGGCTCGTGTTAATAATACCAGAGAACCTGTGTGACAAAGTAATCCTTTTTATTTACCTTTGTTTTTTTAACCTTTGCATGATATATCACTAAAAAGCAGTCATAGGTTTGATCTATTTTTTATTTATTTTTTTATATAGACCAGGCTACACGGTTTATTTTTGAAAGGTAATTTCTGTATGAATACATAACTTAAAATATTGGCCAAAATCTGTTCAAAAAAGGATACCGTTGTTTTTTGTGACAACATGCCCCAATTGTCACACTATACGGGGTAAGTTGTCACAATGGAAGCTGCTACTGTTGTACTGTATTATAGGCTCTTCAGCAAAATGCACACAGTGAACAATTATAAAACCTAAAACTATTCGCAAAAATGTAAAAGGTACTGCACAAAAATATCAAACAATTGGTTTGATGAACAAAAATGTAAATTGTATAATTCATTACGGTCACACTTTAGTTTAGGGTCCAATTCTCACTATTAACTATGACTTCTCAATAAACTCCTAATTACTGCTTGTAAAGTAGTTTTTAAGTTTAGGTGTTGGGTAGGATTAAGGAATGTAGAATGTAGAATATGATCATGCAGAATAAGGCATTAATATGTGCTTTATAAGTCATAATAAACAGCCAATATTCTAGTAATATGCATGCCAATAAGCAACTAGTAATAGTGAGAATTGGACCCTAAACTAAAGAGTTACCTTCATAACATACAAATTCATAATGTGACAATTAGCCCCAATATAAGTGTGACACTTACCCTGACCTGACATTTATGAAAAATGCTGCCCATACATATAGCCCTTGTGTTGTGCGGATGTCCTATAAACTTTCTACATTACAATCTATATTATTTGTCCACAGCAAAAAACACCATCAGACATCTTTCCTGGAAGAGGCCGCTCCAACTCTCAGTCCTATATAGGTCGGCCAATAGAGTTAGACAAGATCCTGCTGTCTAAAGTGAAGGTGCCACACACATTAGTGGTCCATTCATACACACGCCCCACCGTTTGCCAGCACTGCAAGAAGCTCCTCAAGGGCCTCTTCCGTCAGGGTTTACAGTGCAAAGGTAGGAGCGTAACATTTTTAAGCTACGGCTGTGAAATTATTGTCATACAGTAATTGTTTTAGTGTCTTATTGCTTTGCATATTAATGTGCCTCGACTAAATCCCCCCTGATCCTGATGTTTCCATGTAATTTGAATTCTCTGTAATACAATTTTATTAACGCATCTGAGCTTACATTGGATAATGGTCACTAATTGCTGGACTCATTACTTGCTCAAATTAACATTGCAGTTTATTCACAAAATCCATCAAACTAATTACAACAAGTACACAAATGTGTTTAATATAATATTCACTATAATATCTCCAGCAGATATGACGTTTTGCTATTACGTGCACGGTGCATTGTATTAGGCAGAGAATAAAACTCAGTATAGGGCTGTGTTTAAAATGGAATACTAGCTATCTATAAAATATACTGACTACTATTTTTTTAAACTATAATATGAAACGATTTGACTATGCAAATATTGGTTGAATTTAGACCTGGACGATTCTGGATAAATTGAGAATATTTGTTTTTGTTTGTTTAAAATAGAGATCATGATTCTCCCACGATTCTGAATAGATCACTAAACAAACAAACAACAACAAAACATGTAATTTACTAGAGGTTCTGACAAAATGTTGAACAAAATTGAACGAATCTCTTGAATTATTCAATGACAAATACAGTTTTTAACAGTCACTTGTCGCCACCTACTGGTGTAATGATGATCCTACATCCTATCCTATCATATAATCCTTATTTGAAGTGTCAAGTTACTTTGGATCACTGCCGTAGACATCAGTGTTTATGTCCAAACTGTGATAATTTGATTTATTTAAACAGAAATAATAATACTTTGAGGTGAAAACACACACTCTCCGGCAGCACGAACACAGATTTGAATCGCTATGATCGTACTTGTCAAAGGTTTAATAGACATAGCCGAATCGTTGTCATTTAGGAATAAGATCGCATGGGTGTTTGAATCGAGATCTTTTAACAATTAATTGTGAAGCTTAATTTGAAATAGCATAACACTTACTATTTTTGCCATATAAAAATACTTCATGTTGAATGTTTCATTTAGTGCATAGTATTTTTTTAACATAAAATATGAAAAAGTATTATTATACAAATATTGACCTAATTAAAAAATAGCATATTCGCTTATAAATTACTATTTCTGGCATACAAAAATACTTAATGTTTAATCTAGTGCATTCTGGAAATAAATGTTATTTTTCAGTTTATTTTTAATCCAGTTAAGCATTAAAAAAACTAACCTTTGGCAATACTATTAATAAATAGTCAATAGCAATAGAGATGTTAAAATGGTGCGCTATGGTTGTGTTTGCCATTCTGGCAAACGTAGTAGATCAAAAGCAGCATTCCATGCATAAATAAAATTTGCATATGGCACATGTTGCAAAAATAGTAGGTGTAGTATTCCAAACATAGTCTATCCTTAGTTTATTAGGTGCCAATATTTCATGTATTTATGCTCGCTTTACAGATCCTACATTCTGATAACACTGTACAGTTTAACAGATCATAGAATTTGTTGATCCTTTTGTGTCATCTAGAACAGAACATAAATATACAGTGACACAACAGCTGCTTTTATATACGATGTGTTTGTGTAAGGGGAATATATGCCATGTGCCAAGCAGTAAAGAGTGCAGTTGGCTGGGCTGTTACAAACAGCTTTAATGTTCATGTGTTCAATGTGCGAGGTCTCAGCCTGTCAGCCACCGGCACAACAGGAACTCATATGTTTATGTGCCAGATTGGTAGTAAACTCTCTCCCTCACTCCCCCCCTTTAACTCTTTCTCCCTCTCTCTGTCGCTCTGTCATTATTCTCTACTCTCTTTTCCCTCACACCGTCTCAGATTGCAAATTTAACTGCCATAAAAGATGTGCACCCAAAGTGCCAAACAACTGCCTCGGAGAGGTGTCAAGAAACGGAGGCAAGTCTAACTTTAGTCTTCATGCCAATCAATGATCAACACTGCATTTTCACGACAAAAACAACAATATTTATCTCACTAAACATTAAATGCTATGTGAACATCATACTCCATACATACAATTGTGTGCTCAGATGAAAAAAAAAAAAAACGGGGTAATGTTGTAAGACTGAACCTGTTTGTTTATATCACTGAAACTGATTAACCTAAAATTGATATTATCAATAATTTGTATTATTAGTTATAATACCAGAGCAAAAACAAAAGAAGGAATTTCTTTCTGCAAATTTATAGTAAGCACAACATTTTCTGTAAAGGCTAAAGAACAATGACATAACTGCAAAAGGGACTCTATTGTAATATCCCTTATTTATATTATAATATTATTACTCTGGACTTTTATGAATGGACATTCAAAATACTAATTTTCTGCTTTCTAGTGTTGGTGGTGTTAAACTGACAGTTTACACACATACATCACGTGACTTACATTGTCTTACTTTCCTGTTCACTCCAATCCCCTTCTTCTTCTTATTGCTGATAGATCTGTTAAGTCCTGGGGCTGAATCAGATGTGGTCATGGAGGAGGGATGTGATGACCATGACGGGGACAGGCATAGTCCACTTAACGATGACATGGAAGAGTCTCTGGTGGCAGACTCCGCTGCTCTTTTGGAAGCTGGACATTGTGAGCTTGGAGATTTCCAAGACCAAGACCCAGATGAATCCAACAGAATCATCAGGTAGCTCCTCGTCACCTCTAGAAGCCCTATACAAATACAAATAAATGTCACAAATAGTTGACTTTTGTCCAAAAACTTGTCTCTGTCAGTGACTAAAACTAGTAAATGCAAAATAAATTAACAAACGACTGCAAATACCGTTCAAAAGTCTAGGGTTGGTAAGATGCTCTTATGCTCACCAAGGCTGCATTTATTTGATCAAAAATACAGTAAAATTGTTTTCTATTTAATATATTTAAGAATTAAATCTATTCCTGTGATCGTACATTTTTTCAGCAGCCATTATTTCAGTCTTCAGTGTCGCATTATGTTTCAGAAATCATCTTAATATATCTAATATCATTCTAACATTTCTTATCATCAATATTGAAAACAGTTGCACTGCTTAATATTTACCGTATGTGGAAACTGATACATTTTTCCAGCATTTTTTGATGAATTGAAAGTAAAAAAAAACTGTAATGTAATGCATCCTTGCTGAATAAAAGTATTAATTTCTTTTTGTTTTTAAACGGTAGGTAACTATTACAGTACAACGGAGATTTTATAAAATAAAAGTACCTAATATTAAGGACAAATGCATAAAATACATTCCCAAACAGGAAAAATTTAACAAAAACTATAAAAACTGAACTTACGAGTAGTCTTGCTGTGTACTGGGTAACAATTGGAGTTAAAACATATTGTTGTTATCGTTGTTTCTTTGAGGTCAAGTATAAAATAAAAATAGTAACTATTCAGCAAAGGTATTTGAATGCTATGAATCCTGACCTGCAATTGACATTTTCTAGAAGGTTTTGACATGTCACCGTGTTTGTAAGCCCTTCCACCAGCAACAACATCCCACTTATGCGGGTGGTTCAGTCTGTCAAACACACCAAGAGGAAAAGCAGCAGTGTTATGAAAGAAGGCTGGCTTGTGCATTTCACCAGCAAAGACACATTGGTAAGTGCTCTGGGTTTCCATTATAAACCTTATGAATTCATGTGTGGATTACCAAGTGAACTTTGCATTCTGTTCCTGATCATTTCTAGTATCTGTTGTTTTTTCTTCACACTAGCGTAAGAGACATTACTGGCGACTCGACAGCAAGTGCATTACCCTGTTCCAGAATGACACCGGGAGCAAATACTATAAGGTGACTTCAACTATCAGGTCAAAAAATTAAGTTTGACACTTGAAACTCACATTAACAAATGAATCTAGGAAGTATCTTGAGGGCTCTCATTATTTCTTTCGAGAACATTGATAGTTCGTCTTGATAGGTTTCATGGATCACTGCACACATCAGATCCACATGCATGTCTCTGCAATATCATTGAGGTTTCAGCTTTCAGATAGACCTCTTTGACTCTCTTCAACAGGAAATTCCTCTATCTGAGGTGTTGTCTCTGGAACCAGCGAAAACATTCAACCTTCTCCCTGAGGGTGCCAACCCACACTGCTTTGAGATTGCCACAACAACTCTAGTGTACTATGTAGGAGAGAACCTGGCTACGTCGGGCTACGGAAGCAGTGTGCTTGTTAGCGGCTTGGGACAGGACGTGGCCCGCATGTGGGAGATGGCCATCCAGCATGCACTTATGCCGGTCATCGCCAAGGGCATATCTCACGGCAGCCATCACAGCTACCACAGTATGAACTTCATGGTGAAACATTTAAGGGCTTGTCCTCAAGGGGGAAACCGCTACGAATACAGAAATGCAGTGCAGTTGTAATATTCCCTTTCGAGTTTTCTAAGCTTTGTAAAATTTGACACTTTGCTTCTGCCAGAAAACTGCAGGGCAAGTATAGCTGAGACCAAATTTGTGTACGAGTATGTAGTGCATTTGAAAAATACCTTCTTGCTCATTATTAAAATACATTCTATAAGAATGCAGCAGTGTAGGAGTATATACAATCCTTGCATATGGCATATTGGTATTGCCATTAGACATGCAATATTAACTGCGCTGCAATTTTCAGCTATTTGCAAATATGACAGCTCCTCTCTCATGGCCTCATGGGATAGTAAAATGTCCACTGGTAGCATTTTCATGAATGTTGGGTATTCGGACATACTACTTATTTCATGCACTGCTTTTGGGATACTGTGTTAGGAAAATATCTGGACACTTTTTTTTGGAAACGATGTCTATGAAATCACATCCAGACATTCGGGATAATTCACTTATGGCATTTATGGCATTATACAGCAAAATGACCACCTTAAAATATTTTTTTTGTACACAAAAATTAAATACTTGCAGCGATATATTGTATTCTAACAATGAAAAGTGTGCTTGCCTCTCCCAGTGTTATTTTAGTATTATCTATATAGTATTATAGTATTCATTAATATTTAGAATTTGATTTTATTTGTATATTTTCAATATATATGGCTTTAATTAATTTTTAATTCGGTTGTAGTAATTTTGGTTCTCATTTTATTTCAGTTATTTGCTAAATAAATTTTCGTTTAAGTTGGACTTTTTCATTGAATACTTATATTTTATTTTATTTCAGCTTTATTTTAATGAACAAAAACACGGCCCCCCTCACATCAGTATCGTGCAGGTTTCATTTCGATTTTATTTCGAGTTTTCTCTGAGGTGATTTTAAAAACGCAAGCCTCATCATGATGAGGTTGTCATGATTTTATTGTCAAGTGTTTCTTTTTCAGGTAGAATAAATGAGTAAAGGTGTAAATCTGAGGCTATGGCATTCAATACAAGAGATACATAATGATATTTTTTTTTTCTTGTTTTGTTTTTCACACAAACAGAAGAGGTCTCCATTAGCATCTCTGTATCCAACTGCCAGATCCAGGAGAATGTGGTAAACATTTTTTTTTAATATATATATATATATATATTTGGAGACATATAATAATATCTCATATTCTTTATCAAGCTTTGTTTCTGTGTGCAAGAGCTCACCGTTCTTGTCGGTTTGCCTATAAGTGCAACCTTGAGTTCCAGTGTGACATAAACACACAATGCCTCTTGGAGATTATTTTGATTACCTGCTTGGCCATGGGGTTGCCATGGTTACGCAAGTCTTTCTAACAGAGTCCAAGTGAGATGTGGAAATACTGTAGCTCTTTAGGCTACTGGTTTGAATTCAGCTATTGTTACAGTAAAAAAAAAAAAAAAACTAGTAGATCCAAAGAAATCTGATGTATCAAGCATTGCTTCCGAGCTTTGGGAACAGCCCATTTTGGCACATACGCTTACATTTTGTTTCTGTTTTTCTTACAGGATATTAGCACAGTGTATCAGATTTTCCCTGATGAAGTACTTGGCTCTGGGCAATTTGGCATTGTCTATGGAGGTAATGTATCAGTCTTTTTACAGGGAGTTCTTTGACATGGGCACCCAGTGAGGAATTGTTTTGGAATCTGTATACTAGGAGAATATTTAATGCATATTTTACTGTATTCAAATATTTTTAAATTTAAATACAGATTTTCAGGACAAATGTGGCTCAACCTAGTTCAATGATCAATGAATGTATAACGAGGATCAACTTTATTTGAATATTTACAGTAAATAGCCATTTACATATAGCCATACTTCACATCCAATAAATTAATAATAAAAATGCACATCATCCTTTCTGATATAATGCAGGGAAACACAGGAAAACGGGCAGAGATGTTGCCATCAAGATCATAGATAAGCTGCGATTTCCCACCAAGCAGGAAAGTCAACTGCGCAATGAAGTCGCCATTCTTCAGGTAAACACAGAAATAACACACTATACAAAGACTGGTGTGTGTGTGTGTGTGTGTGTGTGTGTGTGTGTGTGTGTGTGTGTGTGTGTGTGTGTGTGTGTGTGTGTGTCTCACTTTAGATTAGGGTCCAATTCTAACTACAGTATTACCTACGACTTTTGCCTCATTACTGCTCCTAATTACTGCTCATATATAGTTAGTAAAGTAGTTGTTAGGTTTAGATGTTGGGTAGGATTAAGGGATGTAGAATATGGTCATGCAGAATAAGGCATCCATATGTGCTTTATGAGTACTAATAAACAGCCAATATCCTAATATGCATGCTAATTAACAACTAGTTAATAGTAAGAATATACATCTACTGTATAGATGTATAGATACTGTATATACTGTATGTGTTTGTGTGTGTGTGTTTGTATTTAATATGTGCAATGTGCATTTAATGCTACTACTACTAACAAATTAATATAATATATTAATAATATTATTATTATTAAATGCATATTAAATCCAAATTTGTACAAATGTATTTAGATTAAACATCTATATTACAAAATTGGCAATTTTGTCATTTTATAATTAGATGTCATGTCTGTCTTCTGCAGAACCTCCACCATCCTGGCATTGTCAACCTCGAGTGCATGTTTGAGACACCAGAGCGTGTCTTTGTTGTCATGGAAAAGCTCCATGGCGACATGTTGGAGATGATACTGTCAAGTGAGAAGGGAAGGCTGCCAGAACGCATCACCAAGTTTCTCGTTTCGCAGGTACATCTCACAGGCACCGCACAACGCAACAGTCAGTATACACTCAATCCCGTATAAATATTTGAAGTTTCGCATTTTTATTTACAATTTCTTTTGTTTCACACCGCATTGTAGTTATAATGCTGTTCCGCTCTTTTCCCAGATTCTCGTCGCTCTCCGCCACCTTCACTTCAAAAACATCGTTCACTGTGATCTCAAACCCGAGAATGTTTTGTTAGCCTCCGCTGACTCTTTTCCACAAGTGAGTAAAATCCGAACAGAGCGAAAAGCGACAACAAAAAGAAAGGAAATATCTGAATGAAGTGAGGCCACACCGAAATTAACATAAATGGATCTGTTTTTGCAAATGTGCAAGAATAAAAGATGGTAATTATAGCGTTCTCGTGGTGTGTTCGAGGCACAGGGTTTGTGTGTGTCTCTACATTCTAATGAAAGATTTCTAAATTATCCTCCCATTGTTTCTTCTGTCTGCTGCACAAGCTTGTCTCTGGAAGCTCTCAAGCAGAAACATGACTCACTGTTTGAGAGCAGGCAAACATTTTGGAGGAATACTAAACAAATCACTGCGTGTCATTTACAAATATTTTGCAAAGGTGGAAGCAGAACTGGAGCTGTCAACATCTGAGCTCGGCTCCCGTTTCCTCGGGTGCTTGTTGCTGTGCTTAAGCGAATGTTTTAAAGGTAGAAAGTGTAGACCAGCAGGAGATGCATTGTAACCACATCCAACTGGGTGATAATTTCACTCGACTTTCGTTCAGACCGTGACAACTGATCATTACGACGTCTGTGGTGTTAAAAGCTAGCTCCGGAACAAAAGGATGTTATTTTTTTGGTCTTTTGTGCATCTCAGTCCTAGTCGAATAAAATAGCCAGTTCCTCCTGGCGTCTGCTCATTGCAAAGCTCATTATTCCTCGGTTTGTCTTGCAGGTGAAGCTGTGTGATTTCGGCTTTGCACGTATTATTGGTGAGAAGTCTTTTAGGCGTTCGGTGGTAGGCACCCCGGCGTACCTCGCCCCGGAGGTGCTTAGGAACAAGGGCTACAACCGCTCGCTGGACATGTGGTCCGTGGGTGTTATCGTCTATGTCAGTCTCAGTGGAACGTTCCCCTTTAATGAGGATGAAGACATCCACGATCAAATCCAGAATGCTGCGTTCATGTACCCACCCAACCCCTGGAAAACAGTGACCCCAGAGGGTAAGTTTTGGGGGAGAACTTTGGAACCAAACCATCAATGAATGTGGAATCAAAGTAAAGTTTAAAGGGATAGTTCTGTCATCATTTACTGCATGAGGAAAACAAAAGAATATTCTAAAATAAAACATTTCAGTCATTTTTGGTCATTAGGGTGAGATCCTGTTGACTTTCATTGTATAGACAAACGCCGTTTTAAAAAAATCCAAAAATCTTAGTATGTGTTCCACAGAAGAAAGTCGCCAAATTAGATTTAGCAGTACTTAGAAAGGTTTTTAAATACTGAGATAACCATTTAAAACAAGTCAGAAGCTAGCTGTATTAACCTCTCTAAGCTGGAAGCGATTTAGACTCCGTTATGTGTGTGTTAATCCTTAAAAATGTAAGCGGTAATCCAGTCACAGAGCTATTTTCACGAATCCCATCACATGTGAAGAACCTTATTTGGATAGTTATTATGAATTAACTTTCATTAGCTAATATCCCTGCTAATGTACAAATATGACCTATGTACTGCTATTTCTACTGACGTTCGCCCAGATATTAAACTCTATTTTGAAGTCATGCTTGATGTTCCTGTTGTTCTAATTATCTCCGCCCTGTGACTGTACGCATAGGTGACCTCAACTCAACTACTTGGCTCATAGTTCATGATCTAGGTAGATATGGTCAGGATTAATTCAGAGTAAAGACCAGAGGGGGAAAAAAACTGAATTGAGGTCTTGAATAGGTAATATTAACGTTTAAGTCATATGCAATCTGTGCAAAATCTGTATGAATAGAATTGACCTTCATCTCATTACCTTAACTACATTTTTGATGCCCTCACCTTTGACCCTGTTTATTTACTAATGCCCTCTTTCTTCCTCATTAAAATAGCAAGAGAACCAGAGACCACACTTTACTTACTTAAGAACACTGGCAATTGGAACAAATTATTCACATAGACTTTTATTTATTTATATAGTTTGGCTGGTATCAAGTATGGCCATTTTAACAATTACTTTCTGTTTTTTAACTGTTTTAATTGAATTTGTTCCTGTTTACTGTGAAGTGAAAATAATTAAGTGGCATAACAAAGAGTATCCCAAAAACGCTTTATAAAACAAGTAGCAAAACAAAGGGAGAAATTACAGAACAAATTAGAAGTTAGATTCGATTTTACTGCAACGCATTTACATACATGAACATTTTCTCTGTAATTTTCAATATATATATTTTTATTTTATTTTAATATAATAATTTAAATATAGATACTTTTCATAATGTATTAAATCTATCAACTTTGCGTGACTACCCTGCTTCCAAGCTGATGGTAAACTGTGTAAATGTGTAAGAGAGAGAGTTGGAAGAGAAGAAAGGGGGAAAGAAAAGATGAAGAGAAGAGAGGGCAAGGGTTAAAGAAAGAGACTGGTGTGAGCGTGCTCAATTTTTGTTACGACCCATTCATGTGTATAATGCCAAACGATCCCTCAGACTAAAGCGCAGAGGCCTCAAGGTTAAGAAACTTTGGAGTGTCTCGGAAATTTGTGACCCCTGAAATAATGTTAACGTGATGTTGGTTTTGCTCATTATCCCTCTGGACACAAAATCCTTCAGGTTTTCCACCAAAGCCTGGTCACTGACAACCTGTTTTGTTGTTACAGCAATTGACCTCATTAATAACCTGCTGCAAGTCAAAATGAGGAAGCGCTACAGCGTGGACAAGTCTCTCAGCCATCCCTGGTTACAGGTTAGTAGATAATGACTTTGATATGCCCTGTGTAAAAAAAATATGAAATACACACAAAAATAAACTTTGTTTTTCCCCTCACAGACACATTAGGCAACTGAAATAGCAGTCTGTGTTAGAGAATATTAACATCTTAACAAGGCGATAATAACCCATAATTCCAGTGCCAATGATTAATTGAGTCGTAATCAGTTCTTACATGCATAGATGAGCATGTGATAGATATTCGCACATAGTAGGGAACTTGCAAAAAGAAGTTTAGAAATTTTTATAACATTATTTATAATCAGAAAAATATATACTGTTCAAGTACCGGTACATTAATTTTTTTTCCATCATGTTACTATATCTCGTTTCCACCCCATTTTAATTGTCAAAATAATTTCTGTCATTCTTACATGTTAAAATTAACATTTGAAATTAAATAAAGACATAAATATATTGTATATATAACTGCGGTTAATGTCCAAAATGTTAATTGTTAATGTTAATAATGTACATTTAAATTGTGCAATTAAATGAAAGTGCATGATAGTTAAAATTAATATTAAATGCAATTAGCTGAACTTTAGAGTGCTTTTTGACCTACTTCAGTAGTATATCTTTATGTGTAATTTCATAATTACTTGTATTGTCTCTTAAATTTGATTAAAGTGCACCAGCGAATGTGCTGACAAGCATCTATGATCAAATTAAATACACTAATAACATTTCTATTGAAACTTGAATGTCATGCATAGAAATATAATTATAATGGAGAAGTTGCAATTTAGTGCATTTCAGATATATTGACTTCAAATGTAATAATGAATAACACACTACAGTTAAAATGAAAATCAAGTACCTTACATGTGCTTTAGTACAAAAAAAATATTAAAACAATGATTTAAAATGTACTTTTTAATTTGACATTATTATAAAGTGCAGATTATTAAAAATGTATTTAAGGGAGTTAAATAGTAATGAAATTGTACTCAAAGTACAATTAAGTGGTCTTTTATTTCATTAATGTTTTATTAGCTGCAGTTTTTTTTTTTTTCATTTATTATTATGTCTTTATTTTCCCTATTTTTTTTTAGCAGTGTGGAACGTTTTTGATCCCTAAAAAAATATGTCATATCTTTATGTCAGGACTACCAGATGTGGCTGGACCTGCGGACTCTGGAGTGTAAAATGCAGGAGCGATATATCACCCACGAAAGCGATGATTTGCGCTGGGAGCATTTTGCAGAACAAAATGGCCTTCAGTACCCAGCCCACTTGATCAACCCTCACGCGGATGTCCGTGAAGAGGCGGAGTCTGACGAGCTCGTGATGGGCCTGCTCAGCGACAGAGTCAGTGTTCTGTAAATCGCTGCCTACCCCTTTAAGGGCACAACAACGGAACTCAAGCCAACTGTATACTGCCAAATCACCACTTTAGTCAACAGTAAATGACTTGACAATTCCTTACAGAAGTACTGCACAATTTCATTTAACAGTACACTACAGATCAAGCACAAATTTCATTAAACACACAGTGCCTAAACCACAAAAGCCAACCTAGCCATACATAACATAGACAAAAACAATCATACCCAAATATATAACTATAACACATAGTAACATGCACAAAACAACTGCACTTAAAGTACTGCCATCAAAAATTGTGTTCTTAACCTGAGAATAAAATTATTTATTATTATTATTGTTTTGCCATTAACTGGCACGACACAGTTGAAAAAAAACTATCAACAGTATTTGTTTGAATAATTTACAAAATAAGTGAAGCATAAAATGAACTTTTAAAGCCTTTTATTAACTTATTAATATTAAATTATTCTGCTATGAAAAGTCCATTAAAACCACAGATTTTGTGGTGACCTGTTGCATCAGTGATAACTTGACAAATGTATAGCAGAGAGCATTTATAGCTTTTGTGGTTTTGTGTTTATGTGTGCGTGCGTGCGTGCGTGCGTGTGCGTGTGTGTGTGTGTGTGTGTGTGGTACTTTGGAGGTTGGTTATGTTTGTGTTTTGTGCAAGTGTAAGACAGCAAAGCAACACTGCCTGTGGACTGGAGATGTTTTTTCTTTTGCTTTCTTCGGATATGTTGGGATAATAAAGTGCAGCTGGTTGTGTATGCATAAAGTATTATGTGCTCATTACAGATTTTCAGTGTGTTTCTTTCAGTGTTCCCTTTAAGTGAAGAAGAAGTGCAACACTAATGTTCTCATCAGCTGTTCTGTCTAAAAGCCTGATTAAATGTTAACAAAATATTTCTTTAGTTATATAATTATGGGTTGGAATGCGAGCAAGTCAAAGAATGGCAGTTTGGACGATAACTGGCCAAAGGTGAGTGTAAAGCCATAGTGCTTAAAAAGGATCATATACTGTGGTCTGGTGTTTTTGGCACGCTGCTGCTTCATCTTCAAATCACGTAGGAGTTATTTGCCCACAGGAAAGGTGCTTCCTAATCGACAGATGGCGCTGTATGCTTATGCTGCATGACAGCCTAAAAAGTCTCGGTGGGACAGTACAAACCTCTCTCAATACAATGGACAGACCGTTGAAAACAATAATAGAATAAAAAACAACTAAAATCAAGGAATGTAATGGATTTGGCATGGCATATTTAACAAATGTTTGAATAAGTATGGAAAGTTGTAATAAGTAGGCTAGGCTAGGCCTAAGGAGGGTGATTTAGAAAAGACTTTAGTCGTGATAGACGCCATATAGGCTATATTATTCATTTATATATTTTATTCGCGTTTGAAAAAGAGGCTGAGGTGTCAAGCCGTAGGCCTATTTTAAATGTCACGATGTTCCACAACACGTTAATTTTTTGTTGTTGTTGTTAATCATCGTCTGCAAAGTTAAAATTACTAGACATCTCTTGAACAAACTGGTCGCGAAAAATTAAATATGTCAGTTTTTAAAAGTCCATTGGGCCTATGTCTTAGGTTAAATCTCTTATTGGATACACGGATTTTTTTTTTCATTTATTCGTTTTTTTTTTCCTGTTTAGATTTATGAACAGAAACGTTTGGTTGTAGGCTTAAGTAAACATTCAATTATTTTGAGCGACATTTGTCTGTTAGCCTATCCTATAGCCTACAGGCTGTCCCACTCATTTCTATTTCTCCCCATCCTGCATGGGCTAGGCTATAGCTAGCCAGGCCTATCCAACTCATCTCAGAATGTATTTTGTCAAGAAAACGCAAAATGCGTTTTTTCTCCTTTTTCCCTGTTTAATTAGCAAAGATCCCATTCTGAAACAGCAGTCGGTGTTTATGAATCATTTACACAACCCCACCAGCAGAAGCCTATTCCTGGACAAGAGATGACGAGCTCGTGTAGCGACTGAAAGAAAGGGAAGAATCTTACAGATGGGCTGTCTATCGAGTTACTCATCATTTGAGTCTGTTTTTTCTCTTTCTCATCCAAACTCCTCCCCACAATAGATGGAGAATAGAGCCAATAGTGCAGGTGTTACACAACCAAACCAAAATGTATGCTACTGTAGGCTATGTCATATCTAATTTAAAAAAAAAACATTAAAAACAAGAAAGTCGATTGAAAACATGGATTTAAATAAAGCGTTGTGAACATAAAACCAGTTATTGTGAAGCATAAATTATTATTTTTTTAAATCAAACCATTTAAGAAAATTATATGGGTAATGTTATTTATAAATAGCAAAATTGTATAAATTATTTTGATTCAACAGTGCAGTTCAAGCCTGTCATGTAAGCTAAACTATTTTGTATGATAATGAAAATAAATTTACTTGAGTAGCCTAGCCCTATTACATTAAACGAATATTTTACTAAGTCTTTAAATCTTTCAACAGAATGTCCACAATCGGAAGAGATTTAATTGCCGTCTTTAAAATAAAAAACTAGAAGAACTTTTAACCACGCGCTATTAATTGCATTAATTTCTCAAGAGTAGCCTAATAAAAAAAATGTAAGAAACTAAAAGCCTACATTAACAGAGCGCTAAAACAGCTATTTAATATATCCTAGAACAAGAAGGGACAGTAATCAAGTAATATAAAAGCAATACATATATTAAATTATGCCTTAAAAGATTTCTTATTAACACATTTGTCTTTTTTTCTCTCTTATATACGATGTATCTGCTGGAGTTGCACATGTTTTCTAGGGAATGTGTACTCGGAAAATAGTTAGTATGCAAATGAAGAATCACAGCTTTGAAAGTGAGTAACCATATGTTCTGCAATTGCATATTAAAAAAAGGAAGGAAAAAAAAAAGGAGAGAGACAGAGATATATCCTGAAAGGATTGTTGCCGTAGTAACTCCGTTTTTCTTCATCCTGGCTGCATTGGCACAGACAATTTCACCAAAAGGAAAACAAATAGTTTCGCACGTCTGAATTATTTGGTTCTGTCAGACAAAACACGCAAATATTTTCCCCGATTCCGTGTTGAGCAGCAAACATGAAACCAGACGGTGGAAAAAAAATTATATTGGCGAATAATGACTTTTCAGTTCACGAGTCAAACAAATCAAAGTTAAGTTGATTTATCTTTGTGAATATAGGCCTATTTATTTCAAACGATAATTTTATAATCATGAATGTTAAAGTCTAAATATAAATAGCGGCTATTGTGTTATTAGGCTATTCGTTGAAAGTATTAGGCAATTTAATATTAGGCCTATTTGTTTTTAATTGACTGCTATTTAGTCAGCAATGTTTTAGTTATCCATGACATACTGTGCCTATATCGCTTGTACCTTGAATCAGACATGCCTCGCTACTGGACTGCCATAAACGAGTCATCAATTGAAAAATCTTGATTATGTGAAAACAAGTTGCGCGTGGCAGGCAGCAAAATGTGCACGTGCGGTTAGTTGTGTGGAGCTACGCGCGCGACAGCTTCATCAACCCCCAGTTATCCTCTGCTCCTTCAACGGAGAATATTCAAAGAAAGATTAAACATGTTAAAAACGGGTTTTGCTTTTATAGCCTAGTTAATTTGATATCAAATTCTGCCAGTTAGAAAAACATCTAGGCTAATGATATTGCACTGAGATTGACAGAATGGATTGAAGAATAGCTATAGCCTAAAACTCACTCCAAATTTTGCTAACTTGAATAGCCTAGGCTACTAAAATAAAATTTACATAATTAAAAATAAGGATAAAATACACGCAATATAAAATCAAATGCTGAGATAGGCTAAATTGCCTAAGTTATACAACAAAACAACTAATGTAATGCTGGGTTTTAGCCTCATTTACAAAAAAACAAAAACAAAAAAACATTCTGATCATGTAAAATATATTTTTTTTAAAAGGTAAGTAACGTGGCCAATTAACTTTTAAGCTCAATACATTTTTAATGCAGGTTTTTGTTTTTGTCTTATAACAATGATTACAGTGTTTAGGTGGTGCGCTAGGGGACGCCAAAACAGAAACTGATACAGATCAGATTTGAAAAACCAAGAGAAAATATAGGCCAAAGAACGGGTAGGCTATATTCAAGTAAATATGTAAACAATTAAAAAAGAAAAGAAAACTGTTAAGTAATAATAATACAACTATTGTAGTCAATTATTAATATATATTGGAATATTGCAAAAAAAAAAAAAGTCGTTCTTTTTTATTTAAAAACACTTTTGTGTTTACCCATAACTTGTCACAATCATTTAATTTTCATGTGTCATGTTTTCAGAGTTTCAACTTGATTTTCTTCATTAATTAAATTCAAAGTGGTTAAAATGTGCAATGAGGTTACTTCAGATGTAAGGTAGCAACTCAATTGATCAATTTCAAAGAAATTTATCAAAGAAAGTTATCAATTTTAGTGGGTTGCCATTTTTTATAGTGTATGACCATATTACATAATTATTAATCTACTGTACATCTAGTTATGGAACGAAGCAATATGTGAACTGGGTATTTGAGTATCTTAAATGAATGAATCCTGTGAAACAAGGTAAGACTAAACCCAAAGGTTCATAACTTTTGTCAGAGAACTATACTCCCATGGACTGCTTGTTGAAACCACATTAGTGTACACCTCAAAACTTTCCTTTTCGCTTAAAATATATCCTCCTGTTCTAGATTTCTCCATTGGGAAGTTGTTCAGCTGACAAATTAGACTAGCTAAATATTATGATAACCTTTTCCATCCTAATTTGTAGTGCAGCCTGCACACATGCTAGGATCAACATCAATTACAGTACAACATTTCAAGTGCATGGTTCAGAGAAATGTCAGGAAGTCAGTGAAGGGGAACGTGGGGTTTTCAGGCTGGGAGTCGAGGGGTCAGTATTCATTTCCGCAAAACCCTTAATATTAACTCTGAATTTGACCATATTCACAGTGCCCGAAATGCTGCACGGCCAATGACTGCCCGGATCAACTCAAAAATCCTGAACCGAGTGAAGATTTCATTTAAACCCTGTTTTTATGTTTTTGTTTATCAGTTCGGAGTTGTTTGGGCAACAGTGCGGATAAGAGGCTCATGCAAATTTCCGTGCAGATCGGCTAAAGCGTTTTCTCTAGCGAAGCGAAGAAACAAAAATAGCCCTGTTATTCCACCACACCCAACGTGTTGCTAAATGAGGTTATTCTGGGTTGACAGAACCCACTGCCTGGACCACTGAGAAGTCCCTCTGTGGTGGGAATTCAATAGTTGGCACTGGCTCGCATACTCTTGCCTTGCACGCATAGCGGAAGTGGAGCGATGGTCAGGTCCGTTTCCGCCCAATGAAACCCATCCCCCCAAACAAATGACCACCCCTTCATACTAACAGAGGCCAGCGCTGTAGGATAGGGCACTTTCTGCAGGGATTGGGCAGAATGGATGCACAGGGATTCTCTACGTGTTTGCGTGCTATGTGGTGGAGATTAGTGGGATTACAGGCTTGGCAGAGGGTGGTGGTGGGAGATTAAAGGCCTTCCTCTGCACAGCAGGGCAATTTTAGTACGGCTTCAGAAGGCGAGACCGGACAGTCTTAACTGCGACATGAAATATCTGTGGTGTGTAGATGATTGCTCTGCTCCTGCAGAACTGACAGTACAGAAACCTCATGCAAAGCTTGCATTTGACATTAAACAAACGATTAAAGATTAAAAGTTATATCACAACATGTAAGCATGTCAATGTAGGTCATTCATTGATGATTATAACTATTTCAATGTGTTCTTTTTCTCACATGCAGCCGTTAGTTCATTCCCTCTAAACCGATTCAACAATACAATCCTGCAGCTGAGCACTTTTAAAGAGACCTTTGAATGCGTTCCTTCACTTAAAAATTTGCACCTGACCCCCTTTTCTTATTAGTGACAAGCTTCTTAGACTAGACTTAGACTCCTTAATATTAGGCGGAAGTATGACACTAGACTCGTCAGATGCACGACTTAAAAATAATAATATATATAATCGATTATATGTATGAGCATTTTATCTGCACATTCTAAAGAATCTAACTTGACAATAAGTAAACATAGTTTTAAGATAATAATGCAAAGGACAACAATTATCAACACTATTTCATACTTGATATTTATAGGCACATTTGGGAGGGGGGGGGGGTATGAAAGTAGACAAGAGTTATGGGTAAACCTTTATTTTACAGTGTCCCTGTTACACACTTTACATGTTATTACTATAGTAACACAGTCAATTATGCATAGTTACATGCAGCTAACCCTAAACCAAACATTAACCATATTTATATAGTAAGTACATGTATTTAATTACTATTAATTGTATAATTACACTATAACAAGGACACAGTGTGTAACCGAGTTATGTAAGGACACATTCCCTACAAAGTTTTGAGATATTATACCCCCAAAAAACAACAGGCTTTCAATAGTTGCAAAAAACAAAGGACAATTTATCACCAACTATTTGAAGATGAAATTATTCTTTTTAAACTAACTGAGTGAACATTTTTAAAAACTTTGTTAAATAGCTTGTGCCTCTTAATATGCCCCGTTTGTAAGCTAATTACTGTTAATGTAGGTTGCGGTGAAGCTAGGCTTTATAAAATAATAATTTAAAAAATCTACTAAATTCCTAAACCGTGTACACTTCATAACACTCAGCAGTTGTGCAATTTTTATTTTAAACATTTGTAAATAAAACAGAAGGCGCAAGCAAGTTAATAAAAAACAAACGACTTATGGAATAATTGAAGCATCTTTAGCAAAACCAGCAACTAAGTCTTTAGTGATGTAATTGTATCAGTTGCATACAGAATTTTTGTTCTTTGCACACTGATAAAAAAAGTAAAAAGGCATCGATTGAATACCTGTATTATGGAAAACTTTTTTAACGGCATTATTTTTGCAGGTATCATGTGACAGTGTCATTTTGCCATTTTACATCATGCTACTAGCATATGTGCAGGATTTTTTCTCTCTTTTTTTTTGGGTGATGACTGACAGCTCGTCTTTTTTTCCCCTTTTTATTCTGTCAGTTTTGTCTACGGTCTAAAAGTTCTAAAACCTCTAAAACCTTTATTTGATCAATTCGGCACATAAAGGAGTTGGGTTCGAGGCAGTATTTCGTTTTCCTTTCTACGCTCTGTACAATTTTCTCTCAGTGCCCTATTGTTTTGTCATTCACTGTCCACAGTTAAAATAACGCACCTGACAAGCAATCCAACCACTCGGACCAAATTAGACATCATTTCTCACAGAGACAAAAAAGCCTTTCTAGGCTCAAAATGTCCTCCTCATTTTTTAGTTTTCGACGATTTGGTCAGTGTTTCCACACCTAAAAAGCACAAAAGTCTTTGCTTGAAGGCTGCTCTCACATAGACATTGTATATATAAAACAGTTTTCTGTATAAAGTATTTCTGCATTAACCTCCTATCACTGTAAACAGACGAAGTTCCATTATTTAGTATTTCCCACAAGACGTGACGTTGCGGCAGCATGCAAACAGTAAACAGCCATCAGATCCGCCTCCTAATACTTACAAACATATACAACACATAAGCCTCATTTCTTTCCTGCGACAAACAACATGACTGCACTCAGTTTCATTTAGCGTATCTTCTCAAAAGGACAAAGAACTTGGAGGTCATAATGAAGGGTATGTGCAGTGGTTGATTGGAAAAATTAGTAATTGTGCAAGCATCTCTCCAGCCACTGGCTGTTTTAATGAGTAAATATTAACAGTAATGGCATGCAATTTCCCGTGGTGGTGCTCACCTTGCTCTTGGTTATTCGCTCTAGTGACACTGGCTTTGTTTAGCTGAGGCTGTGCCTTACATCACCTTGGTAACCATAATCATAAAAGCCCCCCTAAGTGCGAAGGAGAAAATTAGAGTCCAAGATTTAATAAGGGGTCTTATGATAAACCAATGTTCTAAGGGATAAAAAATGAGGACATTTTTCCCCTATCTCTCTCTCTCTCTGCAGATATGAACGTCATTTCAATGGTAGTGCGAGAAATTCAATAACTGTCCATTAGTGAGATCCAAGGATAGCTCAGATTTGATAGGAAAAGAAAATAAGGAGTCTGTTGATTGTTTTCCTCCCTCTCTCTGGTTAGCCTGTTCCTCCTGTAAACAATTTTATGCTGAATTTTAATTCAAAAGAAGAGGATTTCATTCATTAATACACCTGACGAGCAGGGGAGAGTAATCTGGCAGAACCGTGGTGGGGGAATATCTGTGTTCACCACCATATTCGAAAAGATGTGAAAATTAGACATTTTAAGCTAAAGTTGGCGGCTGAAGTTCTGTACGCCATTATTTCAGCAGAAAATGGCATTGTCTCTATTATGTCTTTAAAGGTGTTTTAAGGAGTCCCCACCCCCACACCTCCACAAGTAACCTCTGTAATGCTGAAAGTGTGTCTTGTTTTGATATTTTTCAAAGGTCATCAGCCTACAGATACGGAGCTGTGCAACGACAGCAAAGGTTAATTGAAATGAAGAATTTATTTTTGGTCACTAAATACCATTGCTGTCAGCGCCCATGCGTTCTTTCTTTAATTGTCTTTCCAACTATTCTCCAGCTGATGAGACTGTCATGTGGTTGTGCAGGTCGATGTGTGAGAAGCTCCTCTGAAAATCAACCGTCACCGTCACCGTCACCCATGTGGTGTATTCACTAACTTTATCCTCTCAGTGGCATTAAGAACAAGCCAAGTGCTCGCCAAGAAAGGAGAGCGAGGAGCGAAAGGAGGGAGAAGAGAGCAAAGTTTACCTTCCACTTCAGTAGCTCTATAAAGGGCTGAAGATGAAAGGTGCTATTTGGTTTGTGGGACAAACTGAACTCTGATTCTGCTATGAATAGACTTCTTCATAGCCATAGGCCTGCATACAGTTCTACACTTGTTTTAATGGGACACTTTTACGGGACACTTTTACTAATAAATACCTTTAACCACTAAGGGAATGTAAAAAATCTATCCATCCATCCATCCAAAAGTAGAACGCTACTAAATTAATACATTTAGTTAATTTTATACTTACCAGTAATTAACTTCTTTATCCAGCGAGTAGTAGTGTAGCGTGACCAAACGGTACTAAGACGCTGTTTTTAACACTGAAGTAAAGATCAAATGCAAACACAGAACGTTGTAAAATCCGATTCATTTTAGTAAATCAGTTCGGCCTAAATAATCTCGAAAACTCATATTCATTCAATGGTCCTCTCTCACATATCTAGTTTTGGAAAGTTCGATTTATTCCAGTGAATCGGTTTGTTTGGAAGGTTCGTGTAAATTAACAGATTCGTAAAAACGATTAATCGATTTGACTATAAAATATTTTCGACTTGGTTATGTATTAGAATTTTTTTTTTTAGCTGTATTTAGTATACATTTACCCTAATTCATTACACAAAATCATCTAAGTATGCTAAGTATATATTTACATTTTTTTTCCCACCACGCGTCACATATACTTTGCCTTCCTGACATCAGTGTTAGCATAAAGACTCTAATTAGAAAGTCACATGAAGTGAGCCACTGTGCTTCCAGCTTTAAACACTGTCACATGGCTCAAAAATAGCTGCTGTTTGCTCAGTGTGACTGGAGGGATTTTACCTGAATTTCAGCATATCAAACACCTTTTCAAACTGCTGCTTTGACAAGTTTCTTGACTGTCGCCCTGGCTGAAGTGACCGTGGTATATAAACAGGATTCTTTGGTGAGTAAACATTTGTCTCACTGCACAAATCTGAGACTCGGATGCTAAAAGGCTTACTAAAAATAGAATAATAGGTAATAATATTAAGGATATAAGGAATATGTACATGCACTTTTTTTTTTAATGGGCCAAGCCAAAAATGGCAAAGTATTTAGTGGTCTATTAATGGTCTTAACCCTTTTAATCACAAATCACTGGTCAGAAAATAAGCAAGAATTGCACAAATGCTGCAGATAAAGGAACTCAGGGAATAGCCTTCCCAAACTTGCACACAGTTTTTTACAGGAAGAAGACTCATGAGTAGTTGAAAAATGTCTCCTAGTTTGTTTGAGTTTAATATGAGACCAAATATTCAGTAGCCTATAGGGTACAAATCCGAAACATGAGCCTGATGGACTTGTTCTCAAGCCACTTCTTTGGCGTCTTTGCAATTTGGGCAGGAGTTTTATCTTGTTGAAAAATAACATCTTATTCTTATTTAGATAACAACTTTTCATTTGTGGGAAGCAAGCCAATCTGCAATATTCTCCTATACTCCAAAGCATTAAATTACTTTTCACAGTGAAGCAGTTCACCAATACCAGGAACTAAAAAGGCTCCCGACACAATGACACCTCTTCCTCCATGCTTCACGGGGGTAGAGATGCATTTATTATTATATTTCTCAGCAGATTTTCAAAGACAACTCATATTTCATTGTGAAATCCATCACTCCACACAACTCTGCTGAGCCACTCTGAATCAAACTTCCTATATTCTGTGTTTTTCTGAGACAGCAATTGCTTTTTAAGTAATGCATTTGCTTACATTTTTGTAAAATTACTGAACAATAATTTGTGGATAAGACAATTAAAAGCTTAGTGGTAAGCCATTTTGGGCCAGGCCTTTTTTTTTTTTTGGACAGGTGTGTACATTAATGTGAACAGTCTTAACATACAAGCATCTCCATATGTCCGTACCTAGGTCCTTAAACCTGAAGCAAATCTTATCTGACAATTCATATAATATCCGCCATTGAACAACATGTGACATGTCATGCATTTACTGCCTGTTTACAAATATCCCAATAGCTAAGGTTGCCTTGCTCAGAGTTGTTTACACTAGAGATCCAACAGTATTAATCTCTGCTCGCTGAAAGAAATCTAAACAGACAGCTTGCATGGAAGAAAGCATAAACAAATCACAGTGGCCTCATGCTTTTACAATAAGTCCCGAGGACAAGAGCTGTCAGACACTATCTGCTGACCCAGTCCCCAGTCTTGGAAATGTTATCACATACTCTGAGACCTCTTTGCCAAAATCACTAGTTTGTATGCAAAAAAAACTGTTATGTTTACATATATACACACATTTTCCAGCATCATTACTCCAGTCTTTAGTCTCACAAGATCCTTCAGAAATCACACTAATATGCTGATTTGCTGCTCAATATACATTTCTTATTACTAATATCTTAGTTGAAAACAGCTGTGAAGCTGCATTTTTTTGTGTTAACTCTGATACATTTGAAACAGAAATCACATGTAACAAATATTTGCTGTAACTTAATCAATTTAATGTATCCCTGTTGAATAAAAGTATTAATTTGTTTTACAACCATTTATGCAACAAAACCAAGTATACAACATTTATAAGGAGGTTTTACATTTAATAATTATTTTTTATAAACTCTTCACATCCCTCTAAAACATTATCAAACAATTCAGCTCAATGGTCTAGTGGTTCCCCCAAAATACAACATAAAAGTTTTAAAAGAATCTGTCAAAATTTCTACTTGGTGAATCCTGTTAGAGCTTTAGTTGCTTTTCTTCAAATTTAACAGCACAAAAGAAACAAACAGCATGAAATTTCAGGACTTTCACAAAGTATGTAGACATTTGAAATGATTGCGACTGGTTAACTGCCATTTTCAATATTTCACTGTCTCTTTGTCTTTGGGGTTTCAGCCAATCAGGAACAATCATAGCTCATCAATGTAGTGCTTCAGAGAGACTGACCAGTGATTACACTCTTACAAGACAAGAGTGTGTGTGTGTGTGTGTGTGTGTGTGTGTGTGTGTGTGTGTGTGTGTGTGTGTGTGTGCGCTTTGGGCCTTCATGGGGGCTCAACTAACTTAAAATTCTTCTGTTAACCACTTTAAAAAAAAAAAATTTCAAACATGTTTGTCATTTGATATAAATATGTCCAGAATATAAATAGGACTCAAAGGCAGGATGAAACAATTTAGGCATTTTCTTTTTCTTTTCACTGCATCAGTATTTTGAGCATGATCTACATTTGGTGCAGTATTCATGATCAAACCTGTGCATATTGGCAAATATCTTTTCTTCAATTCCTCTTTTTGTCTAATCTCTTTTTCCTCTGTAGTCAGCAACCATATGCCGATGAACATCAAATGTTAGCCATGTAACAAGCAACAGAAATGAAAGCTTTAGCATAAGTTCTGCCAGGAAGACTTAATTACTACGTCACTTATTACCTTCTCATTTATCCAATCATGTCCTACTACTTACTGTATAAAAGCTCGGTACTTACACATATTTGAGTTCGCAGATGCTGACGCAACAATTACCTCCATCCTCCCCACCACCACCAGGATGGTCCTGTCCATACCTCCCTGGGGGTCGGCTGCGCCCCTGCCTTCGTCCTCAGCCAGGAAAGGCAGATCCGATCCGATATGCACTACGGACGGGGCCAACGCCAAAGAACTTTATAAATAATTGCTTGCTGGGCTGTCAATAAATTAATGCTTTGTTACATTATTATATCTCCCGAGTTTTTTAAATGGTGGAACTAGCAAGCTATTTTTCTAAAATACAAGTGTCTGGTGCATTCGTTTGTACATCTCACTCCACAATAAGCTAACAGTTTCACTTTAAATTCTGATTGAAAGAGAAAATGGCAACACATCTTGGATGGATGCCTGATCTGCAACAATAATACAATGGCTAATAGCGTGTCCACCATCTCAATTCTTTATAAATTTCATTAACTTCACGCATACATTTTTTAAAGTAAGAGGACACAATCAGATGACCTCATATTACATTCAATTAAAAACTGCAAATCAACTATTTCTCTGAGACATTTCTGTCTGCTGTTAACCCATCAGAAGGTCTGTTTGCTTAAAAAAAAAAAACTTTTGATAAGCAGTTAAAACCACTTTCATTAGCGAAATAACCTTTTTTCAGATAATCGTTTATGGCTCGAAAGAAGCACTAATCCAATCATCCCAGTAAACTAAATTATTTGCTGTAGTCATGAAAGTCCTCTTGTGAATGGTTTGGGTTTTAAGTTGACCAGTCCAAACACAAAACAAGTATAAAACCAATCCTCTACTCTTAGCACCTAAACAAAATAAATAAATAAATGAAGCAAAGCAGTAGGCGTGTATGGATGTAAGCAAGGGTAACATGTCTTAACAAGTTTATAATGAAGATGATGCCTTCTCATTCTTTCCCAGCTTTATTAACGCATTACATTTTACCCTATTAATAAGTTCAGAGAAAAACACGATTGAGCCCAACTTCAAAAGCCTCCTCCAAATATAAATCTGTCATTCAAGTCTTATCATATTAGTAATTTAAATTGTTCCTGCTTACTCCAGGGTTAAAAAGTACCATCCAGAAATTAAATTCCAATTTAATGCCTGCATTCGATTTAATGTAGCAAACAGGATGTAGAATTGCCAATTCGAATTTGAATGTAAGGACGGTAGATTTAAAATAAACTGAAATGAAAAAAATGTCATAACTAAAAGCAAAAACGATGATAGATGGATAGATAGATCTGAAGAGTCATTTCTCTTTTAACTGTTCAACAGACGGCTATGTGGCCTTTTGCAGTTATTTGTGTTTGTGTTCCACACCTTTCTGCAGCTGCATTTGGGAACAAACAGGTATTTACAGTTCATATTAACCCGACGTGCACCACAGTGTTTGTACCCTGGGAAAGGCCCATCTCCCCGAGGGCTTGCTGGGCCAATCTGGTGGTGTTGTTCCTAACCCTGGGAATCCTTGTCCACATTGTGCACACAGTGAGAAAGGTAATCCGGACGGATGGTCTCCATGAATCACCACCACATTAAGAGTTTCAGCCCTCTCATTATCCTGCACCACATTTTCCCCAGGGGGTCGGTACTGTGCCTGAGCCTCACCACATACAGCCGCTCATTACCAATCTGCCAACCAAGGCCCGGCACGGCCAGAGTCCCTGGTCTTGCACAGGTAAGGGGCCTGGTTCCTTTCTCCACCTCCATACAACATCCACAGACTCAAGGGTGAACAGAAACAGCATGCTTTTCAAAGGCGCTGCAGGTGTCACCATCCCAGAATCCATCAGCAGAACCCCTCCCCTCATATTTGCTGTCACGAAACACAGAGGCCGATAGGAGAGTCTGGAATAATGGTGCGGCGGTAAGTGTTTGCCTCACTCACACATATTCCCTCATGAGAATTTATATTCCCACAATTTCGAGATACTGATATTGGTGGGAGAGTTTGGGTTAAACGGCACTCTACCAATTAGGCTTTTTTTCCCAAGGATGTTTCCCAAGGCAAGGATGACTGTCATAGCATAGCCAAATGTAATGTCTTAAAAAAAAAAAACTCTTCCTACCTAAAAGTAAGCATATTTGCTTTTCAATTTGTGCCTAACGTTCCAAAGCGTTTTTCAAAGTTTTGTATGTAAATTTAGTGACAAAGTTAAAAAATGGCTTCAACTGTAATTAAGGAGCAGAAGCGAAACAATTTTTTGAATTAGCAAATGGTTCACTAGGTAATTTTGCTAGGATCAGTGACAGATGGTAGGAGGGCTGCAGGACCTGCTTGCTTTTGCTTCTTATTAGCTTTATTTGGAACATACACGTCCTCTTATTAATGGCTGAAGGAAAAAATACAGATGTGTCTTTTCAAACTACTGTGGCTCCTGCCTTCTTTTTTGAATATATTCACAAAAATAGGAAGTTGCGATAACGATTACATGCGTGCTTGCAATTAACTATCCATTTGTGCACAAATAAACATGCCTCTAATGTATGTTACCATGCAAACAAAATATCAGAATAGATGCTCAGTAAACTAAAAAGACACTTTAAGACTTCCGAACAATTTAAAAACATTTAAACTGAAGACCGTTAGAAATAGAACCTTGATTTATAAAAACAATACTCATGGGCTCTATGTTCGGTGTACGTCACAGATTCACCAGAGATGCATTTGAGATGCTTGGGAGTCATGTTTGTTTCCAAACACATGGCATTGTTCGGGTGAAACTCGATACCGGCGTGCCAGCTGAGTAAATGCGTGGGTTTTGCAGCTGCCGCTAATCCAATGTCTTCTGTTCCAAAGCCGAGTTTACCTGCACGGTCACCACTCATTGTCTTCCGCAGCTTCTACCTATACTTTGTCACTTCACCTGACACGAAGGCATGCTTGACTTTCCCAGGCCCTCACTGATCCAGTCCAACACTCCCTTGAGTGCTGTTTATAAAGTTCACTTAAGCTCCCTCTCTAATGTCTGCTCTGCACTGGTCATGAAAGACACTTAAGATAAATCAAATATACAGGAATAAACCAACGCTATCTCACGATCAATTCGTACGAATTTGTACAAGTGATTAAAAGGTGGCTAAATCGTACGAATTCATACAACCTCACTCGTACGAATTCGTACGATTTGTCTAAACCCACGTGATGGGTAGGCTTAGGGGCGGGTTCAGGGGTAGGTCAATCGTACAAATTCATACGAATTTGGCAACTCGTAAAATATGTACGATTTAGCAAAAATCTTACACATTCGTACGGGTGAGTTCGTATGAATTGGTACGAATTAGCCACCTCGTAAAAATCGTACGAATTGCCGTGAGATCGGGTTGAATAAACCCACACAATTTTATTACATTTATTGTAAATTACTCTCCATAAAAACTGGTAAAATAGGCCTGAAATTAATTTGTTTCTCTTTCAATAGATGGCGAATAGAGGTGCTAAACCTCAAGAAAATGCTGATCAACAACCCAGAAGTGCAAACTACATTTTATATGAAGTAATTTTCGTAGCAAGTTACCCATTACATAAATTTGGCAAAAAAAAATATATATATATATATTTCACATTTAGGTATACACACACACTGCTCAAATCTGTCAAACCTTTAAAAAAAAAGGATAACTCAGAGTATCCTGATGACAATCTCTCATCAGGTTATTATGCCATTAATTACCGTGAATAAGCCATCTGATGAAGTCGTCATGCTACTGTTAAACACTCACTTCTCAGGGTCTAGTGGTCTCAGGGGATCTGACCTCCACAGAGTGGACTGTTGATGTGTTTGAGCCAGCTGCTTACATGTTACTGTCACGATTACCTTCCCTGCATCCCAATGTCCATATTATCCATCCTAAATATGTGATATTAGATTAAGTGTGTCCCAAAGAATAGTATGTTGAAAAGAGTATGTCAAAAGTCTCCAGATGGTCTACTATTTCCAGTAGATTTTCCAAGTGTGGATCCGTGCACACTCGACCACAACTCACTGCGCTTTGGAGGAGGAACTACAAACACGAGTAAAAAGTGTTAAAAAACTACAAAACATGTCGGATATGCACGGCGACAGTGAGAGGTTTAGATAAAGGTTTGAGTGACTAATCAAAGTTTAACCAGATAAAAAATATTTATTTAAATGTTATCCGTGTTATATTTCATCTGCAATAAAAATTTGGACTTTTAAAAAGATCCGTTCGGCCATTAACTTTTAAATGCATCTTTATGCATGAATATGAGGAGAGTTCTCCGCATGAAAAACCAGCGACTGCAGATCAACGTGCTACTGCATTTCTGATACAGTAGGAAATGAAAAGAAATTAAAAGTGGAGGTTTTAGATGATTGACAGGGCAGTTTACTGTGACAGGATGCGACAGAGCAACCGTTAAAGAAGACGTGATAGTATGTCCCAAAGCTTGTCTACTCTTTTGCTACACACTCAAAACTTTTTCTTTACAAAACGAGTAGGGCTACATAGGGCTTAAAAGTAGGTGAATTGAGACGCAGCACTTGTCTCTGTTTTCATGGATTTTGATTTCCTTTGTGCCTAATGTTCAGTTCCTGTGTTTTAAGTTCCAGTTTACATTGTCTCCATTGTTATCTTGTTAGTTTCCATATTACCCTTGTATGTTACCATGTCAATCATCACCTACACCTGTCCTTCATTTAGCCCCATGCATCTAATGTATTTAAACCCTCAGTCATCCTCTGCTCAGTGTCCTGAAGGTGTTTCTTGTTATTGTTCCTTGTTTTTGTTCCTTGTTTATTAGATGTTATTTCACCGTTCATCTTAAATCTGGATGATCATAAGCCAATATGTGACAGTTACATGAATTTCATGCTTTCTTAAGCTAGTCCTTTTGATGTTGTAGAGTTAGTGAGGGGGTAAAAAACAATGGCCTTAAAAACATTAACAACTTTAATCTTTTAGAGAGAAAAAGAAACTACATTCTCACTATTTTACCTTTATAGGCTAGCAATAGCGAGCTAGCTTTGAAAGCATAAGATCCCACCCTCCCTTCAGAGTGTCCCCAAAGCTACGCCTCTTTCAAAACACGTGAACGCGTACAACGGGGCAAACAAGCGTCATGAGAAACCGCATTAAACTACCTCATGTCTCAAAGCACATAACATTACAATAATAATGAACATAAACGACTTAAAGAGCACTGACTTGTACCACCTGACTGTTGTAGATTCATTTCGGCGTTGATAGTGTTGCCATTGAAATGCATAAATTCGAGCCACAAACCTCTCAGATTACAACGTCACGGGTTTCCATTTATTCCAAATTACAGTTGTTATGGCATGAATGCAGCATAAGCTTGTTTGATTTGGTTTAGGAGGAACTGTAAGAGGTGGCTGCTGTTTTGGTTGCGTGATTGGTAACTGATGTCTGCATAACATTTTATGGTCCTACGCCTTCCACAGATTATATAAATACATATAAATACATTTAGACCACTTAACATCGGAATATGAAGGGACTTTCAACCAGCATAACAAAAAAAAATTGTGGAACAAATCACCTACCCTGCCTTTAATGTGCACAATTACGCAGGATGCATTTTCTTTCTAAACTTTAGTGTAATATAAAATTCTTCATACAATGTCGTATTTCATCTCATCTGAAATCTTTTAAAAATGCTTATATTATTATAATAATATTATTAATAATATTGATATGCTAATAAATTGCAGCGTACAGCTGAAAGCAAGAATTAATCCTGTCAAAAAGCATCACAGCGATAAACATGGATCGGGGCAAAACAAGTATCTTAATGCCATGACTGACAGATGGCTGTCAAATCAGATGAGAGTGATAAGTGCCTGGCCATTTTGGAAAAAACACAACTTCCTCTTCATGACCCTCCGACCCTTGACCTCTGACCTGACTCTTGTTCT
Organism: Phoxinus phoxinus; assembly: GCF_949152265.1. Classification (NCBI taxonomy): domain Eukaryota; kingdom Metazoa; phylum Chordata; class Actinopteri; order Cypriniformes; family Leuciscidae; genus Phoxinus; species Phoxinus phoxinus. Next base: position 23,946,736 of record NC_136888.1, read on the forward strand.
GTTTTCTTAGCTCACAGAGGGGATTCTCTACAGGTGCAGGACCAAGAGGTCACAGAGTGTGTAGCAAGTGACCACCAATTGATGCCCCTCCCAAACAAGCAGAGAGCAACGGGGATCTGACCCATGGGCTTTGTTCCTGCCCCATGTCATTGTGAGAAAGAAAGATGATGATATTGAATGACTACAAGGAGGAAGCAGTACATTCCGAGCCCAAGCAAACAAGCGTCGCACTAAAGCAAAAGGTGAAAGCGTAAGAACCTATTTAAATAAATAAACAAACAGTTCCACCACGATTTAGCGTTGCAGATAATTACCGCCCATAATGTGCAGGATGATTTCATTTAAAATGTTAGCTTAATGTGCTTTTAATTTTACTGCATTTATTACTCTCCTCCCTTATCTGTGTGGTTTCTTGTGCTAGCCTGTGTACTAATTCATACATCTACTTACTCTCTCGCTCACCCACTTGCACATTCGCTCGAGCATGCCTGCATTCACACAGTCAAGTCGAGGCACTTAGACACATTGTTGAATTCCTCATGTCCAAACTGCCAACACTTAGCTGATATGCATCTCATGGCTTATCTGTACATTAAATGGATAAATTTTATACCCCAATATGAACCTCAAGTGAAAAACAAAAGCATTTCTCACTGCATATCAAGCATAAAAAAGTCCTTCCCTATGTTGGACATCTGTGTCTCGACAGGTAAACAAACATAAATGCAACATATATGCAGTAAAATCACCACTAGATGGTAGCTTGTTGTTTACCATGTGTTGTTCATTCAGACGCAACTGAAACAGGTAGCTTGGCAACTTGGAGGTCGATAGCCGTAATAGTGCAGCTGCTTGTTCTGACAATTCAATAATTAATTCTCAGGGTTCGGTTATTTCTTCGCGACTTTGGACTGGTAACACATGCGAAATTGGATGATTGGATTTAGTGATTGTCGCTTGAGTTTAGCCAGATCGGTAGGCGGGTTTTTGGAAAATTTGGTTTTGAACATTATTTGTCAGTACTCAATCAAGGCGTCGCTTACCTGCTGAAGTGGTGATTTCAAAAGCTCCGTCCCCCTTCGGTGAGACAAATGAACGAGTGCATGTTAAAACAGGCATGTTCGAGCCATTTAAGATGTGTGAGCCACACTTCAACCATATCAAAGCAAATAACAACAATTATTTCTCTCTTTCAAATGCTGGCGATTATTTGTACTTATAGAGGTGTAATGAATAATAGCAGTTTACTAGAGGAGGGGAGGGCTCGCTCTCCCACCGGAGAGAGGAAGAATGAATTAATAGGCATCACACCACTCAGCACAGTGCGTGGTAGAGGAACAGCATGATTACAGTATGCTATCAAGAAAATTAGTTGTTTCATTTAAGTATATCCCCAGCATGCCGAAGAAACATAACAACTTGCTTTTGTTTACAGAATGCTTCATTATGTAAAGACAAGCTCAAGATTCCAAACACCTGCTACCACCAAATCACATATTCAATTATTGTGCTTGCTTAAGATCATCCAAATATTTTGTCCACTTACCAAGAGCAAAAACAGTACTAAAGTGATTATGGCTGCGGAGTCAAATTTCTGCTCCGAAGCAGCAGGGCTAGGGAATAGCGTGGCAGTAAACCTTCGTGAAATTGACTCTATATATCTCTAGAGGTCGTCTAGTGGGGTCAGAGGTCGCAACCTGCGGTCATTATTCACCCATAAAGTACTTTGATGAGTAATGTGACACTTTGTCGACAAGGTTTTCAGATAATTGTCCCAACAAAATACCGTGATTGAGTTACTCTCGGAAGGCACAACATTTTGATAGAGATATGTTATGAACATGAATCTGAATTTTAATTTTGCATGTGTCCATTTTCAGTGTAGGGCACCTATTGATTTATGGCCAACTGAAGGAGTTCACATGCAGAAATAGTTGTCAAGAGTGATGATAAAAATAAATAAGTTTGACTTCTTGTTTGTATTGAGAGACTTGTACCTTTAAGATTACTTATCAAATAAATGTGTAGGGCTTACAAGATTTTCCAGATAATTGACCCAACAAAAAGTTACTCTTGGACAGCATTTTAAGTGTGTCCATTTCACAACAGCACACAATCTATTTATCAATTAAAAATTGAGACGTTCACGTCCAGCATAAACATAGCCGGTAAGTCAAGAGAGTGTGTCTTAAGAACTAGTCTGACCAACTATCATAGTTAGGGCTAATCAGTCTTACTTTTGGAAATCAAATTAGACCAATCTATGACCAGGGGCCAGTTACATAAACTGCTAAGACTAGTTAGTCATAAAACATTTCTTTAAGACTTCATAACTTTTTTAAGTCAGTAACATAAAAATGTAGATTAGTCTTATTTGATACCGAAAAGTAAGACTGATTAACCCTAACTAACTGCTAGTTGGCGATACTAGTTCTTAAGACACAGTTTTAACTTAATGACTGTTTATGCAACTGGCCCCAGTCTAGAAGAAAAAATTAGATTACTTACTTGTAAGACTATTCTAAACAGTTTATGCAACCGGCCCGGAATAGTCATCAACACCGATAATAATAAGGGAATAAGTTTGAATTTTTGTTCGTCTTGAAGGACTTCGAGAATGCACTGGCCACGGGTTCCACCATTAATTATAAAATAAATGTGGTGTGTCGACATGGTTTTCAGACAATTGTCCCAACAAGATATGATTATTAAGTTACTCTTGGACATCATGACATTCCTTGATAGTGACGTTTTATGAACAATTTGTATTTTATTTGCTAAAATAATTTTGTGTATCGATTCAACACATTGTAAAAAATATTTTTATGATTTGTTATCGCAAAATGTTTTCTTTTGTCAAATCAACTTAGATAATTTATGTGGTTCAGATAACAATCAGATAAAAAAAAGTTTCTGTTGATTAAACCAAGCTCCTTCACTGAATTAACTAAATTTCTTTATTTCAATTAAATTAGAAATTAAGGCAACCAGGTTACTTTTTTTAGTTAAACCAACAATAATTAGTTTTACAGTGGCAGCACATAATGTATATGGGCAACTGAGGAGTTCATGTGAATGAATAGTCATAAAAAGTGATAAAAAAGACACTTTGTTTTTATTCCTATAGAGGAACTTTGAGAATGCTTTAGACATGTTCTAGCTTCAACACCAATTATAAAAACGGAGTGCAGACATCTCAGTTAAAATGTCCATTTGAAAGGGTATGCTGTTTATCTTTATGAACATACTCCTCCCAAACTTTCCTTGGAAGCTCCATTTAGCGTATTGCGTTAGAGCGTGACATTAATTATGCTGGCTTCATATAGACTTCACTACATACTCGGGGGTCTTGCAGAGGCCATGTCTTTCACTGTGCTATTATGTGGAGATGGAGGGCACCATCGAGAGATCTGCCAAGGTTGCCTTGTGTGCTTTTTGACTGACAGGAGGCCTGCGGAAACGGGGTGAGATTGGGGGAAAGGCATTGCAATGGGAACTACACTCAAGATTTGAATTGCCTTCTCCACTCCAATCAGCTTGGTGCAAGTTAAATGAAGTGCCTTTGCCCCTCCACCTCCATCCCTCTCACTCCCCATCTGCAGAAAGAGCCCAAGCAGGAGGCTGACAGCGCTACAATCAGTTTGCCATTCACCGCTGCGCTGCCCCTATTTTAACTTGTATATGTGGAAATGGCATTGATTGTTAACTCAGACCTTGGCAATTAGAGCCAAGAGAAATATTTGAAGAGTTTCGAACGGAGCCTCGCGAGTGTTTTAAAGACAGATCAGTTAAGCATTTAAGGAAGGGAAACACCATGTTTGTTTTCACCCAGCCACCGTCATTGTTTCCGTCGAGTTCGGCGACGAAGCCTCTGCAAAAAATAAGCGCTGCAACCGGGGGCGTCTTTGAGGAGACGATACGTGCGTCTCGCTCGCGTCAACGGGAGATTCGCGCGGGAGCCCAAACGACTGAGTCTGCTATTAAAAGATGTACAAGGAAAATGTACTATTTAAACAAATACTTCCCCTCGATTGCACACACAAACACATGCAAATGCTTTGACGCTCACAATGGATAACTCGGACTCAGTGTAGGAACAGGAGGTGCTGACTGAAGTATTTGTTTAAATGAATCGGCGCTATGAAAAAACAGATGCAGCAATTAGGAGCCCCATTGCCGCACACCGGAGACATGACAAGAGTGCATGACAGTGGCTTTCACCCTCACTCCCCCTTGTCTTCAACATGAGTCCTCTAACAATCCCTGTCAGGAACACTCTTTGAGAAGTGCTTGCACCAGACAATGGCTCTTCACCCTTATTTTGTGCTCTAAGTAGTGCTGCAGAATGCTGGAAGGAGCTGAAAACAGGCAGTAATGTGAGAAAGACGGGCAGCCATTGTGGGAAGTGTGAAAACCAGAAGGACCCTTTTCAGAGGCTCGCCTGAAAGTGCTATGAAGACCTTTAGTCCTTTGCTCTCCCTGAATCCCCAATTAGACAAACATTAACATCAATTAAGCCTTTATAGGACACAGGTTCCATATAATTACCTTAATGGGTTGACGCTTTCTTTAGCAGCAATTTCTTAAACAAACTTGAGCCTTTGTGTGACGGGCTAAGAAAATTTTCAGCAGGGAGTATTTGCTTTTGTCAGGCTTTCTAAAGAGACAGACGAATTGTTCTATTTAACAACAAACACCTTCAGAGAGGAGCCTCAAGCAGGCCCAGTTCCCACCACATCTGACTCGACCGTTCCAAGCTGATTATCCAGCGGAGACAAAAAAATCTGACCAGCCGGGAGAGCGAGGACACATGCGGTGAGGGGCAGCACACAAAAGGGCCCAGTGAGCCCAGCCCAGCTATGTGAGCAGAGCACCAGAGAAAGAGCCCCTCCACTTGAATTAGCTCTCTATTTAATGTCCCAAAGAGCCAGATCCGTTCCCTGTCTGAGAAACAAAGGGGGACGAATTAGAAAAACAGGATCTCTCTTCATAAAACAAGGCAAATTCACACTGGCGAATCGCAAAGGAGGCGCAGTTAATTAAACGCAGACCCCGTTTTGTTCTTCCCCTTCCTGTCCTGCTGCCCATTATCTTCTGTAATCTGTAACGAGGCAGGTTGTGGTGAAGAAGAAGAAAAAAAAAGTGACACGGCATCAATCATAACCTTTTATCCGTGCTTCAATGGAACTTATATCCCACAAATGCGTTTATTGATTTATAAATATGGTCAAGAAGAGAATGCACTCCAACATACTTGGGATAACTTGAAGTAGCCAAAGAAAAACACTCTGACTAGGGTGCTTGAATTGACAATTTTGGAACAAATTGCTTATGAATTAATAGCACAAATAACACTAATCACGGTTACTTTTATTCTACTGGCACTCTGTCGCAAAAGTGTGATGATTTTATATTCAGACACATTAGCTGGTGCCGCAGTTCTTTACATTCATTTATGAATGTGGTTTGATAGATTTATATACCGAATGATAAAGTTTTAAAGCATTATCAGTGAAAAGAAATGCTATAGTTTTGTTTTGCACACACAAACAGGTTTGTGTGCATGGTCAAGCACTGATGAGAGTGGGATACAGTATATTAGGTGGCAATCGGCCTCTAGAGGGCAATGGCTCCATAGCCCACTCAGTCAGCCAACACCAGGCATTACATGTGTCTGTCCCTACCTATGTGACAAGGGCTAAATATGTAAATCATGCTATTTGGCATCTATAATTAGACATACTCTTGAAAATCCTCTCTAAATATGGAAAACTGTGTTAACCACCACAGGTGTTAGCATATATACCTTAAATCTACATTGGTATATAGATATTTGAAGCTAGCAAATCATGTCACCTTCATTGAAAATAAACTGTGAGCCTTTATAATAATTGTGACGTGTGTGAAACCTCGCTAATGGGAAGGGATTTATTATATCACCTCCAGTTTGCAGATAATCACAGTCCAGAGGGTGGTATTGTTATTTGTCTCACACCTTAACAGTTGATGGAGTTGCAGAATGAAACACAAATCTGCTAGTATGTTGAACATTTTCAAAGCTAGCTTTTTTTAAAGGGTGAAATGTGGTTAATGGCATTTTACAACCCTTGTTGAAGTATTTTTTTTTTACATTCATAACTGAGTCTCTGTAAACTATTATAAAAAATTAACTTGACAAAATGCAGCCAAATATTCACACTTGGAATACTTCTGCCATCAGTTCTGTTGAAACACACATAGACGTTATCTGTGATTCTAGGCTTTGTCTGTTTGTTCTGAGATCTAACACGAGTTTGGACACAATCGGAGGAACATTCAACAGACAATTATGTCTCAATGCAATGCTGTTGCTGTGACTGTGAGAATTTCTTAATTCAAAACAAAGGCTTTCCAGCCAAAAAATTTATGTTGGCAGCCAATAAAAATGAAAATAATTTGAAATGTAAAATAAGACAGTTACGGATTCTGAAAAACAATATTATACAAATTTGTCTTAATAAAAAATATTAATATACCACAATTGGCATATCCAGCTATGATCATTTTAAAATCTTAAAGAGGAAGGATATTAGTATAGTTTTAAATTCGTGATGGATTAATTTGAATCAGCAAATGAATTAAGCTTTTAAAATGCCTTTTCAGTACAATATATTTACTCGTAATTAAAATATATTTCAAAATTCTTCTGATGCTCTGTAGATTTGTGCAAATTTGACATATTAAAATGGCTTCAAGTGTAAAATACATTTTAATTTCTTAGTTTAGCTTTTTAGACTTAGTAATTACTTTTACCAAAAGTATTTCTAGATGCACTGTCAAATCACTGATGATGGACACACAGCGATACAGTCTTTGTATTTAAAGAAACAAATGTCACAACAGTTGAAAATCGGGATCTTTTAGTGATTGTACGAATCCTTCAACCTAGTTAAATTTCCTAGCACTAATCAAAGCTTTTTTTTTTTTTAGAGAGAGAGAAATATCATTCACAATCTGTCAAAATCACATAGCAATTAATGTATATTTAGATTACATTAACAACTGTGCTGCTCCCAGAGAGGTAAAGCTCGTGGTACCGGGCTAGGTGAATTGACAGTTCAATTGGAAATCCCAGCATGATCAGTCTAATGACTGACAAAAAAAAAAAAAGGAAAAAAGAATATTACGACTCTTTGTTGAAGCTCCGTTTTCTAATAACCTCCAATCAATTGGAAATTGATTGCTTAATAACCATTTATTCAGTGGCATAGTAAATAACATTTTTAGAACTGTAAAATAAGGTCCTAATAATTACCCACTGCCACATTCTCTCAACCAATCTGTGTGAATTTGTGCCTTAATTCAATATGCCCTTTTGTTCTAACTAGTAAAATGAGGACTGAAATTGATGTGGTTATTAGCTCTGGCTCCTGCAGTAAGCATTTATTACTTAAATAATTTTATCAGCGAACAATCAGCCAAGGAAATAGCTTTTTATAATGGATTTTTCTGGTTACATGGGTTCTTCAGCTTTTGCATGTGGCACCCCTCAACCTCTCCCCCACAGAAAAGAGTCCTGCTTTAGCCCCGAGACTTGCTCTAAATCACAGCTTGTCCAATCAAACCTGCTCTGTGCAGCCTGCAGTATTACATTTCCAACACCGTTAGTCTAATGAATGAATACACATGCACTTAGATTACAAACACACTTTCATTCATGTTAAAATCTCTCGGACAATATTCATTTGCAGCCCATCTCCTTCCCGGTCGGATACACGGAGTGATAATAGCCGCCACCTTTAAAAGTCATGCTCCAAGGCTTAATCTTTACGAGCAGTAAGTGGCTACATGTCCTACAAATGTGCCGAGGTGATTTTTATCTAGGAGAAGAATGCCACTTGTGTTCAGGTGGTAAAGTAGTTACAGAGACTGGAATTACATGGTGTACAATCCTCAGCTCTGTGTCTATGCTTCTCCACTCACCGTGACACAGTGGCAAAGCCTGTCACTGGAGCCATTTAAATCAATGCATTTTAAATACATCCAAATGTTTAATGATTAATGACTACGACATGCCACATCATACATCATAGCTATAGTGCACCATTTATCATATATCCTATTTCTATGAACATGTTTTTATTTTATTATTATTATTAAGTACGCGAATCCAGTGTTGTTTTGCTGACTTTGGAATGACAGATCATGACAGAATATTTAGTTTTTGAGAGAACGAAATGTGTAAAAAGTCATATATTTTTTTAATAAATCAAATTAAATGTTGTATACAGTTCTAGAAAAACAAGATATTATTTAGCGTCTATAAAGTAATGAACAAAGCAGCAGATAATTTATTTTCCATCCACTTAGGAAATCGTACTGATGCCGCTATCTACCCGATGCTAAAATAAATGTTTCAGTGTTCTTCCTATCAAGTGGATGATTGATGCTGCCTCATTTCTGTTGGTGACCGAGTTAATACGCAACATAAATAAAGCTTGAAAACAGCTCCAGTCCACATTTGCTCAACTAAATAAACACATCAGCACAATCTGTCAAGTCTTCAAATAGTCATCATGGTCGACTTGCCAAAAAGGGCTGGAAGCGCGGGGCCTTTTTTTTGCCGAGTATCGGGCGTGCTTCTTTAGGAAGTGTTCAAACATGGCACCTCTCTATCTCCATTCACACCCTCTCCTCCTCATCACCTGAACTGTCTGATGACTGTCAATCTGGAGCCGTGGGAGGATATGAAAGACGGCTTTGAGTTGTGGTGGCGTTGATGGGGAAGGGATGGAGAATAGCACACCAGTGGTGCCAGCAAGAGAAATGGTGCGGATTCCTCATTCCTCCCCATCAGCACCCAGTGCACTGTGAGGCTCTTTTAAAAGAGCAGATTGACTCCCTCTGCCCCCCTCTTGAATGAAACCCCAACCCTGAGCAGATGTCAGAGATGGGAGCCAGAGACGGGCCGCTGAGCCGGCCACGAGGTGTGAGGCTTTGTGACAGGTTCGCTGCTAAAGGACCAGACACAGCGGGGTTTTTAGCACATCCATTGGTTATCTGAAGTCCCTCAGAAATGATGGAAGGGCCATCGGGGGGGTGGGAGCGGGGGGTGTTTCATTGTGAGAACCCCACCGGCTTCATTTAGCCAATGTTTACAGATGTATCCTGGGCCGCAGGAGAGCAGTTCAGCATCATGTCAAAACTATGATCGGTTTTCAGAATTGGCACTGCTGCGATGGAGGAACAGAGAGTCGCTCGGAGGTTAAGAAAACGATCCGTTTCCAAGCGGATGAAGGCTAACCTACAAGACTGATGCTTAATGCGTATAATCCTGCGAATAAACAAACCTCGGCAAGTGTTCCCTTCTGCGCAGCAGCCTTGCGCTTCTTTGAGTCCTCTAGCCTTGCCAAACGTCTCATGTATCCCTAAGAAAATAAAGAATTTGTTCAATTAGTCGCAGTGTTGACCACAGCCGAAGCCCTTAATGCGAGCATGTGTGTCTCCCCAGAGCTGGTGGGCGACGTACAAGCAGAAAACATTTCAACATGGCACTCCATTTTACCAACTGATGGCAGGAACAGAATGTCTGTTATCATTTATGTATTCACGGTTGATTCTGTGAATGTAAGGGATGAGAGCAAACGTTACGCTGCGCAGTGGCTGTGTGTACTAACCGAGTGGGATACTGATGATCATTTGCTTTGATATCAGAGTTTGCTAATCACTCGAGGTGATGGGACTCGGAATTATTTCACTCCATCTGGAGTTCAACAACAGCAGATTTCACATGCTAGTATTACTATCTTTAAGGAACAGTATGGATCTTTGTGAATGCGTGTGTGTGTGTGTTTGTGAGACTCTCTGTGTGTGTATGTGTTCCTTGTGGAATAACGTACCCCCTGAGGTGCTCTATCTCAGACAATACCTATCCATATCCCTTTTCTGGCGCATGTAGAGGCCCAGATGGTTTAGTATTCACTTCTCTGCCAAGCAGATGGACCTGCAATGTACTTCAATGGTCTCAATTATATATGCACAAAACTACTGAGAAGGAAACCAGAACCAGAGAAGTTTAGGACCATGATTTCTCATATTGGCCACCCACCAAGATTGGAGACCTCAGTGATGTCAATGTGTTTGAATGTTATGTGTAATTAATAGAAAAATGTACATCCCACAGGTGCTGCTTTTCTTCATTGAAACGACACGAAAAACATTTGCTACGGCAGTTGCCAGCAGATACATTTTCTTAATTCAAGAATTCGTTTTTTTTTATTAAGAAACCAGGAATAGAGCTAGTTATGATACAATCACATTTTTTTTTATTAAATCTAAATAAATTAACAACCCATCTAAGTATTACTGAGGGAAAAAAGAAGGTGAAATTCCCGAACCTAATACACCCAAAATGCTATTAACGCACCAACACAAAAAAGCTTGGTGTGGTACTTCACAGTCATTTCATTGCAGAATGTACCACATTTTGGACTCGCTCTTGCCTTGTGGACATAATAGAGGGTATTTATGTTGCTGTTATGTTTGGTTCTCAGTATCTTCAAGTGCAAACACCAGCCAAACTGATGTAAACACTTTCTGTTTTAACAGAGACTGGTCAGGCCCGGTCTAATTGGCCACTGTTGATGGACAAACCCCAAACGCAGAAACCTGAGAGACATGGAGAGGATTTTCTTCCCCCTCATATTCAGACACTGCAACTGTTTGCCTAATTGTTAAGGCAGATTTCTCCACCAGAATGAAATATAAAATAGATTTAATGGATTAAACCGTTTAAAAAAATAATTAAAAAATATATTATTTCTTAAGACATATGTCATTTTGACCATTATGCTACAGTTTTATTTTAATAAGAACATGGCGAGACCACAGTGAATGCACAGTTGTAACATTTAAATAGTCTTAGTAATGAAACCATGCCATATTAAAATCACAGGCATAATTCTCCAACGGCGGCAGCCTATCCAAGACAAATAAGTGTTAGCATTGCTACTTACTGTTAGACTTGTGTAGACATGTCAAGATTATTTTTTTTCCATGCATTGAAATTTCACAGTAAAAACCTGTCAAATGGAACTTCGGTATTTTTGTTAAACAAATTCTCAAATGTGCGTCACTTAGACAACACATAGTTTTCTGCTGAAGCCTGCAGCATTCTACATTATATTAGGAATAAATACGGTCTATAGAGTTGTCTCAGCTGTCAGCTACTTATAGCTACTGTGAACCTATATAAAATTATTTCATTCCTTTATGTGCTTGGGTTCAGCAAATTCCAAAAGCAGCTTTGGTTGGGTTGCAATTGCAAACAGTTGACGGGTCAGTGGACTCTCTGCACTAACCTCTTGAAGGCAGGCATCAGGCACTGTGTAATTAGATGGCTGTAATTACCACTATGCCTTTTCAAATGTCCAGCGTTTCCTGCATTATAATCAAAAAGTAACAAACACCCAAAGCCACCTGGAGAGGTCAGTGCACAATTACTAAACAGGGAACTTCTTAAAATGACAAATGAAATGTTGTCTAGACTTTGACTAGTTATTCTTGTTATTGCTCAGCATTGGTATGGAAACAAAAATGTATTGGTTTTATGTCAGCGAGTTCCAGACAGAATTTAGCTGATCAACTCTACATTAAGCCTACTTTAAATCAATCTCACATGTCAAAAAAGGTTGAATATCCTTAAATGACACTGTCAGTAGGCTACTGTCATGTCACTCATGATGATTTTTTTTCGGCCGAGCAAGAATAGGCTATTAAATGATTAATAGATCATAAAAAATAGAATCGAATTAATCGCACGATTTAATGATTAACCATAACTATCATAATTATATGCACAACTCGTAAAAAAACACATTCACACTAAGAAAAATGATTAAACGATTGTCGAAATTATCTTGGATGTGTGCACTATTTTTAAACGTTTGTTTCTTTACCTGTTGGGGCGTCAGTGTTGTTGCAGTTCGGCGTCTTGTCACATAGTGCCGAAATTTCTGAAATGGCGTGCTACTGTCGAAGTGTCTACTCTGTCTCAACAAGTGAAAATGCATCTCAGGACCAATAATTTAGGAACAATTTCTCGCTCAGTCCGAAGGTGGGAAAATGTACTTCCTCATTGGGCTAACTACTATTGGATCATGGGAAATTATGAAATATGTGTTGTTGTTTCTAGTTTGTTTTGTAACAAACTTTTTATTTGACATTTTAACACGTCATTTTCGTAATAATCGCTATATGAAAATAATATATATAGGCTATATATTTATTTATTTATTTATTTATTTATTTTTACTTTAAAAATTACAGAATCCAAGTCCTTGACATTTCTTGACACATTTCTTTTACACATTTTGTAGGTAGGCTACATTGAAACACAAAAATAATTTAAATAAAAAGAAAGATAATAAATTAACTTAAAAATAAAGGGCATCTTGTTAAATTAATTTATCAGAGATACAGTTATTTATACACGGTTTGTCTGTATGGCCTGGCCTTATGTTATGGCCAGCAAAATATTCATCCAAACATAGACCTCTATATGCACTGAATTAATAAAATTATAAACGTGTTCAGGATTCTGCAACAAATATATTTCGGATTTTCTAATAATAATAATAATAACAATAATAATTTGTTACATTTATATAGCGCTTTTTCTGGGACCTCAAAGCGCTTCACATATTCTAGACTATTTTAAGTCGTAAAATGAACAGGATATATTAAAATGTAGCGCACGGATTCGGCAGGCATGTAGGCTATGATACTAAGCGGGGCAGCCCGTCTCAGAGCCCTCCCTAGGCTCCCTAGCTCTATGGCGCCCCACACATTTCCAAAGTAAATCTTTGGTGAAAAATGTAACTGCAGCGTTCAGATTATTTCCACGTGACCTTAACCTCGATCCACAACACGAGGCTATCAATCTGCTTCAGCTATCTGTCTGCATCAGGTCAGTCACTATTTGGCATGTCTGTTTCTATGTGGAGTAGCATATCAAATTAATGAAAGTATAAACAACTTTACTTTAAACATGCTCATGTGAATAGCTTGTATAGGCTATAGCATACAGCATTTCTGTTGTCTTTGTTTTATGTTTGTTCTGAGAATAGACATGACTTTGTTTTCCTCACTGGAATTCCTAACTTGCAACATTCTAAAACAACACTCGGACGCAATACATGAAGGCAATTCGACGGCCTTCTATGCGTTTGTTATGTGTACTAAAATATGTCAATCATTATTAGAGCGCCACCCTCAGGCTGAACACCGCAAGGACATTAGAATTCTGCCAAAAGCGTGGCTGATAGCCTATGTTCAGCGATTAGAATAGAAGCTCCAGCGAGGAGGAGCGAATGTAATTTGGGTCTAATGGGTGGAGCTAGAATATCCAACCACACCCTAACCCTACCCAGACAACTCTATCCCTCCACCCAATTGGAGCTCCAGAGAGGATGACCTGGTCATCATTTGACTCTGTGAGTAGGCCTACCACTTGCCGTGAACTCAGGCCCACACAGAAGAAAATTAATAGTTGAATAAAATCTGTATTTTTTGGGGGGGTTTGCGCACAAAAAGTTTTCTTGTCGCTTGATAAATTTAAGGTTGAGCCACTGTAGTCACTTGGACTATTTTAACAATGTTTTTACTAACTTTCTGGGCTGGCAAGTTTCAATTACAATAGAAGCCTATGGAGGAGTGCGACAGCTATCATTTAATCAAAAATATCTTAATTTGTGTTCCGAAGATGAATGAAAGTCTTAAGGGGTTGGAACAATTTGAGGGTGAGTAATTACTGACAGAATTTTCAGTTTTGGGTGAACTAACCCTTTAACAGGAAGTGGAGAGGAAAAAATCCCCCAACTCAACTGTCATTGCGCACCGCGTCATCACTCAGAACTAACAATGGAGCAGAGACGTTAATAGAGTTTTTCAACTGCTCTGCGATGGAGTATGCTATTGAGTATTCATATATTTTATCATTATTTAAACTATTGTTTTATGAATGGGTATGGCGATTAATGTAACATTTGCATATTCTACTGTATGAATACTATCACAAAGCAGCCGAGGCTCTGTAATTTTATATTTTACTTTACTAAGGCTAACTCAAGTGTTTAGTATGGCTGCACACATGGGAAAGAAAGCGCACAAGATGAGACCACTACAATTGAATTTTTAAGACCATGGATTAAGAACACATATACACATAGTTAACAAAATCAGAATTTATTTTCATATGGCGTGACAGTTACAGTACAGCTTCAAATCTGTTTATAGTCAGTTAATAGCTGCAATAGTCAGGCTATAATAAACATAAAACATACGTTTTGATTATATTTACAGATAGGCATACATAATGTGTGTTTTATATGCATTTCATATGTATTTTAAATTTGAAAGTAAAGTGAATTGTAAATATTTATTTATGCTATATCATAACCTGCGTGACCCCGTCGTTCCCTTTCTTTGATGACGTTGCAGGGCGTTCCAAATGAGCCACTTCAGGGGATATCCCGCGCTCAGGGAGCAGTGAACACTGCATAGGGACCCTGTAAATTGGAACGCACCTATTCTCAAGCTTTTCTATTTACAACTAAGTAAGCTAATTGCCCACACAAAATATGATAGCATTTTATTATAATAATATAATATGTAACGATAAAGTTTACAATGGCTTCGTAAATTAATTAAAAGCATACAAAAAGCAAAACACACCTGATGTGTTAATTATTTTCTAGAAGTGGAGTTTAAAAGCTTGCTGTTTTTTGTGTAGTTAATTAAGAGAAGGTACACCGCCATCTTAAACGCACCATTAGTGCCAACTATGATTTTCACCATGTACCCTCCCACAATATCTAAATATGGTTTCATAATTAGAAACCATTGTGTAACAGAAATAAATATTGCATCTTAAAAGCTAGATATTACACGTTAGAACATAAAGAATTTTTTTTCAACTGCCATTTTATTCAACGGCCAAAAGCTTTGAAACCAAAAGCAAGCTGAGCCTCAGACATTGGTATGGACGCATAGTTTGCCTTTACGCCTGCACCCTTTTCACAAGTGCTTTCTGAATGAACTCCTGTGTCTGATTCCAGCTATGACTTCCTCGTCAAGCGTCTGCTTCAGCACACACATCAGCACCCTGCTGTACCATTGTGGCCTGTATTCTCATTTCCACACTGGGCATTCCATCTACATTTGGGCCATTACAATGGTGGCCCAGCATGTTTTCTCCCCAATTCAGCTTAGCCTCTTTAGAATCTTACATTACTGTCCTTACATATTTGCTTTGAAATGACATATGTCTAGTTATTTATAAGTATTTTAAGGAATCATATATGATCAACAAATAGCGATCTGATGTGGGTCTATGAAAAATACTTTCCCAAGATGTTTTGGATCATTCAACCAACACACACGTAATTGTAAGAATGACCTAAAGCATTTAGGAAATGTATTGCGTGTTGTTTAGCACACATCTAAGGTTCTCAAAGTCACCTGGAACCGACAGACATCTTGCTTTTTTAAAATTTTGATGGCAAAAAGATGTAAATATCATAGCTTGTCATCAGAATGTAGTTCTGGAGATGGGTTTGAATAGGGCTTCAGGTATTCATGGTCTAAGACAGAGTTGCTGCCATGCATGCAGTTCAATGGCAGCCATGGAGTGGGACACTGTGGGACTTAGCAGCAGGAACAACACACCAGGCCCTCAGATAATGGACTCGCTGAATGTCTACCATCTGGTGTTTGTTTAATACACAGAGAAGGTCAAACGGCCAGCGATCCTTTTCTACTCTCCTGCATTCACTTCTTAGATTGGGGAAATCATTGATTTTACCCCTCTACCGGATGATCTTTGTGTGTTGGAGCTCAGTATGACAATGACAACAACCTTATTGCTTAAAACAGCACTCCGTAGGACTGAAACAACCTGAATTCAGCTTGGGAAGTGAATGCTCAGTGGTGTGTCTTTGCTTTGATTGAGGCCCCCGGACACAAATTCACCTCATGTCTTCATACATTCGGCAAGTCTTGAATTATTGGACTTTCATTTGCTTTGATCTCCCTTGCTTATCCGGGGTGGTTGGGTGCTTCACGGCTCGGCGGTTACACTCACGTCGAAATTCATTCGTTATATTACCCTTACCAGGCATTCCTTATATTGTTTTATTGCGAATCAGTAGGTAAATCTACACAGCCGTTGCCTTTCCATGACATCTTATAGGGCCTTGTGGTTTTGAAAGAGTGAATGGAGGCTCATTGCCTCTTTCAGTTTTATTCATGAGGCGCTCGGTTGCATCATGTACCCAGGCGCGTTTGGCGGTGTCCTCATCGGTGGAAGTTACACATGCTAATGATCTCTTAAGTGCTAGACTGGAGAGTAAACCATGACTAACTGCGGAGCTGAGAGAGAACGGGACACGTGTGCAGCCTCATTTGGCAACAAGGCAGGCTTTCCTCTCAAATGTGAGGCAACTAAATACACTTAATTGAGAGTGAGTGGACATAGAGGACAAGGGTGAGGAACACAAGCTGTAACTTGGATTTACTTGATTACCAAAACAAATTTAAGGACCGTACTCTTTACAGTTGTTAATGAGAGATTTAATTTCATGCTAATGAGCTGGAAATATATTGTTCCAACAGGAACTAAACCGAAATAAAACTTCTTTCACTATGGATTAAATTAATCCTCCTACTGCACTGAGCATCATTATGTGGCGGCTGCGTCAAATCTGAGAGGGTGGGAAAATTACATGTATTTTTACTTTAGAACTTTAGAAGAAACACGCTTAATAGAAAAATGATATAAAGATGATTAACATGTTGGCAGCTCACATGAGGAACCAGTCTGCAATGCCCTAAGCCGCCTCATAGCACAGGCCTCCTCAGGAGGGAAACAATGCAGCTCATTAGGATGGGCAGGGCTTCTCAGAGGCATACAATGCTTACAACCTCTACAAGCAGGAAACAACTTTGAGCCAGGTCCCAGGAGGTCAGTAGCAAAAGTGGCAAAGTCATTGAAATCTCCTTAATGATCTGTTAATAGGTCAGGTGTCTATTCGTGCCTAGTCTGAGCCCGCCTCCCTCTTGAGTTCCTGTGTCAGTCTGCTGGATCTTCAGCCAGTCAGGAAGTGGGGGGAACAGGTCAGGATGTTGCACTTAAACCTGTCACCATGGAAATAAATGCCTGTATAGTCACACTAAGTGTTTTTGAAAGTGCAGCTGAGAAAATTACAATGTTATGCATGTTTCTATGTCTTATGCAACACATCTGAATTGATAGCTTGCACCCTGATGATAATGAAATGAAATGCAGTGCATGATTTGCATCCATATGTTTAGCACTATTGTGGCGCACATTGTCACATATGTCATATCTGTTTAGTAATTTGCTTGTTTTGGTCGTGCATACTTTTGTTACTGTTTAGTAGGTCAAACTGACTATCCTCAGTATCATAGTGAAATAGCTCTTTGAATTGGTTAGGGTTGTGTGCTACCAGGCATGCGCGATCTTTTAGCCACTGTGATACTGATTTCTTTGCAAGAAAAGTTCCAAGTCTGTAGCCAGCATTAACTTATATGGGTTTTAATTATAGGATTGTGTGAAATTCAAATGAAGCCTTCGGGGGATTTCATTATTTAATCAAGCAAGTTCTGTCTAGAATATTTGGACTGTTTTCCTCAAAGCTTTTTCACATTCACATTGAGCTAATGAAACTCTTACTGCTGTTTTTTGTGTCCTGGGATCTAGCATGTTTCCCAAAATGCACTGATTTGATTCTTGTTTACTACTTGTGCGGAAGGTTGATTAACATGCATGTTTTATCAGTTCCACCTCTTTTTTTCTAAATAAATGTAAAGCCATGTAAATGCACATACATAATAGAGGAAGTGTATTTTTTGTGGATCAAAACGCATTGATTGAGATTTATCAAAGCTGATGCTCAAAATTCCAATGGGCAAACAAATATTAAGATATCAACTGAAGAGGTTTTCAAGCTCTGGTTCAATTCATTATTCAAAGATTTTAACATTTTTACAATATGCTATAAGGAAACCATTAGCCCTTTTTTTAAAGTATTTTTTAATTTCAATTTGCACTGCGGAAACATTTTGATGAATTTGATGAGGGCTGGGGATTTAATGTTGTCCCACTGGGAGGAATTATTTGATTCTGAAAAGACACGTCATAATGGAAAATGTGGAATGAAGGAGATTGCAATAGATTGCTGTAATTCAGACTCTTTGGCAACATCTTAAATCGTTGCTAGCTCCAATCCCAACCTTCAAAGAAACGCTTGACTACAGTGAGAACCACTGTACCACTTTTCACCACAGGTAGCGATATAATGCAGCCAATGATTAATTTTAATTAAACACATTTTGGAAAATGATATTGAATGTTTGAACCCCTGGTGCTTTAATTACTTTATTGCCTCTCAGCTCTAACTCTGAAATGCTTTGGCTGGATGACATACTGGAATATATCCTAAAAAAAAAAAAACTCACAGCTGGCATGCAGAGAGCTTCTTCTGATTTCTATAGTGCATTTGCTATAAGGGTGATACAATTTAAGTATGTTGAAAATTAATACCACTATGAATGCTAATTTGCTCGCACCCTAAGAGCTGTTTTAAATTAGCTGTGAAATTAAAGAGAACATCTATAACCCATACTGTTGACATACAGCTGATGTTCTTCGTTTTATTGTCAAATAATTGCAATCGGTGACGTAAGCAGGCTTCTTGACCTCAGAAGGTCCCTACATTTGTCATACCTCTGCTCCCTACGCTCCGCAGACAGCTGGAGAAAGTGAAACATCCTCAAGACACTTGGGTTAAGGCTCACCTTAAGTGTGGTTAAGGAGGGACAGAGAGGCCATAGCTTGAGTTTGGTCCTCATGAGCTCTAATGACCTGACAAAAGTCAGGATTATTGGACGTGCAGAGAGACAAATGGCATCTACAAGCATTTGGCCTTAAGCCTCTTGAAGATCCTCTACCCAAACAAGACAATCCCAACAAGCCCTTTACCCATCCTTTGTCTATGGGCAGAGAAGTTGAAACAGTTCAATGGGAGGATTACCCCCACTTGAGCTGTTCTGAGAGAGATGAATTGATAAGTTCCGGTTGGGGTTAAACCAGGTGGGACCAGCTACGCAGATGCTTTTTGTAAGCAGTTCTTGGATGGTCAAAGAGGAAGTAGTTTCACCACAGGGGAGCTGTTTGTAGTCTTTAACTCAGACGTATGACATCTAACGACAGATGCCTTCTTAAGAATCAATAGGTAAAACTGAACGATGCATATTTGTTCCATTTATTAAAAGTCACAAAGATAAGTAGCTGGTAGAATGCATTATCTGGAAGGTTGTGTGTCTTTTCCTTGTAGTCAGAACAACATTTTCCCTTTTGCACACTGATGCACTGGTTTGTATCAAAAGAGATTTCCGTAAACTAAGCTGTGCTGGTCTGAAAAGGCCAGGGGCAATGGAACCAGCAGCAGATAAGATCTTCATACTTGGCTAGAGCTGGAGAGGCAGTGAAGAGTTAGACAGGGAAGGCAATACATCAAACCTGCTCCATGGCTACAGTTAAGAAAGGAGTTTAAATAGACAGGTTCTCATGGTGCCTCTTGAGGTTTTGAAGCCCAATTAGACCTACTTGCTCTGAGATGCCATTTACTGCTGGGGGACTTTTTTAACTAAATAATGTTTTCTCTATAGCAACCTCTGAGCACATTTCAGAATATTTCCATATTTTAAAGCTTTGAGCTCCTATGACAATCTGCTTTATGTTTATTATATCATTATTATATTTTGGTCCAACAGTATTATCCCAAAGACATTAGCTAGTATGCTAAAAATGTAAATACTCAGGATTTACACAAGATGAACAGATAAATAGTTAATTTATTATTTAAAAATAAATAAATTTAGTAATGAATCATTTAAATAGTTTAAAAAAGAAAATGTTCATTTTATTATCATTTTATTAATGACAGTGATATTTCCTGCTGTCAGATACTTTATTTAACCTAAGTCTGTTTTTAAACAGCTATTTATTAGATTTTTATTATGCATGCAGCTTTGTTTGCTCATATTTTCCCCATCCTCTTATTAATTGAATTGAATCTTAGAAATTAAAAAAAAAAAAACTTTTAGAAATTGGTCATCAGATTTAAATTGCACTATAGCTAAGTCAAAAGTAAGTGTAAATGTTGATCAGTTACATAACCTAATATATAATAAAAATATTAATTAAATATTTATTAAATTAAAATATTTATTGGAATTAAATATATTTTTTTAATTCCAATTAATGTAATGTGATAAATACATTATATTTATTTTACATTGACTCATTATTTATGTTTTAGCTATGCATAAATAAACCCATTTTAAAAGCTTTGTTAAAATTGTTTAAGCTTGAGCTAATCTATAATATCTTTTGTGCAAGCCTTTCTACCCTTTGACAGGAAAAGGCACAGACAGAAATTAAATGTATTGATCGGCATAAATAGCCCTGTCTTTAATAAATACTACATTATGACGGTGAGGTTTCTGTCGGCGTGTTGGCTGATGAAGGCATGCCTCTCAAAGTCGGCAATCAGAGGAAGTTTGGGGGAAAGATAATCTTTCGCTCCTAGCATCCTCAGAGACGCAGGCCAAGCAATCAGGGGATAGCGGTGATTGCTTGGGTTGCACTTGTGAAATCACAGCCTGCATTGGTCCCAGACCTGAAGGAGATGCTAAAATCGACCTCTTCTAAGTTTCTCTTTTCAAGTAAATACTGATTGGGGCCTCCATAAGCCAGCTAGCACCTTTCTCCATTCAGACATCAGGGGGATTCTCACATACAATCTGTCATAAACAACAATGGGAGTAATTTATTGTACTTGAAATACAAATGTATGGTGACTGATGATTCCATAGTTCAGCCACGCATGAGGAGGAAAATACAAATACATGAAGGTTTTTTTTTTTTTTTTTTCGGTAGAAGATGTATTGGAGCATAAATTAAATATAAATTCCTCATATTTTACACCATTGGTTAAATGTGAAAAAAAGGGGAAAAACATGTAAAGCATGTTCTGTGTGTAGGTGGAAAATTGGCAAGTAGACAAGAAGAAGCAAGGACCTGCTCCAAGATGGGTTGTGTGAAGATTTCACACATGCAGAAAAAGCCAATAAACAAATAGCCATCCCTTGATGGCCTGAAATCAGATGCTAAATTAAGTCACTTGGGATGGAGCCGACAAATGTAGCCAAGGCTCAGAGAGCATCTCAGACTCTGTTGTTTTCTTCTGACCCGACCCCCTAAAAAGCCTTTCCCTGTTTCATACTTCTATGATTGAATTCAGTAGGATCATGTGTCCCAAAGAAAAGGCAATTAGTAGATGACACTGAAATGGCAAAGGAAACAAGCTTTAAACACGGCAGAAGACAGCTGTCCAGATATTACCAGCCACCAGAGCAAACTGCACCCGATTAAAGTTTAATGTGGCTTTTAAGTGAGGATTTTGCTTATCAGTGCGATGGGGTCCGAGGGAAAATATTGTTATCGATTCCATCATTTTAGACGTAACCGATCCTTTAAGTAATTTCTCCGGGTTCCTGTGTGTCAGTTTTTAAGTGTCTGCTTGGGTTGGATCACTGAGGCCCAAGTTCATTTAGAATTCAGAGCTTAATGCACAAAGTGTTCCCAATACGATTTCAGTCACATCTGTTGGAGGATGAGACATTTATTCCAACGGAGACCCGACCGACGACAACATTGTCTACGGTTCAAGTCGGGGCAGCTGAATTATGAAAATGAAGTGCTGTTCAGAGGCATCTTAATTGATGGGAGATTCCAAGGGAGAACATTTTAAAATATTGATCCACCATATATTAAGAGTAGAGAGCTATTTACATCAATTCATTGAGGTATTGTTTATTAGATATTCTTTTTGTTTGAAATTGTGCCTGTAGTATTTTATTGGTGAATGCAATTTACATAAATGCTGTTAATATTTGGATCAGACTAAGAATAATGATACTGTCATCCTTGACTATTTTGTTTTATTCTGTAAATTGTTTTTGGTAAATACAAATGTTTGGGGTCAGTAAGAATTTCTTTAAAGAATTTAATAATTTTATTCAACAAGGCATTAAATTAATCAAAGAGACAGTAAAGATATTTATAACGTTACAAAAGCTTATTAAGCAGCAAAATTTACAATTACAATCAGCATATTAGAATGATTTCTGAAGGATCATGTGACACTGAAGACTGGAATAATGGCTGCTGAAAATTCAGCTTGGCCATCACAGGAATAAATTACGTACATTTTGAAATATATAAAAAATGTGTTATTTTAAATTGTAATAATATTTCACAATATGAATGTGTGTACTGTCATTTTGATCAATTAAATATGGCTTTGGTGAGCATTACCCACATCTTTCCGACCCCAAACCAAAACCGTTGATGCTTGTGAAAAGTGGAAAAAAACATCCAAGTATATTATAATAGATCGACAGATCCACATATCTACTTTAGGTGAACTAAGAATGTTTAATCAAAGAAAATGAAAGCTGGTATAAACCGCTGATTGAAATTCAGTTTTAAAAAGGGAGTGAGCGAGACTATGCAACAAAGTTTGGCTCGTTGTGCAGGTCCCTCCACTCCATGAACAGACTGCAGCGATATACAATAGCCCCGCTCAGGAATGGAGGTGTGGGCTAATTTGTCCATCTCCTGCAGTAACCCTCCACTGCTGTAAGAAAAGAAAGACCACATTCAGACCTCAACTGGATTAGACAGGCCAAAAAGAGCAGGATGTTGAAAGAATGGGAAGCTTTTGTTACATTCCCTTTCAGATCATATAAGATTTTGATTAAAGAACAGTGGTTTTAATGCATATTGGTCGATTCAAATCCAATCTGAACTTTTTAGACATTAACGTACAAACCAACAACAGTAACCCGAGCTTAAGTAGTACATCTTTGGCACATTAAGGGTTCTTCAAGAAAGGAAACCAAAGACAGAAAATATCGGTTCAGGTTTCAGGCTTTAGCCAGTGTGAAAATATCGTCAATTCGATCAAAAATTTATAATGCAACTTTCCAGGTCTTAAATTTCCTTCGGCTGCACTTGAAATGGGCACTTGTTTCCCCATTATGGCTTTTTTAATCTACTTATGTCCGAGTTGTCTTGCTTAAAGATCACTCCACCGTATTGGATGTTCAGTATCTAAGGTATGTGTTCCTCTGCCGGGCCTGATGAAATAACACAACAGTTTACATATTTCTAAACCCGATCTGCAGAACGATTGAAAAATCCATACCGACAATCAAATTTCCCTGAAAATATATACATACAAGTCTGCTTTGAGGTGACTGAAATGAGCAAATTTGGTTTCAGGAGACAGGAAGAGAGACGGGCCTAAGGAGCACGGATCAGGCGGTAAATGGCTACTCATCGCGACCAGGAACGAAACTCATCCATCCCAAGAGACCCTTAGAGAAGGGTGAGAGAGGCAAGCGGTGAGGAAGGAAGAATATGCGCTGCTCTCTCTTCCTTGCAGCTGGTATGAATTATTTAGCTAGGGGGAAGGATCGCCTTACATTAGCCATCTTGTTTCTTGTGCCTTTAATGACAGTTGTTGTAAACATACATAGACAAACACCGTTCCCGCTCCTACACAACTCTCTCTCTCTCGTCTGACTGGGAAAAATATCTCAATTCCTTCAATGCACGTTTTTTTTCCTGCTCTCGAGAGATCAATGAAGAATATCAGTCTTTCTTTTCAGTGTTGCCCTTTAATGTTGCCTATGTGTGTTTTTGAAAGTCGGACGGGAGGGAGGCTGTTCGTAACGAACTGTCATCACCACCATTTTCCATCAGGCATAAAATCAGGGTGCCGAATGACATGTAAGTGTTTGTGTGTCCCACTGCTTGAATTTGCAAGGTCAAGGGGAGACATTTGGCCCCTGCTAAGAACTAAAGCCCCCGGTATTCAAAACATTTACCCATTCATGTTTAAGAGATGGCCTGCCTAAATAAATGATGACTGTTTACATTAAAGCTTAAGTGTCTACCTTTCTACATGGAGGGACAACATTCGGTCTCACGTGAGTTCTTGTGGCCATACGGGTTTTGCGGGTTTGGCATAGGGAGAAATTGCTTAGAGAGTTAAAGTAGCCTGCAGTAACACCGTATTGCTGGCCTCGAGGCCTATTAGAGAGATATTGTAGAGGGGGGACGTATGTTTTCCTTCCTATCTACACCTTTGGTTTCCCCTGTGCTTAAATTGTTAATGCTTATTTCAAGATCAAGAAGTGATACAGGATATTTGAGAATCCCGAGATATTCATCTTGTCCAGTACACATTTCAACTGTGCTGACTGCTGGACTGAATACTCATCATAATAAACAAAGTCTGGATCCCCTCAAGTGCTTCAAACCTGCTAGTAATATAAAATGATACTATTTATCACACTGAGCCTATGAGGATGCGTTCCTATGTATTTGCTAACTCTTCCAATATGTCCTCCCAGTGTCACAGCCTGAGCCTTGCATTCAGAAGAAACATCCAAGCATTTGGGCTGCGGGCACTTGAGGTGGACCGTCTGTCAACAGCCAGACTTCAGCCACCGCCGCCTGAATAAACGGACTGAGAGCTGCTTTGTCCCAATCTGCCCTTCGCACTCAAGCAGACCAAAGGAATGTCAGGTCTCTGAGGTGAGATTGCATGGATAGCTTCGGCTGATCACTTGAGGAAGTCCCATGTGTTAAAGTGAGTCTCGGAGGCACCTCCAAGCAGCTTAGGGCAATCGCCATATTGATATACGATGAAAACCGGGGGCCCGGCAATCCCTCCTTAATCCTATAATGCAACGCTGCGCGTGGATTTGGTTATCGGCCGGTTCTCCAGTGTCGCTTGGGAGGCGTATCTGTATGACCTGACATGGTGACCACGATCGCTGACTCGCCTATTCAACTTGACTCTAGTTGATTTGCTCGCTTGGATCTAGAGTTTCCCTTTCTCCCTCTCGCTCTCCCTTTTCCCTCTCCCTCTTCCCCTCTCTCTCTCTCTCTCTCTCTCTCTCTCTCTCTCCCTCCTGTTTCAATCTGAGATCAGACAGCAATGTTACTACACCACATCTTGATTTGTTTGTGTTGTGCTTTTCAGGAACCGCTGAGGAAATGGAAACAGAGAGCCTGAAATTATCTTGCATTATTCAAATGCTTTGCCAACTAGCACAAGCTATTTTATCTCTTTACTCCATGACCCAAGATCAGAAGCTAAGTGGCATATGTATGTCCATTAGCTGCAGGATTGAAGCTCCCTCTCACCCACCGCCCTGTTTTCATAATTAGCCCTTCCCTGCTAAATGTCAGAGTCTGCTGCCGCACATCCATCCGATGGGCCCTTGGCAGCATACGCTAACTCCTAAACAACACTGATATGGCTAAGTGTTTCAGGAAGCGAGGCCTCGGTTCCAAGGGGTTACGTAATGGAGCCGGCTCCTTCATTAAAGGCTTCCTGCTTGCCGTTGAGTGTGCCTCGGGTCCCTTGGCTCCTTGCATTGCCATTCATGCTGCCCACATGCAAACAAATATTAATTTTACCCCAGCACAAACAATAACAAAAGCAGATGTCAGTCAAACACTCTTGAGTGTGGTGGTGACCTGTCGTCTTAGGGAGGATTGGCTGGGCGGGACTTCGGCCGGCTCTACAGAGGCCTGGTTATGTTTAAGAGGGCGGTAGGCGGACTCTGGGCCTCGTTGTGCTGTGTCCCGTCTCCACCATTAGATGGAGTGCTTGCTGTCAGTGGAAATGAGTCTGTTTTGTGCTCACATCTCACGTCAACTGGATGCAGGCAGAGAAACTGATTAGATAATTAGCATCACCATTGATTATGATCTTATTATTCAAATGATAATGCACAGATACAATCATTGGTTATTATGTGTGCTGCAAATGCTTATTTATAAGTGTGTTGCAAATACAGAAAACAACTTGATTCTGCAGTTTTCTATATTTATTAGCACTTAAATATTAGACATCTATTAAGCGCATCAGTGTACTGTGCGTAATGTTAATTTTGGATAAATATGTTATTGACATTCACTACAATTGAGTAAATGATGCAAGAGATGTTACTTGCATCTCATACGTTTTGTTAGTGTTTGTAAGATTGAATATGACTTGTGGTGTGCCTTGATATCTTGACAAGATACTATTGTACAAAGTAGCTAAATACATCAAAACTACATTACTGCTCAAAAGTTTGGGGTCAGTAAGATGTATTTAATGCTTTTGAAAGAAGTCTCTCATGCTCACCAAGGCTGCATTTACTTGATCAAACATACAGTAAAAAAATATATTTTGTGAAACATTATTGCAATTTCAATATTTCAGTTTTCTGTTCATATATTTTAAGTAATTTATTCCTGTAATGGCAAAGCTGAATTTTCAGCAGTCATTGCTCAAATCTTCAGTGTGATCAAAAATCAGCATATTAGAATTATTTTTTTAAGAAACATTTCTTATTATGGAAACCGTGATACTTTTTTATTTTTTATTTTTGATGAATAGGAGTAATTGAAAAATATGCTTATAGATTTTTTTTTTTTTTAGATGAAAATTAAAATGCTTTGCCGTAACTAAATTGTTCAATTTAACACTTTTATTTCAGACAGTTCTTTACTATGAACAATCCGGACAATATTTTATAATTTGCATAGCTCTTCTTTGGCTTTTCTATTTCCTTCTCACTTTAGAGCTCTTTCCTCATTCATGCTCGTAAGAAGATATCAGAGTACTAGGGCGTTTGGTATGAGCAGTATCTCGAAAACACGGGTTGTGGCTGTGTTTGTTAAAGAGGTGGGAGGTTTGACAAAAATGTCCTCCCCTCTCTCGGAAGATGATAGTGAGGTTGCGGATAGATCTCCAAGGTGCCGATGCCGAGAGTGGGGACTCGCTGCGCTGACGCTTGACAAAATATTTTGGTAGGAAATAAGTCATTACCAGAGCCAATGACAGGCGGACGATGAGTCTGGCATTGATCGGCAGTGGAGGGGGTGATGATCTGTCCGTGCTTGCAAGTAACTCCATAGGGCACCACTCTCTCAGATTTCCCTGCACTGTCCCAATAACCAAGAGGTGGCCTGTGAAAAAACAATCATCATCATCATCGGGGAAAAAAAAAAATCACTTCATCTCCGCTCACCCCCCACCCCCTTTCAGGGCAGGGGACAAGCTTCTCAGGCTTTGTGCAATTAAACACTCCATCTGTCTGAGAAGCCTACGTCCTCCTGGAGCATTCACAGCCTCTTCTAATTGCAATTCTTATTAGAAATCAAGCACCACACTGAAGACACAATGCTTGCATTTCAACATCCCCTCTGCAAAAGAAAAGTAGACAAAAAAAATCAAGCTAATTAATGATTATCCATAAGCTGCTGATCTGCATAACTGCGGCCGTCCCTCTAGGGTTCAATTTGAGCCTGATTATGATGCCATATATCAGTTTACATTGTGCTTTATTCACACAAGCGGAGGGCAAACTTGCTCGGAAAACACATGTACACGTGAATACTTTATAATGTATGATACAATGTTTCTGCACGGCACAAAGAGTGTGCATCTTTTGATGTGTTCTTTGGGTGAAGTGTGAATTGAGGAAGGCTGGCGGCCAGATGGGACTGCTGGATCAGGTTACCTGTTAAAACTGCGCATCTGCCCCTGCAGTCAATCTCACTGATGTCTGTGACAGGTCGATGGAGCCTGTGCAGGAAGAGCTGAAGCACAGGACGGGAAGAGTGAACTGGGACGGGTCTGACCACTATAACCACCCCCCTCTCAGGGATTTTGGTGGACACGGCAGGAATTCTGTCAGGCCACTTGGTCCTCTGGAGTCAGTGAGACAGAGGGACAAAGGCAGAGTTCAGTTACACAGGGGCCAGGGCCGTGGCACCAAGTCAATACAAAATAGATTTACAGAGTCTCTTACATAAGTTTTTGAAATGTCACAGGCTCCTCTGTCCCCTCTTTGTCTGCAAACATGGTGTCGAGTATTATCACAGATTCGTTCACACAATCGCCTTGGGGAAGATGAGACTTTTGCTATCCTGTTAACATGTGCCCAAGATCTTCAAAACAATATTATACACTTTTTGTTATTGTGTGCTATGACAATGCCTATCTATTTCTTTTAGATTGTAGAGTACTATTTGCATTAAGGGGAAATACCACTGGCCAAACAGCACAGCTATTTGCATGCTAACAGTCTAAACAAAACCACAAAACTTTGACCATCAAGTAAAGAATGTAACTTTTGCTTTTTAATTGGCAATCTGATTTTGAATCCAGTTTAAATTTTATTTTTGTTTAGTATTGTTTGGCGTTTTTCTAGACAGTTGGTTAAGACAAACGTGTCCTCTGTTGTTGCCAATAGCTTTTTTCAGCTTTGTTTACTATCTAAAATGTAAGATTTTCTGTCTGAAAAGTGTCTTGAGATAGCTATTCATGCTTTTATAACCTCACGTTTGGATGATTGCAATTCATTGTACTGCGGTATTTCCAAGTCCAAGGTAGCTTGTCTTCAACTGGTTCAAAACACTCGAGAATGGTCGCAAAAGTGATCATACTACTCCCATTTTGCAAGCTCTTCATTGGCTTCCAGTCCAATTTAGGATTGACTTTAAAATTCTCATTCGTATACAAATGCTTACATAACCTTGCTCCTAAACTACCTCTCTGATCTATTGTGTCCCTACAACCCTCCCAGAAGTTTTAGATCTGGTAGCCTTAACTTACTGACAGTGCCTTGTTCAAGGTTAAAACACAGAGGAGATAAAGACTTTTCAGTGGTGGGGCCTAGACTGTGGAATAGCTACTTAAAGTAGCACCTTCTTTATCAGTTTTTGAATCTCTTCTGAAAACGTATCTGTTTTCCTTAGCTTTTACATGTTAATTTCGCTCCTTGGTATGTTTTACATTTTTGTATTTATTTACTTTTCTCTTGTACAGCACTTTGGTCCGTCTTGAGGCTGTTTTAAATGTACTTTAGTTCTGATCTGAACTATTACTGTATATACACAATTGTGCATTTTATTTATTTTAGTAGTATTTTAATGATATACATTTTTTATTAAATTATATAATATTAATATATATATATATATAATAAAAATATATAGTACTTGTTTTTTTCTGCAATTTATATAATTGGCGTATAATCTATAGTGTATGTAGTGTGTATACATACCTTTATAGCATAATTACATATAGTGTAAGGAGAAAAATATATATTTTTTATAATAATGCATATTCTTATTATCAATTGTATCATTTGTGATACCTTTTTCAGGATTTTTTTATTAATAGTTTAAAAAACAGCATTTATTTTAAATAATTTATTTTTATTACAATGTAAAAGACTGCCACTTTATATCAATTCAAGGCATCCTTGCTAAACAGAAGTTTTATTTTAAAAAAAAGTATACTGACTCTAAACTTTTGATAGCTATTGTTAATTAAAAAAATACTTATGAGAAAGCAGTTCATTAGACTAAGCTGCAGAAGAGATGATTGAGAAATACTGGATATATCGTGTTTAGCTGTTAAAGTGTCAGGTCTTCGAGAGGCCAATAGCTATATAGTACAATTAAATGTAGTGTAAAACAAAATGAGAAACAAAATTATAGAAAACATACTATTATATTATTAAATACTAAAGATAATACTAATAATATAGGATAATTATAGTTATTATTCCATGTTTTACACTCATTATAATATATCTATGTGTTGTATATCATATACTATTTTATAGCATGTTACCAGACATAAAGCAAGTAGTGAATGTTAGTATTTAGAAATAGCATCTTTCCTTTACATCTGCCTGAAAATAGCCTCTATGTGAACATTATTGTATAAATACCCCTGCATTTACAAAGCCAGATTTCAACGGCTGTGTGGAATCATCCATAAAGCATTTCACCTGTCACTCACATAAAGGTAAAAGACTGATCTTTGCTCTTTGAATATCTCAGGCAAGAAAGGGTCCCTAACCCCCGTTCCTGGCCTCACTCGTCTATTTTTGATATTCCGCTTATAAGTGATTTGAAAGTTGATTGTGAGCAGACAGTCTGAAACTTTCCTGTCAGCTACTTTAAGGGCAAATAGATAGCCTCATGAATTATGCATAGGAGACAATTTTCTCTCAGTCACTGAGTCATCAATCAGGAGCTTTGCGAGGACCCCAGAATCAGCCAGCCCAGATACATTCAAAGCCACAGGGGCAGTTTGGGCAGCTTTTTCGAATTCTCCACTTAAGACAGCAATGGTGCGAGAAAAAAAAATTCCTTGCTGGCCGCCTAGCTTCACAATGTTATGCTTTTCGTATTATTAAAAATGCGCAAACTGCAGGTGCAGAATGGTTCCACTTTTCAAACAAAGATGTATTTTTATAAGGCAAATAAATGCAAATATTTGCACGTTTTGTCTTTTTTTTGTTGTTGTTGCTAACAGACGCGTGGCTGAAAGGACCCTCCAGAGCAGCAATTTGATCCATGATTGCATGCATTTACCCATGTAATTGAAATAATGAGAGATGATTGCTTTGAGCTATTAGTCATAAGTTCCTGATCTTTTTGTTTAATCCTGGCATCAGCTGTCAGTGTGCTGGTAGGAGCTTTGGGGAAGAGACACTAAGGATATCATTTGCATCACCTCAGACTGTAATTTTTTTTTCTTCTTCTTCTCTCTCTCTCACCCTGTCTGTCTGTCTCCTTGAGCTGGTGTTCTTAATTCTCCGTAGCTCTCTGAGGTGCATGGGAGTGCTCATGTAAGATAGAGCCCAAATATTCATGGTACTCATAACCAGGATGTTGTCAGCCGTAAGCAAAATAAAAGTCTTGGCAGCAGGTGTAAGGAAGGTGTAATTCTTCCACAGAGGCCATTTTGCCCTAATGGGGACACAGTCTACAACAGCCTGTAACTCAAGGTGTTATGTATCACTCCACCAATGACAAACCCTCACAGCGTTTTACAAATGAAGTAATAATTCCCCATTGTATCGGGACAGCTGTCTGAGACTATCAAAACAACAAAGGAAAAGAAGCAGGGGGGGAAAAAAGATAGAACGGCAATTAATCACAACCATTATCTTCAAGACGAATCAAAAGGTGTCAAGCTGTTTTCTAAATATTACTGTGCCAGCAATATTTGATTATGAATTTGACACAAGACAACTACAGCAGGTATCATAAACATCTGGTAATTACAGAGACAAAACATTTGCCTTGTTTATATCAGCTGCGGCAGGCAGACTTGTTTAATTGACTTGCATTTTATTGTTAGGCTTCAATTTTAAACTTGTTTAAAAACATATGGTACGTGTTTCAGGTGGTTGGTGGAATGATGTTAATAATAAAGATCGTTGTGACTTCTGGCACAAAGTTAGATGCT
Source organism: Phoxinus phoxinus (assembly GCF_949152265.1). NCBI lineage: Eukaryota > Metazoa > Chordata > Actinopteri > Cypriniformes > Leuciscidae > Phoxinus > Phoxinus phoxinus. Next base: position 23,978,205 of record NC_136888.1, read on the forward strand.
TTTGATTAGCACATTGCATGTTTGTTTTTAACTACACTCTGTAAGCATACATAGATAAAGGGCATGTTTTTTTTTCCCTGTGTGAAATCTAATTTGTTTGTTGATGATTTGCTGCCACTGCAGCTTTCTCTCAGAACTTTCTTTGACTTTTGTTATTGTTTGGACTCGATGGCATTTGCTTACCATAATATTATTTTGAAATGCTACATTTTGCTTAACTCAAAGGCATAGTTCTGTCGTCCTCGTTTAATCAAACCCGTATGGCTTTCTTTGTTCTGTGTAACACAAAATAAGATATTTTTCAAAATATGCATTTTTTTTTTGTACATACAATACAAGTCATTGGCATCCAGTGTTGTTTTGGACCCCACTTGAGGCAATTTTCAAAACTTATTTTGTGTTCAACAGATGAACAAAGTTTATACCGCATTGGATTGACAAGGATAAGTATAATGAAACTATTGTAAAAAAAAATGTCATCTATCCCTTTAACCTAAAGTATGATTAATGTTTATTTGTCTTTGAAACATACAAAAAAAGTGCAGTTATTATCACATCCCTCCCTGCTAATGTGGAAGCACTGCCGGCCTCTTAACACCAGACATCAAATCTCTTGCTTTTCCGGCTTCTGAAAGCCTCGCCAGATAGTTGCAAGTGAATCTCTTGTATTTTTGAGCAGGAGAGACGGTGCATTAGACAGAGTGACAATTCCTGCAGGTGAAATGTGTGTCAATTCTCCGATGAATGCTCGTGTGTCTCCCTTCATTCTCTATCCTCTCTTCAACCCCTCTCCCAAAGGTAACAGGTATTAGTAAGAGATCTGTACATATTCCCCTGTAGGCTTTCCTTTTAAGAGCATCCTCTTCAAACGCCACTCCTATTCAGCCAAATCTTTCATCTAAAGCATCCACTGCAGGCTATTATGAACCCTGACACTTACAAAAGAGTTTTCTTTTTTTCTATCATATCCACCTGCGTGTCAAAGAAATGATGATGTGACACACATTAGGGGCTGTATTTCTCTCCGAATCTGGGTTCCTGTCTCGGAGGGGAAAGGAACGGTTGGGCGGAACTCACTTTCTGGATATGCTTCATTGCTATTCTGAAAGCGCCGCCGCTGTTTGTCTGAGGGTTCGCTTCTTTTCCCTCCGAGTCTTATTCCTTCTGTCAGCATGTCTGTGAGTGCAGGCAGGTACACACATGTGCCAAATAAGCAAGGTCACCTCCAAACTCTCTGAATGTATGAAATCTCTCTACTTTCTGGCAATTTAGTGTTCTTTTCTTTTTTTTCTTTTTTGTAGCCGGGTGTTTGAGATCCATAACACGATATGGAATACATTCTGCGGTCACTTGCCTGAACTCTCGCGTTCCAGGTGGCCCCGGCGTGCTTTTCTGCTCAGCGGTACAAGGCTTTTTAGAGGCATCGTCTTCCCCCAGACACAATTTCAATGTTCAAAGCATTACAAAGAGGCATGAGAGAGATCTCACTGTTATCGCCTAACACTCTTGCTACCGTAATTAAATAGAAATGCAAAGCACAGAGCAATTTGGGCACCGGTGAAGGCTGGATATTTCCTTTAACAGTTACAATTTAATTGGACCATATCAATTTATTTCACATTTTAAAATGTCATGGCTTCGCAAGAACTAACAAAATTTGCATCCTGCACAGAATGTTATTGCACAAGAGCGAAATAAATATATAAGTCTAAATGCCAGTGTAAATGCCAAGTATTTCGAAAGCCGCTAAAGTAGGCTTGTAAAAGCACAGCATCCTCTCTCCTGTGCCTGCTCTTCGCAAAGTTTGCCAAATGCTTTCAGTGCAAGCAGTCGGGCTGGCTTAAAAGGATAGCAAACTGTGTCATGCCATTGTTAGTGTTTTGACATCTGTTTTCAAACTCAAAGAATTACTCATCCACACAACCAAGGAGCTACAACTTTGACACGCAGCCAATGAGGACAAAGGACTACCAATTTGTCCAATAACAAATTATAAAATACACCAGAAGCCACACTGTAAATTAGCCAAGGTCTTTAGATGCCTCTCCAATAATGAGATAAAATGTGCTGCAGTCATTTAAAGAGGATTTTATATCATATGCTTTCCATTGCTGTCATTAAACTGTGACCCTCAAGTGTGCGTTTCAACAGGATTCTCAGTTGCAAACTGTTAAACTGCTGTAAATATGAACCATCAGCAGTCTTTCACCATAAAGCAATGTGCATTTACAAATTAAATCTTCAACCTCTCTGCTTGTTTATTTGATTAAATCGTGGGTTTTTTTCTCATTGGTGTTATTCTAAAATACAAATTACAGCATTGTTTTACTAAAGTGATATATAAAATTAATATAAAATTGAACATTTTGTCACTAAAACCACATTAGACCCCACTAAGAACTTTTAAAAATATCTTCTTTTGTCTTTTAAAGAATGCCATGAAACGACATGAAAGTGAGTAAATAATGAAGGGATTTTCGGTTTTGAATTAACTACCCCTTATATATTAACATTTTTTTATATATATATAGAAAATGTATAAAATTATTAGTATTATCAATAAACTGCTGCGATTGTAATGCAAGCATAAGATAGGTTAACATTTGGCAAATAGCCCATATAAGTTCCTTTACAATTAAAAACCCGTAACCACAGGACCTTCCCTCCATTCACGACTAATGAATTCCTCTCTGCATCACTCCTCTATTCCATCTGTTCAGAGCAAATCTGAGTGACATTCTAATGCTTTTCCTCAGCTTTGTAGTGAGTATAGTGATGTTATCATCTTAGACGACACATGAAAATATTTCATTTCATTTCACTCTGCAGCATTAAGCAATACAGTCTGCTGTGTTTTGTGCCTAACAACACCATTATCTAAAAAAATTGTGATTAATCTCATCTAACATTTAAACGCTTTTGTTTACATAATATGTGTGTATATATTATCATATTTATATACAGTATTGTGTGTGTGTGTGTGTGTGTATACACATACACACACACACAAACACACACACTATATTATGTGAACAAAAACTTATGTTAGATGTGATTAATTGTGATTAATACATTTGAAAGCACTAAAAAAAATATTAAGGACAAATGCTCATTAAAACCTTATTTTGGCATTTTCATTCAAATTAACAAATTCAAATAACTGTTACAGTTAACGTGGCTGTTGTGGAATATGACATGGCTGGAATGCTGAATTGACCAATGAGCTTCCCAAATCAGGACCTTAATATATTTTAGATAACTGTACAGTACATTTGAAACCATAGTTCTTTACCTTCACACAGTAGATATGCCGTAGCTACTGGAACTGTTTTGCCTTTACTCCCCCTCTGTCGATATTTTGTTTTTGCTGCATTTGGTGCAAACTGTCACAACAGCCTTCACATTTAGTTCTTTCTTCCAGGCTTTTGGGTGGTGTCTCATTGCGTTCAATTATGAACCCAGATTAATTCATTTCAGTCCATGCTTTGTTGTTTTAAATGGGTTAAAAGTTGAAAGATGAGCAAACTGTCATATCAGCATACTCCACCGGGGCAGACAAGGAGACGAACCTGCCTGGGAAAAAAACAAAAAAAACTGCCTGTTCAATGAGGCCTCAAATTCCAAAACAATTTATCACCAGATTAAATATCCCTGAAGAGGAGATGGACTTGTCCATGGGCTGTTTGTAATTCAATGCAGCAGCAACATTGTCAAGTGCCAAGGCTGAACTAAGAGACTTATTACTCCTCTGTGACAAGTTTAGCCCCCGGGTGTCTGCAGAAAGCCTCTCGTTACACGTAAAAAGTACCCCCCCTTGTAAAAGTGTTGTCTGCGAGTATTTAAAGTCATTATCGCACACTATTTACAAAACATCCCATCAGAACAGTTTGACATTTGACCGCCTATTTTGCTGATTGTGTACAATAGAGGTGTCACGGTGCTCAAAAAAGCTCTTTGGAATGTGTACAAACTTTGGGCAAAGTTTAGGTTATCATGTAGCACTCAACAGAAATGAAGACGTGCTAAAAGAGAGATAAGACGGAGAGAGAGAACATTCTCTCGCACATTCCTTACCTGCACCTTGTGGTGAGGAACCAGTTCACTGACACATGATGAATTAGCCCTCTCATTACCGAGGACAGGAGTTTTTCTTTCTAAACAGAGGAAAGGGCTCAGAGCAGCAGCTTTCCAGGCGTTTGTCACTGACTTAATGACTCTGTTGAAATGTGGAAGTACATACTGGTAAAACAAATAAACCAACACAGGCAAAATACCAATAATAATTGTGTGTGTGTGTGTGTGTGTGTGTGCGTGCGTGCGTGCGTGCGTGCGTGCGTGCGTGCGTGCGTGTGTGTGTGTGTGTGTAATGTTCTATGATATCAGCTTTGAGCTTTTATATATATAAATATAAAGTAATAATAAAAACTTTTTTTAAATTAAATTTAAGCCTATTATTATATTTTAATCGTTTTACGATGTTTTTTTCCGATAATTGGTTTAGATGATTTTCAGACGTTCTTTAATGTTTTTTACAGTCACAGAAGAACTCAAACTTACATGATGGCCTGATGATTGTTATCCAGTGAAAAATAAATATTGTTTGTAGTGATAATAATCATTTTATGATAAACCATATTATACCAAAATCATTTTCGTGTCTGCAGTCCTCAACATGTTGTATGATCTTTTGTTAGTCAATAACAAATAATATATGATATGAAGTCAGTTTAATGTAATTTAAGTTGAAATTACTTAAACATTCAAGTTGATTGTACTTTTTTTTTTTAAACAATCAGCCAAAAAAAAAATGTTGTGTGTGTACCGGTCTGTCTTGGAGGAGATTGTTTATAGATACCAAAAAGCCTCCTTGCTTTCATTCAATGATGTTTCATTCCACTTTAGGATGTGTTGCTTGTTATACATACAGCTCTTGTTGCCTTCTTGTTCATACAACAATCAGATCTGCAGTGTGCAGAATAATGACACAAAGTCAAAAGTTGAAACAGTCCAATGTAGAGATCACAATAAGAGAAAAAAGGAAAGTAAGATAACAGCAATATCTAATTCCTGTGGCCAAGCTGTTTCATAACAGACGACATAATGCGCATGAATGAAATCTATTGTCTCGAACACGCTTGAATATGGCAAACAACTCGGTTTTATCAGTTCTGGTAGTCATCTCAAGGATGTGTTTAGCAACAATGCGTGTCAGGATCATGCAAGAGAAGAGGAAACAGTTCGAATATACCATGCATCTGTGATATCCATCTGTTTAGAATTAGGCTTGGGATTTAGGAGGCAGTCAGTCATAATATTTGGCTATCTTGGACCTTTTTCTCTGGAAGACCTCCCCCGCTCCGTCCTGGGAATCGCCCTCCATTTGCTACTACAAATAAACTTTGGATCCATTCACCAAGTTTGGTGACAATTGGATGTAAACTGTTTTCATCACTTTAAAGAGAGATTTGCTCCTTGCCTCTCTAGTGAAAACACCTTTTGACTTGAGCCAACAGTGCAAATTATAGAGGAAAAACAAACAGTCTGGGAGGGAGCGGACCTTTTTGTTCCGCGCATAGATACGGATGAAAAGCCCCTGTTTTGGCGGATGAAGGATTGTCACGGACATGGTGTACACACCTGTTATTCCGTCTCTTTTCCATTATGAACACCTTCGCGACAACAAAGCTGCTCCGAGCAAAAGACACCACCCATTCTTTCGTCCACTGTCGTGTTTTCTCCACAAGAATAAACCCCATTAGCACCTTTAGAGTAATTATATCCTCTCAGGTGTCGTTTAATACCTCAACTTGACAGGTTTTCAAGACTCCCTGTCATGTTTTGGAAAGTCAGAACCCTTCATGTGACGTCAAAGGATGGGGCATTTACTTTTCGACAAAAAGAAATAAAAATAACAGTGACAGTAATGATCATTTTGATGTTTTAAAGTGTTTGGGTGTGGCCACAGAACACATGTATCACACACACACACACACACACACATTATTCACCTGATCCCACTCCTTGTTATCGTCTTTGTTTCTCCTCCTCTGACAAAGAGCCCCAACAAACCGTGTTTCACCTGCAGAAACACAATGTAAACAAGTGACTGATGGCTTCTAATAATGAATGTGAAGAGCCATTGTTCTGTGTGGAGTCATTGCCTCATGTAAAGATTTAGTGTCAGGCCTCAGGGTTGCTACCTAATGCTTGTCTCACTTTTCCTCATAAACATCAAAGAGAGCTTGTCTTTAAAAGTCACAATAAAGCACATAGGCAGAGGCCCGGAGTTTGCAAGGGCGCTCATTCAGCAGACACCCACCCATGTCATTGTGCCGATGGGTAGATATCTTAGATGTCAGGGGATGCCCTACGTGGCTTACTCGAAATGAACTCGGCAGAGCTGCCAAATCCCTACAGGAAAGGAAAAGGTTGTGTGTTTGTTGATGCGAGGAGGGCTTGTCTTTTGTGAAGGTAATTATCCAGTGTGCAAACATAGTCTTTTGGCTTCAGCGTGAGTACAGATGTGTGTTTTGTTTGTCTTGTTTGTGAATGCATGTAAGCATCTCCTGGGGGGTGGGGTTGGGGGGGGGGGATCAAACCACAGGCCTCAAGGTCAGAAGTTCAGCCGTAATCTCAGTTCCACCTGAAATCATGGAATGATTTCAATTTGATGTCTTTGATTGATATCTTTTTTTAATCTTGGTATATAAGTGACACATTAAAACTAAAAAAAATTCCATGCATCAACATTTATTTTTGCTAAATTTTATGTTTAGATTTTTTTATTTCATTAATTTAACTGTCATACCCCCGGTTTCAAAGACAAGGCTTAAGCTAGTCCCAGACTAAAATTCATGTGTGAGACTGACTTGCACTAACATATTTTAAAACATGTCAGTGCCATTGTTTTGTCTCAAGATGGACATTGCCTCATGTCATTACATTAGTTTTTTTTTTTTTAAGTTGATAAAAGCTACGTAAATCCCCTAATTGAATTGAGGTCTAATCTAAAATCTAAGGTCTGTGGAAACCACGCCATAGTCTATGAACATCAATCATAAATCAAATATTTTTTAAATAACATTATAAAGCAGTTCACTATTTTTTGTCTTGATTTATTTCACAAATTACAACTGTCCCACACACTTAACAATTTTGCTTCACTTAAGTTTTATTGAAAGCTATTGTAGGCTACTTATCAAGAGGGATAAATGTATATATCACTTAAATATTTTTTTTGTATAGGCTAATTTCAAATATTTAATTATGTGTATTTAGGATACATGTGAAATTAGCAATTTAAAGGAACCTGTCATTATTTTCCAAAAATGTAATTTCCATCACATTACTAAACATTTTGAGATGTGGTGGACATTTTCATTACTTTCAGAAGATAAAAAATGAAAAAATAAAATGACAGAATTATAATTTAATGTAGGCTATGTCTTTAAAACATCTGGACATCTTTAATGAAACTAGTGAGAGTGCGAGAAGTGTGATTTAAGAGAGATTTTCTAAAAGTCTGCAGGACCAAAAGTTGGATTTATACTGAAACCTTATTTCCTTTTTCTGAATAAATCTAAATATAATCACAGTTTGATTGCTTTGTTTAACTCTAGTTCAATACTATGACACATTTAAGTGAGTGGATTACTTTATAGAGTGTTTGTCTCCCTCTTTTAGAGGAGGGGTGTGGACTCTAAATGCTGTCGAGGTAAAAACCGAGGTCGTGAGAGCTCACCTCTAATATGTGCTTTGGAGGACAGTTGGCTGTGGGGGCTATTGGTATCCGTGGCAACCGCTGATAAGGATCATTAGTGGGGTCACTGGTTACTAAGGAAACCCGTGAGGTTGTCAGCAGGCGGGGGCAACTGGTCAGATTGGTGCTTCTGGAGCACAGCACATCCTGTGAGAAGATAGACTAGAGGTTAACCATAGCGGAGAATGTGGTTGTCGGGGGTCAGAGATAGTGTCTCTGGTGAAACTGCACCCCTCTTGGAAAGAGTGCCAAAAACAAAGCTCTAATAAGTAAGCAGCACACTTGATACCACTCGTTGTGGTGGTCCATACTTGTCCAGACATGCAGATGAAAACACAGGTCTGATACGAACTCATAAGCAGCCCGGAGCCAAAAATCCATGTTATGAAACTTTACAGAAATAGAGGCCAATTGTGATTTTGGTTACACTGTAATTATACATTTATTATAATATTACTAAGTAATATTAAATAACTATGTACTTAGTACTTACGGTTAGGATTTTGGTTTGGTTTGGCTTGGTTTGGTTTGGTTTAGGGTTAGTTGCATGTAATTATGAACAATTTATAGTTATTAGTAACTGAATGTAACATGTAACAATGACGCTGTAAATTAAAGTTTGACTATTGACTGATATCCCAGAGGAAAAGGTTACATAGAGGTTGTTCTTTCAAAGTTAATGGAGATCTCATTTAAGTCTTATTGAAGAATGAGAAATACAAAAATAAACACAAATGAGACTAATTAGATTGAGAGCATAAATTGTCATTGAGGCATTTGATTAGAAATGTTTGAGTTCAGACTTGGATATCTTGGAAAATGTGATCACAGTTTGAGACATTTTTTAAGACCTCTGAAGAGATACAGTTGAGATTCTTTTCTGGAGTCTTTTCCCGTCTTTCGGTTTGGAAAGAACACTTTTCTTTGTGCATTTTTTTCAGAATAACTGAAAATGTGTCTGGCAATAATACAACTTTAATAAATGTCTTAAATTGTGTTAAACAATGAAGTGAGTTCAGTTAAGGTATTCAGAAAGTGCACTTGATGTGCCAAGACATTTTTAAACATAAAAATGTTTAATAAATGTCACACTTCATAGGCTATATATACACACACAGTACAGGTCAAAAGTTTGGAAACATTCATTTTAATGTTTTTGAAAGAAGTCTCTTATGCTAATAAAGCCTGCATTTATTTGATGCAGAAAAAAACCTAATATTGTGAAATATTGTTGCAATTTAAAATAAGAGTTTTCCATTTGGATATACTTTACTTTAATATAATTTATTTCTGTGATGCATGCTGAATTTTCATCAGCCATTACTTTAGTCACATGATCCTTAAAGCTGCAGTCCGTCGTTTTTCCTCTTTGTCGCCATCTCTGTTAGAAATCTGCAATTGCAAGTTATTCGCGGAATTATTAACTGTGCGTGGGTAGTAAATCGGCATGAAACAGCGCGGATGAACACAATGTATTGAGGCTGCCGCGTCGCTGTGGATACTGTAACGTTACTGTCATCAGCAATGTCAGAGTATACCTTTTGAAAGTGTCAACATTAGAATTTTCATCGGAAAATGTCATCTGAACAAGTAAGTAACATTCACTTTTGTTCTGACCAAATTCGGGGGGTGGGGGGAAGCATTGCAGTAACGTTAGGCTATATCACGCTGATTAAATCTAACGATTGCTTAGATCACGTCAAAACGTGAAAAATATATTTTTTCTGTAGCCACTCTGAAGTCTTTGGGTTTTACAACTGGTGAATCTCCAGTTGTCACTGGTGATTGTCGCTTTAAACTTTCGGGATCCGCCATACCAAGTGCTAAGCTAAATCTCCACCTCCATCATCCACACACGCTAGCCGGGGACTCTTTCTCTATGTGTACAGAAGTGACGTAATGACGCAAAGACATGCTCGAAATTCCCGCGGAAATCCACCAGTACCACTGGAATTAAAATCATTATTACAAGCTTACCGTTTTGAATCGAGGTAAGGCAAGCAGATCGTTTTGAACACTGGCTGGTTACGTTTTTTTTCCAAAATGTCTTTTTTGATATTTTTAAACCCAAAAAAGTGCCGGACTGCAGCTTTAAGAAATCAAAAAGATTTTACAAAATGTTACTATTTTAAATAAATTCTGTTAATGTTTAACTTTTTATTCATCAAAGAATCCTGAAAAAGTATCACAGTTTATAAAATAAATATTAGCACAACTGTTTCCAACATTGATAATGAATCAGCATATTAGAATGAGTTATGTGTATCTCATGCTCAAGTCTCTTATTCTCTCTCACCAAGGCATTTATTTAATCAAAAATACAGTAAAATAAGTAATATTGTGAAATATTACAAATGAAAAGACCCTTTTTCTATTGTAATATATTTCTGTGATGCAAATCTGAATTTTCTGCATCATTGCTTCAGTCTTCAGTGTCACATGATCCTTCAGAAATCATTCTACTGCTGATTTAGTGCTTAAGAAACATTTCTTATTATTATCAATGTAGAAAACAGTTGCTGATTAAAGTTTCAGACAAGCCAACATAAAAGTTTACTTTCTTGTTTTAAATATGAAAGTGGAAAGATGTGATGTTCTTTTTAAACGAGACCAAACAGGAAAACAAAACACACAATCTGCTTCTAACAGTGATGTACTATCAGTGCTAGCGCTGTGGTTTTCGCCAGGGTGCACGGCATTCATCAAACACACTCGGACATTTTTTTCAATTAATCTGAACCTTAAATGGATTTTCTCATGGCACAGAGCATGCAAAGTTTCCATGGTGATGGAAACCACTGCTCAGCATCTCCCCGGTAAAAAGCCACAGTGACTGACATGCGTTGAATACTACAAAAAGAATGTGAGGAGGAAATGTGCACATTAGAATATGCACATAGCATTTACCCTGTGACAACTCCCTGATGTGTTAAAACACAATTTGCCTCAAGTTGGGAAAGAAACAGACTATGTTTTAAAACACACGCACCCACCAAACTAGCCATACGTGATAAGAAAACTGATGAATTAGCTGCGCCTCTGCCGAGAGGAAATCGTTTGGAATCAATTATTACAACGCCACAGCTAATAATAATTTTCACTGATTGTTGACGAATACATGTAAGGTGTTTAAATTGACAGCATTATTATAGATTTGTGACACTCCCTCAGAGAATGTCAAACAGATTGCATTGTGAAAAGTGTTATGCCTAGTTAGATCAGTATGGGGGCTTCTATACCATAGGTCTAGAATATATCCCAGTGTTCTCTGCAATCACTGTCATGACAACATGAGTGCCTATGGCCATGTCGGAGAAATGGCCCCTGCTGACTGCCATCTTGTCTTTTTTTTTCTTCTTCTGGGGGACAAAGACTGTTGTACCTTTCAAGGGTGATTCTAGGTGTATCCAGTTTCACTCGGCGCTCTCTCTCCCGCCCATTTGTAAAGGCAAAGATCATTAGCCTCTAAAATTACGTTCCTCCTTCGCTACTTTTTCCAACAGCCCAGTTCTTCTCCTCTCCATCACACCTAGACAAATTAAACATGCTGCAAATGAGATGCTGTCTCGCCATCCACACCATCTCATAGTGTTTATTTTCATTCAATAGCAGGGGTTATTCTGAGGTCTCTTTCTCAGCTAATCTTTTAAATGGTTGCTTGTCTTCAAGATCAGGTTTGATACGACCCTCTGAAATGCCACCCACATAAGGAAACAATATCAGTGTTTGATTGATCCGCTTAACTTATAAACATTGTAGCGTCGTTAAGAATCGCCACAGAAACCTTTCGATAAAAGCAGAGGTGTGTGTGTGTGTGTGTGTGTGTGTGTGTGTGTGTGTGTGTGTGTGTGTGTGTGTGTGTGTGTGTGTGTGTGTGTGTGTGTGTGTGTGTGTGTGTGTGTGTGTGTGTGTGTGTGTGTGTGTGTGTGTGTGCTCTTGCATATGTGATGTATGAGGACACAAATTTGTATAATGACATGTGTATTACACTGGTATTACAACTTAAACGTGGTTTATGAGGACATTTCATCCTCATAATTCAAATAGCTTAAAAAACATTAAAAAAAATGTTTCATTAAAAATGTAAAAATGCAGAATGTTTCCTGTGATGGGTAGGTTTAGGGATAGAGGCAGTGTAAGGGGATATAATATACAGTTTGTACAATATAAAAACCATTACGCCTATGGAATGTCCTCACAAATATAGCAAAACTAACTTTGGAACTTTGGCAAACTACACAAATCCAACTAAATAAGCATATTGCAGGATTTTGCACAATTTAGAAATAAGAATTAAAGCTTCTTTCACCGTGGTCTGTAAATGTGTTGCATTTTTAAAAAAATGCGTACAAATGTCAAATTACACTAAAGGGGCTTAAAGGTTTTTCATATATTAAATTGTTTTTTCGATTGCCAATGTGTGAACAGCTTCTAACGAAACTTTAAAAAACGAGACCTTCTCGACTTCCAGGTTGTCTAAAGCACAAAATAAGTTCACTTTACAGCCACCGGTGTCGCTAATGACAAGGGGTTACATACAACCCATTTAACACAGATAAGGTTTTGTCAATCCATCGTTCAAAGTTTGTCTTGCCTGACCTCCATTTCCTAGTTGAAAATTACATAATTTCGTTTAATTGTGTATGCTGTTTTGTTAGGCCTATACCTAAAATCTACGGATCCCCGCACATGACATGCAGGACACAAATAGTAGGCTAAATCGTGCGCATTATTTACTATTTCGTTCCCTCAATTTATAAATCATGAACAAATTAGGAAATCGTGCACACAATTAAAAAAAAAAATGATTGCATGTCATGTGCGGGGCTCCGTAGAAATCAAATGAATTGGATTTAAAAAGCCAGAAATCAATTCTCCAATATTTCTGAATTGTGCTCAACTCTGCATAATCTTCTAGTTTAATGTGTTGTTTCTTTATTTTCGTTTGGTGAAATTTTTGGGATTTCTTAAATTTTGGAGGTAAAGAAATATTTTGTAAATTATCACTTACTAAAACACACATATAATAATCTTTTTTAATGCATTTAGAAAAAAAACAAACAAAAAACAGTTTGTCAGTGTTTGTTCTCACTACCAGGAACTCCATTTCCTCAAATGCCTTTCTGGGACTTAAAATCAACAGCATGCACACTATCATTATAGGAACCATTGGAGGTTATAGGAGCCATTCAGGAGGTTGCCCATAACCCACATACCCATCAGGAAACTTCTATGTGTTTTCAGAAAGATTCTGTTTGTGTTTGGTGCAGCAGTACAATGCTGCATTGCTTTAGATCCCATGTGTCCAACTGCAGACCAAAATATTTCTGTTATTTTTTTAAATCATGCCAATTTAGGTATTTCATTGTGCAGAGGTGCTGTTCAATTAGTGGCTTGTTTGGCCCCATAGAGGTGCCACTTATACTTATTGACTGTGCCTGTGCCAGTTCTGGGGTCAAGTTGTTTCAGTTGGTGGTGCCAAGGCAGGTGCTAAAGATTAGTGCCGCCAAGAGAGTCTGTACCTTGAAGAGGCAGTGTTTTATCTGGAAACTGAATTGTACTAAGACGTATTCAACACAAACAGTTGGACACTGTAGTAATACTGAAAGGAATTTTTTGTTTATATTTCAAGCTGGTAATCTGGACTGCTGAATCCAGCCTTAGCTGTGAAACCATTTCCCTTTTCAAAACAAAAACTAAGATAACATGATGGGTGCGAACAATCCCTTAATCTTTATAATACTAAATGCGAGGTGTTTTGCCACAGCTCGTATTTTGCGTGCACTTATTGGCTGTGATTTGAAGCAATTCAAAAACACATAATGCGATTTCAAGATCATTTGCATTTCCTTTTGGTGTCTTTTTACTCTCATCTTTTCTTTGATATTTAAATATTAACTATTGCATGGCAACACCTTCTAGATTTTCAGCAAATACAAGCTTTTAAGCATATGACACTTAAACATAAAACGCCACTTTGTGGGCATGATACTCTGTTCTCTGAGGGTAAAGAGGGGACCAGGTGCTCTCTTCTGATCAGATACTGTATTTCTCTGCGAGGCCTGAGGGAATAAGGCTTTGACTCTCTACTGGGACAATTATAATGAGCCGCCAGTTATGTTCTCCTGAGGGTACAACATCTTACCTTGTGCTGATTTGTGATGTCTGAGAAGGTTGTGTCACTCTCTCCCGCTCACATGTGGACCGACACACTGATGTTCGCCGATTATTTAAGCATCTTCTCAGGTCTTTGTCAAAGCCTCATTGGAATGCCAAAGTTTAGATAAATATAGCTAACACATATAAATAAAGCAAAAATTTGAATCTTTAGCCTCCTTTATGTGTTTTTTAGTATTGGAGAGAGAGAGGTCCATTCTATCACATGCCTAAAGAAGGGATTTGTAGGATTTGCCATCACTTTTTTTTTTAATGAGCACAGAAGGAATTGAAAAGTGAGAGCCATAGATAGGGCTAGTGCCCTCAAGCCATTCTGGAGAGGTGGGGGGGGAGACTGCCTCCTTGAGGGAAGTGTGTGCGCTCATTGGAGTAGATCCATCCTCAGCTCTCTCTCTCTGTCCTTTTCTTCCATAGTCGGGGTGGATGGGCTCAGACCTTGGCTGCTCCGTGGCCCTGAATGACAGGGTCCCTCTCACTCGCACAAAGCCAACAAAGCTCCCGTCTGCCCTTCCCACCCCTCCTGACCTAGACAATGCAGGTAAGGAAAACGTCACACATTCATCGGGCCAGCCTTTACCCCCGTAGGTCAAGCCCTCTTAAGCCACTCGTTCCTCTTGTGTTAACAGCAATTAACTAGAAATGAACCAATTTACAAACAAAATGGACCGATCATATAGGAAGCGTCCTATCCAAGTGTAAAGGGTTGGTAGTTTGGATCACGCTGCCATCCCACCTCGTTGCCCTCACTCTCCCCAAAAAGAAAGGAATCCTCAAGCTGTGGAGGAGTGTAAATTAGTTTTCTCTTTCTCTTTCCTGGTTGCTTCAAAAAGCCAACAGAACACCTCTCACCCCATTCCTCCTGTAATGAGGCAGGCTACACAAAGCTCTCAGAGTCTGTAAAGGTGCCATGTGCTGCGTAACAAAAAAAACACACATTTTCTTGCATTTTGATTACACATAAGTCATTTCTCTAGCCTATTTAAAAACAGTAAACCCGTTATAAATCAAATGTATTACATATCCTCTTCTCAATCTAATTTTGTTTTAATAACATTATTTTTTGCTCCTGTGTGCACTTACTTGGACGGCTTAAGTGGACAAATTCAGAATATGGGTTGCCATACTTGATATTAAAAAAGCACACAAACATTTCTGTGTTGGATGAGCTCCGACGATGTGGGAATTCCTGACCCTTAGCACCAATGATTAAGTCACATCACTTCAAAAACTGCATTTAATTACTTTTTCAAAGCCTACATAATAATAACAATTAAATGTAATCAGAGAAAACTGGCACATCAAGATTATGATATGCACATATTTAACAAGAGCCCATATTTTCTCAACGCACTTTGCTTTGCTTTACATTTGTACACTTGAGAAAAATTAAATTGTCACTTTTCATCATAAATATTCACGTCTTGCAAGTTATTTGCAGAGTTGTTTAATGTGTTTGTTTTTGTTTTTGTTTTTTTTGTACTGTCTTTTAATTGAACAATTTTAGTCTTGTCCCCTATCCCAGGAGGGGGATCTATACGGCTAGCATCAGGAGTGTTGCCAAAACACCTATCTAGATTGACAGGTCAAACAAGTGAGGCAAGCGATGTGATGCGGTGACCGGAAAGATGTGTTGAAGGCTGAAAGAGCGGGTGATGTCTTGTCTTCAAAAGGAGAGAGTGCGGACTGTGGGAACGAGAGAGGAGAGGCATAGATCTTGATTTTGTAAGATTTGAAGTGTGAATGTGTTCTTGGCTCAAGTTGTAAGGCAGTTCACTGCTGTCATATTCAGACGCTAACCACTAAAGAACTCCAGCTTGTTGTGGTGAGGGGACATCTCAAGAGAGGCTATTAATTTTTGTACCTCCTGGTTTCCCCTGTCAGCAGGGCTGAATATAGCATATGCAACTGAAATGTTCACTTTTTAAGAGTCTAAAGGCTAATTATTAGATTTATTAACATCATTCAGATTAACCAACGTTACATTTCCCGTGGAGTTCGATACATGTTGATGAAGTGTAGCTAGTTTTTCATGAAACAAATCACTAGAGACTGCTTCATCTTGTCCTGGAGCAACTATGTTGAGGAATATTACTTTACAACAAGTGTAAACCTCTTGAAAATAGTGATATTGTTGATAATTGAATATTCTGGCGTAATTGCGATTCAAACTTTTCAAGCACTCTGCTGGGAATCACCTTCCGAACAACTAGGTAACAGTTTCTTCCCTGTCATTCCGAATGTGTGCGCACAAACCGGGGATTGTTATTTTCAGGATAAAAAAATGTGTGCAAATATTAAAAATGGAAAATAGCACACACTCATCCTCCCAGCTCCCACGGGGGCAGGGTGATATTGGGCACACCACTCTGGTGTCAATTTATGCAGTCCATGCTTCTGTTGCCTCGATTCATTAAGATGATTCACGCTGCTGAAATGCTGTGAGGAAAGAGACAGAGTGCAACAGAGAAACATTAATTACATGTGACTTAATTCTCCATACTCTTAAAAGTGTACGCGACCATGTTTTACATTTAGACGCCAGTCTTAGAGGAATACAAAGAGATGAATAATATGCCGTAAGGTGTTTTGTGGGCTCCGTGAAGGCATATTTCGAGAATTAACTGCTTTGCTTTAGAACACAAGTTCAGCTGTCCCCGAGGATTGCTCGGCGAGTGGTAAACAGTGGGAGAGAAATCAATGCAAAACTGTTTGAAAATAGAGTTCATAAAAGGAGTTTCTTAGAATGCAGTGGAGAATCTAATTACAGCCTAATAAACACAGTGTCTCAAAGCCCACCACTGAGAAAGCAATGCAAATGGAGCTGGAATTCATGCTAAACCACTCAGACCAATGAGCTCTGATCAATGAAAACAAACATAAGGAGGAATCATTAGCAATATTTCAGCTCCTGATAAAAAGCCCAAGACACTGTCTAATACAAGTATTATGGCCATTTGTCCATTTACAGTTTGTTTTGCTATCGGATCAGGTTACAGTCTTTGCTCCTCTTCTGCTAGAGTCATTAGGATAAATTCGGTATAATGCTACATGTATATAATGATGTATGTTTTTGTAAATATGCACAATATATTATTACATATTTGCATGTAACTATGAATATATCATATTAAAAATATTTTGAATGAGCATTTTAGTTGGTATACCATTCAAAATTAATGCTCACCAAGGGTGTATTTATTTGATCAAACCTGCAGTAAAACATTAATATTGTGAAATATTACTAAATTGTAAATAACTGTTTTCTATTTTAATATTTTAACTGAATTTTCAGCATCATTACTCCAGTCTTCACTTCTGTTTCACATTATCCTTCAGAAATAATTCTATGCTGATTTTTTTTATAGATGGATGGATGGATGGATGGATGGATGGATGGATGGATGGATGGATGGATGGATGGATGGATGGATGGATGGATGGATGGATGGATGGATGGATGGATGGATGGATGGATGGTGTCATCATAATTACAAATAATTGGCTAAATATTTTTCTCCTGATCTCAGAATAGTCTGTGACTTAACTCTCTTGACCCTGTCTTACTCATTCAATACTTTATCACAAGTAACAATGTTTTGCAATGTTTGGTATCATCCTTCTTCTGTTGCATGATAAATTCCTCCTCTGGGATTTCAAGCTAATACTCTCAAGCACAGTCCAGGCCTCAGCCCGCTCTTCTCTATCAACAGCCACTTGTTCAAATAATTAGAGAGCAATATCTCACTTTTCCTCCCCCTTTTCTTTCAAAACTTCTTCCCTTAGTCTGTCGCTCAGTGTCAGCCTGAAGCCCAAACCCTGTGTTGCCCCAGGTGTGCCCTTTCAGTGTTTCTTCCATCAGTGTTTATGCTAAAAGTGCATGTTGAGGACAGGATGGTTAACAACACTGTGATGTTTAAACCCAAACCGTCCAACTGCCAAGCATTAGAGCTCAAAATCATCCTAAATATGTAACTACGATGATTTCGATCTATTTCTTTGCTAAAAAATAAACGAAAAAAGAAGACAATTAAGGTGTCATCCAGCTGGGATTTTTCTCCGTGTTCTGGCTGGACTTTGTCACCCTCACACTCTTCACCTCCCCAATCAGCCAATCCAAAAGGTCCTCATTCTTCATTGGCTTGTATATAACATCTGGCTTCTAACGCTAAAGTTGACATTCATCCATTGCACTGAGGTCCAGTCTATGTTTAGATGTCAAATTGGGCAAAATAACCTTGAATGCCGTTTATAGCCAGGAGTCAATCGCAGATTCAGGACAAAATAGTAACAATAACAGTTTTGCATTGGATAAACATTGGAAGATCTGTTTGTGTAAGATCAACATAACAGTCAAGTAACTTAATATAATCATTTATTTATTTCATTCATGCAATTATTTTATTTATATTCACCACTCATTTCATGATGACACCCTTTATATGGGTGTTGATCAGGAAGGAATTTCACCTTTAAGAGTAGCTTGAGAAATGTAAAAGAATAACAAGAACAACAACCACAATGATAATACTGACATTTAACAACAACTTGAATAGTAGTCATACATTACCTGTTGCATATACAGTGTTTTTTTTTATACAGCACTATGGAATGATTCAAATGCTTTTATACTGAACATTACAAAACACTTTATCTTTCCACATCGTATCTGCATGATAATGTTATGTATGTTTCACTGCTCACATCCATCTCCCCCAGGAAAAAAAAAAAAAATCAACCACAAACAATTCTAAGGCACTTTGAGAGCAAGAAAATCTATCCCATTTAACAAACTGTTTGATTGTTCGGCTGTACGATTGTCCTAATACTTGTAAGTTAATTTCCGCTCTGGTTAACAGTGCACCGTTTCAGATCTTTGACTTCTAAAACATTGTAAAATGACATCTTTCAACACGAGAGAAATTCTCATCACTCTCCCGCAATTTGTGACAGTTTTAAAGGCTTAAACGATGCTAATGTATGCCCTCCTTCGCCGTGTGAAACCTGCAAAATGGAGTGTAACAAAGCAAAATGTCTTTAACAGTCCTGTAAAATACCAAAATATATTCCTCTCACAAAGGATCCTCACGGTACTTCGGAATTAAGAATAGTGCCTCGCATCACACTTTTCCAAGTAAAAAGTGACTCTATAAGGAACATGCAGGGAATAAAAAAGGGGAAGTGAGCTACCAGGAGCAAAATTCATATGTCTCAGAGCTGTTGGAATATGTAAAACAACAAATAATTTGTATTTTTAGTTCGCACAAAAGCACATTACATCAATCTTCAATAGGACTCACACTAGAATCTCATCTACGATCTCTCTCAAGCATTGTTTGCTTCGATACCTGCTGGATTACACTAATGGGCAAAGCAATCTGTCAGTGATATCTTTATCTCACAGCTGTTCCCAGGTCAGTCAGGGCACACAGTTGAGTGGTCAGCGATACACCACTCATGCGAGCTGCAAGGGACATGAGCCCCAGGACATGAGCCCTAAAACTGCATAAGGCTCGAATATCGACCTTTCCAACCACCTTATCTGTCGCAAAAGTGTAAGATGAATTTGGACATGTACCCGAAAGCACATCTGTGAGCCAGGAGAGTTTGTGTGCACTTTTGTTTGTGTGTCCTTTTTCAGTTTGAGGTATGACTGAAGCAATGCATTGCCTCAATTATCATGCACAATATTTATTTAACGAATCAAAATTAGTGCATGAACTGCACAGTATGACTATGTAAATAATTAAAGGAAAATTAACACTACATTCAGCCGTTGCATAACATTGTTTTATTGAATAACAAAGAATCTTATACTTTCAAGATGAGTTCCACAAAGGTTGAAACGGATAAATATTATTATTCTTACCATGCAATGTTTGTTGAAAGGCAATAAATATTAATCTGCAATGCACTTCAGTATAAACTGAGTTGATTTGATTTATACGGACTAATAATGAACCTTAAAGGGATAAATCGGCTGCACTTACGTGTACTTACAGTGAACTTACCTAAGAAAGTACTGTACTGGTAACATAAGGCAACTACATGGGTTAATGTCAGGTTTAGGGGTAGGTTCAGGGTTAGTACCTAGTTATTACCCAATAATTACTATAATAAGTAGCCTACATAGTATGCATATGCAAAACAGGACTGTAAAATAAAGTGCTATACCAAAAATGATATCATCACATACTCACCCGTGTCATTCCAAACCTGTATGGCTTTCTTTTCTGTGAAACACAAAAGAAGACATTTGGAAGAATGTTGTTTTGGTTACAACAACACAGTTTTGGTTACCATTGGTTACAAAAAAAACAACACCGAGACATTTCTCAAAATTTCTTTTTTTATTTCCCACAGAAAAAAGAAAGTCACAACAAGATGTTTAAAAGATGTTGGGGGTGAAATATCCATTTAATAAATAAACAAAACACGGCCAGTTGTGAAGGTGTGGTCAATTATTTTAATTTGACCAATTTTATATTTATATTTTGTAAGTTTTAAAACATCTGTTTTGTTGTTGTTGAATGAACCGGCTTGTTGATTTATGCCTATGTGCTTTATAGCCACTGAAACTATTATTTTTGCTTTTGCTTTTTGTAATCTGAATAAAGAAAAGGGTTACAAAGGAAATAGATAACCTGACATTCGTATGCCCTGCAAGTATATGCAACAAATACACAAAACTCACTCAGATAAATCACCTACTGTTAACCCCTGGCAAATTACAATAATAGCTGTTATGATTGCATGAAAATGTTGAAAGGATACAGCTGTTATTCACAATGCTAACAACCTTATTCTTACACGCACAAAGCATGAACCCTCGCAATCCTTCATTTTTAAGTGAGTTATTTGAAATTCAAACATGTTGGACAACTGTTCAAGTACTCGGTCTGCAGACAAGGCCTGCTATTTTTAGGTAGCCTGTTATATCAGTTGTTCTCCAGATTTCCCGTAATTAAAGCCTGACTCAACTGATTTAAGACAAATGCTTTGAAAAGAAAGCACAAAACATTCATTTTGTCCTCTGGGTGGGATGCACAATTTTTTCAATTACAGGCTATTGTTGCTTGTTTGGTCTGTTCATATTCTTAAACTGTTGGTAATGCTAGGCCTAATTGTGGCTGTCTGTGGTGTCTTCAGTTTTCATAAATATTCTCCTCGGTATAGACACTCATGCAAAAACTTTTGCCCTCACGATGTCAGTTACACCTCTGAGATGTCAGGTATATATTAATCTGTCACACGGGGCTTTGAAGGTCACTTAATTACTCTCTAATCAGATGTATTTCAGTAGCTGAATGACAGATGTACACTATTCTTACTGATGTTATTCCATTAGTGGTCTTTCTGACATACTGGTCCCTCCTTCCATTACATGCACCAAATGATTGTCATTGCATGATAACCGCTGCACAGGTGCTTTGTTACTGCAGTGCAGGTGCTTCTTGTGTGTTTGCAACAAGAGGAAAGATCAGCTAGGGCTTTGCAATAATTGCGGACAACACGGCATCGGTTCACATATGGATAATATACAGTATGTATTATATTAAAAACGAAGCTTTTGAGAACGTTCCACTTTCCACATGTCTTCTATCCGCCCCAACCCACACCCCACTGAACAGATCTCCCCCTCATGACCTCACAAAAACTCCAAACGCATTTGATTCATTATTTGTCTCTCCTACTCACAGATTAGCTGTCTGAAAACAGACACACATTGCACGGGTCTTGTGTATTCCAGCACATCTGTTTTGAATAAAGACTTCTCCTGTGGTCTTGCCCTTACTTAGCAAGACTCCCTGGTTGAATCCAAGTCTAATTTTCAGTATGACACCCTGAGGTATCGCTTACCGGGCTTTAGTGGTGGAGCGGCGGCTCTTTGTGGCCAGCGGGTCGATATATGAGAGTGTTCCTGCTGGAGCTGGGCACAGGTGAAAGCAGTAGATTAAGATAATGAGACGAGTGAGGCTAGTCTTTGTGTCCCCTGCACACATTCGGCATGTGAGAAGGTGGTACCGTACGTGTAGTTTAGCTGTTCTGTTAGAAAGATGTACCATAGGAAGGGGCCATTGTGTACATTGGCAGATAATAAGACAGGAAAGATTTGTTGTAAAAGGAAAAGTGTGTCTCCAGGCCAAACGGTGGAACCGAAAGTAAAAGTTCAAGAAGCTGTCATAGAACAACTTATGTTGATTGACCACAAAATGAATTTTGGGGGATCCCCCTCAATGTTTATTGTGGTTATGGCCCTGTGAAGGAAGGAAAGATGAATATAAATAGAGTTTAATACATGATCTTTATACACATTAAAACACTCATTCTCATTGATCATCTCAAAAAATGCATATCTTCTTAAAAAAAAATTGCAGCAATTGGAGCAGATTTTTTTTTGGATCCCTATAGGCTAGAACCTTTCAGTGAACAGTTCTTAAAATAACCATTTTCCCCCTTAGAATATTATAGGCCAATAATCTGAAGAACCCGTATACCATTATAAAGAACAGTTTTTTTTGCAGAGGACATTAAAGGGATAACGTTAGTTTACCAAAAAATGAAAAGTCTGTCTGAGGCCCCGATCACACCTGACGCGTTTTTCGCAGTGAGTTGAATTTCAATTGTTTTCCTAGCAGTGAGCGTTCTGCGCGCTGTTTATACGCTTCGCGTTTTACCGCCTGCTGCGCTTCGCGTTTTTGAAGTTGAAAAAAAAATCAACTCCGAGCGGAAAAAGCGCCCGACGTCATCGCGGTTTTTTCCACTGTCCAATCGAATGAATTGAGAGGCGGGCCTTCCGTTGTAGTGATGAAAGCTACAGTTGCTTTGCACGCCAGGAGAGTGCGATGATGGAGGATTAACTTGTGGTTCTCTCGCGGGTTACCAAGAGCTAACGACTTCACGGACTGTAACTACCACAATGTTAACAGAAAGTATATAAAGTAAATAAAAAGCTGATTTGACGTTACTTGCCTGACAGGACAGCTGTTTCGGTGGTTGCCTAGCAACATAAAATACGCAGCGCACTCGTTCTGTGTGATGGGCCAGTGGTGTGCGCCTCGCGTTTTCGAACCTGAAAAACGCGTCAGGTGAGATCGGGGCCTGACTCTGTCATCATTTACTCAGCCTCTTTGTTCATTACGAGTTTCTGTGTTCTGTTGAACACAAAATAAGATATTTTGAAGAATGTGGTGGTAACCAGACAGTTGATGGTAGCCATTGACTTCCATAGTAGGAAAAAAATACTATGGAAGTCAATGGGTACCTTTAACTGTCTGGTAGCCTAACCAACATTTTTCAAAATATCTTCTTTTGTGTTCAACAGAACAAAACAAAAAACTCGGTTTTGAACAACTTGAGGGTGAGTAAATGATGACAGATATTCATTTTTGGGTGAACTATCCCTTCAAATGTTCTTCCTGAACATTCCATGCCATTAAATAACCTTTATTTTTAAGTGTGAATACTTAAAAACAAATGTCTGTTTTTGCTGTCGTAATGTTCCATGTCAAGAAAATGGACGCACACCTGACGCAAAGAAACACCCAAAACAAATTCCACTGCCAGCATGCAGCAACACCCAATGCGGCAACCGAGTTCGACTCTTGTCAGTGTACGTCTCGCCAACTGAAATAGCAGTGGTGTAAGGCTATTTCTATTTCAGCCGACCACGACAAAATCCAGTTCAGTGGAGAGCAGCTCTCCCTCGTTTTCGTGAGTCGACAATCATTGGAAGCGTGCACAACTTCGTAAGTGAGGGGCTGCCAGCTGCCGCCACGGGTAAGAGCAGGTTGCCATGGCAGCCGCGTTCGGAGGAGAGCTGCAGATTGGCAGGAAAAAGCGTGTCAACAATTGCCCTGTTGCAGCGCGAGAGAGGAGCCGCTTCGGAGCCCTGGACTCCTGACGGCCCCGTGCCTCGCGCCTCAGCCACCCCATGCTGTTTAATAATATACATTCGCAGAAAGTGATTGATCTTGGACTGTGTGGTTAAGATCAGCAGTCAGAGACTTTCCATTTTCTTTCCTCAAAACTCTCCAAACAAACATAACTGCCGCAATTAGTAAACAAATGTCTGTCTCCGCGATACGGGTAAACGCACGAGGCAATTATAACAGGTTTTTTAAACTGCGTGTGTCTTCACCACGTATGAGTGACGAGCTGAAAACTGCGCAAAAACACAATTGTGTTTGACATATTAGGGGTAACAAGAACGGTTTATTTTGTCGACTTCAGTTCGAAATTATCAAGCCATTGTCGATTTTAAAAAGGGCTTAGTCCACGTGGCCTACACTCTCCGCCTTCCAATTCACAAGGTCCTTTTATGCAGTGTTCATCATAGGCTACTCCCTGCACACTGCATCTGTGGTAGTTCACTATAGACTAAATTAATTTGACATGCCCAGCACCCTGCAGAAACATAGGCTATATGATCAATAAGTTAACAACATATGTTTTTACATTGCTTTAACTCATCAAAATAGCCTATAGGCTATTAACTTATAAGTTAAGCCGTGTTCAACTTTTTTATATATATAGGCTAAGTTCTACAAAATTCAACAAATGTTTAAGTCAGTTTAGTGTCATTTAAGTTCAAATAACAAACATCCAAGTTGATTGTAGCCTACTTAATTTAACTTTTGTTTTACAGTGCAACGTCGTCGAACACTTAACAATGAGTGTTGCAATGTTATTTGTTAATTGTTGTTCGTTATTAATTATTTGTTAGGCTATTTGACCCATGCTTATGATTATGGGTGAATTACAAACGGCATTTTGCTCCCTTCAAGCCCACAGCGCGAAGAGGAAGCTATTCCGAAGGTGCTTCCAGACGAATTCAGTGCGCAATGGGGCCTTCCACCAATCCTTTGTAGTGTGCATTCCATGGTCACCCCCAGGATGTCATTTTGCCGTTAAGTAGCCTATTTCATGTTTGTTTTTATGAAGTGCTGCACAAAGAGACGCACAATTGATGTCTACACTGTAAAAAAATATTTTCATGGTTTATCACAACATTTTTTTTCTTTTGTCAAATCAACGTAGATAATTTATGTGCATATAACAAACAATATTTTGAGTTTATGTTGATTAAACCAATGTCCTTCGTTGTATTCACTCTTTTGTTTTCAATGAACTTGAAACCATAGGGTAGCCTATTATTTTGGTTAAACTTATGTTAAACCAACAATAATTTTTCAGTGTAGACACAACGAAGCTATGACGCAGAACATTAATTTAATAGTTCAATAGTAGCCTAAAAATCAGTAGGCTAAATAAAAAAATAAGCGACAATGACGTGTGTCTGACATTGATCCAATGACATATTGTAGGCCATAACAGTCGCGTCTAGCGCATAAAGTAGGCTAGTGAATAAAATGCAGGTGAATAAAAATGGCTAGTCCTCGCAGACTGCCGATTAGCCTACCCATAATCTTGATGGTTGTATTTTCTCAATAGTTTTTCGTTAACATTATCCTTGTTTTATGAATTCTGTTTTGTCATGAGATATAGTCCAATCTTCTTTCCTTTATTTTTTCATGTCTTTATTTTGTTGTAGGAGGCTATTTGTCCTCTGAGGTCGATGACCAAACCTGTCGATTGTGGGGCTATTAAGTGACTATTAGCCTACAACTGCTTTGAAAAATTGTCAAAAATATTTTTTCGTAAAATGCTGGCGACAAAACAGGCCGAATGTCCTCGGTACCGTGTGCAATCATTCCGGATTTTTACACCTTATAAACAAAGACGGGGGGATTTTTCCTTTGTGTGCAGACAAGTGCGACTTATTTGCCATACACCTCGTCTCTTCCTGAACACTCTCGGCTGAAACTGTGAATTTGCTGTCATCGGTCTAATCACGGTGGCATTGATTTTTGGGACTCTGGAGCTATATCTGCTCTAATAGCCGCACAAGTGCAATTGACTGGTCTGAGGATGACAGACTGTTAGTGTTGTTTATTTAAAAAGCAAGGCAAAAGAATATGAATCATAATTGCTATAAACAACAGCAGCATGGCCATGGATCAGCACACAGAACTGTTCGGGTGAATAATTAAGGCTAATAAGATGCATGGAGGTAGCACATTTATAAAACGGACACCTGTTTTAAGACACAAAAATAATCGATGCATAGGTGATGCGAGTGTAGGCAGGGTGATCATCGATGGCGCTTTGTGATGCAGAATTGATCTGGGCCGTAGCCTGAGAGGGGCACAGCGGGGCTGCCGTTTGTTTAGTAAACTCCCATGAATCCAAGTAGATAATTGCTCTGTAAAATTGGTGGCGAGGGCAGCTTGGGTTGCATGTTCCACCCACCTAGAGGACCGAATGAAAGTCTGCATCTCTTTATTTTCTCAAATTATCAGAAACTATCGCAGCATGAGTACGAGGAGAGAGGTATTTTTATTTGTTGCACGAGGAAAGAGGACCGCGCACAGGCCGTGTGTTGAAACTGGGGCTCGAGCTCTGATCCGCGTTGAGTCTCTGTGACGAAGTGTTTATAGATACAACACATATGCATAGCTGTCCTCTTCCGAGACCGAGAGCGTTTGTTAATGTTGATTTATTGTGTTTTAATTATTCATGCATGGCCTGAATAATTTTTTTGCTTTTGCACCTATCTTTGTTTTGTGATTAGATAGATAGATAGATAGATAGATAGATAGATAGATAGATAGATAGATAGATAGATAGATAGATAGATAGATAGATAGATAGATAGATAGATAGATAGAGATAATAAATGCATTAGAAAAAGGACAGATTTGGACAGATTTGGACAGATCAGATTTTGTGGCGAGGAAATAAATGTATAGCCTATATAATAAAATATATAATAGACATAATTTTATTAAAAAAACATTTGAAATGAATCATTGTATAGCTACAATGTACTTACATGTGCTATTATATACTTATGTTTTTTTTTTTCGATTATTGCATCTATAATTACACTGACCGTTCCACCCGCCCTTAAACCTATACCCATACCTGTCATTAATCTTACCTATACCCCACCTCAATAGCAGCAAAAGTATTTTGTAATACATACCATTTTTTGACATAAGTACTGGTCCATATATAGTAGTGTAAAACACCTAATATATATATATATATATATAGGCTACATTTACATTTTGAGGCATGTTTTTTTCACACTTTTCCATTATAATGTTTTCTACCTAGGAAGCGCTGAAAAGCCCTCATTATCTCCTCCATGATGCATTAGTTCTCTTTGAATGAGACATGTGTTGTTTACTTTCAAAACTGTAGACAATAAAAGACACCCTCAAGATGATATCTCTGGAGACCTGTAATGTCTACAGTGAGTGAAGCCTTTGGGTGTTGAAAGTGTGCAAGCTTAAACCTCTCACATCACAGGGAAATGTGGCATGGCCTGATACATGTTTTTTTTTTTTTTTTTTTTAACAAATGCATGAAGGCTTTCATTAAAATTGCTGCTGTGACACTGGTCCATTGCATCCACCCGTGTGTGTGTGAGTGTGGGAGACCTTTGTTCAAGGTTTCCTTAAGCTGCCACACACAAATATGAATTTATTTATGCATCAGTCTCATTTCTGTCAGCAAACTTGCCAAATGTTGTGAAACATTTCAGGTAATACAGAAAGAAGCTTCATGCAAAGGCTTCTCTCCCCAAAGGAATCAATGACAACAGATATGTTTTTATCTCCCAAAGTAACAATTTACTGGGTCACAGTAGATCAGCATGTTTCCTTCTTTACAGCAAAAACATCAGCAACAGGGGAATACTGTCTTGACAACAAACAAAATATCACAAAACATTGCTTGTAAAATAGAAAATATACAGATCTTCTCAAGCAAAGCAAATCGTTGCACAATGCCATGGTTTTCTTTTCTATTTAAATTAATTTAATAAAGATTGTCCAACGACAGAAAAATTCAACTCCTTCTATAAAGGGGATGCAAAATAATAGTCTTGTTTTTTTTGTACAATGCTTCTGTTTTCTTTTTCTTTCCTTTTTGTACTGACAGCAATTTAATCAAACTGTGACTTCATGCCCTACTATTTGCAAATTGTATAGCACCTCTAAAACATAAAGGCAAAACATTTCACAAACAAGTTACATGGACCTTGATTACAACTGTAAACATTCTCAGCATGGGTGAGTAACGCATCACAGGGTGGATTCAGGCTACTGCAGCACACACTGCCAGACATCTAGAGGAAGACAATGACAAATTTAAGACTGTTATTTCTCTTTTCAATTTATGCACATCCCTCTCTCCCCTCCCTCCCCCCCTGCCTCTTTGGCACTAAGAGAAATAGTGACACAGTAACACTAACAGATGCCAGATCATTCATCATAAGAGTAATATAGCTAAATGTACCTTATATTTAAAAAAGATACAAAAACATATGCTGCTAAAATGATACTGAGAGCATACTGACAATAGTAAATATAGAAACAGGGTGAGCACATCAAAACATTTTTAAAACCTGAACATTTGAAATAAAGATAAAAATGTACGGACAATTTCAAACAGAATTTAAATTAAATGAGGAATTTATTAAAATACACAAAATATTTTGAATCAAACATTTTATAGGACATCCGAGTCATATTCTATTAAAAAATTGTATTAATGCAACACATTTTTTGTTGATGTAAAGAAAAAAAAGAAAATACATTCATGATGGATGGATGGATGAATTAAAGATGGATAATGGCAAAATAAGAGCGACAGAACATTAGTTCAGTTTTGCCGTTATTCTGTCCCTGTGTACATTTATTTTTAACTAAAATAAGTTAAAGGGCATTCACTTTCTTTTCTTTTTATCATTTTGATGGAAAATTCGTTTTCTGTCAGAAAGCAACAGATAACGTGATGGGCATCTCACCTTTACAGATACTAATATTTTTCAGAAATCTGCCTTGTATATTAAAATAACGTTGTAAATTCTCAGCGAACATTTAGCTATTAATAACTCGTTTTATTGCCAAATAAAGCATTGTTATTCTCCATCAATTGATGGTGACTTCTGAGGATTAAGGATCAATATTTAACATGATGCTATGTTAAATCCTTCACTATTTCTGACCACATTGTACATTTTATGCACATAATATCTCTATAGCCAATATTTCATATTTATACATAAAGCCATTTTTCACAAGTGTGTATATTTTTTTGAGTTAATGTCTGGTTATATAGAAATGTTTTCATTCATAATACTAAAACTAAATTCTACATTCAATGTAGATGACCATATGCCACCTTCACCATATTCATAATAGTCACGTCCAAATAATATGTGACTTAATCTCTCTTCCTTCTTTTTCTCTGCCTCCCTCCCTTCCTCTGGTCCTCCTTGAAGTGCGGTCACTCTGACGAGGATGAATAGTGAAAACTATTCAGCGGGTCACGGGCTTGTGCACAAAGCATCAGAGGGACAGAGTTTAGGTCAATAGGAGGCACCTTAAACACCCTTATTTCCTCCCAGACTCTGGGTCCCAAACTCAAGAACTTTTATTTGGACAGGATTTATATAAACACTTCATATAACTTTATATATCACAATGTAGTTTACTTGTACACATTTGTAAAGTTAAACTTAAAATAAAGTACATATTTTTTGTAAAAAAAATCAAGTTAAAAGCACAAATCCTTATTTACTCAGAACCTCACAGCACTCAATACCGGCATTATTGTTTCTTCAAGAGAATATCTCTTGCGCCTCAAAGCAAACAGCCAGATTTTCTCACTATATCAATACTCCCATTTCCCCCTTATACCTTTATTTAACCTGGGAAAACTCTTGGAGAACAGTTTCTCTTTTGCGGAGGTGCCCTGGATGGAGGAGGGGTTAAGGGGACCAGAGTAACATGATGCAGCACTCAACTTGGGGTTAAGTGCTTTGCTCAGGTGCACAACGGCAGTACTATACACTAGGACCCTTCTGTTACCCATTCATTCTCTTTGGTGCCCCACTGGGGAATCAAACCCACAGACCCCCAGTTTGTAGTTGATAGCTCAGCTAGCAACCCATATAGACACGCATGCTCCCTCAGATCTCCGCATCTTTCCTCCCAATCCGTCCTGTGGAATACCCCTTTGATCTTAGTCAACAATGCCTCACAAATTAGAGCACCATTGGTTTGCAACCTCATCTCAAGTCCTTGTGCCCAAATCCTTTGGGCCTGTCTCTGTAACATTCTCAAACAATCAGACATCTTAACACATCTTCCTGTATACAATCTCCGTCAGGCTGGCAATAGAGAAGTTTGCCTTGTTTGTTGAGCAGCCAAAGTCTGGCTGTAAGGCACCATTTTTATCAGTATAAAGAGTCCCCTCCTCAGAAAGCGATGCACTGATAAGATACTCCATGGGCACAGATGACCCACATCTATCTGCTATCTTTGGAAAGATGCCACAGCCACCATTTAGAGTATTGTCCATTCATATATTTCACAGGTGTAAGGATGATCATCAAGAGCAGTGTAACAGCCACCACATAGCTTTCCATTAGGAGCTCATACACTGTTTACGGAAGATAAACGACGAAAAGTACACAAGTTTGCTGTTTGCATGTTTTAGCGTCAAATAAATCACTTAAAATGATCAACAGAGAGCATTTATTTTATATGGTGACCATCTGTGCTGTTTGATCGACAATCGCGTTCGTCATCACGAATCGGATTGTAAACTCTTTAAATTATGATTTTAAAATGATACACAACTGAATAAAGTCTCACACTCTGCATCACTCGTGTGATCACTCGTAATTCGTGTGACGTTCATGTTAATATTTATTCACCATCACGTAAGCATGCCACAGGGGTTTGGCACCTGTTTGTTCCGACTACCGCGTAAGATGTGCGCATATGTGTTCGCGCAAATGTTGTAAAATATTATGGCTCTAACAAATCCGCTTGCATTTGCATCCGAAATTAACAAAGGGATGAAATTAGCCGAGGCAACGTTTTCCTCTCTGGTTAAGTTGGCTGTCTGTCAGCAGCAGCACCGTGTTCAAGGCATACTGATAAAAGAGGTGGGCGCAGGGCTGTATGAATGAATCTGTGCGACACCATTGCAGACCAATAGTTGTACAAGATCAGAAAGTAATCTTGATATGTTTAACAAGCAGCCCAAAGCGAAGCCAGATAAATAATAAAGGAGCTTTTAGTGGATCCAATTTATGAAACATTAACTCTAGAGGCATAATGGAGTAATTAGTTTTATCTCACGTTGGATGTTATTGGACACTGCGCCGCTGAATGAAAACTTTTCTTTTTCTGGCCTAACTGTAAAGACAACGGGGAGTAATTTTCTGCACCGGGAGAGAAGGGTGGTCTCTAATGCTGCTGGTGAGATCTGGATGTTCAGGTACAACACAGTGTTTATGTAGTACTCCCAAAAGTGTATCAAAGTTCGGATCCATGGAAATAAAAGAAATGTCAAACAAAACAAGCATTAGACTGCATAAAATAAAGTATGGACAAGGGAAACAGGTGAGGCTTTGTTTAGGTGGCTGAGGTAGATCAATATCTCGGCTTGCAGGCCAGGAATCTTGCCCGTTTTCCTCTAGCACTCTGCAGATCAGCTTACGGCTTGTAGACAGACTGTCGCCTATACCTCACTGACAGACAACCTGCCTCACCCCAGAAGACGGGATAGGGAAATATCTTCATTCTCTTCTGAAAGAACCAGTCGAATTAGTTCGTCAAAATAATTAAAGAATGTATAGGGATATATTGAGTGAAATACTCAACCTTGTCTGTAAACAGTGAGGCACAACATGGCTTTGTGGCTTCTCAACCTATAGGCCTATACGCGCGTTGATGGGACCTTTTGAAGGCCATGCAGGCCCATCCTTCTCTGGGCCTCCTCCGCCTCCAACGAATAGCCTACATCTTCGGTGTTTGTTTGTCTAAATTATGTTTTCAAATAATAATAATAATGAAAAAAATGTTGTGATACGTTTGTAGCCTATACATTTTGCTTTCAGATTTGGCCTTTCATAGCGAGCATAGCGTCTCTAGCACGCATTGTGTTTATCGTGCAACTAGTACACGAAAATTAGTTTTTACTTGCATATGATAGCTACGCAGTTTTCGCGTGCATATGATACGTAGGCCTACTTTATTGCGTGTAAGCCTACACACGCACCCCACAACACTAATCCTAATCAAGCGTATAATACGTGCCCGACACCACTAAACCTACCCATGCGTATCATATGCACGTAAAAAACAAATTTTCGCGTATAAATTTCACGATAAACACAATGCGTGCTATAGAGAAGCATTTAGTGTGACCGGGTTCCATCAGGCCGCGGGCGGAAGTCGAAAGAAACGATAGAGGCATCTGTGCTTGATTGGCCAAACTGACAGCGAAGAGCGAAAGGCTTCCTTTTTCTTTCTTTCTTTCTTTCTTTCTTTCTTTCTTTCTTTCTTTCTTTCTTTCTTTCTTTCTTTCTTTCTTTCTTTCTTTCCTTCTTTCTTTCTTTCCTTATGGATGTTTCTTATTATCTTCTTCTTATTGTTGTTTTTTCTTGTTATTTTTCCCTAAAAATGTATTGACCTTGTTTTTTATTTTCACTATATTTTATTCGTTGTTATTATGTTCACAATTTTAGGTTTTAATTTTGTAATTATAAAAAAGAAAATAAGACAAGTGTGCTGTTGTGCTACACTATGACAATCTCTAAATTATAATCAAATATAGGCTAAAACATAATTTTGCCAGCATATATAATTGAAGTAGCTATATATCTAGTAGACATAACGGTTGTGGAGGCATTAAAATGCACAGCATTTACAATATTTATATTGACGCTGTATTCTAAAAAAGACAGCTCAGACCTTGAAAATAATGACTAGTTTAACAAGAAACTCACACAGATGTGACATCACAAATAAGAGCTTGTTGCATTAATCTATCAGTCGTTTCAGAGGCGCGAGCAAGAATTCATTACAATCAGCAGTCCTTTTTGTAAGCCTGTTGGTTCCGTTTCGGACACCCAACCCGCACTGGGAGTTTGCAATTTGATAGCACGAAGGCTGTGATTCCACGCATTGTCTCGAAGCTGCTTTTGATAGATAGTGCTTTACAAGTGAAGGAGTGATGTCAGGTAACAAGAAGAATTTTGGCACCTGTTGGTAACGTTTAAGCCTAAATAAAACAGCTAAGCTGGTTACCTTAAATAATAAAAGTGAATAAAAGTTGCCACAGTGGCAAAAGAACATGGGCCAAATATTTACAATAATAGCCTAATAATTTACTTAAAACAACTAATATATATATATATATATATATATATATATATATATTTGTGTGTGTGTGTGTGTGTGTGTGTGTGTGTGTGTGTGTGTGTGTGTGTGTGTGTGTGTGTGTGTGTGTGTGTGTATATATATTTGTTGTTCATTAGCCTGAATGAATGATATTACATCATGCATCCCAGGTGGTGTTTCCTTCTTGTGACTAAATACACCAGACTAAACATATTGGTTTAGCGCATGTCTTTTATGTGTCACACAACTCTCCAAAAATGGCTTTGGGGTCTGTTTGACTGAACAAACGATATTAATGCTCAAACTGTCACAATTTATGTAAAATCATTTAGAATTCGATTGAAAATGTAGATCCAAACTGCAGTCAAGTTTATTAAGATATTCAATAAAATATAAGTTCAAAAGAAGGTAGGCTATCCTTAAAAAAAAGTAGCCTATATGATATATGAAACACTCTAGCTAGGATATGGCCTTGGGCTTTTTTAACAGTAGGCAAGGTTAACAACAAATCAGTGAGAAAATTATTAATTAAATAAATAAATAAACAAATAAATAAATAAATAATGTGTCTTAACAGACAAGAACTTTAGGCATCAACATCGCTCTACAGAACATGCGGTGATATTATGGCGCATGCAGTTGAAATCTTTATTTCAACCGTTTTACAGTTTTACCATTGACATTATTTCGGATAATCTGAGGCAGCCATCGAGAATATTGGCAAAATTATTACTTTAAAGTCATGAATTGATCAATTTATTCATGGTCACTAGCACGCGCAATTTAAAAGAAGATATAGACAGATAGAGAGAGCGAGAGGAGGGGGAAATATGGATATAAATAACGGAGAACTGGTGAACGCAAAGGTCAGGGACACATGAGAGCGCAACAACTTAAGAAAAAAAAACTTTTAAAAAGAGAGAAAAAGAAAGAAAGAAATCAATCAATCAAATTAAACATTTCACAATTTTACTTAAAAAAATTACTTGGGCTATTATGACGCATCTTATTTTTGGTATAGCTTATTCCATTGGGGTTAACTTCCATAGGACCCGGAACACAAAAGCTCTCTCAGTGGACACCTTTGCCACTTCATTGTGGTTAAAAACCGTAGTAAAAGACGATATTTTGACCAAACTTCATACAATGATTTAAATAAGAGAGATATTTCTCTTCAGATTTTAACCCTTCTGACGGTAGCTATAGTCAAACATTCTAATCTGATAATATTTTAATTCACAGGTAAAAAGTGGACAATTGGCTTAAAGGTGGCGTTTTACTTGGCAATATTAGATACTAATAATAAATAATAATAATAATAATAATAGAGAATTTTGTCAAAAGAAGCATAAATATATAGCTTATTTATTAACTTGTGATAGGCTATTGTATCTTGTATCATCATAAAAGCATAAAAGCATCATAAAAGCGGCTTTATGATGCTTGTCATAAAATTATAATTAAAAGTAGGCTATCTGGAATAAGTAGAATTTTATAACGCACATTTCCGGAGAGACCATGAATTAGAAGAATTACATTTTGCTTTTAAACAATCCAATTTCATCACGATACAAGTTGTTTGTTTAACCCGACATCTCCCTTCACTAAGTCTGGAGCTTTACACACACTCATTAAAACGATTATTCACGACCTGTCGAATGTTTTCTTTTAATACAGCAAATATTTTATATAAGTATATTGCTAAAGAAAGTCTTTGTGTGTGTGTGTGTGTGTGTGTGTGTGTGTGTGTGTGTGTGTGTGTGTGTGTGTGTGTGTGTGTGTGTGTGTGTGTGTGTGTGTGTGTGTGTGGCTGTAGGACATGATAGCCTACATTTCACTGTTCTGACAATAGTGCTTTTTTATTTTTTTAGAAAATGATAATTTTATTATAGGCTTAATATTATGTTAAAAATAACAGCGTTAGAAGACAGCAATAATACAGCAATAATTACAACTGCAATAATAATAATTAAACATTCCACATCTTCTTTGTGCTTTGCATAAAATTGTTAAAATATTAGAAGGCTGTTTAGTGGTTTAGTTGGAGCTAATTTCTGCATTATCGCTTGTGTGTTTTTTCTCACAGCTTGTAAATGATATTACAGTTCGTCTTGCCACAGGCAAAACTAAGTTTATGAGAGGCCATGTGCAAAGATATGAAGTTCATGTCACTACAGTTCTGCGTCATTCTAGCGCCCTCACTCTGTCTGGCTCGCAAGGCTCATATTACTTTAAGAGAGGAAGCGTCCTTTGTATTTTAGAAGTATTTTAATGGTTCAGAGTTGGATCAGCTTCGTTTTACCACACCATTATCCGTCGATTGGCCAGAGGGAATGACCATTATAACACCGTTTTTTTATCGCATCGCCTATTATATCTTGGCTTCTTCAGGGGGCTGTAGAGACATTTTATTAGACAACTAATACCAAGCAGCGAAATAGACTATAGGAGCCAAGGAAGGATTTTTTAAATGTGCAAACAGCAGAACGGAATATTTAAGCACAATCTGTCGCACGTAAGATAGGCTGTTGATAACAGATTTGACAGTTTGTTGGAATAGATGACCGTATACAGGTACTAGCACTTTTTCGATTAGCTTTTGGTCATAGAGCTCAAATAATTATTTCAGTGTAATTTCATGAACATGGCAAAATGCTTTATTCAATCAGTCTCATTATTATTTCATTTTATAATGCAGCAAACCCACATGCATTCGGAAAAATGTATCCTTTTTGTAGGTGTTCTATTGTATTTACGATTTCGTTTGATGTATTAATTCTAGCAGAATTCTGGTATATACGATTATGATGATGATGATGATGAAGATGTGCGTGCTGTCCCCAGTTCCCCCCTAGTCTCCCTGCATGCGCCTCGGGGAAACCACGCCTTTTGTGAGCCTGAGAATAAACCCTGCTTACAAGATCTTGTCAAAAGACACAAAGGAAAAAAATAACTATTATGTCAAGTGCATTGGTTAATGAAATCTCCGTAAATGTCTGTACAATTTAATACAAGCGACTCGTCTTAAAAATGGGTCCACACAGCGCCGGACCGAAAATAATTCCCCTGTAGATTCCAATTATTGGTGCGATTTTAGGCCTCGTTTCTGCTTCAGATAGATTGATCGCAAATCTTTATGAGTTGCTAACTCACGCTTTTGGCCGGAAGCAGATGCAAACCAATTAAACAAGCTCAGAACAAACAAGCACTGCCCAAAGATCATATTTTTGCTGATTCCCACCTTAAAAAAAAAAATGTTGTTCATGATGCTAACGTAGGCTATAACATCCACCAGGCTATATGTAGAGAAAATACTACAATAAAGAACAAACATATCATTTTGGGTAAAATAACATTAAAATGGAAATCCAAATGAAATGTTTATACTGTATTTAAATTATCTAAATTATTTAGCATCTACATAAATGTATCCATATGCTCGTATAAATAGCCTAAGAGACAATAGCTCCATTAAAAAATTAAATTATTTTGCACCTCAGAAAGTACACCAAGGTAAATTTGCGTTATATTCAATTTATACTTTTGCATTTCTACTAGAAAAAAAATTCTGCTCCTAAATTTGACCTCTGCTTTTTTTGCTTTTGTTTTTGAGTGGTCACCCCGTTTAACATTTGAGCGATAACATCTTTCGAGGAGATATTGAGTTCCACCGGTCTATTGTATAAGGCACAGAGGTTATTGCATTACCGTTGTGCACATTTAGCACAATGTCTCTTTTAAAAAACATGAACAAATCATCGGACTTAAAGTGTTGAAAGCTAAGTTGTTTCTCTGTTCTATTGCAACTAATGACTGTATTGTTGGCGGAAAACAAGAGCTGATGGTGATTCTCAGGCGTTATGCATGGCTCATATGGCCTCTACAACCATGAAACGCTTGTAATAAACGTGTAATAAGCTACAGCAAAATATTTCAGAACAAAATAGCGTTAAATAACCCAAGGAAATGGAATAGTTTGATTGTCAGGCACATTATTAAGGTCGGGTTGTTAGGCCTGCGATAGGAATGGGCTATAGGCTACAAATAATATATCGACTGCCATTGTTTGCTGTTTTATCTTCTTCTTCTTCTTCTTTAAGCTTATCGCCAAAGCATTAAGTAGCCCAAATCATTTTTGTGTGTCTTGTTTTTTTGTCCCCATTTCCTTAAAAAAAAAAAGTATGTTTATAACACATTGCAGGCCCAGGCCTTCAGATACCCGCAAACTGTCGCTTAAATGTTTTACTAAACACATTGTTTAGTATATTCTCAGACAGCTACTAAAAATACTAGTTCATCAAAAAAGACAAAATGTTCGTAATAAATGTACTTAACCTACTTTTTTTTATTTTGTTCGGTTAACAGTTTAAGCGACAAACACGGGCATAAGACCACAAAATCACAACCATGGAATTTAAAGACGACATAAACAATCACTCAATATTTTATGAGGCATTTACTCAACACGGGTTACACGTTCGCAAAGTTATAACCTATAATTACAACAAGTAATTGACATTTCACTAATTACAAAAAGAATGTGACCTGCATGGTGGTGACCACATACAGTACATATGCAAACACAAGCTAAAAGCATTCATTACGTCTGTCCCCTTCAGAACTGTCTGTAAAGTTATGAATACTGAAAAAAAAAACTATATGTTGTTGTTTGATAACCCTTCTTTGGTCTACAAAGAAACTGTATTGTTAATATATGTATAAAATGCACTATAGATGTATTATTCAGTCTGTATTATTAAAATAACAAAACAACAAGGAGCCACGGATTTGAGCGGGCATTGTGCACTTATAGAACATATTTATTTAAAAATGAAAATAAAACTTTGTTAATTTTTGAGAAATCTCACCCCACCAGTACGCTCATGACACGTGATAATACTGCAAACATGATGACTGGAGGTTGTTCTGTAATGTATTAGATATTTTAACATTTAAAATTAGACAAAATTGCAACCACTATTTAAATAAACATTCTAAAGTAGGCTAATCATCTTTCCAGAAAAAAACCCCACTACGCTTTATCCTTTTTTACTCTGGTCACATTGCACGTTGCTGACAGTGGAATAATAAACAGTTTCCGCGACACTTGACGTTTGTATACAGTCAGAAATAAATGAATAATAATAATAATAATAATACAAAATACCTGGAATTCGGCTTGCATTGTCCGTTCATTCTCCTTAATTTTTTCATTTATATATATTACAGTGTAAATTGGTGTAAAATGTTCACTTACAGTCTGCTCCTGTGGATGCTAGTTAGTGTATAAGTGGATTTGATGTTGACCCTTGATTCTGATGTGTGAAGTAGTCAGAAAGTCCGCTGGAAAGTCCGGAGGAAAAACTGGGTAGGGAAGGCCTTAAGGAGTCACACGGGAGAGAGGAGGCCGTTTGCGGGGAGGAGGAAGAGGCGGCTCGGGAGCTCATGGACGTGCTGCTCTGGGAGGTCATGGATGGGTGAGGCACGTGGGGGAAGAAATAACTGGTCTGGCCCGCGAGCAGGTTAACTGAACACGGATTCAAAGAGTAGGTCCCTGAGCAGGGTACGGAGAGCCCACATGGCACTGAGGCGGCCAAAGCGGCCGCAGTGAGGTGGTGTGTGGCGTACGGAATGTCTCCATTCACGAGTCTGTCAACACTCAAGCCATTGGAGGCCGGGAAAGAGTGATTGTTCCCCAAACTGTTTTGAGTCAACATTGTGCTATAGGACATTGGGTGACTAGGGTAAGGCGACGACGTGCCGTTGTAACTCAACGCGCTGCTCGCCCTCGGATGGTGGAGTGAAAGGAACGGCGACATGGGCCAATATAAAGAGCCAGCTCTATCCATAAATGTCAGTCCGGTTGAAGTAAGCCTCGCGCCCCTTTTAAATGCCAGCTTTGCCCTAGAAGTGGTCGATCTCCGCCGAAGTTTGCCCGTCGTGCCGCCAATGAACACGTCGTCACTGGAGGGGTCAAGCATCCAGTAGTTCCCCTTCCCGGGGTCATCGTAATGCCGGGGCACTTTGACAAAACATTTGTTCAAACTCAAGTTGTGTCTGATGGAATTCTGCCATCCCTGCTTGTTCTCCCGGTAATACGGGAAATTTTTCATAATGAACTCGTAAATGCCGTTAAGGGTTAATCGCTTCTCCGGACTCTGCCGAATAGCCATCATAATCAAAGCGTTGTAGCTAAAAGGTGGTTTCTCGTACTTGCCGTTTTTCTTGTCGCCTTCTTTGCCTCCTTCGCCTTCTTTCGAGTCCCGTTTCTCTTCCTGCTTCTCTTTCTCGTCCGTGCACGAGGAGTCGTGGGATGAATTGTCACTTTTAGCGCAAGTGTTCTCCGACTTTTGCTCCTGCACTACTTGGGCAGGTAAAGGAGTCTTCTCTTCTTCCTCATGAACCGTTCTGTGGTGTTGGTGATGGTGGTGGTGGTTGTCGCTTTGGACGGTTTCGGGAATCAGACTGTTTATACTGAACGATGATTTAGGAATCATTTTGACTTCTTTCCTTTCTCCCATATCCAACATCACAAGTAAGATAGAGTAGCAACAACCAGAAGCAGCAGCAGTAGCAGCAGTTGGACTTCAAATCTCTTGCTCTGGCAACTCCTCTAATTAAAAAAACACAAGAACTATTTCATGTTCCTTAAAAACACGTCGATATGAGACAGCTAGCTACAATTAATTACGGAGCCACAGACACTAAGCTGTAAAAAAAATAGCTTGAACCTTTTTAGAGACTGCAGCCAACCACAGCAGCATAAGTATTAACCGTGCAGCCAATCATTGAGCAGTTCTTAGCGCCTGCTCCAGTGCGTAAGGATACACAAGATCCACCAATGCTCATGCCTAGTCAACAATGGCTTTCATTTCCCCAAGCAAACTCCTACCAAGAAAACAGACCACATAACCTCAATCAATTTTTTTTTGTGATAATTGTAGAGTGCTGTTTCAACATATCCATGCGTCCTCAATTTGTTTTCATACCGCAGGGGGAAAAACAAAAGGGACACAAAGGTAGCCACAGAAAACAGGTAGCCTACTACTTCCTGTATCGGAAATGTGTGCCTTTTAATATTCTACATGGAGCTATACTGCACAAATAGCTAACATTTGAAGACAATAAAGAGCGACAGTAGGCTATATTTGTAGCATTTGCATTAAATGTATCCTTTCCGACGACGATAGGCTATATTTATACGCTGATATATTTTAGCCTATTCGTTCTCGTGTCACATTTTAAATATTTTTCTTAAAGCGTCAAGTCCGTAGCCTACTTGTATATTTAGTCGCACGTTTATGTAAACGATTGTAAACATAAGCGATATTATGACGTTCATCCACACAGTAAGACGCTATAAGCATCTTTATTCCTAGCGTATGTTAATAATCAT
Source organism: Phoxinus phoxinus (assembly GCF_949152265.1). Taxonomy (NCBI): domain Eukaryota; kingdom Metazoa; phylum Chordata; class Actinopteri; order Cypriniformes; family Leuciscidae; genus Phoxinus; species Phoxinus phoxinus. The sequence continues at coordinate 24,018,805 of NC_136888.1, forward strand.
GCTACTAACTATGAACAACATCATCGGCAACAACAACTGAGGCAGTTGAAAATAACAAGATCAAGCACAATATTATTTTTACTTTGAATAATAATAATAGGCTAATAATAATAGGGATAGTAACAAAGCAGTAGACGATTATTTATTTATGGGTGTGTTTAGGTTATTCATTTAACGTGATAAACCAGATGCTATACATAAAACAGCAAATAACAGTGAATTGAGAAGGCCAATCAGTATGATCAAAAATGTCCACATACAAACTTACAATACAAAAGGAGAGAGTATATAGGCCTACGTACTGAGACAAAACTGGGAGCTTCCAACACATAAAATAAGAACAAGACCCCTACACTATTTTTAAGACATTCTGAAAAGACCTACAGTGCATCATTGTTTTAAAATAATAATAATAATAATAGCCTAATAATAATAATAAAATATGTGTCATTAAGGACGCAAAAATAACATGATGGATGCTGACATCAATTAGTGGCTTTATATTTACGGTTGAAGTTTCTCTAATGCAAGGGCTGATATGTGTGTATTTGTGTTGGGGACGTTGCAGGGGGGTTGACTGAACAACAGACACACGCACGGCACACACGCATTCACATGTGCAAACAAATCGTACACAGAGACACACGCAAACAAACAAACAAACTGGATTCCCACAAGGTGAAATGTTTGAGAATTAATTCAAAGTCAGTTTGCATGTAAACATATAGTTTTATAGACATTTAAATAAATAAAATAAAATGAGTCTTTACAAATTCAGCCTGTTGTATCATAAACTAATAAAAAACACAGAAAAAAATAAAACTTTTAGCTATTGTTGTTTATTTTGTTTATAACTCTATAAATAGACCAAATGCATTAACCCACACCTGCAATATCTGTGCGATATCATTTTAAGTGGAAAGTTGAATCAGACATTTTATGCAGAACACGTGAGAATTATTGGGCAAGGACATAACGTGTTTGTTGCTTAGTAGCCAATATAAAAATATGTGTTGCATTGCAAACATTGTTATTCTATAATGCCTATACATTAATTTAGATTTCTAACAAAAAAACACAAAAGTCTGGCACTAGTTGCACAGCCAGCAATATAACATATTGCATATTTCAAAGCATTTCTATCAATGCACAGCCATTTGTTGCTTTTAATGCACCTTGAAAAAGCTATTGACCCTTCCAAGCCGAAGGGAAAACAACAATTTGAGCGGATAAGATTGTGACTGTAATGTTATTTTTATTTTTTATTTTTTTTATAAATGGCACATTCTTGTAGCCCACCTTCAACAAACAAGATGTTAATGTCTCATCGACATTGTCTGACAGGTGCAAAAATATCTTTTCGCGGAGAGGAAAAAAACCCAGGCAAGATCAAAGTATAGAACTAGGTAGGCGGATGGATAATGCATAATTTTCAAACTTCTCTCATTTGATTACAGTTGTTAACACATTGTCCTTTAAATAAGAGCATATATCCCGTATTGATGGCACAATATAGGCTACTATTGATATATTATTTTATAGTCCATATCAAACGCAAGCCTTTCCGCTGTCTTTGTAAATTTCAGTTTGCTTTGCGATGGGCCATTAACAACAGGTACAGGCCAGAGTCTAATATTATTATCCAATTAATTAGCCCACATAAAAGTGGGACATTATTGTGGCCTATTTGATTTACTTTGACAAATCGTCATAAATAAATATAAACCGGTAATTTTATTAAGCTATTAACGCTGGATCGTAAGATATAAAAACTATGTGCAAATATGCTAACAATTTGTAAACTAAACGATATGGTGGTTTATTTTTTTTAATCATTTATTTATTTTAGTATTTAGATATTTATCTTCATTAAACCAACCTGAATGCATTGCATGCAGCAATGTAAAATAAAGGTTGTTTTAGTAGGCTAGGCCTGAAGAGTGTTAGATACTTTGCTTAATGCTTAATGAAATTAACATCAAAATAATTTTCTCAAATATATTTATTTGGGCTAAAACATCACCTCCATCACCTACAAGCAGCCTATAGCCTACGGTTGTGTTAATGACAGAAGGCTGATAAAGTTATTTTTACGCAGTGATGTGGGCTCTTCCTAAAATGACCTAAATGTTTATGAACACGTCGCTTAAATAAACACAGTTGTCACTTACCTCGACAAACATACGCCTGTGTTGAAATGAAAACTGATAAACAGGGAGGTAATCCTGGACAAAATCAATCCTGTCTGTTAAAACTGCAGCTTGTGTCTTTATTAGGATGCCCTCTAGCGGCGTGGAAAAATTGCAGCATTTCTTCTTTTGTGCGCTTAGATTTCAATCAGAGATCTTGAGAAAACTCATTTCTTTTCATTAAAACAAAACATACAGACTTTTTAGCATTTCGTTTTCCAATAGGCTAATAAATAATTTTAAAAATATAAAACTCATCCAAAAATGTTACACAGGATGATTTAGGCCTATTTGGTTCAGTTTTTAAAGCAAAATAAATATAGCCTAAGGAAAAAAATATTGTACTAAAATCTTGAGTTAAATATTTTGACAACGCGTCAAAACAAAACTCGTGAATGCATTTTATGCAGTCTTGTATCCTACTATATACAAGTTAGTAGGCTACAGCTAGAAGTAAATTGGTTTCTACATTTTAGAGATAGCCTACGATTTTACCGTTTAAAAAAAAACAATAGGCCTATGATACAAATAAAAAATAATCCGAGGTGTATTTATTCATGTTTAGTGTCGTTGCTAAAGTCGACCACAAAATTAAGTTTACAAAGTTTTCAATGACAATAAAAATGAAACCGTGAATAATCATATAATTTTATTTATGCATTAGCTTACTGTTGCACAATAGTCTATAGGCATCATAACTAATAATAATAACAAACGTTTAATTGTTAAATAGTTTAAGGTTTTAATTATAGGCTACAGTTCAGTATAGGCCTAATGGTCGCGGGAAATATGTAGTCTATATTTTTGTATTTTTACTGTGCCTAAATGTAAAATATGAGGGATCACGTTTTTCTAAGTTATCGCTAAAAAAATATGCTTTCTAATAATGTTTATAAACACGATGGCTTATGGTGTATATTTTCTGAAGAACTGTGCTTTTCATACAATTGCTTTTCATAGTCTGTAGCGCCATCATGTGGCGGGTGACCAGGTTCATTTAGTCATTATGAAGAAAGTTTTAAACAATGCCAAATGACTTGTAATGTAAATCTTAATTATGTATATGATCTAATTGCATATAGGGTGAATTATGAATTTATCAACGTTTTTGATAAATTCATAATGGAGCAGATAAAAGCTTTAATATTATCAACCTTTGAAGTTTTTTTATGATGTGCTAAAATATTGAAATTATATTTAATTTAAATGTAATAATTTAAGACATTTGAACACAGTAGAACAAAGACACTTGATGACAGTTATGTTCAATATATTTCAAAAAAATATTCAAACTTTCTGTCCCATTTTGCCCGATGCCCCACTTTTGCTGAACCCACCCCACAGCATGCATCTTCATCAGCACTAGAATCCTTAAAAATAATACAATCAGAGCTAAGCACATGATTTCATATTCATATACCAATATATATACTAAAAACTGATCTGATGGATTTAAGTTTTTAACATTATTTGTGATCACTCATTCACTGTATATCTTTGCAACATATTAAACAAATATTTATGAGGTGTCATTTCAAGCATGTAATCACAAAAAAAAGACGATAGATCAGCAGTATTAGTTTTAAAGATACTCAAATCAGTGTATAATAATAACAATAATGCATAATATTAAGATTCAAATATAAATAGCCTTAGTCAACTGTCATCTACTGCCACATCAAGTTAGAGGAGAAGGTGAAATCTGCTATTATGTCAAAATCATTTTTTGAAAAATTTCATGAAGCTCTTGCTTTTGGACTTGTCCTTGGCTCCATTCTCTGCCTCATTTTGTGGTGGGGGAGGAGGTGGGGCGGACAGGGGAGGCTGGTTCCTCTGTAGGCTTCTTACACGTTGAGTCACACTCACTGAAGAGAAGCAAAAACAGTTTGTTCGGTTTTAGACACATGCAGCAAATGTATCTCATGACATGAGAGAGATTATACATGTTATTATAATACATGACAAATCAATCTTTATCCAGAACATAAACATTAAAGTGACATTTTCATTTTGATAGTTCATTCTGATTCAAAAACGGTCCAAGTTGCGACACTAGAGACTGATTGGCCAGGCCTTTGGTAATTCGATTTTACAGCAACACTTTCAGATGCTTGACTCACTGGAGTTACGGGATCTCACCTGAGTCTTGGCTCTCTCCTCCGTCAGGGTAGCGGTGTCTGTTGTAGTAAGTGTGGGGAGGTTTTGGTGGGGGCTCACAGCTCTCGGTGGAGTCTTCTGTTAATACCAATGGCAAGTGTTAAGCAGAAGCACACACATTGGCACACATAAACGCACAGAAGTACCCAGGCTCTGTTTGTTCTCTCACCCTTTTCCTGTTTCGACTTTGTGGTGGAGACTTGAGTGTCAGATGTGTCGGCTGGCACAGACTCGCACTGCTCTGTGCTTTCTCTACTTGCTTCTGTGTTAATTCTGTGTGGGGACAAACATGACAGTCATAAGAGCATGTGAGAAAACTTTGTTGTCCGATAATATCATTCTTTCAGTAACTGATATATATATATATGTAAACTTATCAAAGGCAAATAAGAGTGTCCATTATTAAAATATAGATATTCAAGTTCTTAGAAATGTACTCTTTCTATTCATGTTGGTTTCATATGGTTATTTCAGGTTTTACGTCACATGGGTCCAACCCACAAACTTAATAGTTATAATATAATTTATAATAATTTATAGTTATAATAATTTATAAATAGTGTACATATATATCATATATGATAGAGTACACTATTTATAAATATTACGTTTGTGGGTTGGACCCATGTGACGTAAAACCTGAAATAACCTTACCTTGTCATAAAAGGGTCCATTTTTTAGGAGACTTATTGTCCTTGACAGTCATGGGGGTCTGCAAAACTCCTCTCTAAGATATCATTTTTATTTTCTGCCTGTTTTTACAGTAATACTTTCAGATGGTTGCATCACATTGAGTTTTATTTGGGGGACAAAGGTTTTTCAAATATTAATGATCAGTGAAGTAGTTTTGATCATGTAAACTACCAAACTTCAACATTTTGTGGCCAGTAATATATATCTAACATATACTTATAAATATATATTTTTTTATTAATACTTTTTTTTTCTTGGAAATAAATTAATACTTTTATTCAGAGTAAATTGATTAAAAATACATTTATAATGTAAAGACATTTATAATGTTACAAAAGTTTTGCATTTCACAAATGCCATTCCTTTTAACATTCTGTTCATAGAAGAATCTGGAAAAATATCACAGTTTCCATGAAAATATTAAGCAGCACAAATATTTTCAACATTGATAATAAGAAATGTTTCTTGAGCAACAAATCAGCATATTAGAATGATTTCTGAAGGATCATGTGAGTGACACACTGAAGACTGGAGTAATGATACTGAAAATTCAGCTTTACCATCACAGGAGTAAATGACATATAAAAATATATAAAATAATAAAAATATATGTTTTATTTTCAAGACTTTCATTCTTTTAATAAAACTTTTTCTTCATTATGATATCACCTTGACATTTTTGTCACCTTGATATTTTAATATTAAATGAATATGAATTTCAATTAAAAAATTAAAAACATGCCCATCACAGAAGAGGTGTTTGTTTAGATTTTAGTTTTTTTTTGATGTTACCCAGGATTGTCTGAAGACATTGTTGGATTTGTGCAATTCTGAAGCTCCTTCAACCACTTTTGCTGTTCTTCTTGAGATGAGGCGGCAAACAGATATTGACTGCCATCACTCAACCTAAACCAGAGAGTGAAACAGATTATAGATTTCTTTTTATCTGAAATGTGAGCAGATGTTCCTATTTCATGGCAGGTGGCATGAATCATCCCTCACATGAGTTTGAAAGTATGCTCCTTTCTTCTGTAGTAAGGATTGTTTTTACAAACTGCTCCAGCCAAGGTGATCGGTGGCCAGCGTGCACAATTCTGTATTAAATGACATGGATTAAAGAGGAAAAATAATCAGAGTCCACCATAGAAACATCTCCTTAAATTGATATAATGGCTCTTAATTGCATCTTAATGCATTATGTGGTGAAATTACTAATATAGGGTTAACTGCAGAAATAATCGCCGTCTGTCTGGACATATAGTTAATTAATATTAAACAGTCCCTCTTTCACTAGTGCGTCTAGCCAAGTATATGTGTGTGTGACCATGTTGTGTGTGTGTGAGCCATACCTCACTGGCGGCATCTTGGTCTTTAAACAGATTGAGTGTCTCCTCTTCCAGTAGTGCATAGACCGTTTCCCAGTGATCCAAGCCCTGATCCAAACCAACAGATCAATGTTACACCATTAAGTGCTCTTACAGAAACAAAACCACACTATAAACAAAGAAGTGGAGCTAAGGATGTCAGAGAGAGCTTTTTAATCAATATCACCATTGGTGTTGGTTAGAAAGCTTACTTTATATCCGCCTTGCTTCAGTTTAATCTCCAAGGTTCCCTCCATTTTGGCACGTCCTGCTGTGATCTAGAAATATACACAAATTGCAGCCCAAAAAGGTGACTAAAACAAACAGGACAAAAAAAAGTGTTTACCTTAGTGGCAACAGTCGAGTTGACTATTGAAACGTTAGTAGAAGAGGGTGCTTGAACTTCTTCCGGGTCTAAAAGAGAAGACGGAGGAGATGACTGAGGGGTTTGTAGTGGGGTGGAAGAGGGAAGGTTTGTCTCCTCTGAGTTTTGGTTGTCGGCCATTTCTGCATCTTCGGAGGGTGGCTCAGGAGGTTTTGATGCAGGAGGACCCCAAATCTCTTTATCAGGGCTTGATGGTTTCAGACGCCTAGGAGTGATCCTTGGTTTGGCAATGACAGTGATGGAGGGTTCTCTCGGAGTATCAACCTCATCTTCAGATGTGGTGTGGCCAGTCTTGAGGACATTGTGTAAATAATGGGGTTTGTAAGCAGCACTAGAAGCTTCTGAGGAGTTGGGGCTGTCCAGATCAGAGGTGGACGGTTTGTCGGGGGACGTTACGGTATCTCTATCGCTGCTGCTGTTGCTCCTGAAGCCTGATGCCACTGGTGACACCACAGATGAGTCTGTTTTACCACTGCTGCTTCTCTGCAGGATGGCAGACCTGGCTGTAGGGTCTTGCGAGGGTATGGTTGAATTACCACTCTTACCACCGCTGTTCCTAAGGACAGGGCTAGTCAGTGAGGGGCGGGAGGACAAAGCAGGACGCTCAGACGGCTTTCGCTTTAGTGAAGTTACATGAATGGGCTTGTCCCTGCTGCTGTCTGTACTGTCACCTCTTTGAATTTCTTTTATCTTCTTTTCTCTCTGGCAGAGCAAAGAAAGAGCAGAGAAATCAAAAAGGGTGAATCGAAACTGATGAATGTGGATGATTGCATCTTTAAAAAGGCATGAAACTGCTTTTGAATTTGATCTGAAAGGTGTGTAAAGTTAACGGGAAGAATTTCATCTGCCAAAAAAATGGAATTAAGTATGCAAAGTATTGAGAAAATCTGTATTTTACCTGTGTTCTTCTGGCTTGAAGGGCATTAAATCTCTCACTCTGGGCTTGAATCATGGCTTCCAGATCCTCTTGCTTCTTCATTAACTCCAAAACATCTGATACTGAGTCCTGTCCAACCATTCAATACAAGTAAGATTTCATGAAGGTGTTTTTCCCCCCCAGCCAATTGGATTATTATGCAGTTTACAAATATGTAAATATATTTCCCAATTTCCCAAATTCATAAAAAACGAATACATAAATCAGTAAACTGCGGACAGCCTCACCCCATAGTCCTCTGCTCTGAGCGTGCTCTCATAGGTGTTGAGCCAGTGCTCGGCCTGCTCCAGCTCTCTCTGCAGCTGCTGCAGTTCAAGGTCTTCCTGATACTGAGCTCTCCTTTCAGCCCAAGCCTCCAGCACCCGCACCTCCAGCTCCTGGAGCTGCACAATACGATCCTCCAACTGCAAAGACAGAGATAGAGAATTTTTTTTTTTTTTAAGACTTAGTTTCATCTGTTGTGACCTACAAAATGCATTCATAAAAAGGTAAAAAAGGATCACTGTACATGTTGATCATGTTTCGTTGTAAACTAAACGTTGCTGATGAAGAGAATTGTTGCATTGAAACTTTTCCCTGAATTAAGTTTTTACAGCATCCCATACTTTTCATTTAGACTGTAACATTTAAATGTAAACGTTTTTAAAACACTCGGCACCATACACTTGCCCACTTTGTAAATGTTGAAAGAAAAACTGCACATCACCCACTAAAAGACTAACGATCACACACTATTGGACTTTCAGGTGGTTCAGATTATAACAAACCCACAGAAACAAAATAAAACAGAGTTCTAAAATCATTTAATATCCTCAGACTGAATAGAATTATAATCTGATTTTGAAGCTAATATAATCGTGTGCCCATCACACACTACCAGCATATCTTTTGCGTTATTTACATACTATTATAGTAGTAACACTTTACAATAAGGTCTCATTTGTTAATATTAGTTAATGAATTAACTAACATGCACTAACAATGAGCAATACATTTGTTACAGTATTTATTAATATTAATGTTAGTTGAAAAAATGCAGTTGTTCATTGTTTATGTTTAGTTAATGCACTGTCAACTGTTATACTGTACAACTATGAATGTATGCTGTACAGCATACATAAATCCTGTAGAAGTATTGTTCATTCTTAGTTCATGTTAACTAAAGTTGTTAACTAATGAAACCTTATTGTAAAGTGTTACCATTATAGTATTTATAAATATTTTAAATTTTATTTACTTAAATTTTATGTTTAGTTTTAAGATTTCTATATTTACCGATAGTAATTGTACTAATTACTAAATTAATAGTAATTTCTATTTAATTGATTTGTATTTAAAATTTTCTTTTAGCACTTACATTTTATTTTAGTTAGATGCCATGGCAACATTTCCATCTTTCCATTTATTATTATTATTATTTAATTTCACCTTTATTTCAATTAATGAAAATAATTTTTAATAGTTTTAGTTAATGATAACACTTCACACTATGCGATTTTTTGTGTGTGAAATCTGTCCACTCCGACATAAATATCTGCAGACTAGCTCTTACTTTCACTAACTAGCATCAACTATTCTAAACTGCAAATTGGGGCAAAAATCTGGGCAAAAGTTGTGTAAGTGTATTCCAGCCTTCAGATGTAAGTGCTGTACCTCGTGACTCATGAAGTTCCCCTCTTCCATCAGATGTCTCCCTTCATTTTTAACCATTTCTGATTTGTCCAGCTGCCTGTCAATCTGTGTGCGGTACTCATTGTGTCTTTTAATCAGCTGCTCCAAGTCTTTAACCTCGCCTCCAACCCCCTCGCCTGTCACTAGGGACAATGTCTCCTTAAACCAGCCCCTAAGACAGTATCAACAACATCAATGTAAAACAGCAGAACAACACATTAAAAACAGCCAAAAAAAAAGGAAAACATTGCATACATCAGCTCTCTCCATTCCGTCAGATATCTCTGAACGGCCTCTGCCTGCTGGAGTCTTTGTCTGCGCTGGTTGGCCTTCTCCAGCAGGCTGCTCCAGATCTCGTCCACTTCCTGTAGCCTCTCGCTCAAAGTGTCCCTCACTCGAGGACACCTGCGGACCAGAGCTTTGCCTTCCTCTTTTCGACGAGACACGTCGTCTTCTATCACTGCAAGGTCTCTCTGATGGAACAAATGGTTGCACTATTTTAAAAATCCACCTGTGGTAAATGTTTAAATGTTTTGAATTAAACATCAGGCTGATAGTAACAACTGCGTATGAATATTGGGTACCTCTAAGCCTTCATGTTGGCGAATAAGAGCTTGGACACTGAGCAGGTCGTTCTCCTGCTCCTCCGAGTCCAGAGCCACCTCTTTTTCATTCATCCAGCTCCTAAGCTCATCCAGGTCATGGTAAAACTGGTGAACCTCTCGAGCGGAGCGCAGGTTCTGTCAAAAATATGTGCTTATTACTCTAAGAAGAGGCTCAATCTTTAATATCAGTCAAATATAAACAGTGAGCAGAACCTTAGAAGAATTGTCATTGTTTATTTTTTATATTACCTCTGCTCTTGCTTTCATAGCCTTGTTTAAATCCTCCCAGAGCTTGAGTAGCTCTCTCTCTTTTTGCTGTGCCTCTGATGACTGCACGGTCTGCTTCAGCTTTTGGACAGTGCTCAGCTTACTCAGGCCCAGAGTGTCCACCTCTTCTGCAAAATCCTCAAACTTCTTCTGCAGTGCCTAATAAGAGCAAGCGAGTTCATTGAAAAATTTATTTTGATGATTAAAATAGTTCTTCCAGTTACAAAGGTTGTGTGGTCTAACAAGTAATGGTACTTGTTAGAAGCAAGCAACTATGGTAGATTTATAGTGCATGATCTATAAGAATAAATAACATCATTATGCAGTGTGCCATGAAGAAGGAAAATAAACCATATTTAACAGAAAAAGGTAAATATATAAAGACTACATCAATCTTAATTGTATAGTGTGTTTTTGCTCTCTTGGCAAACTAATTTTGAGGCATTCTTACCTCCACCCCTTCCAGATCTTGTCCAAAATCATCAGACTCTGCTATGGTCTTGCGAGAAAGGAGCCAGTTCTGTAGGTCTCTGGATTCTCTCTCAAATACATAGAGATTGTACTGATTCTCCAACTCTGTGCGACGTTCAGCAGACAGCTGTAGAAGTGTCTCAAACTCACCCTGCATATCTTCAAGGCTCTTACTCACTAAATGGCTGCAAAGACACGTTATAAAGTCAGAACATGTCATTCAAACAAATGCTGTTCTTTTTAACCTTTATATTTATTACAGTCTTGAAAAAAAAATTATCATGGTTTCCACAAAATATTAAGTAGCACAAGTGTTTTCAGCAACATCAAATCAGCGAAGGATCATGTGACACTGAAGACTGAAGTAATAATGCTGAAAATTTTGCTTTGTCATCACAGGATTAAATATTTTAAAATATATTCAAATAATTAACTGTTATTTTAAACTTTAGTAATATTTCTCAATATATTATAGTTTTTACAGTATTTTTTTATTTTAAAAAGTATAAGACACTATTTAAAAAAAAAATCCTTCAACAACATCAAAAACAAACTTTGTACTGTCATGTCTTCTTGAATTAAAAGCATCGGGTAACATTCTGCTGACCGCAAAGTCATTACAAATATCAGCAATTAATCAGTGCTCACATGACCTAATGACTGTACCTGTTGGGATGTTGAGACTTCTCTAGATCAGTGCCAGTTTTCAGGAGTGCCTCTACTTTTCCACGCTGGCTTTCCAACTCTAGGTCAGCTGTGTCCAGTTTCCTGAGGAAAGCTTCAGTGGCTTCCTCGCTCTTTCCATAGTCCCTAGACTCTAATACAGGCCTCTGTTCCTCCATCCACTGCTCCAGTTGGGACACCTGTCATAATGGAGAGACATTAGGCATCAGATTTGATATGTATATGAATCACATTGCTTTATGAACTGGTAATACACCTCTGAGAGAAAGGTCTGGATTTTTAGTGCTTGTTGAAGCAGGCGATCTTTATTTGTTGACTCTTTCTTCAGAGTGTCAAAGTTCTTCTTTAACTCGGCAAGTCTTTCACTGATCTCACGTGATGCAAAGTGTCGTCCTCGCACCAGGTTCTGTCCTGCCTCCTGTACAGCCATTATTAGAGGTGTCCGGTTCTCAATTTCCTGCATCACAACCTGTAATGGGAAGGTATTAGCATATCAGAAGCGGCTCTTTGTGTTTCCTGAGAAGGCCTGGCGGAAAAAAGAAGAAGCGCAAAAAAGCCTGGACTACAGTCCACCAAAGTTTTGAAGCACCATTATGGTTACAGAGTTCTGGACCAGACTAACCAGATGTTTTTTGACTATGGTTTGTATGCTCTGCAGGGAAGTGCCCAAGTCTTTCGTGACTGTGACCTGCAGCTTGTCCTGAATCCACAGCAGCTCATCCTCTAAGTCCCTGTAGAACTGGAACAGCAGCTGCCATGACTCCAGAGTTTCCCTGCGGGCCTGCAGCGGCTCAGCCAGGCCATTATACCTGAGAAAAATTATTAAATGTAATTGTTTTTCACTCAATCTGTCAATCAAATTAAATAAAACATAATACCACACGTGCTAAAGGATTACATGTAGTATGACACAGCAAAAATGTGGTGTGTTATAATGTTTTAGATAACTTTACTGACATTTCAAAGCTCATGAATACAGTGGCCACATTAATGTTTAATCTTAAGTAATATTTCTCACTTATCAAATCTTTTACTTTCTCAATTATTAGTTTTTGCCCCTCACAGGATTTGGTGACCATTGGGCCACCACGTTCAAACTATCTACAGCACCTCAAATTTTTCCACAGTAAGATGAGCTGTTTTTCCTGAACAAAAACATACCTCCTGACCACCTCCCAAACCCTCTGCTGTATATTTTCTGCAAGAAAGTTGCCTTGAGAGCTGAAGTCTTTGGCTATGTCCACCAGCCCCTGGACCTTCTCCATGTGTGCATCTACCATTTCTTCCAGGCCCTGCAGGGCCTTTAGCAGCCTACTAACAGAGGCAAGATCACCCCCGTAGTCCTCATTCGCCACTTCTACTTCCACTGATCCAAGCCACTCTTCAATGTCATCCAAAGAGCGCTGAAACTGCAACGCCTAGAGAAAAACAGAGAAAAGCCAAACAAAAACCTCAAATCCAAGATGATATTTCAGACCAATCTGAAAGTCATGGGGATATGCTGGTGTCTAATATTCATTGTCAGAGAACCATGTGTAAGCAGCATCTCTAAAGGATATCAGAATCAGAAGAATGGCATGAGTTTTTAGTATGCTGTACCTGATATGCTTGCTGTAGACGTGACTTCTTCTCTTTGCAGTTGCTTAAAAGCTGGTCCCAGCTGTCATCGACATCTTTTATTCGTGGTTTTATCTTGCTTTTAGCAGAATGACTGGATGCTAGCATGTTATCACCCTCCTGAAGAAACATTTCCTGTGTAAGACTAAACGCTGCTGATGCCCTTTTAAATCTGAATTTCATACAAATTGAGAACGATTAAGAGATATTTAGACATTCTTTAAGAGTCATACTTTTATGAGGTTCTGCACTCTGTTGCGGTTAGCCAGTATCTCTGCCTCAAAGCTCTGGTGTTTTAGTAGCTTAGCCTGCAGGTTGATAGGATCTCTCCAGCTCTCATCAACAGCCACAGAGTTCTTCTCATTCAACCATGAGGAAACCTTTACAAAAGAGAATTTCACTTCGTAAAAAAGATACTGATGTGTAAAATAGATCAGACTAGCACATTTCATCTCTCTGAGTTTTCTTCTTCACACACCTCATAGCTTCCTTCCATGAATTTCTGCAACTGTAGAGATTCTTCCAAAGCTTTACGTCTGGCATTGCTCATTTCCAGTACTTTGTCCTTCCTTCAAGAAAGGAATTTTACATAAACAGTACTTTATAATGTTTCTGATCTTCAAACCTTTGTGAAAAAAGTGCACTTAAATGTATTGAATGTGCACTTGTAGTGTTCTTCAAATCTTAAAAGTATATTTGTACTTGCAAATAATATAATACTAATAAAATAAATGGTCACTTTGTAATAATGCGGGGCAACAAAATCAAGCTCCTCTTCTATTATATCAAAATCCTCCAACATTTCTCATAAAAAATTATTGTTTTAGACTTCTAATTCGTGACCGGTGTTTTGTTTTGCTCTATCATCTATCCAGCTTTCGTCAATACGTCATGTGCGGGTCAGAGGTCACTCTTCTGCCGGAACTACTCGCGTACGGCCATTAAAAGAAGCCAGCGATTATAGCTTATAAAGTTATAAATATAGATATTTGTCTCAAAAAAACGCATCGCTTTGCTTCAGAAGGCCTTTATTAACCCCCTGGAGCCGTATGGATTACTTTTATGATGGTTGTATGCGCTTTTTTGGCTTCAAAGTCTCTGGTACCATTCACTTCCATTATAAAGCTTGGAAGAGGCAGGATATTTTTAATTTAACTCAGATTGGGCTTAAACTAACCCTTTAAGTATATGCTTTTTAATATTATTTCTGTAATAAGTACTATTTTTAAAAGTGTGCTGAAGTGTAATTCTTTTTTTACAAGGGAAGTGAGTTTTGTTTGCTTACTGCATACCTGAGCAGAATAGCTTTGGCCTTCTTCTTGATGTTGTCAGAGTCATAGTGCTGTGCCTGTATGAGCTGTTGAGCAAACCTGTCCACCTCTGCCACCTGCTCCATCTGAGCTTCTAGAGAGTTCTCAAACAGAGCGTGCTTCCTCTGAAGAGCTTCCACCTCTGAGAGTGAACCCTGCAATGACAGTGTGACACATCTTTCAGCATCCAATTCCAAAGTTACAGAGGATAAAACACCCAAAAACGTTTTGTTTTCTAATAAGGTGAAATGTTACTCCAAAGGGTCCAAGAATTTAAGCACTTACCCCAAGATTTTCATTGATCAAGAAAGCCTCCCTGTTACTCATCCAGCTCTCAGTCTGGTCAGCATATCCCAGGAATATCTGCAACCAATCAATATCTCATTATGCTCCACATAATACCTCACAAATACTCTAGAATAAACAGAACCTTAATGAAGCAAAACGACCAGCTGCTTTGATAAGTCACCTGGAGCTTTAGTGCTTGATCCAGAGTGTTCTTTCGGTCCTCCCAAGCTTGAGCTAGCTTTGCTTTGGCATCCTCCAGCTTGCTTAGGGCTTCTTTAATCTCGTCTGAATCACTGTGTCCAGATTTCACAAGATTCTGTCCAAAACTCCTAACTGAATCGATACGCTCACTGCGGGCATCTATCTCAGCCTGCAATCATTAAATGTTAATACAGTATAACACAAGTCTGCTATCATCTAATAGCATGTATTACTAACAATTCATCTAACAGTATGTACTGTACTATGACAATTCACTAGTGATGTTCCTCATTTTTAAGTTGCTTTAGATCAAAGCGTCTGATAAAAGAATAAAGGTAATGTACCGGTATATGTTTTAGCTTTTATTTCTTGACAGAAAAAAATAGGAACACAAAACAAAAACAATCTGCCATTTTTTTTTTCAAATACCTTCCAGTTTTGGTGCTCTAGTATGAAACTCTCAGCTTCAGTCTTATTTTTTGGCAGGCCGTTCTTTGCCATCTCATCGCTCTGCTTCAGGGTCCAGTCCAACAGAAGGCGCTGGTTGGCTTTGAATAGTTGCAGCTGATGAGACTCCTGCAACCGTTCCTTCCTACACAACAAAAGTAATAAAATATTCATATAAATATCACATTATTATTATCATTATAAACTAAGAATAAAGCAACTTATGGCAACATACCTTCGTTTGATTTCCTTGTCCAGCTTCACTAAAGCAATGTTGACCTCTTCCTGCTTCTTTCTAAGTTTGTCAGACAGATCACAGTGTTTCCTCAAGCGATCTTTAGTGTCCTTCTCCAGGGCCTGGTTTTACAAATTAGACCAATTGTGTTCTTTGTAACCCTTCTTGTAAGCAGACAAGCTTTAGTGGTTTACACTACAGCATATAATGCACCATGAAGGGTTCATTTAAAGGCTTTTCTACTTACAGCAGTTACTTTATTGGAAGGTGCTGAGAGATTTTCTATAAAGCCTTTAACCACAAAGCTAGCACACACAATAGATATTGTATAGGACGTGCTACCCACAGTGCACTGATTAATATGGATGAATGTGTTCTTTGTATAACAGCTGTCCAGTCTACTCACAGAGCCTCTCTCCTGGATAACTCTGGCCTCCCTCTCCATCTCCTCGTGCCTGCGAATGAGGTTTTCCACACTCTCCACATCCACTCCACAGCCCTGACCCTGGAGCAGTAGCATCTGTGGCCGAATAAAAATAATAATAATAATAATAATAATAAAATAAATAAATAATAAATTAAATTAAGAATATTTCATAAAGAATATTACATAAAATAAATTTTAAGATATTGTTATATTGTAAAATTAAATATAAAATATTTTAAATTGCATGGATGAATTTTCATCAAAATGAAAAAACTAAAAGAGATTTAAGCAGTTATGATCTTGCCGATTTGAAAAATGGAATGTTTCATTTCACTGAGTATTATATGGGTTCCACGCCAAAGTTGAGTTCAGATTCCAAAGCATACAATTTGGCAGCTATACCCTCTCTCTCTCTCTCTCTCTCTCTCTCTCTCTCTCTCTCTCTCTCTCTCTCTCTCTCTCTCTCTCTCTCTCTCTCTCTCACCTTCTCTCCAGCTCTGTCCCGGACTTCCTCCAGCTCTCGAATCAAGGCGTGGACTTCTAGCGCTGCCTCCAGCTTCCTCTTATAGCTGCTCAGGTTGCCATGGAAATTACTCCATCTGTTGGGAAGGCGACAAGAAAGTCAAAACGAAAACAAACAACAATATGCAAGATATAACAGAGGACAGGTGTATTTTCGTAATTGAACATGGATCTCATTTGAAACATAGGAGGATGTACCGTTCATTGAGCTGCTGCCTACGCTTTTTCACAGTCTCCAACTCATCACTTTTCTGTCGCTCTAGCCGGGCTGCCAGAGTGTTGATTGTCTTGATGTGAGCATCATCAACAGTCACATCCTAAGGGATGAAAACTACTTAGTGAAAGAAAGAATGATTCTGTACTAAGCAATATGCTGTATACTGCCATTATATATTACAAAGCCTACGGTAGGCTATGCAATTTCAGTAAACAGTAGTTATTGTGGGGTTTTTTTTAAATTAACATTTGCTTAATCAAGCAGAACACTAGACTTACTCCAGAACCCGAGCCTCCGAATTCACTGAGCTTCTTCAGCAGTTGCTGACCATGTTCATAATCCTCTCCAACATCACCGATATTTATCATCACCTCCTATACAGCAAAGAAACTGAGGTCAGTGAAACCGAACATTAACTGGTATGGCAATTCTGTTAATCAGGCATGTTTTCAGCTAATTGTAATGGAATGGCCTTATTTATTCACCTTTTGCCTAATCCAAACTTCAACTTGCTCCACTTTCTGCAGGAACTCAAGAAAATCACGGTTATCCTCAAGAACTTTTCCACGGACTGCAACTGCTTGCTTTAGAGCCTCCCAATGAGAGATCAGCGCAGAAATGGTCTGCCGTATCTCCTTCGATTTTGGGTGCCGCATGGTCACCAGTTCATTTCCAGCCTTGTGACAAGTACGTGACAAACTATGTTAATATATTTTTGAAGACCAAAAGAAGAATAAATAAATATAGGATTATCTCTTACTGACTACTGAACCACCTTGTGACTTTAGTACAGTGACTCACCTGCTGGACAGATTCAATGATATTTCCATGGGCCAGAATCTCTGCTTCAAACACCTGATGCCTCTGCAGTATCTTCATTTTAGTCTGAAGGTTGCTCATGTCCATTTTGGAGTCTTCTTGTATCTTATTCATACGGTCTGTGATCCATTCCTCTGCCTAAAATACAAATAAATATCACAAACCAACCAATTAAAATAGTTTGTTTCTATATGTTTAAGGTCACCTAGAAATGAGAAGTACCTCGGACACATCTCGGTTGAAAATACAGAGAAGCTTCGAGATCTCAAGATCCTCTCTGCGTTTTTCAGACAGATCTTTGATGCGCTCCCTCCTCTCCTGGAGAGCTTTCAGTTTGTTCCTAATGTTGCTGCTTTTGTCTCCCTTCAAACCTTCTGTCCTTAAGCGCTCCGCTGACTCCTGAAGAGCCACCATCTACACAACATGATAAGATTTTCTATACTTAGCCTGAAAATGTCACATTGTGTTATATGCTTCATACCATACTATAGGCTGAAGACGACCAACCCACCTTGTCTTCCTGAGAATTAAGAAGTTTTTCAAAGGCTTCGTGGCGTTTAATCAAAGTTTCTACATCGTCCACTGTCGTTCCCAAAGCACTGTTCTTCAACTGGATCTACAAGTAAACAGATGTTGGGTAAACCAGATTTTACATGTTCAAATGTAAATGAAAGTAATTCCTGCTAGTTTACAGGAGCACTAACCTCTTGAGAGTTAGTGATTTTTTCCATGTACTCTGTGTCTCTATAAAACACCTGCTCCAGATATGTGTTCTCCAGCCATTTCTGCTTGGACTGCCAGTTATCAGAAAGGGTCTCTTTCTCTTCTTGCAGAGCTTTCAGTTTATCTTGGATCTGATAGCCACAAATATATTTGGTATGTATTCAGCGCTTGTATTTACGTCTCTCATGTCAATTTGATAAATAATATTACAGTTTGCAATGTTGTAGTATAAACCAGACAAAATTGAAGTTTCTCACTTCTCTAGCATTAGGCATGTCATGCTCTAGTTGGTCCTGGCCCATGGATATTGCCTGGGCATACGTCTCCTCATGTGCCACAATCTCAGCCCAGAGCTGCTGGTGCTGGAACAACTGCAGATCACAGGTAGCGACGTCTCGGATGGACTCCTCTGCCTTCATCCCACTCAGCACATGGGAGCACCAGAGGGAGTAGTCCTGTGCCTGGAGAACAAGGCAAAATAAAATGGTTATGAATTAGTATTCAAATAATATTTTCCACCAAATTGAGTTTTTTGGAATCTTCTTTAAAAATGTACTATGAACTGAGTGTAGACTACCGTGTTGAGGAACATGTAGCGGTCCTTTGCTGACTGCAGCTCCTCCTCCCTCTGCTCCATGTGCATACGGAGACTTTCCCAGCTCTCGACGACCTCCTGCTGCAGCTCCTGCAACCCCACCCTCAGCTCAGGAGAGCACATGTCCAGAATGGTGTCAGTTCCATCCAACAGCTCCTGAAGCTGTAGGAAAAAACAAAATCTGAAGCTAAGAAAGAGTTCTATGTGAGCATTTGTAAATTATTTATTTATTTGCGAATTATATCATTAATTCCTTCCACTTATACATTTTATTTTAAGTTTTAAATTATTATTATTTTTTAAATGTATGTCTCGTCAGAATGTAACTGAAGGCGACCAATCAGACGGCAGCGCAGTTAAAGCTATAGGCTCGAAGCACGCGAGGAAACAAGGCAAAGATGAAAAGAGGGATGGGAGCACGCACGAATACGGATAAAAGTATTATTTGTTGCAGAAGAATTCGTCATTTGTAGTATTTGAGTATATTGAACAAAGGAGAGATCAGGAGAGTCAGGTAATTCATAAATTGTTGCAACACAACACATCTTCTCCAGCACTAATACAGCGCCACAGAGGAATAGGCTACAGAAAACATCGTTATAAAAACAATGTTTGAGACACAACCAGCAAAATAAATAAAAAACATAATTTAATAGCGGAATTCCGAGTAAAATGAGTTAAAATAGACTGAGAAACAACCGAGTCATCACTTTAATTCATACCCGTATGACGTTAAAGTTTTTCAAACACTCCATAATAGATTGATAAAGTTAATATACAATAGTATAAATAAACAACTTAACGGTGCACTCAGTAGTTGTTCACTTTGCACAAAAGCATCCATGCAACCCACTAGGTGTCAGTATAATGTTACTCCAACAATGATAGCCATTTCACCAGTGCAATTACTGAGCACACCTGTAATGAATGCTCTCTCTCTCTCTCAGTGTACCTGTTGCTCTGTTCCAGCCAGCTCATGTACAAGAGCTTCATGTTTCCGTAGCTGTGACAGCACCCCCTTCAGATCTTTGGCTATGTCATCAGGAATGCTTTTGTTCCTCTCCTGGTACAAGATAAGTGACATGTAACCACAAGAGTCATATTATTCAAAGGCATGACTTTATTGCACAGCTGGACCGATACCTTTATCTGTCCTAGCGCATCAGTCAGGTCTTTGTAGAATTTGTGACATTCCTCAGATTTGCGTAGCTTTTCTTTACGATCTTTGGATAAGTTATGCAGCTCTTCCCATGATTCTCTGTGATTCATACAACAGACTTCATGTAAGTATGAACTGTAAATGATATCTATAGACTGTAAAAATATGTAACTATATACACAGGTCTGACACATCACAAACAAAAATGAATTACTGTATTTGTATTTTCCCTATCACATGCCATTACCGGAGTAGATTCTGTGTTTCTCGGATGAAGCGGCTCTCAGGGTGATTCGTTTTAATGAGTTTGTCAGCCAACTCTTCACAGGTGTGCATCCTCTCCAGTCCCACCTCCAGCTGCTTTAAGAATACCTCAAATCTCCCACGCAGTTGCTATCATGAAACAAGAGGTGCTTAGACAGATCCTGATCACAGACAACATGCATAACGGTTTGTCTAATCCTGAAGATACAGGATTCATTTTATGAATCATATTGAAATTGTAACAATTTTAATAAATAGGAAAATAAGGTACATATTACATAATGATGCCAAGGTCCCCTAAAATATGATAATTGCTTGGGGCAAATAATAAGTGTGAAAATAATAAATGATAACAAGATTAAAGAAATAAAGTAATGAGAAAATAATATGTGATATTGTAAATAATTAAATAATTGGCTTTTATATTGTCACCGTACTAAAGCTAAAGAAACGCTATTAAAATATTATCTGTCTTTCTATACCCACTATTGCATTAATATATTAAAAAAATATATATTTTGTTTTAAATAATGAAATGGTGATAATATTAAATTCAGAAAATGTGTTAAATATATACATATATTAACATCTTTTTTTTTTGTTAACAACTGTCCATCCCACATATATTAACATCTTAATTAAACATGACAAAGTCGTTGGACTCCAACCAATTAAAGTACAGTGCAAAGTAGTAGCAGATGGTAAATATGCAGGACAGTGACAAATCTTTGGACAGGTGGTCTGACATAGATAGCTAGTCTCACCAGTGCGTTTTCATAATCACTTCCAAAGTCTTTAGAAGCAGCAATCTGTGTCTGCTGACCGATCCATTCCTCCAATTCAGCAGACTCACGTTTAAATTCATGTAGGTTTAGGGTCTCTCTAAGCCTCTGTTCTCTGTTGTAATGAGACATGTTTGTTTTAACTCGCCAAAGAAACATGATGGTGTGAACATTTGTTAGTTGTCCTGTTTTATCTTCTGATTGTTATTTTACCTGACTGTTGCTGAGTGCTGAACCTCACTTAGCTTAGATTTAATGTGGTTGTAGGGCTTGTTCAACTCCTCTAAACCCCACATACGTACAGCCTGCATAACGTTGGACTTGAGTTCATCTACCTGAGCAGCAAGTACCTCAATCTGCCCCTCCACTCCCTGGAAAAAACAAACTAGAATGTGTTAACATGTTAAAACCTTAAGCCATTGCATTATTACAAGCCAAATATTACTCGCCTCATGCTGCTTTATTAGACTCTGAGTAGCTAATTCAGTCTTGCCATAATCAGTGCTGACCAAAGCTGATGTTTCTGAAAGAAGCGTTTCCAGCTCATTGCAGTCAAGCAAAAGCTGTCCATCAGAAAAAAAATGTTAACACTGATGACTCGAATAATTACTGGACCAAAAAATGGCAAACACTCCCACACTTTTACCTGCTCCCGTGTCACTGCCTTGTTAAGTTCACTGGACCGTTTCTCACATGACTCCTCTAACTCCTCCCACTCTGCAATCAATTGCTCGCACCTCTGTTGCACCTCCTGACCATTCCACTGATTGGACCGGGCCATAGCTCTCCCTCTGTCCAGTATTCGTTGCTGGTACTGGCTGTGGGCATTCACCTCTGCCTGCAGGTCCTGGAGGGGGTTTTGAAAGATTTAACAGTTATAATGAATACAGCTTCACTCTGAAACTTCACAAATAAATATACAATCCTTTCTTTAAGTTAATAAACTACATAGCGATATAAAAGCTCTAAATCACACCCTTCTTGGAAATCTATTTTTGAATAGGTAATTTCATCCCTAGTAATATTAATACACTCATATCTAATCATACCTTGTGTTTTTGAAGCAGGCTAACAGCCCCAGCCAGAGATCTTTCATAGTTTGTCGTATCAGCTACAGGGTGATGCTCAGATATCCAGTTTAGCTCTAGGTCTACATCATGGTAAAAGCTATATAGAGCCACATCTGCCTCTAACTGGCTTCGGCGATGATCCAAAGGTTTCTGTAAAGACTTAAATCTGGCAAATAAAACAGAGGTGAAGGCTTCTTAAAACATGCAGAGACAATTGACCCAGTGATTAATGAATTGATTCAATTTATTAGTCTTTCATTACAGGTAAGTTTTCACTATGAAGAACATTTTTGAGGAGAAAATGAGTACTGACAGTTTCAGGTAAGTGTCAGTCTCCCTGAGAATGCGCTGAGAGTCAAAATGGTTGGTGGCCAGGTGTTTGGCACGGGTGACAATGGAGTTGATTTTTTCTGCAAGTTCTTGAGCTTCTTCTTCCAGCTGCTTGTGCTCCTTCAGGAGCTGTCTGCTTGAGCGAAGGTCATGGCCCCTGATTGCATTCTGTAACATTCTCTCAATTGTCTCAATCTTCAATTTTGCATCCTAAAAAAAATAAACAAAACAAGTTTTATAATTGCGTAATATTTGGGTAAATAGTTCATTTCATCCCATTTCATTTAATGACCCAATTTACATAAGATTTAAGAAACAGAAACATACATTTTTCTGCTTATACATTTTAAGGATAAATTCTTTCAATGCTGTCCTGTAGTAGTCAAAAGTAGAACAGAGCTTGAGAACAAGTACCTGAAGCAGCTCCATGAGTTGCTCCTGCTGGCCAGCCTGTCGTAGTTTGTCCCCTCTTTCTGTCATCTTCCTCTGGAGTTCAGTCCACCTTTTGCGTACCTCTTGAGTCTTTTTCTGGATGCTCTGTCTGTTATAGTGATCCTCTGCCAACATCTCCTCTCCAGTCTAACCAAATAAAATCCAATCATCAAACTGGACAAAATCATGGCAAAATACATAGGTCACTTGAAGAATAGTAAACAGTACTTCTGATGTGGCACTGTACCTCAGTCAGTCTGTCTATGCGGACTTGATTGGCCTTCATCTCTTTTTCTGCCGCCTCATGCTTTTTGAGCTTGCGAAGGATGTTGGTTGGATCTCTGTATGATTCATCCTCAGCAATCTCAAACTTCTCATCCATCCATAGCAGCATCTCCTCTGAATCTCTTAAAAATTCCTATGCAAGGGAAAGTATTTTAAAGCACTGTAGTTGTAATTTTATGTCTGATAGCTACTAACACAT
Source organism: Phoxinus phoxinus (assembly GCF_949152265.1). Lineage (NCBI taxonomy): Eukaryota > Metazoa > Chordata > Actinopteri > Cypriniformes > Leuciscidae > Phoxinus > Phoxinus phoxinus. The sequence goes on from NC_136888.1 coordinate 24,042,150, forward strand.
TTTAACTTTGTCACATTCCAAAACATAAACTGAAGGACTACCGGTACCTGGTATTTTTTTGAAGCAAGTAAATCAAGCCTCCTTAATTTACAATTTTCTTTCAGGCTTTTATATCGATCTTGAATGACCTTTGATCGCTGTTGAATTCTGGAAAGGAGGAATATGCCAGTCTTAACAAGATAATAGCACAAAGATACAAGCTATTATAATTATTCACAAATAAAATATGCAAAACCGAGAAATAGGCTAAACTCACTCTTTGGCAGCAAAGTTACGCTTACTGGTGAGCTCCTTGCTCTTGTCTTGAAAGAGGTTGATGGATCGCTCTAAAGCCTCAAGTAAAGCCTCAAGCTCTTCTTGTCGGCCTAGTAAACTGTGAATGCTGTCTACGGAGTCCTGCGCAGAAATTATGCATTCAATCTTTACAAATGTGTAATTGAACAGACATTAATTCAATTAATAAATTAAAATAAAATAAATTGAATGTAATATATTTAATTTACCCCCAAGTCTCTGACTTTCAGTCTGGCCTCATGACCGGAAATGGTGGACTCTATGCGATCTGCTTCCATATTCAGCTTTTGAAACTCTAGTCCTTGCTCAAGCCTTCTGTGGCGACTAGACCACAGTTTGTCCAGCTGGGTCCATTCGTGATCCAACTTTGTGAGTGTCTGCTGAACATCTTTAGCTCCTTTCTCTCCAGATGCCACCTCCAGAGATTGACCCAGCTTCTCCATATCTTTTAATCTGCAATAATTTTACTGTCAAGCATAGGCACTAAGTAGGAATTGCAAAAGAAAGATCAAACACAACTAACCTTGCTCTCTGCAGTTCAATCTCTTGTTTTAGATCAAGGTGATCCTTCAGCAGGGCTTGAGCAGATGCTACATCAGATCCGGTCTCCTCTTCCAGAAGGTGCTCCTGTATTGCCTCGGCCCACAACAATAGGTCTCTGGTCTCTTTTTGAAAGAGTTGGAAGCGTCGGGCTTCCTCAAGCATCCGTTGTCTCTGAATGGCTTGGGCCTTCAACTGCCGCATCAGCTCTTCTAGAGCACGTACTTCTTCCATAATAGCGGCACTCTCTGCGGGACTACAATCCTGTTTCCTGTAGCATAGCAATGGAACTTACAGTTAACAGGCAAATGATGATTGATTTTGGTTCACTACTATATTTAACATTCTCCTATAAGTTATTGTTGAGGTTTACAAGCTGTGTCAAGGTTAGAAATAAGAAATGTCAATAAATATTTCACCAAAAATAAGTGGTACAACAATACTTTTGTAGAAAACCCACATCTTGGCCACACTTTTAAGGTACTCTATTTTCCTTTCCAGGGCTTCTATGTCTCTCTCAGCCTGGGCTTGTCTGTGTTCCTCAGCCTGCAGTGCTGATGGTGAGCTCCCGATATTAGGTGTGTCAAGCTGCGATAGCCTGTCCATGAGCTGAGCCTTGACATCCTGGCAGGTCTGCAGGAAGGACTTCACATCAGCAGAACTAAGCAGCTCATGAGCCATCTCATCCTTCAGTTTCTGAATGTGTTCCCACCTGGTCATACAAAGAAACACTTAAAGTAACTTTTAACAACACAATAGTATGGTGGGACGGTATGGCTGCACAATCCTGATTTTGCCCACATACCTGCGGGTTACGGTTCCAAGTCTGAGCTGAATCTCTTTTTTCTTGCTGTGCTGTTTTTTCACAAGCTCCTCTCCAAGCTTGGTAATGTCATCAAGCTGCTTTCTACCACTGGCTAGTTCAGTAAGAAAGTTCTGCGTATGGCATTGAGAAAGAAGAAGTGAATGTTTTAAATCAAAATACCACCATGTTATCCAAAGAACACAGGTACATCTCTTGGAGTTTTTGTCAACGATTCTTTGAATGATTCATGTTGTGTTATTCTGCTCACTGTGTGTTTTCCGGGAAAACTAACCTCATATTTCGCTTGTACAACCTCTAAGTTGTTGGAGTTGGAGCTGAAAGTGTTGAGGACATTCTCCTTGTCTCCCATCCAGGACTCAAACTCCTCACAGGCATTATAGAACCTATGTAGTTGTGCAGTATCATCCAGGATCTTATTTTTTGACTGGTGGGAGAAAATGCTTAAAATGATCTAAAATGGTAAAGAATAAAGTTCTCTAGAACAATGCTTGGTAAAAGCTTAAATATTCACCTGTGCTAAATTATAAAGGCTGTTGAAATCCTTTTCCAGACTACTTTGTGTGCTCTCTATTGTGTCTTTTTGGAAATGTGCATCAGGCAATGATGAGGCAGATATTTCAGCCGTCCCACGGCGCATGGAACGAGTCCTGCGGGGGCGGCTCACTTTCCTTTTTGGACTCTCGGGTAGTCCATTTGTAGGCTCAGGTAGTGCTTCCTGCATTTGATTGCATCAAAACACAAGCAAAAGCTGTCTAGTAGATGCAATTTAAAGAGAGGTTTTTACAGTTCATAAGATTTGAAATTCAAATTGAATTTAAATTTATAAAGAGTATTACAGAAGGTGGCAGCTCCCTTATGTATGTGGAAGAAACTAGCTGTTCATTTCCTCTGCTGTCTCGAAGAAGCAAACCATCTTTTTCTCTGCTGACAATTGTCAATATTTCTCCTCTGTCCCAGGATAATTTGGGACCTGGAAAAATGATCAGGATGAGCTCGAAAGAGAAGGTTTATGGTAGACACAAACTAGACCAGAGGCTTTTATCAGATTTTAGCTCTGAAGGATCATGTGTACCTCTGTATTTGAACCTAATCGCTGCTTGTTCTTGTGGTAAAGCCTTGCTGGGGACACGTTGGTCAGCTTTTTTCTCCTTTTCATCTTCGCCATCTGATGAATCACTGTATTGGACCATTCTGCTCTGCTGGGTGTCAGTCTGAAATTAAATAAAAATGTGTCAGTGCCATTGAAGCTGTATGAATAAAATTATACAGCCATTGTTTTTGTTTTATCCTAGCAATGATTTACATTTATTGCATAGTTATAAAAAAAATTCACCATTACCCTTGGATTAATCAGACAGAGTAAGTGTTTTAAATCTATTGTAAATCAAGTTTCTTTTGTGCATAATAGGCTGTTTTGGTTGTGACTCACAGTAAGAGGAGCAAGTTGGGCAGCACTCTTGGCTTGCTCACCCAGCTTTTTCACTTCTGAGGCATATGCTTCCATTTCTTTCTCCAGTCTTTGGTGACGCTGGAGCAGAGCAGTACTGCTGGCCTCATCCTTTCCATAATCCTCATCAATGAGAAGTGGTTTGCGGTCATCAAGCCATGATCTGGCTTCGGTAACGTCTGCAAAATACTGAGAGGAAGGAAGAATGATGTTTAGAACACATTTTTATCCCAACCTTGATCCACTGAATTAAAATTTCTCACTTTCCATTCAGGAGGAGCCTATACACAGCCAAGTTTGGTTTCTACCTGCTTGATGACATTGGCTGCATGCAGCTTGTTCTTTCGGATGGTGACTTGTTCTTGAAGTTGCTGCCATTGTTTCTGAAGAGTCCGAATCCACTTTTGGATGTCTCTCTCATTGGGGTGTCTCCCCCTGCACAGCTCTTGGCCTCTGGATAAAACCCCAGAGCACAGGGATTCCTGTGATTGAATCTCTGCTTCTAAAGCCTGCAAAATACATAGCCATTTTTTTCTAATCTTAGTAGCTTTGATCCAGTCATATTGAGGCCAAGCAATGTTAGTCTGTTCTCTTTCATTGAGGTGCTTGAGCACAGCATTAAGTATTAAGCTATACATGGTTAGTGATATATATATATATATATATATATATATATATATATATATATATATATATATATATATATATATATATATATATATATATATATATATAAATGTGGAGAGTAATGCGTTTCATCGATTCTACAATTTTGAATTTGATTATTGTGTGTGATGGCCACATACCTTGAGGTTCTGAATGGCCTGCTGAATTTGACTGAGGTCTCTCCCCAGAGATGCAGCCTGTAAGAGGACCCATTTCTCATATATCCATGCTTCTACTTCTTCACAATCATGGAAAAACTCAAAGACCTTCAGCTGCCCCTCAAGAGCTTTTCTCCTTTTTTGACAAAAACAGACAAAGTTGTCGCTGTACAATAAATGTCCATAGTTGCTTTAAAAAAAATGTCTACAACAGTAAACAATCCTGTCTGTATTTCATTTAACTTGCAGTCCAGCTTTTGTAAATCTAAACAAAGTAAGTACATAGTACTTGCCACAAGTAAAACATTTTATTTTAATTTTGTCCTCAGTTTAGAATCTGTCTTAGAAATGTCCACAAATAAAATCGCGGACAAATAAAATCAGATGGATTAAAAGAGATTACCTGTTCTTGCTGAGACCCAGTAGGGAGTTGTACTGGCCATTAAGATCTTTCATTTCTCTCTGGACTTTTGTGGCACCTTTGTGTTTAACCTTTAAGGCACTGCTGCTGATGGCATTCAGGGTTTCTCCAAGTGAGATGATCTGAGAGTCTAGCAAGTCTTGCTTTTGCAGTAGGGCTACCACCTCTGGCAGCTGTTTTCCTGTGCCTGAGGAATCTACCTGGGTCTTCAAAGCAGGAACGAAAGCAGTTTTCAGAATTCATAATGCTCAGTGACAATGTCTGTTTGTAGTAAGAAGAATACATATGTAATGTTCACCTGTAATTCCCTGAGGTCCAGAGATATTAACTCAATGTCTCTGAGGACAGCAAATGTATTCACAGCATCTCCAACATGTTCTTTCTGCTGCTGCAGAAGCTGCTGCAAAGTTTTCCATTGGTTCATGATATCCACCTGCCTGTAACACACAATACAGTAATTAAAAAGAAAAACATCATTAAGAAACATTAATAAGATAATAAGCAAATATTATCTAAGATTATTTTCTATTAAATGCTTCCACACCTACTGTATAAATCGTTTTTTACTTTGAATAATGTAAAGTCAGTTTCGATATCCACATTCCGTCATAGCTTGTATCAGTAAGTAATTATAAACAACCTGCAATTCTTTGCCCCCTCACCTGCGAATAACTTGTGCCTTGCTGTGGTAGTTCTCTCTCTCAATGACTGCAGCCATTTCACTTAAAGCACGGAAACGTGGTTCACGAGCCAAAACATCTGTTCCCAGGGCCTCCAGTCTGCGAGCCGCTGTCTCGGCCTCCTCCAGCCTTTGCAGCCCTCCCAGGTCTTGTTGTTGGATCAGTTGCAGAGTGTCCTCCAGGTAGCTCTCCCTCAGTGTAGCCTTGCGGCCAAACTTCTGGGCCAACTGTTCCAGCTGTTCCAGCCTTATCAGCGCACTCTGGAGATCCCGCTCTCGCTGGTATTCTGCTCGCTCTAGCAAGGTCCAGTTCCTTTCAATATCCCCCATGGTCTTGCCTTCCGGAGGAATATAGTCCCACTGGTTGTTTGCCCTCAGCTTGGTTCTCAAGTTGAAGAGGTGAGCCTCAATGGTCCCCCGTTCCTGGTACTTCGGAGGCTTCTCAATAGTGCGGTATGTCTTGAAGGCAGCCACCAGATGCTGCATTTCTCGCAAGGAGTTGGGGAAAGAGCGGTCATTGAGCTCCCCCACCTTGGTCTTGATCCAGCGTAGTAAGTCAGACACCATGCTCTCATACAGACCCTTCATATCATCCAGCTCTTTCAGAAGGTCCACAATCTGCAGGCAGAGGGATGGTTAATAGAAATAACATATATTTTTGAAAACACTGATGTCGAAGCAGATGGAGATTTCAAACCTGTATGACTTTCTTCTTTGAAATACAAAAGAAGACAGTCAATGGTGTCCAATATTGTTTTGTACACCACTGACTTTAATTGCATGGACAAAAACAGTTGAAAATGTCCTCAGATTATCTTCTTAAATGTTCCATAGAAGAAAGAAAGTCATACAGGTTTGGATAGGTTTGGTTTCTACAAACCAAAAAGGTAATAACTACTATATTAAAGGGATTGTTCACCCAAAATTTAAAATTATTTCATTGATTACTCATGTTGTTCTAAACCCGTTAAACTTTCTTTCATCTTCGGAACACAAATGAAGATCTTTTCCATTTTTGAAAAGTTTATAAAGATTATAAAATTAATCCATATGAATTGAGCGGTTTAGTCCAACATTTTCTGGAGAGACACAATTGTTTTATATGATGAACAGATTAAAATTAGGCTTTTATTCACATATACACATTCATCATCTCACACATCATCAGTTGTGGTAAACGGAAGCTCAAGCATGTTCGCTTGACGTGTGAGAACCAAAGGTTCATTCTCGTGTGTTTGAGCTTCCGCAAGAATTTTGTTCTTGAGCCTCAAGCAGGTTCGGTTAAGCTTCTGTTTATGTTCGCTGATCAATGTTTATATATAAATAAAAAACTAAATTAAATTTCTTCAGAAAATTAGGAGTAAATTGCTCAATTCAAATGGATTTGTTTTACGATCACTTTATGAACTTTTTGAAGTGTCGGTTGCGTACTGTATCTGTCAATGGAGGGACAGAAAGCTCTCAGATCTTAATTTGTGTTCGAAGATGAACGAAAGTCTTACGGGTTTGGAACGACATGAGGGTGAAAATGTTTTGTTGTTGTTGAACTATCCCTTTAAAATAAATAATATAAGTAGCCTAGAATATATTTTGACCACAAGTTCTATTGCATTAAAGGATGAGTGATTTGGGAGGATATTAATATTCAACAGCTACACTATATCTATCTACTTAATACACACCTTTCTTACTTCTGGAACACTCCTTTGCGGCTCAATAACTGTGTGTCTCATGTTCTGCCATCGCAGCCACTGACTGCTGAAAGAGCCACTGAAAGCCATTGTCATCTGTTATCCCAACCGTGTCACACCTGAGAGCAGGCAGTCTTACCATAAAATGAACACAGAGTCTTGACATCTCAGAGCCTGGCTGGGCTTATCTTTGTCCCATCCTTCCATCTGACGAGATCTGTCTGTCATTGTTTAATACGCTTTTGTGACAGCTAACACTACTCCACAGCTGTGACCCAGTCAACACATAGCAGTATTTCTATTCACACGTGGACATAGTGGTGAGTGAAGGTGTCGTACTGCACAGACAGGACAGGACACTTCACGCCCCTGTTTTTCTCCATGTGTATCCTGCCGGCATGTTAATGGCATCACCTGACCTCTGAGCTCATCTTTGCTGGATCAACTCCTGTTTGTCAGAGAGTATCTGAGGACGTATTCCTCCATATTGTCAATATTATCCGAAAATCTGTTTCTTGACAATGCAATGCAGGACACTAACTCTCGTTTAGCAGAATGTACAGCCCAGAGTTACGCTGATCTGATTAAGACCAGGGCTCCTCCTTTTGACCCACAGTCAAATCCACTAATCCTAAAGAATCTCTGAGATTAGAGTCCTCATTCAACACTGCAATAGCTGCAGTTCATAGTTTCACAAACAGAGGGTGCCAGTGCTTGACATTTCCCAAAAAGCTTTGTGTAAATGTGCATGGAAGGACATGCTCATGTGATATTGCTTTGTTCTAGTGGACCAAAGAAAAGTGTATATCTTTGTAAATAATCGCATCTATTCAAAGCCAAGCCTTAGGGAATAAATCTTGTATGATGTCAAAAACTATTTTGACATCAATGCGGGTTGTATAATAACTTGTTTTTACTATTATTTGAAGTAAGTTGCAAATATAGATATGTCTTGGGTATAAGTTTATGGGATTTTTTGGCATAAGCTTGATTGCTTATGAAGCAATATTTGAGGTATCAATGATGTCCTTTTCTCATTCTACATTGTTTGTGATAAGGCGAATTGGAAGAATTGTAAATTCCATAGCTATCTATTTTCTAAATGCATTTTCTAATTGTTTGTTATTGATTTTATTATACACAACGGTGATGACAGACAGCTCTCTGATATGGTGAACATATGGTGAACTTCTCCAATCATTTTGTTCACACAAACATGTCCCTTTCTTACAATGGACTGCAAGCTCACATTCAGATCTACCTCCATCCAATCAACAACCAATGAATAGAACCAAGTCCCTGTCCTACATTTTTGTCTTCTCGATAACCCTTTTCACTTTAATGCACATCGAAATATGCACTACTCGCTACTTCCGTTACGTCGTGACTAAGTAGCAAAGTATGAGCAATAGTAATAGTGATGCTTGCCATAGCATTTTACATTTCTTTGAACTACATGTGTTTGCTAACTAACCTTAGCTATCCTCTTTTGGATTGTTTGGCCCTGCTTCATTTTGGAGAAGTAGTGGTAGTACAGAGAGACATAAGTCATGATAGACTTCTCATCGGGATGGGGAACCATGACATCTTCCACATCCAGGAGTTGCATTATGCCAAACTCGTCCTCTGCCAGAGTGAAAGCATGGGTGAGGCTCCTCTTTGGATCATCCTGGCGTAGTCGGTTGTAATCAAAAAGATCAGGCCTGGAACAATGTTATCATTAAATCATGAGACTGTATTTGTGGAAAGGGAACATGAAATACGGATATTGCTATCCACTCCAAATACTACCGATGGGCGTGAATTAGAGCATTGAAGGCCAGTCCATCTCTCCAGCTGCTTGAGAAGTCTTGCACTTTGACATTGGTGTAACCGGCGGTCTTACGCTGACACCAGATCAATAGTGCATCTTTGGCTGAGCGTCGTGCAGCACTGGCATCACCACCAGCCTGAAACCAAAACAGGATGTAAAACAGAGTGACAAACACACCTTTTGCTATTAAGAGTCTCTACAGGGGCCACTCTAAAGGCCTTACCTCAACAATATTGATGGCTCCAATCTGGAAGCGGAGGATGATGATCCAAATTAGCCCCAGGATCAGAGTTCTGTCTCCATCCACAACATTTTCTGGACCAATCAGATCTACACGGATCTATAGGAAGATGAACAGAGAAAACAAGGATAACCTACGATTATAAAGTACACCCCTTATAGGTGTTTATCCAGTTTACTTTTAAGGTTACTTTGTGAAAACAATGTGTTTTACAAGATTTATATTTGTATTGTACTTCTTTACTTTCAGTGTACCTTGGTTTTAAGGAAGGCAATGGCAATGCTGTTGTTTTCCAGACAGTGAACTCTTAGGGTGCGTCGACTGGGAGTGGGCAGTTTCTCCCCAGAGATGAGCTCCAAAAGTCGCACGAGATGCACACCAGTTCTTAGCTCAGTAAATACATCAGTCAAGCCAACCTTTTCCTTTAAAGTGCATGCACATTAAAAGAGAATTACACACATTTTCCACCACACCCAGTTTATACAATCAAATAATCATAAAGTAGAAAGACAATAAATGTAAACAAGTAAGGTTGCAGACAGTGACAGTGAAATCCTTAAATCCAATAATTGCATTTGTTTTATGCATCATAGGCCGTTTTAACCAAGTTTTGGCATGAAATTAGCTGCTGGCTTTGTCTTAACATTGTGCTTGGATAATTGCCACTGTATTCCACTATGACTTGACTTACTCAAACTCCTCTCAGTAAAGCCATCCTCTCTCAGCTTTCAAGCAAGAGCCTTGCAACCACTCCCTAATCCATGTGTTGTGGGAATCTGATGTCTCTGAACAGATCTGCTTACTGCCTCCAATAGGCTCTGCTTACCCGGGGAATGAACTGAGGGAGCTTAGAGCACACCCTGCTCCTCTGGTAGGTCCTCAGAGATGTAGTTCATCAGTCAAGAGCAATGATAAATATTTAAAAAAAATCTGCTTGCAAATTTTACATATTTTTGTTGTTGTTGTTGCAACTTTCATAATTGGTTTAAAAAGCAAGAGCGATGATATCAGCTAACTGCTAACTTACCTGACTGTCGACTGGTAAAACAAATGCTGTTTGTTTGGGTGGAGTATATTTTCTCTGTAAGTAATATTTGGCTATTTTTAATGATCTGCATGACCTTTTATAATAAACATGTTACGAACAGTGTCGTTTGATACAGAACAATACACAGGAGTAAATGAGGAAGGGGAAAAGGAAAGGGAAACGTTTAAAACATGTCATTCTTTCAGACAGCTGCCTGTATAAGCTATTAATATATTTGTGTGTCGTTGTAGCACCACTTGTCTTTTTTAAACATCGTCCTGCTGTTTATTATGCAAGTTAAGTCTCTCAGTTGGTTCACACAACAATGGCAGCAAGTATGAACGGAGGTAATATGTAACCACTGTTAAACATAACACTCAAAAGTGGAAATATCTGGTATAAAAAAAACATGTGATGACAGTCAAGGCGGTACTATTTCCTTCCTAAATCTAATATTGGTGATGTTGATGTAAGACTGCATTACAAGGTGAATTATCTGTGCTTTCCCCTCCCCTGTGGTGATCTGTCACAAAAGGTTTGTGTAACAGTGTATAACAATTAACTGAGTTTTCATTTATGCGTACCTGCCACTTGCTTTCATTATTATTATTAAACTAAATCTGAGATGAGTATCTATGAAAAAACCAGTGGTCTGACTCTGACTTGTTTAAATACTGCCCACTTACCATGAGACAAGAACATAAAGTATATAGATGGTAATGCAATGAACAATGATTAAAATAATTATGACCTTAACTGGGTTCAAGGGTTCACAACTAGAGGTAATCATGCTGGAGTGAGCACATTCCATCATAAATACAATAAGTCACAGGACTGGAGTCAGGATTACTAACATTATATTACACTAGATATCACCAGAATTATCGCAATATCTAGTCGTGAATCACAGATGTTTATGTAAAGATATTGCTGAATCATCAACAGATATCTGATTAAACTGTGGATTATTTATACATAGATAGCTAACTAGCCTGTAGCTAGATAATTACTGTATATACTGTAACTAGCTTCAGTCTGAGTGTTGGTGCTTGTTGTGTCACTGGCTGTAGATCTTGTTGCCTGAGCTATATTGAGGAAGGCATTGGAAGGACCTGTTCATACCCCATTCTTTGAAAAGACACTGTTCATCCATTTTGTGTAGGTCTTCTTCTGCACCGTCATCCGCTGCTCCTGAAGCTCTCGGAATCGGCCATCAGACTCCTCTCCATCTCCATGTTTAGACATCTTTTGACTGTGTCAGTCCCTGATATAACAACAATTGAAAAATGCATGCAAATGTTTCAAAGACACAAACATCTCAGATTTCTGCTTCACCTCATGTCCTGCAGAGCTTGTTCATTTACAATAAATAGCTGCCCAAGATGAGCTTAAACATTAAGCCATACACATGACTGGTGAGGCCTTTGCATTAGGGATTTTTTTTTAGATCTTTTGGGAAGTTAAAGTAAAATAAGATAGCACCAAGGAAATGAATATGAATATGACCAAGATATATATACTTTGTGTATTATTGCCAAAGTGAATGCATCAGGGCAATCGTGTCTCTCTTGCTGACAGTGTAATTATGTATGGACTTTACAGACACATTTTAAAGCATCATAAAAATACCTAGCATTTCCAAATCAGGAGGTCATATCACTGTATTGGTCATCAAATAAATACTTTGAATATATATGGCCATCAAGGATCACATATACTTACGTAAACTGGCCAAAATTTCATTTCTTATTTTGTTTTTTTCAGATGTTATACTGTATAGCATCATCTTAGTAATATCTTAATACTGTTATCAGTGCTACAACTATAGAACAAATATATTATTTTATATCCATATTTACAATCAAGTGAAATTAATTTTGACATTTGTTTAATCTAGTTTAAAATATATATCTGCAATTATACTGTAATATTACATATTTTTGCAAACAATTCGAAATTCATGATGGCCATGTTGTCATTTGTATATCCCACAACTAATAAAAAACGACATATTAAGTCAGTTAGTTTATGAAGCACAGCATACAATAAACCAAATTCACTTACCCTTCTCAAGGTTTGTTTTCAACACTTAAACAGTCAAAGATAATTAGATATTCATCATGGCAAAAATTGATGATTTTAGAGTAATCCGATAAATCATCTTTAAGACTGATCAGTGTCGAGGAAATGAACTGAACTTTGATGCTGCTGTAATGAACCGAAAGGGAGGGTAATTCTCACTCACCTAGCAATGTGCTACTTTGGGGGTAAAGGTTGCAGTCATATTCACTATTTCATGCAATTCAGCAGCACACACCTCTCTACATGCCAATCCAGGAACAGCCATGTCAATTGATTCAGGGTTGAAACAGCTGAGATTACTGTTCAAAAAAGATTTAGTACACATTCAAGATTTATCATTTTAAAATAAAGTGAAACAATTTTAATTTGAAATAGAAACATTTATTACATTCCCTTTTTAAAGGGTGTATAATATAAAAATCTTCTTCATTTTTTTTTAAACAATCAATTACACATTAACAGATGGTTGGATGTTATATATATATATATGCCAAAGGGTCATGTAAGTATAGGCAGCACCATCAAACACCTATATAAATGTACTTAATTGTCCCAAAAACATGAAAATAATTTCTATAATTACTTTTTAAAGTAATCTTAATTTCAAACATGATCTTTCATGTTCACAAGACACAAGAGTTGAACTCATGTCAAATAATTACAGTCTAGTTCATGTAATCCACCTCTGAGCTGACAAAAACTATCTACTATATTAATTAAAATGTACATATGATTATTGTAACAGTGTTTAACATACACATTTACTTTCATCAGTATTAATGTATATACAGCATAGTGGAGTTTTCATGATGAAAACTGATTTCATTATACAAAAGAAGTTATTTTGCACCTCAGAAATAATCATTGTATACATTGTTAATATTTTTAATGTAAAATATATATAGAAGGCATAAATAGACTTGGCAGACTGAATGCCAATCTCTCAAAAAACTGAAATTGTTGAATAGTTTATAAGAATTTTTTTTTTAATGTAGCCGTTTAATTTCTTTAAATGCTTGCCGCTATAAACTATTATAATTATTTACTAGTCAGTGTCAGACAAATATTATAGACAACAAAAAACTTTGGCAAAACTCAGTGCTGTTCAGTATAATGCTGTTATTAATGTGTAAATGTATTCAATGTCATGTAATTCAATAAATCAAAATATCTAACACCCAGTGTGAGAAAAGAGTGTATGTAGTTATTTTCTATTAAAAAGTTACATCTAAAATATTAACAATGAGCAACATTTTAATTGCATCATGAAACACTGAATACCGTTTAAATTTCCCCACAGTCTATTTCAGGATTATGATGCAATCATTTTCAAGTTCATACGAAAAGTGTGCATTCAAGGAAAAGGTTGATGTAAAAAAAGGAACTATAAAACTATATTGTGCTGCAAAATTAATTGAATAGCTAGGTAACGTCTGTGGATATTCACATTGTGTCAGAATGAGTGAGATGAATCCTTCTGTCAGTGCCTCTGTGACAGTTTGTCATGTATAGGAAGATTATTTTTGGCTGCTGTTATGCACAATTAACAACTAACATTTTTATTTCACATGAAATGTAATATAACGTCTTGAAAGTACTGTATAAAATGATCTACAACCACACTGCCATCTATTTTCACACTCTGCAAGTACATGGTGAAATGAGTATGTGAAATTATCCCATAAGATCAGGGATAACCATATAATTCTATGGGCTGTAATTTAAATTTGTATGCCGTGTCTTTCAAAAATATTACTATATTTGTTCTTTAATTTTAAATTAAAGAAATTGCATTCCAAATTACTCAATCTTAGGCATAGGAAAGTCACAGAAGTCTAATGTCTAATTTTGACCATCAACAGCATTGTTGAATACAAAAGATGGCTTTTATCCAATAAAACTTCACCCCTTTCAATTAAGTTTTTAAGGCTTCAATTTTCAAAGGCCATTTTGTGCTAGCAGCTGGCTGATGAAAATACATATATGAAGGTGCTCAATCCTCCTGGTGGTTGTACAAGATGTCTGCGGTGGGGTCCTTCCTGTGAGACGGAGGCACTAGGTGATTTGGTAGCTCTGCAGGGAGCTCAAATCCCTCAAGTTTGACCCTAATAAGGTGCTGAGCGAGAGCAAATTCTTCATCATCCAGCATCCCGTCCTTATCGCAGTCTGCCAGCTTCCAGATCTTTCCCAGCACGGTGTTGGGCAGGCGAGAACTCATCATCTCCTTCTTGGCATTGATGCCAGTTACCTTCCCATTGACAGGCATCAATGTGTAGAAGATTTCATCGTAGCGATGTTTGTCGCGACTTACGATCCAGTCCTCAGTATCAGCCCCTGCACTGATACCCTCACCGTAGCCATGGCCAAAAGGCCCGTCCGACGAGTCTTCGAAGGCTCCACCCATTACCATCTGAGACGGCTGTTTGCTTTCTTCCTCTCGGATCATGTTCATCAGGCTTGAGATCTTGGTGGACAACATTCTGTCCACAGATTCAATCAACTTCAATTTCAAAGAGGGGAACTTGCTGAAGTCGTAGTGTTGCAGTTGCTCCTACATTAGTAGATATGAGTGACAGAGGAAGACATTTAATGTCAAATTAAAGTGTCTGTTATAATATAGCATTAACAGATAACACACTGGGTTATAGGAATATACTGGTTTCATTATTCATTTTAATTTTTAATAATGTGTGTTTAAAGATCATGACAGAGACAGATTTATAAAGTAAGGCCTACAAAATTAGGCATCCAAGTCCTGAAGTGGTTAGTTCAGTGATATGATGTCTAATTCTGGAGTGAATCAATGTCGCCAGTTGCGGCTCTATTTAGAGCGTGGCCTTTATCTTTCAAGTGCTGCCTGGAAGCTGTCTGCTCGGAAAGTTTATTGTTAGTACATGTGTTAGTCAATAATTAGCGATTGACTGCTGTCTTTTCATATGAAATAAAATTATGCATCCCTGGGTGTTTATAAAATGTGTAAGACTGAATGTGAGATGCCTGTAAATCTCTGGAAAATTATGTGAAACTGCACTGGCATCTTATTTTCACATATATTTCTATGCAATTTCTGATGAGTGGCTAGTGTCTACTGAGAGTCATGCTGGCTAAACATCTTTAGGCAAGACTTGAAGAAAGTGAAAGTAGGGACTCTTCCTGCTCTACAGGCAATGGCAGGGCTGGGACTCAAGCAGCCCCCTCAGGGACTCATTGTGCTAAAACACTGTACAAAACAAACATTCAGATCTACAGCCTGGACATCAAACATCTGCACCAACTAACATAATTTAATAACCAGCAGTTGGTGGAAATTACATTCATGCAAGAACAGATCAAATAAGCTGGTTAGCTCGCATCCTGGTTAGTTTTGTTTACTTTGTAAACATATGTAGAAGCCATAATATAACATCTAATATTTACCCATGATCCATGGACACAGGCCAGGTCTTACCTGCATTTTAATGACATTAGGGAAATCTCCAGGTGAGATGTGGTGCTCCCTCTGCAGTATCTGATAGATCTCAGGCAGGTGGGCAATCAGCTCCTCCTTTTTCTTCTCTTTCCCAAACAAGGTGGGCATTTCTTTCTTTAAGTAGCTGATGATAAAAGCATGCACCTATAAAACACACAGCAGATTATAGTCAGTAAGTTCATAAAGAGGTATGGTGTGAACAATGGTGCGTAGCAAGTCAGCCCTGGGCCCACATGCTAAAAGAAATGAACGGGCCACCTAAGCAGAATTATAATAAAATAAGTAATAATAGAATTTCTTATTCTATTATAATAAATTACACCGACCTAATATTTAATCACTACATAAGATGCATTTTTGCGAACTATAGTCAAACTATTTAAAGGTGCAGTGTGTGATTTTAGCAACATCTAGTGGTGAGGTTACGAACTTGCAACCAACAGAAGTTACGGGGACCGACAGGAAAAGATGTCGTCAGAGTAGCCAGTTAAGCAATGAGGTTTCTTTACAAAGATGAAGTAAGAAATTATGTTTACTTAATTATTCAGTAAAACGAAATGTTATTGCGAATATTATTGTTACTTGTTCATCATTGTGTCAGTGTTTTATTCGCTGACTTTAGCTAGTTTCTTTGCACGAAGAACAACATAGTGACGAAACGCGTTTGTCTGTTTAGGGCTACCGTAGAAACATGTCGGCGCATTTCAATGTCAGGGGACCCGTTGAGTATGTAGATAGAAATGGCTCATTCTAAAATAAGAAAAACATAACGGTTGATTATGTAATGTCTTTATACACCACTGAAAACATAGTTATGTATATAATACTGCATTTCTGTCAACATATCCTCCTAAATACTACACAGTGCACCTTTAAAGCAAAACCTAATTAATGACAAACTTAAAATAAAAAAAGGAAAAAATAAATAAATAAATAAATGTTACATCCTTATAAAAGTAATCTAAGAGTTGAAATACTATCACAAAGCTTGAAGTTTCGTTAAAAAGCAGAGGATTAATATCAGTGATGGGGTTTGGGGCAAGTCTTACGGTTTAACTTACTATAGACAAGTTTTCTCACATGACATCCACCTCCTGTTACTCTAGGTTTGTTGCATAATCAAACACCATCTCTGTGTTTACACCTTGGAAGTGCCCTTGCCAAAGGAACATTCAAAAGCCTCTGTATTTATACAAACTTTTTCCTCAATATAGAGGAAGTACACCACAAGAGATCTAAATTAAGGTTGGGCTTTTTCCTTTTATGCTATGTTTATTCCTCTTAAGGATGATTGGCGGCTCGAGGAGGACAGGAAAGGCGTAAACATGACGAGTGGCAAGACTTAGTGGGGTGGAGAGGTTAGGAAAAATAAGGGTTGTGCTCTCTTTGAGCACATTACACACATTCCTTTGTACCACGGAAAGGGACTTTTCCAGGAGATGGAGAAGGCATTTAACTGCCTCACATGGCTTTACCATTACAGGAAGGCATGCACAGGGCTACAGGATTCCTGTTTGCTGAACGTGTTTGGAAAATATTGCGGAAGAGATAAGACACACTTTCTGTCATGGTTCCATGAGTGAATTGTTTATACCGTCCAGATTTAAGTGCACGACGCAACCATCTTGTGTTGATTGGGGCTCATGTGGCACAATGTGTAAGTTCGAACAGTGCAGTCAGCCAAAAACAATAGTGGTTGAACTAAGGTCAAACACAAGACAAAATAACAGACAATGAGCAGCGGTGCTTGCTGGAAAGTTTCAGCGTGGGTTTTACAAGCAGCAAGGTTTAAATATATTAACACTAAATATATGCATGTCGGCACTATGCCTATACTTTCTTCTGCACTGGAAGCTCCTGTCACAAGACATATTCCTTGTGTGTGTAAACATACTTGGCCATAAAGCTCATTCTGATTAATATAAAATAAGTCAAAATAATATATAATGTAGATTTTAGGGTTCCCATTCTTTCATGAACACCAGATTCAAGGACTTTTTAAAGCACCTTTTATTTTATATTTAGCAGAATAAAGACAGACATCCCACCCTGCAAAAACTCTATATTCAGGAGACAGTACTAATACTCTGATGAGACAATAATAAAAATGGCGCTAACCAATTTTAAAAACGTCAAAATGCATTTCTGTGTAGACCTCTAAGCTGTGACTACTACATACTACTTAGACAACCTACCTTAGCAAGACGAGCTCTTTTGATGAGGTCATTCAGCTTACGCAGGGCAGCGTTGCGAGGCAAACCCTGGATGTCTCTGAAGAGATCTTGTGTTTCAGCTTCAAACAGACGTCGATTTTCTGCATTTTGGAGAGGTTTGGCCCAAAAAGAGCCTAGATAGACCCTGACCACCTCTGGGGTATTGATCACCTTCCCCAGCGACCACATCAGTGCACCATAAACACGCATCAGCTGCTGAGTGTCCACTTGGTCGGCCTTGTTCAATACCACACGGATTTTGTCATCCTGCCCACGGAAAGCTTTGATCGCTTCAGAAAACTCATCAGAAATGTCCAGCTTATGGGCGTCAAAGAGAAGAATGATACGGTCCACTCGCTCTCCAAACCAGCGCAGAACCTCAGAGAAATCGTAGCCTGTAGTGGAAAAATATCAATAAAACAGAATAAGAATTGTAACCATAGTGACGTACAAACACAGTAGTAAAACAATAGTATCAAACAACACAATACTAAAACATATGGTATAACAAAGGAATTCCTAAACTTTTTTCAGCCGATCCCTTTGACCTAAAATATTAACTTGAAGAACCCCCTTGAGATTTTAAGCTAATATCTAATATTTTAACAGCATATTCACGTTCATGGTTCTCTGATATTGGTTAATGGTCAGATTACAAGCAGGTAAACCGGTAAAAAACTTAAAAATTTTAGTGTTTTCATTTGTTTAAATATTTTTTTAATTTATATTTTTATGATTTAATTAATTATTCACTTTTCATCAACTCACAAACCCCAGTTTTGGAAATCCAGACATAATATTAAGAAAAAATATGCATAATAATCAAATAGACATAATGTAATGTATAACAAATAAACCTTCTAAAATAACTAAATTAAAATGCTAAGATCTAAGACCAAAATTCGTATTTAAAACACTCATGTCACCTCTGATAACAGATCATTCTAAATTGTAATGTAGACACATGCATTTTCTGTTTTTAATTAAAGTTAAATCTGTTTTAATATGTATTGTGAAAAGCGCTACAAATAAATGTAAATATGAACTGAACTTAATTATGGAAACATCACACACACACATACATTTATTTGAAATTGATATTTCACAACTGAAAGAAAATGTTGTTAAACTTCCCTTCATGCATAAATAATGGTTACACCTTTCTTTCTGTAGCTGGAAGAAACAGGACAAGAGAAGGGTGTAACGATCAGTTTTCAGGTCACAGACCCGGCATGACCATGAGAATCTCATAGAGGCAGGGACACCATATCAGCTTTCCTTCGAATGCAGCTCAGTATAAGCAAATGCATGTGTTGATCAATTTATTTTAAATCAATAAATCAATAATTTATTTATTTATTGTGTTGATCCAACTTATCAAACCACCCAGGTCATGAGGAAGGAAATTACGCTGCTCCAACAACAAAGGCATGGATTACACATCACTATAACATTTTTTACAAAACGTTCTGCCAAGATTTTACAAAGGAGGAGCTCAGTGCTTACTCTTACTCTTGTGTGGGAACCATCAATGGTATTCCATGTAAGGCAACTTAGTACAGAAGAAGAAAAGGCTTTCCTTCACCCTAAATGGACTTTTTTAAAAATAAACATCAAGATTTTAGGTTAAGATTTATACAAATGTGATTAAGGGGATGTCTATTGGGTCCTATAATTAGCCTTTTTTTTATATTATTTATATTTTACCATTTTTAATAACTTTTTGACAAACTGTTAAAACTGATCGCATAATGACCAACAATAAACAGTTTAAAATTGAGGAAAAATTATATGGTTGTATAAGTCACACCAGAAGTCGTCGACTTGCAGCATTATTTCTCATAATAATTAAAACACTTCTATAACGAGCAGCCTAAATACAAATATGTTGCCCTCATTTGTAAATTTAAAGAATGTAATATGTATCACAATTTAAAGCAGCCACAACACAAATGTCTGGCAGTAAAAAAATCTGTTATTTTCACATTTTGTAGAAAATTCATAGTCATATTAAAAATCAAATATGATTAATGCACAAGGCCAATGGTGCATCGTGAGATGTGTCAGAGATGCTAACGTAAGAGGAATGCAACCTCAGCTGAGCGGCGCTAAAGCAGGAACAGATGTGGAACGCCCATGTGTCTTATCCCTCATGGCCGAAGTTGTGTCCGTACATCTGTGCGGTTCTGCGGCTCCGCCACCAGGCCTAATCTACAGTTTGCAGACCCTCTTGCGCCGTACTGTACCTCTGCTGTTGAGCATTTTCATAGATAAATATTATACAGCATAACAGACATATTCCACAACTGTTAAAAATTGCTTGGCCACTTCTCAGTAGTGCTCTGCCTTTTTAGTTCAAATAAAAAAAAAACGATATGAAAACAAAGCATGCTTGTTTTGTTTATTAATGATCCCGTAACACATAAACACTGGCTACTTATTGAGGTGCCAGAATGCTGATGTAAACCCAGAAGTGTGTTTGCAAAAAGAGGAAAAAAGAAAGTGCAAAATGCTGACATCATAACACCACACACTCATCAGGGTTTTCAGTGTGTCTGTGGTGTCATGTAATGGGAGACAGGGACGGAAACAACAGAGGAAATTTACAAAGAAACAGGCCAGATCTGGTGACTAAAATGAAAATGAATGACTAAAGCAGTCTGATTGTTCCTTATTCTGGGGAAACGAGCTTCAGTCCTCTAGGGAGTGAACCTGCCTGCTGTAATGCATCACATCAAATCTATTTTCAATGAGAAATAGCCACAGACTTCAGAATTCAGCCTGCTAAACAGCACAGTTCATGCTGTGTTGGTCATGTGACATTATCTTCCCTCTACCAAGATTTACCTAAACAAATGGCTATTCTCTAATAAACATCTTTGGAGGAGCACTTGAGAAAACTGTCAAGAGAAGAAATGGGGTGCATTTGATGGTGTACATTTTGTCATTTGTTATCCTATTACATTGTGTGTGGCCATGTGACCAAGTCTGTGCATAACTCCCCGGCCTTTGTTTATAACACAATACAGGATGGACTGGCTCTAAGACACTATAAAGACCAGAATGAACATCCTGCTGTACAGTAGGCATTGCAGCCACTGACCTCTGCTTATGCGCTGCTTCTCGCCAGACAAGATCCCCGGTGTGTCAATGATGCTAATGCTCTGCAGAACTTGGTTGGGCATTTGAGAGCAGATGAACCTATCGAGACAGATGGAGAGAGTTCATCACCTCATGTTATCACTGGAAATGCTGGTAGTATCACTACATTTGTCAGGTGACTAATTTGATCTGAGTCATGGGAAACAGCTGAGATGCATTTTCTTTCATCATTCTTTCAAAGATACAAGAATCAGGCCAGACACATTTAAATGGGATACTCTAGCAGTGATAAATAGAGTATTAAAATACAAAATAAAATAAGTTTTTTTTTTTTTTTGCTCAGGTTCAAGTTGGTCACACAAACTCTTTGTGCTGACTAACAGAAATCTGCTTGAAAGTGATTTCTGTGTGAGCTGTTATTCATACAATAATTGGGGCAAAATTCATAACAATAATGAATTTTTTTAGAAATGAAACCTAATTAAACCTAAAAAAAAAATAGGATCTAATGGACAGTGGTAAACTATTCCACAACCTTGGGGCAACTTTTAGAAGAAGAAGAAAAAACAGACATTCAACAAATGAATAATAGATTTACTACATGTAACAAACAATTATTTCATATTATATCTCCATGTTGAGGGAATATTATGATGTTAAGATTCCAATATTGTCTCAAGTGAGTTTGAGGATGTCTTTCTTTTTTTTAAAAAACAAAACCTAAGAGGAAATTGCAACATCTGCGATCAAACATCACCTGTCAGCTGCAAAGCAGAAGGACATGTTGAGAAATAGAGGAAGAGGCATTCAAACAAGTTTCATTTTTCAAGAAAATTACACATTTTCAAAAAGCCAGTAGATAAAATGTGTTAGAGAGAACGAGAGAAAGAAACCGCTGTGCCTAAACGTGCCATCACATGACGCACAGCGAGATCCACAGGAAACGAAGTGCATTGTTTTGAGGTTCCTCTGGAGGAGAGGAGATGTTCTCTGTCAAGTGTGCCTTTGACCTCTATAGTGGTCACTGTCAAAGAAGTACTTACCCATTTCCCCTCTACATAAATATCCAGCAAACAGGGGGGGAAAATCCTTTGTCTAACTGTCTAGGTACTAAAATTAAACATTAAAACTTGTGGTAGATCATGCAGCAGCTTTGGTTACCTAAAAGGAGAAGTGGCCTTTACACAGTATTTGAGACACTTTGTTTGTTGAAAATATTTGGCTGTAATTGAAAATCAGGCTGCGTGGGATGAAAGGAAGAAATGAATTAGCGGCAGAATGTGTCGTGGAATGGAAGTGATTTGCAAAACTACAAAGCAATGTGACAATGTGTATTTAACATGAATGCATTGTCTTTTTATAATTATACTGTAAACCTCGAACTGCACTTGTACCATAACAGACAGATTTCCTATCCTATGCCACTGCCAAAGCAAGATAATAGAAAATCCTTGTTTTGGCAACGACCCGGGCAAGAGGGACATTCGTTACAGAATGTAGCGAGCAAGAATATGTGCCCATGTCCTAGATTTTCCTGCCACATGACATGATATCTAAGAACCATTCTCTTGGCTTAAGCTTGACGGAACATCTCATGAACACTGGAATATGGTGAGTTTATTCAGCCCCATCTTTCTACAGGGTTAGTTTATTAAATCTGTCTATTAAATCCTAAATTAAATCTGTTCATAACATAAAGTGACTGTGCCTCTTCAGAAGTCTTGGATTAAACTGCTTGATTCAAATACTTTTACAATCTCTTTATGAACTTGTTGAAGTGTCAAAATTGAATTTGAATCAACATTCAATGGAGGGACAGAAATCAATTAATTTGTGTTTCAAACATAAATGATGACAATTTTCATTTTTGGATAAACTATCCCTTTAATAAGCCAGATTAAATAATACTACAGTTGCAAACTTTGAAACTGAAATCGAAAAAGTAGCGATTGAGCACTTGATATTTACCTGTTTAAGAAGGCGTTTCCGAATGCATTGAGCTTGCGGAAAGGTTTCTTGGGGTCCACAACCAAGGCATTTCCCGGAACAACCCCCTCATTTTCATTGTACATCACAGCTATGAATCCATCTGTCGTTGGTTCAGGGCCAATTCGCATCCCTGGAAAATCCTGCTCCAGAAGATACCTGTAAGAGAGAGAGAGGTTAAGTATTAACAAACCACTTCTTTGTTGACTGGAGCGGCAGAATCAATGTGACAGCACATGCTGACAACAAAATGTCACGGTTGGGTGAGAGTAAATGAATGGAATAATTTACAGTCCTACCTTTAGGTTTAGACAGAATGCAATAAAATAAAGATATATTCAATCAAATCAAAGCTTATCAAGGATCAAAGCTAAACAGTGGCACATAACCATTGGATGATGGCTAGAATGTGAAAACAGACCTATCCATCAGTCTCACTCTTCCTGTAACTTCCTAGACAAAGCATAGATTCCTACCACATCCTGCCAGAGGATGAGAAAGTGTCAAAGGTTTCCAAGCAAAGAAACACAAATGGCTTATCATTAAATTGAACATAAACATAAGGGAATTATAGATCAAACTGCATTCATTGTTAAATATGGCAACATTTCTCCTTAGTGCACATGTGTGTAATGTAATTGAGGAACTTCTAGCAAAAGCATGACTGAAAACTATTGTACAGGTGAAAAAAATAATACAAACACAATTTGTATTGGCTTTTCATACTCGCATAAGAAAGAACTTACAGTATACTTAGCGACTTCATTACTCTTTAGACAGGAATGCGGTGCTCAAACAGCCTTAAACATCATTTCCAAATATGACCTAATGTTTCAGATTATAAACGGCTGAGCTAGTAATAAGCCAGTTCTAGTTTGAGAGGATTTCAACACGAATCACAGCTATTGGATTTTCTTATTCAGAGACTCCCTGTCTAGCAAAGGATCCGATTAGACCCAGCACAGACATCAAAGCTGGATGCTATTGACCAACAGCGAAAAAAGTCAATAAGAAGAATAATGATGCTTTTATGAGTTGTTTGCATACTCTCCAGCCTTTTGCATCTCTTCACAGATGAATGGACTATGTGAGCTGGCATAAGCTGTAATGCACCCATGGTTTGCATCCTGTTGCAGCAACCACAAAGAGCTGACTGTACTGAACTTAACACGTGTACATGCTGTTCTATTAGTCATTAAATATAAATAAATGCTAAGTCACAATAAATATAGTTGTATCTAATAATATTATAAAGCCATTCTTGGCTTGCTAGACATTACTATTCGATTACACCTTATTTTTACGGTGTCCTTGTTACAGTGTAATTAAACATTTAAACATGCACTTACCTAGGTTAGTATTGGGGGTTGGTTTTGCATGTCATTTTGTTATTAGCCTAGGCTACTATAGTAAATACATGCGTAACCACCACCCAGGACACTAGTGCAACCTACTTTTCATTCATTCACTGGCAGAAAACTATACTTAAGCGTTTTGCTGAAGAGCTGACTTTCTAACAAATCTCTCTCAAAGCAATGCGTTACCTTATAAAAGTGGTCTTCCCTGTGGAATACTGTCCCACCAGGAGGACCATGGGCTTGCTCTGGAAGTCCGCCTGCTCCAGCGCCGGTGAGTGGAAGTCATGGAAGAGGTAGGTCTCCTCCAAAGGTAGCAGTTTCTTAGCATACAGACTCTGAAGTCCTTCAGTCACCGTTTGAAACATGTCGCCCTCCTTGTTCCTTCCACCCTGCTCCTTATTTGCCCAAGTGAACATGTTGCCGTTCCTCTGAGAGCACTCTTTTATACGTGATGCAAGCTTAGTTCCCTTTTTTATACTGGAGGGATTTAAAACGGATCCAGTTTTTGCGTTTATTTGTTTCAGGAGTAACACTAGCCCGTCTACTGGCCTCAGCACGTACTGTCCAGCTGTGACTGTCTGTAGTTGTTGTGACCTCACCTGTATCCTTTTATGTGACGCTCTTTCTCCCGACTCTAAGTTTGAATATTCATGAGCTACACTGACGCACTGGTTTTTCTCCCGCTGTTGAGGGCG
Source organism: Phoxinus phoxinus (assembly GCF_949152265.1). Lineage (NCBI taxonomy): Eukaryota > Metazoa > Chordata > Actinopteri > Cypriniformes > Leuciscidae > Phoxinus > Phoxinus phoxinus. The sequence continues at coordinate 24,066,858 of NC_136888.1, forward strand.
GGTTGTTAGGGTGGAGTTGAATTAGGGCGTAGTGGATCTGTAGGCACTGCACTGGCACTGCTGACTGCTAGTTCTTTTCAGTGAAAACGAGCAGGGCTGAAACCATTTTGCCGAAATGGGGAAAATCAAAATCCACAAGAGAATTTTGAGAAATGAAATGCTTTCTCACCGTCATCTCGCAGTAGTAGGCTACATGACATAATTTAAATAAATAATTTTACAAAACTTTAAAAAAAGGATTTAAAACAAAGCAGATAAACATCACGAGTGTATCTGTTTTTAATAAATCCCGATTATGGATCGGCGCACTTTTTGTTCCAAAGTGACTGATATTCTGCGCTATATTAGCTGAACAGACCAAGTGCTCCCGTCCCGATACGAGTGCAGCCAGGCTTGTGCATTTACGTCATCTAGTGGTAAGCAATGAACATAGCATTTTATTTTATCAGAGATTAAATGGCAACTAGGGACATAAATTCACCAGCAAAATGCCACTGAAAGTGTCAAAAAATGCCCAAGATATTAAAAAAATGTGGACGATTTTTAAAACCTGTTTTTTATGTTATCTAACGTTTTCGTAAAATATTTTATTCTATCTATTCAAAATAAAAAGAGAACAAGAGTCATGTCACAAAAATGCCACCTGCTCCTTAATAGAAATATATTTTTGGCGCGGATTACAGTACATGTTAAAATGGGCGTGGTTTGGGCTGCCCGGTTGTTATCCCTAATTGGTCAGCTAGGATGGGTGTACATAATCATTTTTTATTAACTTTTTAAAACAGTTAATTTCTAAATCAAATGTTATCAAGGTTTCTTAATGTCATTAGTCAGGTTTAAATGATTGCTTAAGACCTCTAATGTAATGTAATTTTCTTAATAGTATCATCAGTTGATAAGACTTAATTAAAAAAACAAAAACATTTCATGTACCGTAATAGTATTAGTTTAGAAGAAAAACACTTTGAAATTGATACCATTTCTAGCAAGAGATTTGCCTGATTACAGAAATAGTCAGGTAAGTTTCAGTTCTCTTGTATATCATCTTGATGCATCCATAACAACAGAATTCAGAATGTTTTTCAACAATTTTATATTGATATATTTATACATATATTACACATTCAAACAATACTTGTGCAAAAACCATCCCTACCATGAAAAATGATCTGGATTATTATATGTGTCTCTGGCAGCATGGCTGGAGGCATAAAGGCATTATTTCAGACTGTTTTAAAAAATAAAATACAAAACACAAAAGGACAATAGATTCGGATGCATAGCATCTATTAATTAGAACATTACAAAAAATAATGTGTCAAAGTGGTAAACGTAGGGAAGGTTAAGTCATGTAAGAATAGGTTTTACATGCATAAAAACTGAGGTTTTGCTTTTTGACAATGAAACCCTTGCAGGTTCACTGTTTAGTGCCAATGTAGTCCTTCATGAATGCTCCATAGTCAGGTCCTTTATATCTACTACACAGAAACACGTCCACCCCTGCCCTCACCAACACGACTTTTTAGTCACAAAACTCCTCTCCATATTAACTGTTCTCAAAACACCACCACAATACAACAGATGTCAGCTCAAGTACTTATTTGCATATTGTACAAAACCACCAAAAAACCACCAAATACTAAACCAAACATGAAGGGTTACCTTGCAGACCTAAAAACCAATTTGAGAGATGACCTTTAGCCTCAAACGCATTCATTCGCACTGAAGGCTAACACAATTGACGAGTGTAAACAGCTTTTTGTTTCACTTTGGGCTGGATGTTAGTCAACCAACACATCATTCGCTTCCATTTCTCCTTGTCTTGTAGATCCAGAGACATTAACATTCTCTTGCTTGATTAGAGTTGACGTATTACTCTTCACTTCAGCGTATATGTGGTTGACATGGGAGATTTCGCTTGCTCAAACCTCCTCTTAAAGGCTGTAACTAAAGGCCCAGCAAGGCACTGTTGTTTCCCGAAGAGCGCACCAACGCACGAGCACAAGCTGACGGCTCGGACTGTTATAAATCCAAACCTGTCCTGGGTTCTTCCTCTCTCAAGTGAAGTCTTGGCTTGGAGGGCTGCGTGACTCGATATTAGCTGAACCCAATGAAGACGCAAGATTCAAGGGTCCGGGAGGTCAGAGGTGTCTACAGTCACTTTGATGAAGATGGTATCGTCTTTGATGTAGGTTCCATTCTCCAGGACAGTCTGAGCCACGAAGAGCGGACAGCCTGAGGCGATGTTCATTTCACCAGTGGGCCGGCGAAAGCTACTGCTACTGGGGTCCGGTTTGAAGGCGTCACCTAAGTGTTTCCGTGCCGGCCCCTGGTCCATTAGCATTAATGTTACTTTCTGTTTAAATGGCCAAGGCAGCAAGGCGTCGTATTCCCCACGCATGACCACGAAGAAGAGCGAGAGATGCGTGCCTTTACCCATTCCATCCCCATTCAGATAAACGCGGGCACACATCTTGTAGCCGAAATAGCCCGTGTAGAAGGGCTGGCTGTAGAGCGAGAGGGTTTTGGAGGCCACGGCTTCCTGTTTCCGCCTTTTGTAGTCACGGATCTTCCAAATGAGGGTACCGTTGAAGCTGGCCGTCTCTAGCACCTGCAGCTTCAGGTCCATCTCCGCCAGCCGGATGTCATGGACACTCATCATGTCATCGTGACGTGAGAGCTGCTGCTCTAAGGAGCCTGATGACAGTATCGAAAAGTGTTAACTGAAATCATCACGGTTGTACAATAGATTGTGATAAAAAGTTGAGGCATATATATTGAGGCATTCTTACCCAGGGTGTGAGAACCAGAACTGGAACCAACACGACCCGAGTCGAGAGAAGATACAACTGAACGCATGCTCTCCACAGACCCTCTCAGAGCCTCCACCTCATCCCTCATAGCTCGCAGTGGACGAAGCTCCCGCAGCTCCATCTCGACCTCAAGCAGTTTCTCTGAGTGAGCGCTCATCAACATCTACACACATGAACACGTATAGAGAACGGTTTAAAAAGGGGGCTTTTATCAAAGGTTCTAATGTCATAGCCGGGTTTCTGGTACTTTAAGATTTGACTTTCTAATAAAAAATATCTTAATGCACTTATTTTGCAGATGAAAATAGCAATAATAACGTAACTGCAATGTATGCATATTGAACAAATTGTATACAATTTACATTGTACATACAGGTACACTACCATTCAAAAGTTTAGGGTTGTAGTAATATTGTGAAATGTTATTATAATTTAAAATAAAATGTTTCCATTTTTTATAAAATGTAATATATTCACTAATTTAATTATTGACATAGAAATGTTATGTTTCTTTAATTGTTCAAAATAATAATATATTATTATTATTATATTATTATAATAATAAAATAAAGAATAATTTCCAGGTTTAAATTACATTTTGAATCCCATATTTTCAGTGTGGTCTCAGACTTTGAGCCAACTGTAGAAGACATGTTATAAAGCACTGAATTATAAAAGCATGTGTGTCAGACAGAGGTATTACACAGTACAGCCTCACTTTATACAAAGTAGAAGTTATTTTTATCTTCACCAAGTGACTCAAAAAAAGAAAAGAAAACCACTGCTTGGTGACAGCTCTCACCTGCATGCTGACTAGCTTCTGCTCAAGCTGCCTGTTCTTCTCTCTCATCTCCTCATACTGCGTTTCTACCTCCGCAAGACGACTGCTGAGGCTGGGCAGAACTTTATAGCGCTCCATCAGCTCGCTCTTAATGTCCTCGACCTACACAGAGAGATTAATTAGTGTATATGCATGAAGGAAATATGAACAAGAAAAAGCATATTAATTTTCACACCGAAAACTGATGTTACTAAAAGATTTCTGAAATGTTAAACACTGTAACTAAATATATATATATAATATATATATATATATATATATATATATATATATTATATAAATATATAATAAAAAAGTGTCTATATATATATATAAATATAAAGAAATCAAATTTAATATAAAGTTTTTAAAAAGCTGCGTTGACTGTTATACCTTGGCCTCTAGTGTGGTGTTCCTGACTGTCATCATTCTCAGATGCTCAGATGCAAAACTGGACTCATGTTCTCTCATCTCTTGATTCAGCCCCTTTAAAATAATTACAACCATATTATTAGTCTAGACTGCAAAGAAAAAAAACAACAACAATTTCAGATATAAATGATGACTTGTATAACAACATGATAACAATAATAATAAACTGCATATTAAATTCTTAGTTTATTCCATATTTTATTATTATGTTGATATGTAAATGTGCAAATTTAAAACTGTTTAAACCTGTTAATACTCCCCAACTGTAAAATGTAATTTTATATATATATATATATATATATATATATATATATATATATATATATTCTCTCTCAACCACACACTTTACATTTCGAAGTTATCATCAAAATTGAAGTACTGCTAGTGTTAGTACATTTCAAATGTCATTTAATATCAATATCTGGTCAAGTAACAGAGACTGAAAGTCACCTTATAGGTGCAACCGTAGCGAATGAAGGAGCAGGTCACCTGGGCCTTTGGACAGTCATGCTGGTGACTGGACAGCTATAGGAGACAAATACATCTTATAAATACATCACAATTCATCTGCCTTCACCCTTATTTACAACTCAAATAATTTGGTAGCATTACATAAGCTTTCATTTGTTAACAACATTACTTAGCACAAACTAACAACGGACAACACTTCTACAGCATTTATTCATCTTAGCTAACGTTAATTTCAACATTTACCAAGATCAAATGTTGTATTTGTTAACTTTAGTTAATGCACTGGGGACTAACATTAACCGAGGCTAAAAAAAAAAAAAGGTAACACTTTATTTTACAGTGTCCTTGTTACATGTTACATGTATTTACCATAGTAATAACAGTAAATTATGCATAATTACATGCAACTAACCCTAAACCAAATCCTAATCCTACCCTACCCCTATAGTAAGTACATGTAGTTAATTAATATTACTCAGTACTTAAATATATAATTACAATGTAACAATGACACCTTAAAATAAAGTGTAACCAAAAATTTTTTTGTTCATTATTAGTAAATTTTTTTGTTCATTATTAGTCCATGTTAGTTATAACAATAGACCTCACTGTAAAATGTTACCATAATTGTTCATGCTTTAACAAACAAACACACACACACACACACACACACACACACACACACACACACGTTAGTAAATCAAAAGTAATGCTCAGTGCACTCCAAGCCTACCTCACTTCTTAGAATGGAAGAAAACGAGCAGTGATTAGGGCATGCTACAGGAAATGCAGGACAGACTGTTTCTTTGTGTTTCTGTAAAGAGAGACGGCTGTTAGACTGAAATGCGCTAAAAATATATACTGTATGCTGCACACTTTCAAGATTCAAGATGCTCATGATTAAAGTGGAGTAATAATGACAGGATTAACCAGGCGGAGAAACAGAAAGCATTCTTGAAGTGAAAACTCGCATCAATCATTCTCTAAATGACAGTCAACATAACGGGAGATTCCCCTAAGTTCCTTGTACAAATGTGAAACTTAAAGGTCATGGGACATTAATGACAGAACACAAGGGGAATACTTCTCATAGAGGAACTGAGATGTCCACTAATTCCAATCCAGGAAAAAAACTCAATGACAACCGAAAAAAGATTTCATGAATTTCTAAGTACTTTCCATTCGATTTCAGGTCCTTTTTATGGGAACTGGGGGATTTTGGGCAATGTGCGTTACCTGTAACTCAGTGAGGGCCATCTTGTGATTGCAGAATTCACAGGTCATCTCTCTGTGTTTGCATTTGCGGCTCAAATGCTCGGGCATGTCTTTCCTCATCATCTTCTCCTTACATTTTCCCAAGGGGCACGGCACCTCATAGTACGGACAAACTTCCAAGTGGTCCTGTTTAAAAGAGAGAGACCAATCTGAATTCTGTGGCCTAACTTTGCCTAAAAGTCTCTACATAAACATAACTTTCATGGCGCTTAAACTATAAATAAAACTAGACTCCCCATTCTCGCACTTATAAAAAGTCTAGGCTCACATTTCTCTGCGCTCGAGGCAGGTTCTAGTCGGGAGGAATTTACCATACAATATGTAGACTATTGTGTCTAAGAATCATATGACTTACCATGACCCGCTGTAAACTTATTTGTTCTGTACATCCATTTTTCTCACTTCGGCAGTAGACCTTCAGAGCCATAATTTCCCTATTGCAGCAAACATCCCGGAATATCTGACATCAAATGAAAAACAAACAGGCATCCGTTACATGGCCTGTATTATAAGAGAGATATTTTGAGTGCTGCCTGTTATATGGCCCACATCACTTTCACTTGGAGCTGTGAGAGTGAGATTTAATATGTAACGGAGTGGGTGTGTCCTCGTAGGTTTTGGCTTCACTTTCTTACCTTATCTTCAAAGAGTGGTTCTAGATCAGCTGGACACACTGGGTTAGGCTTACTGAAAAAAAAAAAGTTAGATCCAACTGTAAGCAAATTGTATCCGTAGTCAAATGACCTACATTCAGAAATAAAAAATGCCGGGAATACCCCAAGATTATTTCGCAATGCTCCCCTATTGTCCACAACGATATTCGTCCCATGACTTTCCAGTTGTTTGTGATTTACTGGATAAGGATTAAGGATAAGAACTGTTTAAATATATATATAGAAAAAAATAGTTTTAGAATTGTATTCATTTATATGACTTGCAGGTCTAAAAACTTCACTTTAAAAATAAGGTTACCTTATCTATTCAGGTTTTTAAGACAGTAGAAACCATGGTTCTTCAAAGAAAGAAAAATCCGTTGTTGATCAGTTTTGTTAACTAAAATAAGAAATATCTGAATTTTTATCTTTTTTTTTTAGCTGATTTTAATGTTTGTTATGTCTTATTTTAAATAATTTGTTATCTTGGAAGATTTCTGGTGGAGATGCCCTGATTAAGATCATATTTAGCAACATTACCATAGTAAAAGCCAAGTGTAAATACACCCGATAAACATTGTGGTGTGATTTGAATTACTGAAATAACATTTGGAGGAGGTAAGGGATGTATTCTGCTCACACAATGTGAAAATAACCTTGCAATTTTGGCTTCTGATTTGTCACATGACCTCTCAAGAATCATTCCACTGAACTATACTTACAATATCTTGTTTCTCTCTCAATAAAACACACAACGTCCTCTCTGCCTATTTAAAACACTTTAAAGGGGTGGTATAATGCTCTTTTCACAAGATGTAAAATAAATCTCTGATGTCCCCAGAGTGTGTAAGTGGAGTTTTAGCTCAAAATACCCCACAGATATTTTTATATAGCATGTTAAAGTTGCCACTTTTTGAGGGTGTGCAGAAACGCACAGTTTTTGTGTCTGTCCCCTTTAATGCAAATGAGCTGCTGCTCCCAGCACAGGGGGCGGAGCTACAACAGCTTGTTCTTAGCAGCTTTGATTACCTCACACAGACATGCACTGAAAATTTCTAAAACTTTCACAGCCTTTTATGTTCAAACCGGAGTCAGTAAGATGGAGAGACTCAAGAAGAAGTGACAGCATCAACATTTCTGAATGGTTAGTTGATGAATTCATGTAGCTTATGTGTAGTTATCTTCTAGTCATTGACTAGCATATTCTGTTTTGATAATCTATAAATCGTGTTCCAGGGGCGGGGTTTATGTCAATTTTAGGGTTGGTGATATCACTAACCAGGGAGGAATGTCATATAGTCCCTACAAGCCGTTTGTTGTAGTCCTTAAAAAATATTTTAAAATTAAGAAAATATCTCCCTTTGCTTTGAACTTTGAGCGTCGTAACTTTGCAGAAGTTGTTTATGCGCAAACAGCAACATTTCTCACTAACTTAGAAAAGTGAAATCATAATCAACCCCCCCTTTAAATAACACATCACACATCTAGAATAACTGACGTTAATGTTTTGGTAAAAGCAAACTCCAATGCAAAAAAAAGTGGCATTTTCCATTTTGTTCAGGTAAGTGCTATCTATATCGTCCGAGACGCACTGAAATGGAAGGTGTAAATGCAATCCAAATAAAGAATATACGGACACTATCTGAATAGGAAATATGTTGGAAATAAATGATCAGGAATTGCTTGGATTTTTCTTTGGCATGCGATAGCTTTCTTATTATAACAGCAGAGCATTCGTATAAACCTCACTAATGAACCGTCGCCCACCTGAGCAGGTCTGTGATGCAGCTCTCGCAGAAGCGATGTCCGCACTCAGTTTGCCGAGGTATACAGAGCACTAGCCTGCAGGCCTCACAGCAATACTTGGGCTCAGGTGTCATGACAAAACGGTCCCTGAAGCCTCCATGCAGGGGCAAGAAGCTCGGCTCGGGCCTGGGCCGCTGGGCCATGGAGGGCATAGCAAGAGATGGCGGACGCTGCTGCAGGGCAATCTGCTGTTCCACATTACGCCCTGCGGACATGACCTGAAGAGAAACAAACAGATTAGGGTCTAACTCTACACCCATGGCATGTACATGAGAAAATTTCAATGCTGAATGTCTTCGTTACATGAAAAGTTCACAATAACTTGAAAAAATAGGAAAACAGATGTATCCAAACAGACTCAAAAAAATGAGTCTACTGTCATCTTCGGCACATTAAATTATTTTCTTGTCCAGATTGAAGCTGTCAGGAATTCCGTATTGTCTGGGAAACATTATTGAAACTAAAACGGAATAGGCTGTTGTCTGATTGGGTCCAGACCCCCTTGTCAGACACCAATTTGTGGCCGCCTCGCTGCCATTGTTCAAGAACACAACACAAGTGCTGTTAAGTGTTTAGTGGGAATACTGTTCCGATCTTATTGATTCAGAAGAGTTTGATGGATTTAAGGTGCGACTACCTGAGGCCCCCAAAAGCATTTGGACACTTAAGAAGCACTTAAAATGTCAACAATATATCAAGCCAAGTGACATCTGCAAACAAATGACGCTTGACTTTCAGTAGTCTAACTTCACTCTTGTAATTACTTTTACTGGTCCCAAGGTGATTTTAGTGGATGAATGAGTCAGTTCCTCTCAAGCTCATACAGGTGTCCTAGTAGAAGAATCATCAATGTAGTTCTTCACATTAGCTGGGGACATTAGCTTTGCCGACAAATGTAAATGAACTAAATGAAAAAAAAATATATATATATATATGTATGGGTGAAAGGGAGAGAAATGTATTAATGAATACTTTTATTCAGCAAGGATGCATGAAACTGATCAAAATTCACAGTATACACATTAGAAAAAAAGATCACTATTTTCAGAAAAATATTAATCAGCAAAACTGTTTTCAACATTGATAATAAATAAAAGTTTATTGTACACCAATCAGTATAATATAATAATGTGACACTGAAGACTGGAGTACTGATGCTGAAAATTCAGCTTTGCCATCACTGGAATAAATTACATTTTACAAATATTACAGTTTTTACAGCATTTTTGGTCAAATAAATACAGCCTTGGTGAGCATAAGAAACTTCTTTTTTTTTTTTTAAACCATTGAATGGCAGTGTACATAAAAATACTTATTTTTTTGGATGGACCAAAAACACAAATCTGGTCAATACTGATAAGTTTATAAGTAATATTAAGAATAAAAATCAGTTACATCCCACTTTGTATTCATGTATCACTGTACTACAATTAATTATTATTCTATGAATAATCATCAATTATATTTAAAAAATTTAATTCTATTGATTTTTCTATCAATATAATTCAAAGCAGTAGGCCATTTATGAATCTTCCAATCTGAGACACACAAAACACTCTTATAAAATGATGTCAGCATTGTCATTTCATAATTACTTATGAAAAACATGACGGCACAGTAAGCAGTGACTGAATCATCTTGACTATACGAGTAGGCTAAGTGATGAAGGTGTCGTCGGACACGTTAACCTCTTAAACGTCGCCTGGCATCACAACAGCTTGACTTCTGCTTCTCAACCTGTTTCACATCTCCAGCCAAGGCTAGATAGATCAAAGTTAGTCATCTCCTCTTCCATTTTCATCTGCTAATGCCTGCCATTGAAGCGATGCTTTAACATTGTGCTTACATTGCCACATCAACAGCTCCTGACCGGCAGCTCTCAGGCTGGGAAATCCCTTCATAACAAGCATAGCTCTCTAGCTCTAATAATATCTCCCCTATGAACCAGCCACACATTAACCACGCATGCAGGAAGGTCCCGGCTCCGTTGCTGAACACTGCTAGAATTCCTTTAAGCAGAGGACACCACAGTTATTCCACAAGAGTGACTGGTCCCCACCGCACATGCCTCTTCTCCAGTACAGAGGCTTTAAGACACAAAAGGAAATTTGAAGTATTTATGGTGCATTTTTATGAATGCGAGTAAACCTCGTAAACATATTTTGACTTGGGAAATTAAAGCTCAGTCATAGAGGAGTCGAAACAGTTCGGCCTAGCACATAGAGAAAAAACAACTGCTCTTGATGAGGATGACAAAACATTATTTTTGTAGTTTGGCAAGGCATTTTCACAGTTAGGGATCTGAATAAACTACTAACACCAAGTAGCAAACTTCAGGATGTAACTCTTTCTGCAAAATGTTCTATTTTTCTAACCAATCAGCTTCATGATGTATGCCTGGTGAACAACAAAATGGCTGAAAAATACCATAAATGTACAAATCCAGCTTCCTTTTTGCAATGATGCACCAAATTTGTTTTGTATAAATTCAGCATGTTTCTCCTTTAGTGGCGCACTCTTTGTCCCTCCATATAAGACCAAACATACTTTTATAATCTTTATTTAATAAATAATTTTTAAATAATACAATTTTTTTTAAATAATAATAATATATATAGACAAAAGTACACATTGTGTGTGTGTGTGTATATATATATATATATAGGCCTATATATATACAGTATATATAATATTATAAATAGCCTATATATACACAGTATATAAAAATACTAATCATTAATGCAATATATTTAAATAAATAAGGTCAATCAAATATTTAGTAGAGCATATACTTATATAGGGCTGTCAATAAATCAAAAAAATAATCGTAATTAAATCACAACCTTATCGTGAAATTAAGCACAGCATTTATCTTGTTTAACACAGTAAACCTTAAGATTCTGAAGGGTGATTCTTACAAAAATTTATTTTCAGGCAAGCTTTTTTCAATAAATGTAGTAATAAATGTATGCACACCGAAGTACACACGAAAAACAATAGGCTACATTACAGATTTTTTTTACAGTGTCTGTGCATAAATAAAATGTGCGATCTAACAGTGCGTTTTTTTTAAAGGTCAATAAATGTATGATGTTTTCAAAGTCAGTGAGTAATGTTGAGTGAGGCGTTAGATAATCATTATCTCAATATTGACCAAAATAATCGTGATTGTAATTTTTTCCATTAGAGCAGCTTTACCAGCAAACAACCAGAATATGCTAGAGACCATATAGCAACATAACCTTAATACAACTTTTTGGACAGGCAAACACCACTCACATTTTCTTCAAATGATTAAAGGTTTGCCCAGATAAATAGCTTTTGGGGGGAAGATGACAGCCATGTGGGATGCTCACACACTCTCTCTTACACACACACACACACACACACTCGCACGCACTCACGCACACAGTCACACCCATCAAATTATTCACACTCTCAGCAAGAAATGTTAAATCCCATCTGACGTACATCACGTTACAGCCTTAGTGATGGGTGTTTCACAAACACACTACATGGCTCAACATGCCTTTTGTAAAATGACAACAATAGCACAACTTATTCCAGTACTATTCTTACTGGACAAACACTGTGACTGAAAAAAAAAGAAATCCAGAGTCACCCATGAAAACAAAAGTGAATAATCCCAATAGTTTTGTTGTAACTTTGAATGGACCTTGTCCCTGATTCTGTTTCTGTTTTACTTAAGGTACAGGTATTTCCCTACCTTTATCTCTCGTCTCACGCCGCACTACGCTGCAGTCAAAAATAAAACCACCTACAATTTAGGATAAAACTGTCCCTGAAATAATCCACAAACTCTGAGAGAGAGAAAAATGCTCAACTATGCAAACAAACGAAAGAAATATTCAAACGAGAACAAATAAAAATCCACGTACTGGTAGCTGACCAGAGCGTGCAGTTCTCTAGGGATTTCCAGGAATATTTAAGGGGCTTTTCCATTTGCTGGCTCATCCCTCTCTGTCACTGCTGACAAAACACATACACACCCATTCACACACACAAACATAAACAGCCATTAAGGCAAAAAGTCGGTAGGCAGCTGCTAGTAAACTATGGTTTATGCAAGGAATTATGTGACCTTATTCAAATGTTTAAAAAAAACTAAATTATTTGTTAATTGTATGAGCAAAAATTCATATTCCACGCAAAAGTTAGGGGTGAGTCATTTTTGTTTATGTATTTGAAAGTAGCCTCCCTTATGCTCACCAATGCTGCATTTATTTGATCAAAAGTACAGTAAAAACTAGTAACATTGTGAAAAATTATTATAAAGTAAAATTTATCTGTTGTATTTTAAAATGTAATTTACTAAAGTGGCGGCAGAGCTGAATTTTCAGCATCATTCCTCCAGTCTTCAGTGTCACATGATCCTTCAGAAATCATTAAAATGCTGATTTGGTGCTCAAGAAACATTTCTTAATATTTTCAATGCTAAAAACTGCTTTGTTTTTTTTTGTGTGGAAACCCTGATCCATTTTTAGGATTCCTTGAGTAAAAATATCAAAAGAACAATTGATTTCAAATGGAAATATTTTGTAAAATTACAAAAGCTTTATACTACTTTCGATCAATTTATCGAGTCCTTGTAGAATTAAAGAATTTATTTATTTAAAAAGGTATCTTACTGACCCTAAACTATTAAACCGTAAATGTGTTGTACAACACAGTTAAACAACATGAAATTGTGACCAAGAATGTTTAAATTGCTTTTTTTTTCACTCAATGAATGAACCGTTTAGCATTTCCCTTTATGGAGTCATTCAGATTTGGAATGACTGGATGAAGAGTAAATGAGGAAACGTGAACTATTCCTTTAACACTATAATTTAGATAGACGGGTCCCAAAAAACCATGATAAACGACAAAACTATGTCAGTGCATTTATAGTTAACGTAATAAAACGGTTCAAAATAAAACACGCCACTGAAAAAAACAAGAACGAAAATGACAAGACTAAGAAATGCAAGCATCCGTGTAATAAAGAACATAATACCAGAGAAAGCTGCAGGTGAAAAGCGTAACACAATACATTTCAGACTGTTAGTTTAGAGCTGTGAAGCGTCAAGGTAATACGGATTCTTTGAATGTATTTGCGCTGCAGGAGATCTCATAACAAAAATGAAAGAGAACTAAGAAGGGGAATATCACCTCTTTCTGGCCTGACCTTTTATAGAGGAAGGCATGACTACTATAGGTCATTTACAGGAATAAAACACCATTTCAGATCATGTGAACATATGATGAAGGTGTGATGGGTTAAAAGTAATGGGGTTGCTTTGTGTGAAAACGCAAAGGAAGAAGTCAGGCTTATGTCATCTTCTCAGCCACCTTCTGCTTTTCAGAAAAGAGCCTGCTCCAACTTTTGTTGAAATCAAACCCCAAATGCATGTTCCCTGTAGTGTATCACAACACTTTACTGTGTTATTCTGAGAGTGAAACTAAGCCGGATTCAAACGGTCTCGGTTTTGATCTGCACACAGCAGCACATGTTGGACTGTTTTAGATTTTCAAACTGGCTTTTTTTCATCAGCGGATTTGAATCGAGATTATATTTTCACTTTCTTCTTCACTTTTTATTACATTTGATATATTCTTCAAGGTAATAATATTATTATGTTACAGTCACAATTCGTAACCAGAACTTGTGGCAAAATCCACTAGTGCACAACTTTCAACATAGTTACTTTGTTTTTAGCATTAAATAGAACTTACAACTCTTACAAGATCTAAATTTACACAGCGGTGTTTCAAAGGTTTGGGGTCGGCAAGTTTTTTTCTGAAAGAAATGAATGCTTTACTCATCAAGGATGTATTAAATTTATCAAAAGTGACAGTAAAGACATTTATAATGCTAGAAAAGACTCAAATACTTTTCTTTTGAATTTCCCATTCGAAGAATCCTGAAAAAAAAGTCTCACCTGATAAATTGAGCAGCACAGCCGTTTTCAATATTGATAATAAGAAATGCTTTTTGAACACCAAATCAGCATATGATTTCTAAAGGATCATGTGACACTGAAGACTGGAGTAATGGCTGCTGAAAATTCAGCTTGTAAAATATATTCGAACATAATACAGTTATTTTAAAGTGTAATAATATTTAAATGTTTTTGATCAAATAAATGCAGCCTTGGTGAGTGTAAGAGACTTCTTTCAAAAACATTAAAAGATTTTACCGACCCCAAACATTTGAACGGCAGTGTACAGATGGTTATTATTATTAGTTGACACTATTTATATACACGCTTATTATTAGAATCAAAATACTGCGTTTTATGTTTGGATGCTTTTGTTTTTGGTAGTTAACACTGTGCAAAAAAAGCATACATAAAACAATTACTAATGATCAGTTCAAAATAGGTTACCTGACTACCGGTATATTCTATAAATCTATATTAGTATACTAAATTTGTGTCAGAAGAATTGAGTTTAAAAGTCATACTGCTAAAAAAATTATATATTTCTGATTAAAATATGATATGTAAGACAGCAGTACACCCAGTCTCATAAACTGCATCCAACAGTGGAATACAGTATGCCATCATGGTTTTTTCCATCTCAGTAGCGTACAGGCCTAAATCATGCAAGAATTTTGCAAGTTAGGTATTGCCCCCAAGGAATAAGACCACAGAAGATTAAAGAGCAGAAAAAAAAACTTAAAAGATCACACTGTATGAATGTTATATAGGCTTAAGTTTATAAACCATACCCTCTTTCTATACAACAAAGCCTATACAAAACATATGTGGAATTTATAGACCCTTAACTTTAAAATCATCTCATTGATGATCATAATAAAAGCAGAGTAAAAAGTAGGCTACACTACACATGCAAAGGTGAGATCATCTTCATCTACTATGGATTTGGAAAACAGCTGTACAGGATTAAACCTGTTAACATATTGATATGTTTCACAACTTGAAGAATCGGAGCCCAAAAGAGCCCGTATTTGTCCTGGAGACGTTTAAGAGAGCAGGTGAACATCTCCGATCAAAGCAGGACACACTTAATCACTGTAACGTAGGTGAGCCCATAGACTTTGGGTTTGCCTGATCTTACCTTTCACTAACATGAGCAAACGTTACATGTCATTTTACATATGGATCTGTGAAATAGCCATCCACTTACATGAATCAGTTGATCAACGATCTCGTCCGATGATCCAACCGTGTTTCTCTGAAGAATTTCACGAATGGAGCCACAGATGGTCCGCTCATATGACAGACACACCGAGACAAACAACGTCCAAATTTACGCGGCCACGGCTCCGTCCTCGCTTCTCAAACAGGCAACAACGGCCATAGGATCAAAACGGGTCATTTTGACTTCGGAATGTTCCAAAAACGGCTCGGTTGAGGTACACGAATAGGTAGAGAAGCCGCCACTGTGGCAGTGTGCTGTTGATATCAAGCCTAGTAACTGGAAAGCCCCCTTGGTCTGACTTCCTCAGGAAATCCCCGTCATGAAAAAAATTGGTTGTAAAAGGACGCCATAGAGAAAGAACTGACTGTGCTGTGGCGTCTGGCCGCTGGGTGGCGCCAGAGCTCATTCCAATCCGCAATACAATCGCTTTCACTTCAGCGGCTCTGTCTGGAGCCTTTTCCACGTGTTTCTACTAGCCAGGTGATGAATTGTGAAATGCTTTTGTTACATTACTGTTCAAAATGACTGACATATCAAGTTAAGTTAGAATCTAACCTAGGCTATAATTTAATTACTAAAAGGCTATTTTTCCTACCAGTAGCCTAACCCAAAAATGTATTTTGCCCTGATGTAGTTCACTGTATTATTCATGTGTTTATAACTATTAAAATCTGTATAAATTCAAGGCAAGTTTTATCCTTTTAATTACATCAAAGTTATTATTACAATATTTTTTATATATATATATATATATAGAATTGAGCAAATTCCTGCTTTACCTGTTGTGATAGTCCTGCAAGCTTTTTATCACATATAATAACTAACGATTAATCACTTATAATGGATTAAATATAACAAAATGTGATGTATATGGGTTGAATAACACTCAATGCATTTGACTGTATAAATCCCTTAGGTTTAATATATATGGGCCAGTTTATGACCACATTAGCTCCCACCCACACACACATACATACACACAGAATTTCACCCCAACCATGTACATGTTATCTGCACACAAAAGTTTAAAAGGAGTTCACATATGTATGGTACCATTACAGTTATTAGAAGGGAAAAAGTTGGTCGAAACAAGTGAGTGCGCGTGTATTTTAAATAACTTATTCCATTTCCAATTAAACATACAAAATAAACAATCTGAACTCATCTACCGTTGATATCCAAACAACATAATAATTAAGGACGTATTGAAAAGCATCAAGCATGGAATAGTAGAAATTTAGTTGTGCTGCCATATTTTAAAATTCTTAACTACACATGGCAATCCATTATGTTTAAACACCCATTAGAGGGTGAAAAGCTTGACCTTCGCATGAAGAAGAGACTGTTCATGCATGCAAAACACATTTTGAAATAAGATTTTTAAAATCTAAGCAAAAACCAAAACCAAAAAAAAACTCCCCATTCCATTACAACACTTTGCTGTCTGTTCTTACAGTCATCAGCCTCAGCCAAGAAACCTTTCGAGATAAAAATGCATTTCGAATACACCATGTACAAGGGTCCATGATTAAGCATATGTATATATATATATATATACATATACATACATATATATAATAACCTAATACTAAACCAATTCACTTGAACAATTTTTTAAAAAAAGAATAGAAATGGTATTACATTTGTTTAAATTTCAACCACACTGGCATTTCATTTTATATATACAGTGCAGTTCTAATAATTCAATTTTATGCAAATAAATAGCTAAAAATTCCAACCAGACATCAACTAAAAAAAAAATAATAATAAAAAAAAAAAAACATTCAAAATAAATCATATAACTAGATAATATGCTACAGTAATAAAAAAGTAACTGGAAAGAGATGTTGGATTTGGACCAGATCAAAGTCCTATGAATATATCAAGAAAAAGAGATGGTCAAGTGACATTAAACTCCTTCAGACAAGAGATCTTTCAAGACCATAATTCATTGTTCAGTGACATTGGGATGGGTATATGGGTGTTTTATTCCCCCATAACAGACCAATTACCATTTGCGGAGAACAGCTGGAGTGGAGCACCAGACAGAGACTATACTTCTGTTGGCAGTGACTATAACAATGGTCCTAGTTCCTAGCTTGGTGAAGATTGTGCTCCCATGCGGTAGCACCTGTTATAGAGTCCCGGGTTCAGCAGGGGGGTGAGAGTTGGAAGGGCTGAGGGGAGGAATGTCCATTACGAAGAGGCTTCACTTGAGGCTGTTGAAGCCTTAATGCCTCTAACGCACAGCTGCGACATCAACAGATCTGAGCTCGTCTGACCGCTGTTGGAGAACTCAGGAAACTGAGGGGTTCTGTGTTTCCACTGCTGTATGTTCCTGAAAAATATCATTTGATGATCATTCTCAAACGAGACAACACCATATGCAGGAAATTAGAGCAAAAATGTTCAGCCTGACTGGAATCTAAGGCAGAATTTTGGTGGGAAAGCCCATTAACTAAGAGGCACTGATGGGAAATTGAGAGTAGAAGAGCTACTGACCTCTGTCTGGTTTTCTGAAGGCCCTGGGGTGGTCCCCTCTTCAGATGACACCTCCATCTTCTCTTCATCTATACCCTTGCGTCCCTCCACGCCGTGCTCTGCTTCCCACTCCTGCAGGACCTCGTCCAGGTTGAAACGACGCCGGTAATTCACAAAGAAGTTTTTCACTTGAACCACAGACTTGTTGCTGATCACATCAGAAATGGCTTGGAAATCCCGTCCGTACTTCCTTATAGCTGACAGAGGGAACCAGATTGACGAGAATTTCACTGCTTAAAACTTGTCATATAAATAATAATTATTTATACAATAACCACTTGAGAAATGTGAACAAAATTACCTTGTACTGCAAGCAGCTGCTCTTCTGTGGTCCAGCGGGTATTAAATTTCTGATTAGCCTGAGGAAAACAAAGCACATTTATATATTTTTGTGAACAACATTCATGCATAAAAATGGCAAATATGGCTCTCTGTGAAATATGTTTGGTGGAAAATAATTCTAAAGATGTGAATAGTGTTACCTCAGATGGCCTGAACTCCTCCAAACCTGTGTCTAGCTTATCTCTCAGGGCACTATTGTGCTGTTTAATGCTTTGAATCTGTAACAAGAGATAAGGGTTATTTGCATCATTTTCAAGTTCTCAGTTTTAAACGATAACATACTTCTAAACTGCATCACTGTCTGTCTGATTTACTTCTAGGTCAGCCTAAAGTCTCAAATATAAAACACTGAGATGAAAGTGATGTTGCTGAGAAGTAATTAAACTCTAACCTGTCGTTTTATGGTGACAAGCTCCATATCCAGCTGTCTCAGAACACTAACTGCGGCCGGGCCGCTGCTGGACATTGCCGTCACATCATCGGAGATTAGATGCATTCCTTTAGGAGGTTTCTTCTTCGCTCTATGTAGGTTCCTCCCAGCAAGCCCCTGTACCTCCTTCTTAACATGCATAGACTTCTCTGCGATATTCACTGGCTGCGGAAACACACAGAGCCATTTGAATCTTTAATTAATTTAAAACATGTTTATTGATGTAGATTTATATATGTACAGAGAATGAGAGTTGCAAATTAACAAAACAGGTTCAACAGATTTAAACATATACATTTAGAATTGCACCTTTTGCACAACTGCAGGTTTTGATTCTTGTTTCTCAAGTCCAGCTGTTCCCTTTAAAAAAAAGATAGATGTCCAATATGTAAAGTGTAGCAGCACTGCTAAAAGTTAAAATAATCTAAAACACAATACTCTAAAAAAAAAATTAAATAAAAGTGATTTGGAGTACATTACAGAGTTTTACACCCGCTATCTAATTGTTAATGCATAACTAAGACGTTATTGCTGAAAATCTGTGCATAATAATGTGCAGAAATATGTCCATTTATATTACCTCTTTCTTTTCATCCTTATTTGGCTCAATTTCAGCATCCCTTGGAGAGTTGCGACCATTTTCTTCTCCTTCATCATCACTACATGAAAAAGAAATAAAGAAATAAGTTTCAAATATGACATTTCCTTTTCAACATTGACAATGTAGTGTTCTAAAAATAGACCATGCTAGCTTTCCATGGCAGCACGATCTTTGATCAAGACTCTTAAAAAGCAAACACAAAAAGAGACGGCAAACATCCTATTAATATCTTCATGCTGACCTCTCCTCTCGTTCTCTCTTCTGTTTGCGTGCATGGCGGTCCATCACACTCGTTTTGCTGCGCGTTTTCTTCCATGAGTAATAGAATCTAACCAGGCTTGCAATTGACTTGTCTGGAAGCTGGTACAAAAAAACAGTTTGCAAATCAAACACATCAGCGATGGAAACATCGGACATACAATATTGACACATCATTATTCACGATCAAAGATGACACTGATTCAGTTGTAGTTGAGCCTAAGCATTAGAATTTAGGACTTGACTCCGTTAATAATCCGGATTTCTGAGGCGCCTCATGTTTGATTATCACTTTGATTTGTGAAGCTGCTGATTCTCTCAAGTGCGTGTTTTATTTTAATGGTGAGAGTGGTTTCAGCCATCTTACTCACCATCTGCTGGATGCGATGAAACGTTTTTCCGTGAAAGCTGAAACCCTGTTCAAACAGCACCTTGTCTTCAACTGTCCACTCATCTGGAAAAGGGGTGAAGTTGGGAAGATCTGCCAAAGATTTTTCAATGTTGTGTTTGTGCCAAAACAGCATGCCCAATGCCTGTTAAAAACAGAAAGCCACATCATCACCGACATTTAAGATTTAAGAAAACCTCATGTTTGATGCTGTAAGAAACATTAAACTAATGCAGTATGGAATATTATACCTTATCTTATGAGTTACAATAAGACACATCAAAAGGGTATTGAAAATCATTGATTGTCCCTACAAAAATGTCAACATAATAATTTTACCTGCTCCATATTGTACCCATGTTTTTCTTTGGCTATTACAATATACTCATCCACTGTAACAAAAAAGGGACAAAAACAATCATCAGAACATATTATCAAAATTAGATCAAATGTATAAAGCTAAAAACCCTTGATAGATAAATATTTATTTTACATATATAATAAATATTTGAATGAAACATATCTAATATGTATAGCCTCCTCAACGCTACTGTGAATGATAAGCCAATATTTAAAAATGAATTGTGGAATTTCTGTGCCACTAGAGGCACCAAACTGAATTTAGGAATACAGCATAATACCACACTACTAATATTCTATGCAAACTGTAGAATTAATATGTATCTCGCATACTATCTTTAAACTTAGAAAGTATTACAGACATCCCACCTCTCCCTGAAGGTCTGTGAGTCTCAGGCATATTGATAGCAGGTCCTTGACACCCACAAATTATATACAATATCCTGGAAATTGAGCGAGCGGGAGAGAAGCCCTGTTTCCACCTGGTATTGAGATGCGTTTTCGATTACAAATGGCCAGCCAAGACACATTACTGTTTTACTTGGCCTTATCACAGGTTTCAAATGCTTCTCTTGTGACCTGCTTGCATTCGGATTTCCTATTATTTCGTCACACTACACTGTCACTTTCGGTGCATGAATACTGTTGAATGAATACATTTGTGTTAAGTGGATAACAAGAATGAATAATACAATACAATATAATAATATTCTGTTGTAATGCATCTCCCGGAAATGAGTTTTTGCAGGGTGGGATGTCTGGTATTATACTTCAGTAATACTACTACACAACCTCTTTGAATATATTGGCTAGCTAAACACAGCACTTGTCTTCCATTGGTTGGACAAACAGTCCCGCTCCAGACTCAACTGTTGGCTAATTATCCCATGTTGGGCTAAATGGACAAAACTTTTGTAAGCATTCACAGTTTTTGTGGAAATCACACTACAAATGTCTCTCCATATTATGCTGTGTGAGTAGAAAGCAATTCACCAACAAAACAAATTAGACACTAAAGTATCAGAATACTGGGTAACATGATACAATTAGAAAGAATG
The DNA here is from genome assembly GCF_949152265.1 of Phoxinus phoxinus. Classification (NCBI taxonomy): domain Eukaryota; kingdom Metazoa; phylum Chordata; class Actinopteri; order Cypriniformes; family Leuciscidae; genus Phoxinus; species Phoxinus phoxinus. The sequence goes on from NC_136888.1 coordinate 24,088,273, forward strand.
CAAATATTTACATACGAAAACAGTTTATGCTGGTTTATTATTCATACAGCCAACTAACATCCTCATAAATTACTCACATTTGGCCTCTGGTATGCTAGGATTTGGAAACCACACCAGCATTCCCAGATTCTCTCTCTCTTGGCTTGCCTTTGCTACATCTGATGACAAATAAAGAGAGAAATTACTGTATTAAACAAGAACACACCCATCTAGTTTGATTTTAAACTAAATAAATGTTACTACTAATAGCAATTTTTCACTCAAAGGCCTTTTCCTACAGGGCTTTTAATACATCCAAGCCAAATCTTTTAACAATTAATTAAAAATCCACGATGCATGAAAAATAAATGTATCAAAAAAATGTTTAATGAAATTAGAATTAGAAGAGCTTTTTTTTAATCAACGCTCTTCAGTATGACACCAATCAGGTGCTTATCCTCACCTCAAGTTTCAAATATCAACCAGCAAAAGTTTTTCTGTCATCTTTTGTTTTGTTTTAACATCTTTATGAACTATAACTGACTACTTTTAATGTAGGTTGCCAACGAGACATTAAATTAAATTAATATTGTTGCTGAAGATGAAGGGCACTAAACGGACGAACTATTCCAACAACGAATAGTGTTTGAGGCTATTACGCCATCCACCCTGTGCTGTCAAAGAAGCTTCCAACACTCAAAAGTCACAAACCAGGATCATAGTCGGGCACAACTGCCTGATACTGCAGTCCAACTCGCATCCCGCCCGCACCTTGAGAGCGACAAAAGAACAGATGAGATGGACTGATTACATTCATCAGAAGTGTATGAACTTGTGAAGAGGGACCGAGGCTACCACCGTGACTTACCATGCTCGTCATCACTTGAGGAACCCGAACTTCCTTCCTCCCATGAATTGTTACTGTTCCCATTTGAAGTAAAACTTTTGGCCGGATTATTTACAGAGTTTCTGCCCCTTCTTTTACCCGATATCTCAGTGGTGCCCTTCTCTAACATCGCAGGCATCTTGACAGCGAAACGCAAAAGAGCTTGAAGGAACTTGGGTTCGCTGGCTGCTCGCTATAGCTAAGCTAACTCAGCTCAACTGCTCTGATCTGAAACAAATAACACCGTCCTGCACTATTGCAAACTCCCCCAACTGGCCATATAGCGCTACGAATTCTTAAAAATGTGCATCGAATGCATAATATTTCCCTCAGTCGCAATAATAAGTGAAGTTTGGCTTTGGAAGCCGATAAAAGCACATTCGGCTGCAGTGCTAGCAGTGCGGCTGCTCTAGCGTTAGCTCTCTCTCTCTCTCTCTCTCTCTCTCTCTCTCTCTCTCTCTCTCTCTCTCTCACTCACTCACTCACTCACTCACTCAAACACACTCTCTCACTCTCTCTGATTGACCTGTTTTAGCTAATGTCAGTTCCTCTTCAAGTCAGAAATGGTGCAAAGCTTCTCCTTATAATTTAAACGAAAAAAAAAAAAACCATTATCCTGGCCAAGCGTCAAAGTAGGGTTTGTCTAGAAAACATCCACGTGCATCAAAAGCATTGAGACAGCTATTAGCATCATCAGCTTACACTCCGTATATAGACTAGTTCAGTGAAAAGAAAACCATGCGTCCTTGAATGCGTGTGATCTCCCTCAATAGCAAACAGTTGACATTTATTCCTTAAAACTAACTAGTATTTATATTTTCATTAGTAGGGCATATTTATTTCCAGTAAGTCTTTCAATAGAGACTATAGTGTCTTTTTCAGTTCCACTAGTAAACTATTGCTTTTCCACTACTAGGTATCCCAGGCCCAGCATGATAACTTTTAGTAACAAATTAAATATTTTGCAGAGCCGTAACCACAATAGACACTGATAATATTTTATATTCTTGATGCTGCTTTGCATCCTTATATCCAGTCATATTTATTTTACATTCATTTTATATTTATTTTTATTACTTTAATTCTGTCTGTTGGACAAAAAAAAAAAAACATTGTCATTACATTGTAAACCTAAACGGACGCCCAATGTTCCAGACATGTGTGTTAATAGCAAGTTATACTTGTACACGAGACACCATCTGTCACAATTGTTAGACTAACAACTGGAATGCAATTGTCTAAAAAAAAATGCAGGTATAGCTTCTATTCCAGACTAGTGTACATTGATACATGGAAACCTGGAATATAGTAACTATTTGAATAGTGACTAGTAAATAATAACAAGTATAATGTCTAATGAATAGTTAATACTTAGTTAATACTGAATATACTAATCAATATTGGATTATTTACAAATAATTGAAATATTAAGTTATTAGATTAATATTTGAAAGGAATAAAGGCCATTTATTTATGTAATTTCATATAAATTACTACAAAGTCATCTACATGGACTGCCAGTTACACTGCACAACCTTTGTCTCATTGTTCTTGAAGTACTCCTAAAATCTTTGCCATGTCTTTGTCATTATTAAGGCCAGTTATAGTGGCAGGTCAAAATAAATGTATACAAAAAAATGTTATTTCAAATTTGGGGCGAGATCACACTGAGATCCTAAACATTAGTGGGATGGACAACTTAAATACAGCACACCTGATCTGAAAATTAATTTGTGTTAAAAGTATTTAAAGACATTTTAAATAATCATATCCCAAAAATTGAGAAACAGTAATTTTGTTGGCAGTAATATGCCTATACAGGAATGTTACACAGGTTGTAACATGTTATTACATCTGAATACGATCTGATAATTTCTCGTAATCTCAGAATCAGATTTACCTCATATTGTGACATAGGCAAAAGGTGGAAAACTAAAGGTGGAGTTACAAGGTTTTTCGGACCTACGTGTTTTGTCCATCATGGCCGCATCTGAGGCAGTAAGCGCATCGCATTATGTTTTTATTAACTAACAGGTTATAAAGATTATTGTATGTGGGCACTCATTTTTTTCTATCATGTGGACAAAATCTCATGTTATAAAAAATGAAGAGCTTCGCACAGGCTATTTAAAGGGGCAGTAAGTGATTTCTTAGGAACACTGTTGATTTTTGGAATCACCAAAACAAACACGCTCCTACCCCAAAGGATCGAATCCCTACCTTTAGCTCCGCCCCCAAATTCAGGAACACACTATGCAACACAGGCACCTCCTCCTTAATGAGTACGTCTGCTGATTGGCTACAAGTGCGCTGTGTTGCTCAGTCCAATCCACTTTCCACAGTGTTTCATCACAAATCGCTTACTGCACCTTTAAGACAGTAGCCTTTTGTCTATGACTGAAAAATGCTAGACTAAGACAAATTCTCCTCAAATACATAATATAATAGCCTCTATGTATAGTATTTCTTGAGTAAAGAAAACAATGTACTTATTCAAAGAAACAGTTCTTTATTTACCCGTGCCTTGCATTGCAAACAAGCAGAGATGGTTCAAATTCATGCTGCACTTCATTCATGATAGAGCGAGGCAGGGTGGAGTTATGAGGTTTGACCAACAGTTCGAAGATCCAATGGAAATACGAGGTTCAGCCACAAGATCTTTTTAATACGTTCCATCGGTTAAATAAAAAGCAATAGACCTTATTCACGGCAGCACCCTCTTTGATTTTTAACAGGAATGAAAGGGAAGCTGTGAGGGATAGGCTTCAGTGTTTGTACTATTATTTAATGTGTTTTTGGATTGTTCTGCTGATGAATCATTGCAAAATATCTTTCCAAGGAATGTCAGTAGACAAAAACTACAGACAACATGACCTGTGGAAAATTATAGGCTAAGCGATCTAGGAGCTCACATAGCCCTCACTGCCTCGCTTTCATACCTGTCATTGTGACGCTCTGAATAAGGTCTATATGACAAAACAAAACATCCATACAAAATATTGAGATACATTTCTGCCCAATATTTAACATTTTATTAATTTAGATTTTTGTTTTACTAGCCTATTAGAGTGAAATAATAATAATAATATATATATAAATATATATTATATTCTCCTCATTGAAATTGTGCAATGCGAACATACATGAAAATAAAATGTATGCATAAATGCATAAATCCATCCCTGCATAATCTGATTATGTATCGATATACCCTGATCATATAATTACAGTTAAATTGATTATTTTACAAGAGATCATTTTTGTGTCCATAAGCAGAAACTTTTTAAACTGATACTAATAATAATGATGATAATTACAAAAAGAGAAGGTCTAAAATAAGTCATGAAAAATGATTTAGTGATAAACGTATAAAAAAAATTCTGAAGAAACAAACAAAAAAGCAATCATAGCCTACTTATCCACTAGATGGCGCACATGCTCCTCACAGCTCAGTCACACTTTGTTTGATAAAGCTCCATTGTTGTTCCAGACATTCCCATCGCGTCTGGAGTTCTAAATTGTTATCGCCCAGTGTTATTAATTTTGACTTTGACATACTTTTGCCCTTGAATTCTTCCAAAAGAAAAAAAACTGAAAAAATGAGCATGTTTATATCATTAATATAACCTCGAGGAAAGCAACAATACTGAATCGTTTACAACCATAATAATAAACTTTTTTTTCTTTTTCTTTTTCAGACTGGCATGATAAACAGATCGGGTAGATCACCACGTGAAAGAGCGCATGGCTCGTCCTGTGGGATATTATGTAACAAGAGTCGTGCTGAATGTACTGAATGCGCGGGGGTCACTCGATATCGTCCAAACATACGCACACATGCGTTGATGCGTTCTACACTAATAAGGAAAGGTTGGAGGCACTTTGTACCCTCGTGACGTGCGCCAGCATCCAATGGCAAAGAGCGCAGCGATATGCGCAAACCAACACGGGCTGCCCCAGTGCCCAGCATACAGTATATAAACTCTCGGCTGAGTTTGTAGTGGGGTTTGAAGGCGGGTGAACGGGTTGAGACTCTATCGTACGAGATACGCCTATTATTATTGCGCCTGGTCTCCTGGGTTACATATACATTCTGACAGATGTTTCAGTATCAGCTGTGGCTGCATTGAACACCACGAGAAATCCAAATAGCCCCCCTAAAACGTTTAATATAACGGCGGAACTCACAATGCCTTTGGATCTGGGGATGTACGAGAGTCGCGCGGATTATAAATCCCCGAAACAATGCCAAAAAACCTCATTTGCATTTTATCAGGCTGTACGGGACCTGTTGCCGGTGTGGGTCCTGGAGGACATGCGGACAATGGAGGTATTTCATTGGGAAGAGGACGGACAGGCGTGCGCGTACTCCCCGTCGGAGGCGTTTCTGTACGCGCTGGTACATGATCACCAGCAGTACGCGCGCTATTTACTCAACAGGTTCTCCGCCCGCGCGCTGGAGATGCCCAGCAGAAGTTTCTGCTGCTGCCAGGCATCCACCACACCGCACCTGGCCATAGCCGTCCGCTACAATCGCATCAACATCCTGAAAATGATGATGGACAGCATTAAAGACTTCACAGACTGCGAGAGACGGAGCTACCTGAACCGTCACGGATGCGTCCATACTGACGGCAGCAAGACCGCGCTGCATCTCGCTTGTGATCTGGTGCGTCCCGAGTGCTTGATTCTGTTGCTGGGTCACGGGGCCTGTCCTTACGCAACGGACATGACAGGGAACACCCCCCTGGACTGTTTACTCGGACAGATTTGCCAGAGTGACTTTGACATGCGGACGAAACGCGTCTGCCTCGGCTACCTCATTTTATTCATGCCCACATTTCGCTTCCAGATGAAGAGACAGTTGCAGGACAACGCCGATGTGTGGAGGGGTCTTATAGGAGAGCAGGCCTTCCAGTTGCTCTCAGAATCATCACCTCCTTCACTGTTCGTTCAGGCCATGCAGAAGCTCAGCCAGTCCATTCCCAAAGAACAGCTGGACTCACTGCCGAACTTTTTGAAACCCCTGGACTTCAGACTGGATCAAGTTTAATGTAATAATTATAAAGCACATTGCTTGCCTCTATTGTTTCTAGAAATATTCAGGTTTGAGTGTATGTGACAAGCTCTGTAAATATGTGAATAGCTAGGTGTTGTACATTAGAGTACCAGCATTATGAAAGAAACTGTACAATTATTAAATATATTTTTTTTGCATTTGTTGCCTTGGAGCTTCATGTTTAAGATTCAGTTCGTTCAAGATGGGATTCAAAAAAGATGGGATGCAAGATGCAAAAAAAAAATTAGACATCTCATCTCTGACTTAAAAACATAAACAGTGAGAGTGAAAAGTTTTGGACACAATGACTTATCTTTATATTACAATTTCCTTGATTTAGGACAGTAACATTATTAAGCACAAATTCAAATAATTCCAGTAACAAAGATTATGCAAGAAGACAAAAATGCTAAACAAACCAAAACATATTAGAGCTTCTTCGAAGCTATCCTGCAGTTTGCATGAGACATTACTCTCAAATGACTTAATGTGGTGCATCCAGGGATACTTTTTAAATAGAAAAGTGTTCCCATGTATGCTGGGAACAAGTTTTTTTTTTTTTTTACTATTTGGTTCAACTCATCCACTCTGGAAAAAAACAAAACATTAGTTTTGCAAAGTGTAAACTGATACTTTTGCACAGTTCAAATGTGCCTGTGATTTCAAGCATATAAACTAAGAATACTATTACATTTTAAAACGACCGTGTCCTTTCTGATGGCAAAGCTGAATTTTCAGCAGCAATTACTCGTCTTCAGTCACATGATCCTTTAAAAAATATTCTAATATGCTGATTCCTTATTATCAATGTTGAAAACAGTAGTGATGCTTAATATTTTTGTAAAAAAAAATAAAAATATTTCAGGATTCTTTGAATAGAAAGTTCAAAAGAACAGCATTTATTTGGAATCTTTTGTGACATTATAAATGTCTTTAACTGTCATTTTTGATAAATTAATAATAAAACTTTTGATCGATTATAGTGTAAATTCAAGTGCATCCAAACATCTGTTAGTGTACATCATCTGTAATATGACCACAACATGCGGAGAAACTTATTGTAAACATTTTATTTGGAAGTTTGTCATGACTAAGCATGGAGCAAAGACCGCAGAGTTTAAGTCATAGTTTAATATGCGAGTTCACATTTAGCTGCATTACCACTTAAACCACACTGGCTTAGCATTACATGGCCAGTGTACCACATTTATCACTTTAATCTGACTTACAATATGGTCTAAGTGCAGAACTAAAACTAGTGGGGTAGAATAGGCCAAAACAATGGCAAATGTAACGTACATAGCAAACACAACTTGCAGCAATGCTTACATGGTCATTTGAATCTATTTGCATATGATGCATTACTGAGGTGTCAAAATCTCGAAAAGAAAGACTTCACAGTCAGACAATAAAGAAAGAGGAGAGGAAATTAAACATCAGACCTAGCACTGAATTAATATTTAGTTATCTATGATAACTATGACTCATCAAGATGCGTTCTTTATATGGACGTATATGAGGAATGCTTATCTAGCATTAAAATATTTTTCATAACAGACTATGATAGATTCTATCAACCAAGTAGTAAGTTCAAATTGTTTTTCTGTTTTAAGAGTTTAAAGTCAAACTGTCCTTTTAAAATACCTCACATTAAACTGCAACACATCACTACATTGTAGGCAGAGGCAAGTCAGAGACCATGCTCTCTACGACTCATGTCTCACAGATATTTGTCAAATGCTACCATGATTTTACTCCTGTCAAGTATTTAACAAGGTATAAGTGTATTTACAGATAAAGCTGAATCCCTTAACTTCCTCAACTAAAGCCAACGTAAACCTAGATTATTTTCTCATGACCAAAAATGCCCTCTTGTTTGTTAATCTAAGCTAATATTGTGATGTATATATCCTGTACCTATAATTATGTGTTTAATGAAATGAGTTTGGTCAAATAGGAGATATTTACATAATCTATACTTCTAAAGCAGTAGACTACAGCTACAGTATAAACAGATTCACGTGAAATATTTCCCTATGTAGTGAGCAAAGTGCATTATGTTACACTACCATTCAAAAGTTTGGGGTCGGTAAGATTTTTGTAAATGTTTTTGAAAGAAGTCTCTTACGCTCACCGAGGCTGCATTTACCGTATTTGATCAAAATACAGTACATTTTTTATTTGAATTTTCAGCATCGTTACTCCAGTCTTCAGTGTCACATGATAGATTGTGATGATAGACTGGATAGATTGCTTGTCAAACTACAGAGTAGCCATTGGAACTGCAAGATCTGCCTATTTCTCAAACATTATTGATAATAATCATAGCAATCCCAGGAAGCTCTTTCATACAATTAATAGTCTGCTTAAAGCAGATAGTGTCAGTTTTCTGACTCCATCTGACTGGCTGTGCAATGAGTTTCTCAAATCTTTCAGTGAGAAAATTTACAATATTCGCACAAATATCCATTCCTTGCAGTCTGCCGATCTTACAGTTAATACTCCTAGGTTCTCTGGCATTCCTTTATCCAAATTTACTTTGCTAAAACCTGAGATGCTCTGCAACCAGGTTTCTAGTATGAAAGCTACCACTTGCATACTTGATCCCGTGCCTGGTGGCCTGTTTAAATCCTGCTTTGGTCCTTTATGTCCCTCAGTCCTTGCTATAATAAATGACTCTCTGTCAACTGGGGAGGTGCCAGCAGCACTTAAAACTGCTGCGGTTACTCCCGTTTTAAAAAAGCAAAATTCTGATGTGAGTAATCTGTTAAATTATCGGCCAATCTCAAATCTATCGTTTCTGTCTAAAATCCTGGAGGGTGTGGTTGCAGCTCAATTAAACAAACACTTAATCGAAAATAAACTATTTGAGCCACACCAATCAGGATTTCGAAAATTACATAGCACTGAGACTGCGTTGGTGAAGGTCGCAAATGACTTACTGATTGCCTCCGACTCCGGCTCCACGTCCATTCTCATTCTTTTGGATCTCAGCTCAGCCTTCGACACTATTGACCATGCCCTACTACTAAATCGCCTCGAACATGTATTTGGCTTGTCAGAGACTGTTCTTGACTGGTTTAAGTCCTATTTCACTGACCGCAGTCAATTTGTTTTTATGGGTGGTTATAGGTCCAAAGTTGGTTCTGTTCATACGGGTGTTCCACAAGGGTCAGTCTTGGGTCCCATACTCTTTAGTTTGTACATCTATCCACTTGGTCAATTACTACAATCGCTCAACCTTAACTATCACTTTTATGCTGATGATACACAGATTTATATACATACTAGACCGGGTCAGCAAGTGAACGTTGGGCATCTTTCTAACTGTATTGCTGAGATAAAGATTTGGATGTCCAATAATTTTCTGTCTCTAAATGGCTCAAAAACAGAAGTTATGCTCCTTGGAACTCCACATCAACTGCGAAAGGTTGGGTCTCCTACTTTGTCTGTTGATGGTGTTGCACTGGAGTTTAAGACCAAATTAAAAAATCTGGGTGTCATATTTGACGCCACACTGTCATTTGAGCCTTTTGTTCAGAACACAGTTAAGACATCTTTTTATCACCTCAGAAATATAGCCCGGATACGTCCTATGTTGTCCTTTTCGGTAGCTGAGAAGTTGATAAACTCTTTTGTCTTCTCGCGCATTGACTACTGCAATGGTCTTCTAGCTGGGGTATCTAAATCATCATTGGATAAATTGCAATATCTTCAAAATTCAGCTGCTAGAGTACTATCTGGGGTCAGGGCCAGGGACCATATAACCCCGGTCTTGGAGTCCCTGCACTGGCTACCTGTTAGGTACCGTATTGATTTTAAAATCCTTTTGCTGGCCTATAAATCTCTGCACAATCTGGCACCCCAGTATTTGACTAACTTATTAATCCCCTACACACCACGTCGCAATCTGCGCTCCTCACAGAGTGGTCTTTTGGTTGTTCCGAAGACACGGCTTCATACGTGGGGTGACCGAGCATTTTCCGTCTATGCTCCTAAGCTCTGGAATTCTCTCCCGGCCAACATCAGGGAAGCAAATACACTAGTGACTTTTAAATCTCGTCTTAAAACTCTTTATTTTAGGATTGCTTTTACCTGAACTTGATTTTATGTGTTTATTTTTTTTTATTCTATTTTACTTTTTATTGTATCTTCATTGTGTTTATTCAATTGTTGTTATACTTGTCTGTAAAGCGCTTTGAGAAAGCTACTTTTAAAGGCGCTATACAAAATAAATATATTATTATTATTATTATGATCCTTCAGAAATCATTCTAATATGCTGATTTGGTGCTCAAGAAACCTTTCTTATATTATTATCAATGTTGAAAATGTTTGTGCTGCTCAATATGTTTGTGGGAATAGGGATTCATCTTGTTTCAAGATTCCGTTATGAATAGAAAGGTCAAATTATTTGAAATAGAAAATGTCTTTACTATAACTTGTGATCAGTTAAATGCATCCTTCCTGAATAAAAGTATTAATTTCTTTAAAAAATAATAATTAAAAAACACAACTGACCCCAAACTTTTGAATGGTATAACGGAGCCTCATTCTTCATTTAAAACAAGTAACAAAATATCTGCTCTAACTGTGCATGTGGATATCAAAACTTAATAAATAATATGCTGATTAAAACAATATGGGTAAACATTTTCAGGTCACAGGGTGCACAAGGTATTCCCTCAGGTATGTTTCAACAGCGTAATATACTCATGTGGATTTGACCGACATGAGGGTAAGTAAATGATAGACTTTTCATTTTGTTCAGGTGAACTGCTCATTTAAGAAGAAATGAATAAAGTGCCTATAAAGAAATTTCACAGAACAGTGATTCTGGGATGATTTGACACAATTTGCGGCATCTAAATCACCTCCCACTCTTCCTCCAGCTCCTCTCCACTCAGAGAACCTGTGTTGCCATGGTTTTTACTTCTATTGTTTAGCAGATTCTTGGTAAGGCGCTGGTTGAGAGCACCATTAGGAGCAACTGCCCACAGTTCATCCATCGGGGTCACTGCAAAACAAGGCTGCTTGGTAAGTGTTGATCATTTACGTGTGCAGATGCTCATTTTATCATTAGCCAATTATGAACACTAACCTGCGAGCCAGCTGACCAGTCCTGGGATCTTCTTCCAGTAGTCTCCAGCAGGGTTCTTCTCTGTAATGCCGTATCGACGAGCCACTTCACCGTTATAAAGACGAACCCAAGCGGTCCTCATGCTTACAACCAGTTGACTTGCCTGAAGTCCTACAATTTGGAAAAAAACAAGTTCCTGCTCTAATTAAACACATATGAAATTGAGTTGAACTCTGAATCAGGCGAACAGTTAAAAAAATTCAGTACTTCATGGCTCATCATGGCGCCAGTGCGAGCAGGACGCTGATCCAGTAGCTCCGTACGTATAGAGTTGTTTTTAATATTTTAAGTGTGTTAAAGTACTTTTTAACTCTCTATATAAAACTAGCTGTGTAAAACTTGATATATCCTATGGATACAACTACTAGGACTTTTTACGGACAACATAGCGGGGGACAACTCGTTTATTCAAGGGAGAAGCGGCTTTCACTGCAAACAATGGGACGAGCGGAGTGAAAGTGAAGGCTAGGCTAGCAGCTAAGCGGTGGAAGTACAAGTCCTCGGTTCCGTCGATAGTGATGGGGAATGTGAACTGTCAGACCAAAAAGACGGACGAGCTGGCTGCCCTTGTGAGATGCTGGTGGTAGGTCTCGCCATTGCTGTTGTTGTTGACGTCCCTCCACGTGCGCACGCAGAGACTGCATGTGACGTAATCCACTCCACCATCGCGAGACTGCAAACACAACATCCGGACGCATTCGTCGCCATCTCCGGGGATTTCAACCACGTGACACTGGACTCCACACTGTCAGACTTTCACCAGTTTGTAAGCTGTCCCACCAGGAAGAACAGGACATTAGATCTACTGTATGCCAACGTGAGGGAAGCTTAGATTGCCACTTCTTTGCCCCCACTGGGAAAGTCTGATCATAACCTGGTCCTGCTCACGCCACAGTACAAACCACAGATCCAGTCTCCTGAGGCAGCGGAGGCTCTGAGACTGTTTTGAATGTACTGACTGGAGCGTCCTGCAAAAAGCACATGGCAAGGACATTGAGGGGGTCACTCATTGCACTACTGACTACCTGAACTTCTGCATGGGCGTGGTGGTCCCCACTAGAACTGTACGCTGCTTCCCCAACAACAAGCCGTGGATCACCAGTAATGTCAAGGACACCCTGAACAGGAAGAAGAGAGCATTCAAGGATGGTGAAAGAGATTCGCTGAAGCACGTACAGGGGGAACTCAAGGTCCACCTGAGAGAGGCGAAGGAGGACTACAGAAGGAAGGTAGAACAGAAGCTGCAGCATAACAACATGAGGGAGGTCTGGGATGGCATGAAAACCATCACAGGCTGTAAGAAGAAGGGCAGTATCACTTGAAAGGGGGATGCTGGGAGAGCAAACCAGCTAAACCTGTTTTTTAACAGGTTTGATACACCAGCTCCCAAAACCAGCGACAGCCTACTTCATACCCCCATGTCCATCACCTCCCCCAATGTCACCACCGTGTCCATTACCACCTCAGACTGCAGACCACCCACACCCTCCACACACATGGACAGTTCAACACCCCTCCCCATCACCATCACCAAGGATCAGGTGAGCAGAGAGATGAGGAGGCTCCGACCAAGGAAAGCAGAGGGCCCGGACAGAGTGTGTCCAAGGATGCTTAAAGCTTGCTGTGCTGACCTGGGGGAGCCACTCCAGCATGTCTTCAACCTGAGCCTGCAGCTGGGGAGGGTCCCAGTGCTCTGGAAGACTTCACGTCTCATCCCGGTTCCCTAAGAAAAAACACCCCAGGGAGCCGGGTAACTTCAGACCAGTAGCACTGACATCACACATCATGAAGACCTTCGAACGGCTGCTGCTCCATGTCCTCAGACCCCAGGTTCACCATGCACAAGATCCACTGCAGTTTGGATACCAGGAGAAGATGGGCGTGGAGGATGCCATCCTCTATCTGCTCCACAGGGCCTACTCACATCTGGACAAGGAGAGGGGCGCTGTGAGAATATCGTTTTTTGAGTTCTCCAGCGCCTTCGACACCATCCGGCCGCTCCTGTTGAGAGACAAGCTGACAGAAATGAGGGTGTACCCACTCCTGGTGACATGGATTACGGACTACCTCACAGAGAGACCAGAGGTCAGCAGCACCGGAGCACCACAGGGGACTGCTGCAGATGTTCTACCAGTCTGTGGTGGCCAGCGTCCTCTTTTATGCTGTAGTTTGTTGGGGAGGAAGCAGCAAGAAGAGAGACGCTGGTCGACTGGACAGACTGGTAAGGAGAGCTGGCTCAGTAGTGGGCTCAGAGCTGGACTCTCTGGTGAAAGTGGGAGAAAGAAGGACCATGGACAAACTGCTGTCCATACTGGACAACGCCCACCACCCTCTGCACAACACTCATCGGGACGGGCAGAGGAGTGTGTTCAGTGGCAGACTGCTGTCCCAGCCCAGCTCCACCAACAGACTTAAAAACTCTTTTGTCCCACTGGCCATCAGACTGTACAACAGCTCCTAGTCATGGCAGGGAGGACAATAGACAATTAAATAATTTCTACCACCCTCTGCACTCTTTACCTCAATTTTCACTACATCTGTACCGTTTACCTGTTTACCTCCATCTGCACTCCATCTGCACTGTTTACTGTTTTTGCACTGTTTACGGTGGCTACTGTGTTATAAGTTAATTTTATTTTAATATAGGTTTAATGTATGTTTAATGTATGTATGTTTTCGTATGCTACTGGATACTTGAATTTCCCTTGGGATAAATATAGTATATATCTATCTATCTAATACAAGAATAATAAAAACAGTGAATGAGATTATGTAATGAAGGTATACCAGGAATGTGCTCCCATGCAGTCCCAACAGGCATCTCCTCAGTGATGCCGGTGCGCACGTGCACATTGCCTCTGTTGTCCAGTGCCCACAGCATACGGTCATTAGAACTAGTATGAATCTTCACCAGATGAAGCCCAGCAGGCTGCTCAAAGAGAACATGAGAATAAAAGACTGCATAAGGCTGGTGAAATAATAACAGTGTATTCCAAGGGCTAAATAATTCCTTACAGGTCATGGTAGGAACTCTCCAGAAATCATTATAATATGCTGATCTGCTGCTCAAGAAACATTTATTTTTCAGTTGTGCTGCTTAATATTTTTGTGAAAACCGTTTCTTTCAGGAATCTTTGATGAATATAGAAAGTTAAAAAGAACAGCAATTATTTAAAATTGAAATATTTTTTTTAACACTATAAATATCTTTACTGTCACTTTTGATCAATTAAATGCATCTTTGCTGAATACAATTATTCATTTATTTAAAAAAAACTGACCCCAAACTGTAGTGTATTTAAGTAATATACCATTGAATCTGGATGCAAGCTCATGTATAAGTCTACATTACAGTGGGGATTTTGCAGACAAAACTGTCATGTCAAATGCTTGTTTACCTGTTCAGGTGGTTCAATGCAGATCCAGGCAGGGAGCATCATGCTGGGGTTCAAAGGTTGAGTTCCAACCCGAAAATACACCATTCCATTAGCATCACACGCCCAAACATTCTGACTGCCACAAGACAAACTGAGAAACCTCACGTTCCCTGTGAGGGAGCAACAGAGAAAGTAAAAGTCAGATATCGCATGTCAACACGATATTGGCACATGAGAGCATTAATAACTCAAACTATGGGATTCTTCCACCATCCGAAACCTGTATGACTTAGAAATAGCACAAAAAAAACATATGATTGATCATTCATGTCTGTAGGACAAACAACAATGGATGAGTTACACGCCCCTAACCTAAAGTATGGTAAAATATAACAAGATTTTTTAATACAAGTTTCATGTGTTGAAATTCATCAAGCACCTGACTGTACTGGAAACATTTAGCCATCGCAATCCAGGTTAAGCTCTCAACCATACATCACATCTAGCACCATTTCACAATAGTATATGTCAAGGACATCCATGGCCATTTTTCCATACTAAAACTTTGTGTCCAGAAAACAATGTCCTTAAGAGAGCAGCCTACATTCAGTACAGCCTACGTTCATCTAAGACTGTACAGAGGTCTTGTCTGTACACTATGATATGATAGGGAAACCTTGACATGACATTTACACGTAATGAGAGCTTTGTGTTGAGGACTTTGATAGAAAATCTTAACATAATATGTGATACACTGGCACACATTCTTTCACAGCTCATATCATCCATCACACTTTCCATGACAGTATTCATTTCACTGTGTGATTACATATCTATGGATATAAATGATCAAAATGATAATCAAAATGAGAAATTAATACTTTTATTCAGCAAGGAGGACGCATTATATTGATCAAAAGTGATAGTAATAACCTTTATAATGTTACAAAAATGTTTTTTTTAAATAAATGCTGTTCTGAAAAAAAAAAGTATCCTGGTTTCCACAAAAATATTAAACAGCAAAAATGTTTTCAACATTATTTAATAATAAGAAATGTTTCTTGAGCACCAAATCAGCATTAGAATGATTTCTGAAGGATCATGTGACCCCAAACTTTTAAACCGTACAGTATATTATATATATATATATAATATATATATATATATATATATATATATATATATATGTGTGTGTGTGTGTGTGTGTATATATATATGTATATATATATATATATATATATATATATGTATATATATAATATATATATATAAATACATACACACACACACATACATACATACAATACTTTTCAAAATTAAGATAAATCTATTGACACTTTCTTGTTTTCAGAAAAAGTCACAGCTAGAAAAAATGGTTGATTTTGTTATATATAAAATTAGATGAGTGCATTTTTATTTGTAGCTGTTTAAATATAACTGTCATCCAAATGCAAAACTGAAAAACAAAAAAACTTGAGATATACGTTATCTCCTATTGATGTAGTGTTTCACATTCTTTCACTGGCTTAGTATGAAACCCACCTATCTAACGAAATCAGTACAAAAAAACAAAAGCATTATGGGTGCCTGGTGAGCACAATGAATGAAAACAATAGATTGCTTGCATGTCGTCACACCTGTGGCCTTTGGCCGCAAGAGCTCTTTGCACACTGTGCGGATTCATTACCACCAGAACCAGATAAAGCAAAGCTGACGCTTCAGTTCACAGGATGGCCTTTTTCAAAACCATTAGTGTTTTTCTGCTGTAGCATTTAAAGTGTTTTCCTGAAAACGAAAGGACTCATTGAGAACCAATACCACAGGACAAAGTGCACGAGACTAACCTAGAATCTAAAGAACCAGCATTTCATCTAACAAAACAATGTATTAAACCAGCTGAACTCCAATAACTTCCATTGAGTCTCAGTCCGTAAGCCCGAGTCTAAAAGTACTGAAAACATCATGTGCCCAGTCTGTACCCGATCTAAAAATGCTTGTGCATCCAGGACTAGCCCTAGACTCATCTTTCACATTGCCAATGCAATGATGCCCTGACGCAAACAACCCGAGACGGACAGGGCTACAGCTGCTCTATCACATGGCTCTGCCTATTTGTGTCTCTATTCTGTTGTAGCAAATACACACACACGCACACGGCTTACATTGATTGCACTGAAGTGCAAGCAGTGTAATTAAAATATGTCTAATGTGATCAGATTAGACTGCAGCCTGCATTGTCATTTCACATTGAAATGCTGCATTGATTGCATTTGGGAGAGTCTGACATTGTGAACTTGTGTCTTGTTACCAAATTCACTGATTAAAATGTGTGCTTAATGCATTCCTAAAGCCTAATCACTGCAATATTCAATACTGAAGGATTGATCTGTTCCTCTCATGACCTTTGACAGTTAGCTTACAAGCTTTATTACAAAACGTGTTATGCAAGAACCACCTGCTTGAATTAAAAATACAAACACCACCCTTAGCAACAGGCCGTTTGGATACACAAAACCATGGCTTGCTATTCAACCTGCTAGAGGCTCTTCGATTCCAAGAAATGGAAATGAAGATGTGAAAGTGAAACCGAAGTGTGTTTAGAAAGAGTATAGCTTCAGTAGAAGTGGAAGTGGGCTGGTCAGCAGCAGACCAGACATGGTAATCTGAACTAGGAGACGAGGGTCCTTAGCAAGGTATGCCCAACATGCGTCATTCTGTCACACCTGACCACTTGAGACCTTGAGGAGCAACAACATTTGAGCAAATGATCTAAATCATGCGTCCAACACGTCATCATAGGGACGACTAATAAGTGCTATCTAATTCATACCTTAGTGAATACAATACATACTGTATATGCAGCCATGTAAAAAAGAAAGGACACCCTTTAGAATTGTATGGTTTATCAGAACATAAAAATCATCTGGTCATTAGCAGGTTTTAAAATTAGGTAATTACACCGTATAATTATTTATTTAACAAAAATAAAGGCAAAATGAAAAAGCCATAAGTGACAAACTAAGTACACCCTATGATTCAATCGCTTGAAGAGCTTTTAGCAGCAATTCGTTGAAGGAATAATTTTCTGTATGACTTTATCAGTCTCTCATCATTGTTCTGGAGGAATATTAGCCCGCTCTTCTTTACAGCGTTGCTGCGGTTCATTGAGGTTTGTGGGCATTTGTTTATGCACAGCTCTCTTAAAGACTTACCACAGCATTTCAGTCGAGTTGAGGTCTGGACTTTGACTGGGCCAGTGCAACACCTTGATTCTTGTCTTTTTCAGCCATTCTGTTATAGATTTGCTGGTGTGCTTGGGATCATTGTCCTGTTGCATGACCCAATTTTGGCCAAGCTTTAGCTGTCGGACAGATGGCCTCATATTTGACTCTAGAATCCTCTAGTCTAGAGTTCATGGTCGACACAAAGACTGCAAGGTGCCCAGATCCTGTGGCTGCAAAACAAGCCCAAATCATCCCTCCATCAGCGTGATAGACAGTTGGTATGAGGTGTTTGCGCTGATATGCTGTGTTTAGTTTTTGCCTAACTTGGCACTGTGCGTTATGGCCAAACATCTCCACTTTGGTCTCGTCTGTCCAAAGCACATTGTTCCAGAAGTCTTGAGGTTTGTTCAGATGCAACTTTGCAAACCTAAGTCGTGCTGCCATGTTCTTTTTAGAGAGAAGATGATTTCCCCTGGCAACCCCTTCCAAAAATGCCATACTTGTCCCGTCTTTTTCTAATTGTATTGCCATGAACTTTAACATTTAACATGTTAACTGAGGCCTGTAGAGTCACAGGTGTAGTTTTTGGGTGTTTTGCGATTTCTCTGAGCATTGCTCGGTCTGACCTTGGGGTGAATTTGCTGGGACGTCCACTCCACTCCACTGGGACATCCACTGGCAGCTGTCTTGAATGTTTTCCACTTGTGAATAATCTTCCACACAGTAGAATAATGGACTTCAGGTTGTTTGGAAATGGCCTTATAACCCTTCCCAGATTGATGAACAGCAACAATTGCTTCTTTAAAAACATTTTTTCAGACAGTCTTTCCTCCTTGGCATTGTGTTAACACATACCTGAATGCTCCAGACCAGCAAACTGCCAAATCTTCTGCTTTTATAGAGGTGATCACACTTACTGATGATCAATTAATCAAGGACATTTGATTAGCAGCGCCTGACTGCTACTTACACTCTTAATTCCTCCGGTAGCAGTAATGGTGTACTTAGTTTGTCACCCATGGCTTCTCCATTTGGCCTAGCTTTTGTTAAATAATTAAATGGCACGGTGTAATATGTCATGTGTTGTTGTACATCTGAGGTTGTATCTAATTTTAAGACCATTTTTTATTATTATGTCCTGATACATAAAACCATAGAATTCAATAGGGCGTCCTTTCTTTTTCCCATGACCCATACATATATGAAGATGTCAGATGCATCCATCTAAAGTTTTAGTTTAATATTAACATTTTTATCAGGCTCCTATGTATAGCTTTCTACCTATACAAGGCTGGGATTTAGTGAGTTTGAAGTGAAAGTATTTGTTATAGTAGTATACTATGTGCTTATACTATGTGCTTATACTATGTGCGGAGAGCATTTACTCAATATTACCATCTCATTTTTGACAGAAGTGGCTTTTAAAGGCTTTTGCATCGGAGGTCTTCATATATATATATATATATATATATATATATATATATATATATATATATATATATATATACAGTGTATATATAACTTCATGAATATAATATTTAATCAATACATATACAAATATAGTATTTTTTTCTTCATGCAAACTTGCTGCTCTCACATTACAAGAGTTTAAATTTAGTTGAAATGTATAGCTGGCATGTGATCCACTGATAAAACTCTTGTCTATGGAAAGAAAATTCTCTCACCAAGCTGGCTGAGGTCCAACAATGTCCAGTCAATTCCTGTAGAGCAACTGGCTGATAAAGTGCGGATGTGGACACGACCGTAGTGATCTAAACCCCAAAGAGCGTCACGACAGGCAGAGAGCTGCACCATCTCTACATTTGGGGGGAACTGTATGGTAAAGGGCCGCATCTGGAGGTCTTGGTTCCAGATACAGAACAGGTCTTTCCTGCTCTGACCTAACCACAGGAAACTCCCTGTGGAGACACCAGTGAGGTGAACAAATGTTTGAATATACAGATTAATACAGGGGTGTGAATATGAAGACGACAGGATTTCTACATACCCTCTTTGGCTGGAACAGCAGAGGAGAACACAAAGATCCATTTTGTGGCAGAGGCTGTTCCTCTGGGTACAATACCCTTCCAAAATGTCCCTGCATTAAGGTGAACATCACCATAAAATAAATGACATTTTCAAACAAGAACCAATCAAAAGGTCCTCAGTCAATAGGACAGTATATTTCACTTTTAAGACCAAACTCATTGTATCATACCGAGGAGGCTGCCCTTGGCAACGTGGAAGTCGTTGCGCCCAGAAGCAATCCAGACGCCACTGGTGCTGACACTGATGAGGCTAGGCTGGCACTGGGAGTGCTGGGAGAGGAAGGCCACGCGCAGACATTCGGCCACCCGCTCTACCGGAGCTCTAGTGGCTGTGGCGACAGTGTGTGTGGCCTGGATCAAAGTCTGTAAAAGACTGCCCTGATCAAACACCACATAATCTGTGATGCTCACCTAAATGAAAAGATGATGAGAATTAAAAAAAAAAAATCACATTTGTTTAAGGCATTATTTTGATCAATTTGAAACATTTCTTGCAGGAAGCAACACCTTCAGGCTTACATTTTTTAAATAAATTTAACCTTTTGAAATAATTTTTTACACAAAATGTGTGATTCATGTACAGAGAGTGCGTTAAAAACACAGCATACAGTCAAAAAAATCCGACCAGCTCTAGAAGAGGATTTATTGTGCATGTGGATGTGTACCTGCCACCAGTGGTCATCTTCACCCTGGGGTTTTTTGGCCGTGACCCCCGTTCTGAACCATAAGCTGCCACTGGTGTCCAATGCCCAGACTGTGTTATTCTCACCCAGAGCAATACAGATGGGTTCCAGACCTTGGCTCTCACTATGGACATGCATATACAATATCTCAATGTTTACATTTATTTCTACAGCAAAAAAAAAAAGGATAAGGTCAAATCTTGCTTGCAGTGTTTTATGACAGTGGGACAAACTTGCAGGAAAACAACCCATCTAATTCTTGCAATATTTTTGAGATGATAGTATGCTGATTTAGTTATTGTTTTGACATGACTACTGAAACTAAGTTCCGACTCCAAAATCACACCAAGAATCCTGACTTGATTTTTTTGTTTTTTAACCCACTCTAGGGGTTAAAAAAGGTATGCATTCGCCTTGAGAATTTAATTTTTGTTTCTAAATGCAATGACTTTGGTTTTGTCTTTGTTTAACTGAAGAATGTTTTGGCACATCCATGCGAAGGGAAGGTCAAAATGCTCTCCTCTTCGAAAACCATGAACAAAACTATGCAAGGTTAAAGGAAATATGACCCAATTAAATGTGTCAAATATACAGTGCCTTGCGAAAGTATTCGGCCCCCTTGAACTTTCCGACCTTTTGCCACATTTCAGGCTTCAAACATAAAGATATAAAACTGTAATTTTTTGTGAAGAATCAACAACAAGTGGGACACAATCATGAAGTGGAACGAAATTTATTGGATATTTCAAACTTTTTTAACAAATAAAAAAAATGAAAAATTGGGCGTGCAAAATTATTCGGCCCCCTTAAGTTAATACTTTGTAGCGCCACCTTTTGCTGCAATTACAGCTGTAAGTCGCTTGGGGTATGTCTCTATCAGTTTTGCACATCGAGAGACTGAAATTTTTGCCCATTCCTCCTTGCAAAACAGCTCGAGCTCAGTGAGGTTGGATGGAGAGCGTTTGTGAACAGCAGTTTTCAGTTCTTTCCACAGATTCTCGATTGGATTCAGGTCTGGACTTTGACTTGGCCATTCTAACACCTGGATATGTTTATTTGTGAACCATTCCATTGTAGATTTTGCTTTGTTTTGGATCATTGTCTTGTTGGAAGACAAATCTCCGTCCCAGTCTCAGGTCTTTTGCAGACTCCATCAGGTTTTCTTCCAGAATGGTCCTGTATTTGGCTCCATCCATCTTCCCATCAATTTTAACCATCTTCCCTGTCCCTGCTGAAGAAAAGCAGGCCCAAACCATGATGCTGCCACCACCATGTTTGACAGTGGGGATGGTGTGTTCAGGGTGATGAGCTGTGTTTCTTTTACGCCAAACATAACGTTTTGCATTGTTGCCAAAAAGTTCCATTTTGGTTTCATCTGACCAGAGCACCTTCTTCCACATGTTTGGTGTGTCTCCCAGGTGGCTTGTGGCAAACTTTAGACGACACTTTTTATGGATATCTTTAAGAAATGGCTTTCTTCTTGCCACTCTTCCATAAAGGCCAGATTTGTGTATACGACTGATTGTTGTCCTATGGACAGAGTCTCCCACCTCAGCTGTAGATCTCTGCAGTTCATCCAGAGTGATCATGGGCCTCTTGGCTGCATCTCTGATCAGTCTTCTCCTTGTATGAGCTGAAAGTTTAGAGGGACGGCCGGGTCATGGTAGATTTGCAGTGGTCTGATACTCCTTCCATTTCAATATTATCGCTTGCACAGTGCTCCTTGGGATGTTTAAAGCTTGGGAAATCTTTCTGTATCCAAATCCAGCTTTAAACGTCTCCACAACCGTATCTCGGACCTGCCTGGTGTGTTCCTTGTTCTTCATGATGCTCTCTGTGCTTTAAATGTACCTCTGAGACTATCACAGAGCAGGTGCATTTATACGGAGACTTGATTACACACAGGTGGATTCTATTTATCATCATTTGTAATTTAGATAAACATTCGATCATTCAGAGATCCTCACTGAACTTCTGGAGAGAGTTTGCTGCACTGAAAATAAAGAGGCTGAATAATTTTGCACGCCCAATTTTTCAGTTTTTTATTTGTTAAAAAAGTTTGAAATTTCCAATAAATTTCATTCCACTTCATGATTGTGTCCCACTTGATGTTGATTATTCACAAAAAAATTACATTGTTTTATATCTTTATGTTTGAAGCCTGAAATGTGGCAAAAGGTCGAAAAGTTCAAGGGGGCCAAATACTTTCGCAAGGCACTGTACATTTAAAAAGCATTTTATATACATTCAAATATACATTTAAAAAGCATTTTAATACATTTCTACTCAAATTATGAAATATAAAAGAAACATTTTTGTTTACTTATTCAATAGCTACAGTATGCTGTCCACTTTATTTTTTAATGAAAGAGTGACTACTTGTGACTCGAATGTCCAAGGCTTCCAGTGTCATCCACTTCCAGTTAGTTCAGCTCTACAAAAATAAGTCAAATAAACTTTGTATGTCTCCACACATACAGCAGAATGGACGGAAGAAACTTTCATATTCCTAACCAATTTAAAGAAGTAATCTAACTATACATATATTTTACCTAAATACTTTAAATATCTACTTTTGTTATCATAATCATAAACATTTTCGTAGTGAAAATAGTTTTACCTTTTACTGCAGTTTTATTGTTCTGGTTATTTATGGCTAATGAATTGAAAGTCTCGTTCACAGAAAATAGCTTACTTCTATGTTGCAAAATAAGGTGGACATAGCTTTGATATTGCAGTATCTGGCAACGGTGGTGCTGAAGTAAAACCAGTCGAAAACCAGTGCTTCATCTATTCACTATAGTGAATTTGCTATCTGCTAACAGAAAAACACGCTGACAAACATACCTGACGGTGTCATACTTCCAGTGTTCTCCCTCCGCACAGTAGCTGCTGAGACCCTCTCTGTAAAACACGCCCCTCTGCTCGCTCAGTGCCCACACCACACTGCCCCGTGCTGCCATCTGTGCCATTGGGCATGGACAGTCCACCTTCACTGACCGCGCACATGGCCTGTCCACACTCAGCCCTGAAAACACACATAGAGCAACAGTACAATTCTAGCTGCTTTATGCATATTTTCATGGTTAAAATTTCCAATGAAACCAGAAACAGCTACTAGTGTGTTTATAGCAAAATGTTCAGAAGACTGTAGCTAATGACCTCTACTGAACTGGTAAGGGTGGTGAAGGAATGATAAGGAGCTTTAAGGTAACTGAGTCCAGTTGATTATGCTCTTCATTATTGCATAATCCCAAAGCACAGCCCAGCTCAAAGTTATATTCCTTTAGAGCATGTGAATATGTGACAAAATAAAACACTTAGAATAACAAAGCAAAAAAAACAAACATGTGATTTGACTATTGTTTTTGTAATTGGTTTCAAAGGAATAGTGCCATCACACCCATACATTTTCACGAACAGATGTTGTGCTTGCTATTTTCTATTAAATTAAACTGTTGTATAAATCAGACTTCGCCAGTTTTGTTTTTTTTACACATAAAGTCATATGGACCACTTTTATGATGGTTTTACGGTGCTTTTGCATCCTTTTATCATAAAATACTGATTATTTATGGAACTAACTGCATAATAAAAAAATACTTTTGCATTTCACAATTTGTGTCCCATGGGAGAATTAAAGTCACATGAGTTTGGAACGCCATGAAGGTGTGCATGAAGAGTAAATAATGACCATTTTAATTTTTTCGGTGAAATGTCCCAAACATACATACAGCACTCTCTAGTGGTCAAACAGTAAAATAACAGGTAGCAGATTTCTATCTTTGGTTCTCTCTGGTCTTCTTTGGTGATGAGAGTACTTTCTTTGAAGTTAAAATACTTTCTTCGATCCCATCTGAATATACAGAGACTATAAGACACTTGTTAGTTTCCCAAGGAAGTGTAAACACTTGCTCTTGTGGAGCTATCAAAACATTGCTCTGTTTAATTGAGTTGCTCTGTTTAACTAATGAGTTTGGGATGGGACTATCTGTTTATCTAACCAGTAGAGGTGTTCAGGAAAACTATTTGAAAATAATCATTTTTGCAATTCTGTTTGGTGACCGCAACAGTGAGTAATTTTTTATACAAGTAGTATGAATTAACGTCAATACAGATTACTCAATTACAAACTGTATAGAGTCATTAAGCAGAATATGTTATTGTAATGCGAAGTTAGTATGCTGTGTTTATTCTGTCACACCTGTCTGTAGGTACAGGTCTCCATTAGTCCGAATGATCCAGGCTGTGTCATCACTAAGTGCCACAAATGCCGTGTCATCCAGGGCTTTGTACCAGTGTCTCTTTCCCTTGATGGTGACTTTCCCGCAAGCGTAAGCAGTCATGGTCTTCTGCTCCACCTTCCACAGCAATGAGCCTGAGATAACACATCAGCGAGATCAGACCAAAACTGTACACTAACTTTTCTTTTTCTCTTTTCCCCAAAAAATGAATAAAGTATTCGTTTTTGAAAATGGGCTGTATATAAATACCTACAGTACCTACAGTAGAGTTCAATTTGCACATGCTTACATTACTACAGTAATACCACACTGAAATATATTCCAAGTCTAAAATATTAAATAATATCAAAACAATTAGATGTAACTGAATGTCATTACCATATACTAAAGGACAATGGACCATGTAACATAAAATGTAACATGTAACATGCAATTCTAAAAAGTAGAGAGCTGTCATTCTTGTTTTTTAAAGAAACTTTACAAATGAAAACACTGTATAATGCTAGCTGCTGTTAGTGTTGTTTAGCACATTGCTTTATGATTGACAAACTGTGCTCGTAGGGTGACAACCTTTGCTACTGTAATATGCCAATTTGCTGCTCAAGAAATCTTTCTGATTTTTAACAATGTTGAAAACAATTGTCCTGCTTAATAGTTTTGACATTTTTTCAGAATTCTTTGATGAAAAGAAAGTTCAAAATAATAGAACATTTGAAATCTTCTGTGACATTATACATTACTGTCAATGAATGCATCATTGTTGTATAAATTCCTTAACCTTTAACCCTAAACCTTTGAATGGTAGTGTCCATTTAATATTAAGAGCAATACTGGATTAAAATATTTTTTCCAGGACTAGACTTAGTCCAGAACTCCATAAACTAATATTTGTTTAAACAGGTGTATGCTTATTTAATAACAAACTGAATCTAAGCCCCTTACCTGATGGGGACAGAGCCACCTGATGGACATTTTCCTCAAACTTCTGCCAGCTCAAGCTACCGTTAAGAAGGCTACTACAGAAAAGGGCTCCTTTGAAGTCCAGACACCAGATAAACCTGTCCGTCACTACTAGACTGAGGATGTTACAGCCAGGCCCACTGTAACCCATCCAACTTTCAGCCAACTTCAATCAAAGAGAAATACATACAGAAAGAGATTTAAATAGATAGACACAGAATACATGACATCAGTATAATTGAATATGGTGATTCACAAACATGGTGAATCTTACTGACCCCAAACTTTTGAACGGTAGTGTATATTACACAATTATATCAATGAAATAAGTAACTGTATTCTGATCTATTAGTTGGTTAGCTCTCTAACCTGATCAGCTTTGAGGAGCTGCGTCTCTTCATCCTCTCTCTGTTTAGCAGATGAGCTCTGCAGACTCAGAGCGTTTAGTCCGTCCCCCAGACTAGCACTGGATGGCACTCCGTGTGCATAGATGTCCTCCTCATCACTAGATGGCGTTGGCTCAGGTTCCGGGGAGTAACCCAGTGGTCTAATGGGATCATAAGATAAGTCCAAATTAAAGTCCCCATGTAAACCGTTTTTAAAATCTTGCTCTGAATCCTCCAGGGCGTCATTGCCCTCCTTCACATATTCCTTAATGACATCCTGCTCATCAGCTGCCTGCATGTACGAGAAGGTGCATTCTAGCAGCATGTCCACGTCAGGCGTAGCTGCTGTTTGCTTGTTTTCTGCAAACACATTATCACTGTACACCTGACACTCCATGTCTTGTAGTGACAGTGATGTAGGGCAAGACAGCAAGGTCTCTGCTGTTTGGTTAACTGGATCCTGTCGAGTCTCTGGACTCTGTAAGGGTTCTGATGGGCTCTGATTGGGGATAGCATCAGAACTGTGGAATTCTCCGCAGACGGAACCGTCCTGGTCGGGTGAGCAGGTGCTGTGCAGGTCGAGGCTGCTGCAGAGGAGGCTGGTGTGGTCAGAAGGAGGCTCGCTCATGGGTGTGTTTAGAAAGTCACTGCCGGCACCGTCCTGGCTGCAAATGCTCTCCGACCAGCTGCTGCGCTCGTTGACACGATTCCCACTATCTACAGTTTTACAAGAATATATGGAGTACGTCAGTGGATCAAATTCTTAAATCACATCACACCACATCATGTGATATTAATCCTCTTACCTTGCCGTCTCCTCTTGCCTTTCTTCTTCAGCTTGACGGCCTTGACCACCAGTTCCTGTTGGAAGTCTTCTTGGGTGATGGCGCTGTATCTGCTGGAGGAGAGCTCTGAGGTGGAAGCCTCTGTGGTGGTGAGCATGCCCTGTGCGCTCTCCCATGAGGTGATGGAGCTGCTGCGGCTGCAGGACTCCACTGTACCCAAACTGGCCCGCTGCTGCTCCAAGTCCTCTGCCACCTCCAGAGCCTCAACCGCATGACTGAATCCCTCAAAATGCTGCTCCTCCTGCACCTCCTCGGACTCCTCAACCCCATCATGTACCTCCGCTGAGCTGGGATTGGCTTGAGTCTGCTGCTCTGTAATGATGGGCATGGTCCTGATTGGCTGAGCGGTTTCCACAGCACCATTAGCAGGCAGCAAAATGGTGGGTGTGGAAAGAGGAGATGTAAAACGGTAGGAGTGGTCTAATACTGAGAGGAGGGGAAAAAAAAGCAAAGATAGGTAAGATAGAGTGACCCCAAAAGCATTATTGACACTTTCTGTTTGTCAAAAGTATTGGAACATGTTCATAGGACACCTGTGTAAACTCACACTTAATACACACGATGTACCTAATATTATTGACAGAGGAATGGCAGCTATGCTTATATTAATCTTTCTGTCTCATACTTATCCCAAGATTAACGTAGTCAGCCGAATCTGGTCCGTTTCCAGACCAGATGCTGGACCTGCACCCAGAGACAACAACAACAACGCAGCCCTTAAATGCCAGCAAAGACCACGGCAATTAGACGACCCCAAGGGACAGATCCCCTGCGAAGACCTCGCCACAGTCACCTATGCCTAGCAACGAACAGGTCATGCCAGGACCTGCTAGGACCGCAATGGAGATTCATCGTGCTTACAGTCATTCATTCGTCCACTACTGGCTAAATGGCAGCTCTGCTGGACATACTATAAGTTCTCCTCCCACCAAATGTCTGCATTGACATCTAGATCTTCAAGCAGAAGGATCTGGATAAATAATTTTGAATGATATCAATCCACAATTCTTGAGATCCAACCTGGAATAAATCACACCCTGGTTGTTCATTTGGAACATTTCATTTTCATAGGACACCTGTGTAAACTTAAGGGATCTCACACTAAATACACATTATGTACTTAATAGATCGAATAGAAAACTGAACCTGGTTTCTCCCAAGGTTTTTTTCTCTCCATTTCTGTCACCTGATGTAGTTTGGGTTCCTTGCCACTGTTGCCTTTGGCACACTTAGTTGGGGTTTAAAAGACACTTAATACTTAGTAATATTATCAATTTGACTGCACTGATACCATCTATACTGTTTTCAGCAGTGCTGCTTATAGCTGAATTAAACTCATTTCATAATTGATCAATTTTACTAATTTATTGAACTGATTTGAGTCAACACTGAATAATGGCAATAAATAATGCCACTATTGTCTGATGTAGAGCTGCTTTACAGCAGAATTTGAATCATCTCGCGGTCAAAAGTTGTCAGTTCTGTGACATAATTTCTTTGAAAATGCTACTTGGTTTTAAACTTTGCTATCTCATGCAATAATAACCATCTATTTTTTTAGTGTGATTTCAGTGTCCAAAAACACCACTGGTATTTTTGTGGCCACTGGTGGATAAAAGTAATTTTTGGTAAGAAAGTACCGGTACACTACCTTCAATTTAGGGTCAATAAGTTGTTGTTGTTGTTTTTTTGAAGAAGAACAAGAAAAAAATACTTTTATTCAGCAAAGATACATTAAATCCATAAAAAGTGACAGTAGAGACACTTACTGTATAATGTTACAAAAGATTTATATTTCAAATAAATGCTGTTCTTTTGAACTTTCTATAAATCAAAGATTCCTGAAAGAAATGGTTTCAACAAAAATATTAAGCAGTACAAGTACAACTTTTTTTTTAAAATTGATAACATTGAACATCGAAAAGAATAAGAAATGTTTCTTTAATAAATTACATTTTAAAATATATTAAAATAGAAAAGTTTTTTTTTTTTAGGTATTTTAAACTGTAATAATATTTCAAAATAGTACTGTTTTTACTGTAATTTAGATCAAATAAATGCAGTCTCGGTTAGCATAAGAGATTGTTTCAAAAACATTACAACTATTGACCCCCAAATTTGGAATGGTAGTGTATCTGCTAAGAACTTAAATATCATCTATTTGTTACACATTAACAACCACAACTCATGAAGCTACTATTCATACCAGTATGAATTCACTCAAAAAAAAAAAAAAACATTATCAGAGTGCCAAGGGCACAAGAAGCTTTTTCCTATCCCTTAATATCGGAATACTGCTGATGGAACAAAGTGCACGACTAAAACTGCCATTATGGCACCAGTACTGCAACTCACAGTTGGAAACCAATCCCTCAGGGCAATTTGAGATCCGCAAAATGTCCCGATCTCCTTTCAGAATGAAGATTTCATTCTCAGTACACGACACAGACACTATATCTCCACTGCTTTCCAATCCTCCAATGATGACCTTAATGAGCAAATGAAATAAGTGAGAAACAACAGTACAAATTATGTTTGCATTGGCAACATATCAATTATGGATATCATTTAAATCCAAAGTGTGCATTCATACCTGATTGGTACAGTCCACAACATAAACACTATATTCGTTCCAGCTGAGGACCCAGCCCTCCTTCAGGAAGCAGCTGACCATTCCTAACTGTCTTTCTGAAGGTCTGTAGCCACCCGTGGGGCCTGAACGTGGGAACAGCTCAAACTGAGGTACATCCTGATTAAAAAGGGGCTTTAGGACATGAGTCTCCCCGACACGTCCTCGCACATCAGTCCTCCAGAGACGCAACCCTGGCCTGGCTGCGTAAACCACCAGATCGCTCTGCTTGCAAAGAGCTGGCTGGAAGCAAGCACCAAACTTGCCATTGCTGTAAAAACAAGCCAGATATTAAGAATTAAGCAACCCTGATAATGATAGAGCACTTTCAGGCAAAGATGGATTTAAGATGTCGTACCTTTTACGTGGTTTAGTGCCCAGCTGCTGATGCGACTGCTCTTGAGTGTAGAAGAGCATTGAGCGCTGACAGGACGAAACCAGAAGTACTTTCTGACTATATTCCAACTGAACTATTGCTGAAGTCTCTTCGAAGAGGACCACTGGATTACACACTCCCTAAAAGACCAATGCATACACACACACACACACACACACACACACACAAATTAAGCCATTAGACAGTAAAACTAATCCGATTTTAGACCGACAGATTTCTATTGTCTAACTGTAAATATCTGAAAAAGCTTACTTGGTCCAAGTCCACAGCAGAGTAGACCACCTTCCCTTTATCATCACCAGAAAAGAGCTTCATGCCATTAGCACTCCAGGCTAATGCCGTAATTGTGCTTTTGTGTAAGCCCACCACATCAAACCTTCTTAGCTACAGCAAGATGACAAGAATGTGACTAATTTACTAATAAGATTCATTCATCAAAAATTAGATTATGAATTAGACAAATAGTCTATACGTTTTCCTTATAGTAGGGACAAAAAACAGCTACTTTAAACAGACCTAAACTAATGTTATGTAATAATAGAAAAAATGCTATATTAAATAGTCAACCCTTGCTACTCCAATTAAGTATGTATTATCATGAAAAGAACAACAAAAAATATTAAACCTAACCACTAATTCAATGAAATCCTTGCTACTTGAATGCTGTAATCAGAGATGAAACTGTACCTGTTTATTTCTGCCAGGCAATGGTGACACAAGCTGAAAGAAAGCAACCCGGCCTGATGCCGTTCCAACAGCCACAAGATCATCGAAACAACTCAGCAACTTCACTGCAGTAATGGCCTCACATTTGCCCTATTAAAACATAAGAAGCAGAAAATAGTACCTAACCAGATCAGATCCACGGTGAGTGCTGCAGAAGAGACAGAGAGAGAGAGGAAGCACTAAGCAGACTTACCTCTAAATTGTATTTGTTCATCTGGCTCACTCTCCTGCAGTAAAGGTACAGCATGCCAATGCTGCTGCCAATGGCTATATAATCATTGTTGCTGTCCAGTGCGGTCAAGTAGACCAGTACTGAACGGAAACCTTTCTGGACTTTAGCAGGGATAGCATTGAGAAGGTAGTAGAGTGGGCAGAACTCCTTCAAGGGCAGCGGTGCTGGATGGTTGGCCATGATCACCCAGTGAATCTGTGCTCCCACTCCTGCTGAAGTCTGAGCAAAAAAAGGGCCACACATTTCCAAGTACAAGATTATAAAAGGGTTGTGCGTTGCTGATTACGTTGTTACTGTGCAGCTTTTTACCTTTATTGTTTATTTCAATTAATTACGTGGGCAGTCAGAAATTCACAGCTAGTCATTGATCTATCTAACACAACAAGTGACTCGTGCAGCAGTATTAAACGCATCCGAACATCTGTATGAACTAAGTAGTGAGCACACCCACAAGCAAACATTGACCACTTTAACCACGCCTCAAATACACAACACAAGAGAACATCCTTCCCTATTTTCCAACATAATTGAGGCTTCATCGAGTTAAACACGGTTATACAGAACAGTTAGCGTTTTATTTGTGGCCTATGCACTACTCTGAATATCAAAGACTAAAAACACAAAAACAGTCGCTTATAGTTAACGTTAGCTGTACAAGGTGGGTAACGTTAGGTTTTCTAGTTAGCGTACTCTATGCTGTAAAATAATTACATGAGCGTTTCAGTTTATACAAAACTTACCACCGGAAAAAGTTCACATTAATTCTGAACCGTAAACGTTTTTATAGTTTGGATGAGGGCGATCTGTTGACATTTCTACTGCTTTGACAGATAGCTCTTGTGTCTTCTTCGTTATGTTTTGGATCGAAACAGAAAAGTGACGCCAGCGACACCTACAGCAGCGGAAGTGAAACTCACGTCTTTTAAATGCCTCTCTTCTCATGTTTTGTTTACACATGTTTTGTTTAGGGTTGTGGCTTTTAAAAATGAACATTTCAATCCTTAAAGCAGCTGAATGCCTTAAAGTGCTCTTAAATTAGGCTACTTGGAATGGGCTAAAATTCCAAAATGATTAGGCTTAATTTAATTAATGTTGTAGTTTGCTTGTCTACAGTTTGGATTTCTTTTTAAATATTTAATTCAATATTTAAGTTTATTTTGCTTGAGCTTAGCAATGTCAATGTATGTTTTGTTATTGGAAGAGGTTTAATAAAAGTTAAAAACAAATCCTCTTTTCTCTTGGAATTATTTAATCATGCTGTCCTATTTTTAAACCAAAAATATTCTAACTTGGCATGGATTGAAACCAATGAGATGGACATTATGCACAGATAATGAAATAGGCCTTATGATACTGTCAGTGAAGGGGCATCAGCAGAACTGACAGGCTATTTCATTAGCTCTGATATGCACTCAAATTAACTAGGCCATAGAAAAAGACAACCAGGGAGACAGTGTTGGATCTGAAATTAAACAAATAGTACAATTACAGACTACATATATACCATAGTCAGCCTCTAGTTTCTTCAAACTATTCTTCATCAAAAGGTCTGATGTACTCTTCAGCATTATAATATACAGAACCCCACATCTGTTAATCAACTCTACTGGCACAAACATAACAGGACAGGATCAATGCTTTTTCCAATCAGTATTCAGTCACAGCATGATCATCTATAGATGGTATACCATCATAATGTTGTTACGTACTGTATGCTAGGCCTTTAAAAATGAATAAGAATGATTATCGATAAACAGTTTAAAAAAATTAAGAGACACTGCAAAATTAGCAGTTTCTCTGGATTTTTTAATAATTTATTTTTATGTATGTATCTGTTTGAGTAAAATGAACATTTTTGATTTATTATACAAAATACTGACAACATTTCTTCCAGATTTTAAATAAAAAATATTGTAATTTAGAGCATTTATTTGCAGAAAATGAAAACTGGTCAAAATAACGAAAAAAGATGGCATGTTTTCAGATCTCGAATAATTCAAAAGAAAACAAGTTTATATTCCTTTTTTAAAAACACAATGCTAATGTTTTAACTTAGGAAGAGTTCAGAAATCAATATTTGGTGGAATTACCCTGCAAGGGTGCTATATATTCATACAGTGGTTCAGGCTGCAGGACTGCCAAATTACTAACGTTATCAGCAAGATTATAAAACTTTGGATCGCTTTTCTATTACCCATACTACTTATACCAATGGCGGAAATAAGCACAGTTATAATAGCAAAATATGTGAGAGCGTTGTTATACTGTGACGATATTGAATTGCAACTAGTTTGCACAACATTTGTAATTGAAAGGGTTTAATGACAATATCTGATCAATGGTTAAACTTAAAATTGTTAAAAAATTTATATATGAGATGATAAAAACGTATTAATCGTACCAGCATATATGTAAAATGTTACCCGAGAGATAGATAGAAAGAGAGAGTGAGAGAGAGAAAGTGAGAGAGAAAGTGTGAGAGAGAGACAAAGTGGAGGCAAAAAAAGAGTGCCCCAAGAAAGGGACCTAAAAGGAAAAGAAGAGCCAGAGCAAAGAAGAGCCCAGCAAAAAAGAAGCGCCCAGAGCAACAGTTACAATCTTCTTTCATCCCTTCCGTGACCATGACTGAAACCCAAATGTGAGACATTCAAACTGACCAATCAGATAATTACAACTTCCCCCACCCGTACTTAAAGGTGTGTAATTAGACCCCTGATGTTCACACATCTTGGCCCAAATGTCTCAATCACTATCAACACCTTTTTTTGTCTTTAGGAATTCCAAATGGCCCTTGTGGTAAGAGGGGGTTGAAGCAGTAAAGCAAATTTCTTTGTTTATTTTCCAATATCTTTGATTATTTTCAATTTTACAACCCTGATTTGCAATCACAGCTTTCATGCGTCTTGGCATGCTCCCTGTTGGGCGACTTCCTGCCGAAAAAAATTCAAGCAGCTTGGCTTTATTTAATGGCTGGTGACCCTCTTGCTTACATTCGAGGTTTTCAGTAGGGTTCAAGTCTGGGGATTGTGATGGCCATGACAGGGTGTTAAACTGGTGGTCCTCCTTAATTGGCCTGGCTGTGTGGATTGGAGCATTGTCATGCAGGGAAAAAACACCGGACATTGTCAGAGCAGAATGAAGCATGTTTTCTTTTGGATAATCTTGTACATGGCTTGAGTTATGCATCCTTCGCAAAGAAGTATCTGCCCGATTCTAACCTTACTGAAAAACCACCAGATCACCAATACTCCACCAAATTACACAGTGGGTGCAAGAGACTTGTAAGGTCTCTTTCGAAACATTAGAGGACAATGTGTTGGGCAAAGCTGAAAACGGCTCATCAGAGAAGATCAGAATCAGGCAGATCTGTCTTTGTGCATGTACAAAGTTATCCTGGAAGAAAACATGGTTCCTTCTGCTCTAAAAATGTTCCCGCAGGACAATGCTTCAATCCACACAGGCAGAAGGTGTGAATGGAGAACCACCAGATCAAGACCCTGTCATGGCCATCACAATCTCCAGAACTGGACCCCATGAAAACCTCTGGAGTGTAAGCAAGATGGTCACCAGCCATTAAATAAAGCCAAGCTGCTTGAATGTTTTCGGCTGGAGTGGCATAAAGTCGCTCAACAGGGAGCATGCCAAGACGCATGAAAGCTGTGATTGGAAATCAGGGTTATTCCACCAAAATTGATTTCTGAACTCTTCCTAAGTTAAAACATCAGTAATGTTTTTTTTTTAAATGAATAGAAACTTGTTTTATTTTGCATTTATTCGAGGTCTGAAAACATGGCATATTTTGTCATTATTTTGACCAGTTGTCATTTTCTGCAAATGCTCTAAATTACAATTATTTTATTTGAATTTTGGAAGAAAATTTGTCAGTAGTTCAGAATAAATCAAAAATGTTTTAATTTTACTCAAACAGATATAAATAATAAATCCAGAGAAACTGCAAATTTTGCAATGGTTTCTTAATTCAACACCCCAGAGCTGTATTATTAAATCACTCCATTTACTCCAACAGTTATACATTAAGATTAATACAAAATCGAGTGATGGGGAAAAATGTGATTTATTGTAAAATTAATATTTTTGAAGTCAGTTGTTTCTGCTCAAAGAGATTTTTTTCGTAATTTATGCATTTTTTAGTTCTTAGAAACAACCTTTTTACATATCTGACATACATTTATTTTATCATTAGGCTTTTTAAACCAAATATTTAGCTGTCTGACGAGCAACAAAATTATTTGCAATGTTAGTCTACATGATGTACTGTAGTTTTTTTTTTTTACCATAAATGAGAGTGTCGCACTGGCGGCGGCGCATCATCATCACACGGCACCGGCGCTCGTGGATGAGGGACCACAGACAGACATTCTGCTCAGCATCCTTATAACCATCAACACTGAGCACTGGATTTTACCGAGACTTTACATGGAGCTGGACATCACACTGGTAATATTGCAGTTATTACTTATATAGATGGTTTCAAGTCATTTATCGTTTGTGTAGCTTTACTTCGCTCGACGGTAAAGCATTAATTAGTATATAGCCTACGGTAAAAGGTAACATGTTTTAAAACGGCCTCGATCACGTCCGTGATGCTGATGAGTTCATAATAATTAATTCTCTCAGCATCGCCCATTTTGTCGTTTACTCGCATAACATGTAAACACGAGGTTTAATAAACACGTTTTGCGTGTTTACTCTGCAGGCAATTAGGCTACCGCAGATTTATTCATTTGAGATTTGTTTATAAGGAACAGGGGTCAGTGGGTTGTGTCTCAAACCTAGTAAGCTGCCGGTCTAGACAGCATTTTGCATGCAGCAAGATTTTTTTCAGCTGTCCTGTACCGCAACCTATGATGCCCAAAAATGTTGTACACGCCTATGCTCAAAATGTTGTAGGCAGCTCGTACACAGAGATTTACCCTTAAATGTTTTTTAGTAATATACAGTGTTGTAAGGGGGTTCCCTGCAAATGCCTGGGTCAGGTAGACTAAAATATGCTAGATTTTTTTTTTTTTAAATATATATTTACTAAATCTTATTTTCATAAAATTAAAAGAAAAGTTAAAATAAAATGAAATGAAAATACAATAAAATAAAAAAAAAAATTTTTAAGAAACAAAACATTGGAGTCATAAAGTGCTGGGAAATATCAGTAAACTAATTCTATGTTTAATTTTCAATTCAATTAATTTTATGTTCCTGCCCTTTTAAGGGTTAAACAAGGATTGAGAATATCAGCGCTCTGTCTGTTATTGCATTATTGGAACAGCATCCTGTTTACACTAATATTATGGATGAAAACAGTTGACTGACCTTTTCGTCACTTCTATTTGGGTTATTCCTTTATGCATATATTACGAAACATAAAAAGTTGCGTAAGGCAATTGTCATGAGCCTGTGGATGTGATGTTTGGAAAAAGAGACCGATAGAT
Organism: Phoxinus phoxinus; assembly: GCF_949152265.1. Taxonomy (NCBI): domain Eukaryota; kingdom Metazoa; phylum Chordata; class Actinopteri; order Cypriniformes; family Leuciscidae; genus Phoxinus; species Phoxinus phoxinus. The sequence continues at coordinate 24,124,535 of NC_136888.1, forward strand.
TTTGCCCTGAGGCTGAGGGAGAGAGTGATGCTGACAAGTGATGCTATTGGTATTGGCATACTCATCTTCATTCTTGATCCAGATGCTAGAACCATTGTAAAATATGTTTAGATGTGGAAACATGTTTCATTCAAGTCACAAATATAAGACTCAATCAACCAGAATCCATTAGGAAACACCATCAGAAGTGATTATTAAGGGTAAGGTCAAATAAAAATAGCAAATAGCCTACCATGCAATATTATTAACATGACATATAGCCTAGAGTGAATAGGCATGTGTACAAATATCTCTTCAATTCCAGTTTCAGCCTTTGATATCAACAACAAACGATATAGCAAGCTTTTCTCTGCACTTTTTTTTTACCCATCAAAACAAACCTGGAAACCTCACATCCACTATAATAATAGTTTTCCAAAGTATGGATTATTTATTGAAAACAATTTTTACAAACATCTTTTGTTACAAAACTTTGTGTAGCCTATTCTTTCCATCTAAATATTTTCGAGCTTTTACCCCCTTTTTTCCTCTCAGAGATTAAACCAAAGCTGTTATAGACTCAAAATCATTCTATAGAAATCATACTGAGTTTGTATTGACTCATTTTATCACTATAAATAAATGTCTAGAAATAAAAAAATTTAATAAAATTTGGATATTCATTTACAGATGCATTTTCTCGAAAGTTAAGTAATATATATGACAATCGTTGTGATGTGACCTTGTTTCTAATAAAGGGAGAGCACAGCCGGCAGGATTAATGCAACATGCGCTTAAATGAAGATTATTTTCATAATTACTAATGCACAGCACTCTAATCTGAAAGCTTAAGATGTTGGTAAACACTTCGAGTTTAACACCCTCGCAGTTGCTAAGGTCAAGAGGTTATACTATATGAAATGGCAGATTTAAAAGACTTGAGTCTGGAGTCTGATTATTGTCTGTTATGGTTCCATAATGTAAACTCAGGTAGTAGATATTTCACAAGAAACAAATGCCTTTGACCTTTTCCACTGAGGTTATTATGTTTCAGGCCTCTCATCGATTTAATGTAATTATAGGACATTCGATTGCATGGGATCGGGATGGGAGTAATGTGAAATTGTTACAAATCATTTTGCTTCTAGAGATTCAGCCAAGATTATGGATTTTCGGTCTATGTCGGTTTTGGAGTTGTCAGTTACTGATGGGGTGAACCACATCTGTGAAGGTTAAGTGAATTTTAGATAGATAATTTATAGACTATAGGCTAACTTAAATCATAAGCTGGTAATGCAATGTACATAATAAATTAATTTAAGTAGAAGCTCTCATTGCTTATGAAAGAGGCTTTTTATGCAGTAGCATTTGCATTTGTTCTGCATCTCTCTTTTAAAATTAAAAATAAACACTGTCAGTCACATTCTGCCATAGAGGTCAGTCATAGTGTCGAGTCAGCCTTCTGTGTGCTGGTCAGCATCTCTCTATACGCTGCTACGCTACCACCTCCATCCATCTGCTTCCCGGGTACATGGTTATTTGGACCTACAATTATCTCATTCCACTGAAAATCTATATAGAGAATTGATCAATTAATGTCATAAATAAAAATTAACACATTGATTTTTGGGGTACGTAGCATGCACTAGTGGCAAAATTAAACATTTCACCTTTCGTCGCTGTCTGGCAGAAACCTGGTATCTTAAAAAAACGCTACTTTTCAGGAAATTAAAATAAAATAACTATATAAGTCAAGCTCAAATGGAGTTATGAGGGGTTTTTTTACCAGCGAATTCCAAGATAATTTTGGACATACGTGTTTTGTCCTTCATTAGAACAGCCGCATCTGAGGCAGTAAGTACAGCGCATTAAGTTTTCATCAACTTAAAGTTTATAAAGTTTACTGTGGCTATGTGGGCACTCAGCTTTTTTTTGTAATTTAGCCAAAATCTCATGTTATTAAATGATTAGTGCCAAACACAGGCTACTTAAGACAGTATTGGCTATGACTCAATGACAAATGCTAGACTAAGACACTCTTCTCCTTACCTACAGTAAAATATAGGCCTACACAAAACATTAGCATTTAGAATATTCTGGTAATTTGGTTGCTTACAATCCTGGAATCTGGGGGGGGAAATTGTAAACACTATTCGGTTATACGATGCTATTAGTATTTAGTATGATGTTATTTCGGAATGTCTTGAAAAGCAGAAAGTATTAATGGACTATGAGCAACAATAAGTTAAAGGGAGGCAACATCCTGGCTGTAGATCTAAGACCCCCATTAACACAGGAAGCCAATTGGATTTGAAAGCTAAAATCTCGTCGTGTTTTGTATTCAAAGGTTCTGTGTTTAGTTGATGATGAGGAGCTTATTGCATCTCTTAGAGAAAGAAAAGTGTGTTCTGTTTACCTCTGTAAATTACTGGGGAAATGTGTGTCTGACTCTGAAATAAAACTATGTAAAACAAATCACAAACGCTGGGTAATAGTTTTAATGTTTTAATGTTACTGCTACTTCTTGATTCGTCAGTGGTGCTCTCTCATATTTACCTTTATTAAAACAATAGCACCAACAATATGCATTCAATTTCCATATGAAAGATTTGCATAGTGCAGCAACATGCACTTCTCAAGGTCACAGCTTGTATTGACAGTCAGATCAGGTTTTACTGCTTGAGTTGCCGCTTGTTCCTTGTAGTGAGTCTGTAGGTTGTTTCGCCTTTCTGGTGACTCATTTGACTCTTTTAGCATGATTGTTTCATGAGAATTTGTCTTTGACTCATACATTAACAACAGCTTCCAGACTACCTCAGTTGTGTGGAAGTCTGTATTGACTGAGCAGTGTAATCCACAATCAGCTCTTAGAGGGAAAAAAATAAACAAAATATGGTTACATGTCTTCATGAAAGTTTGTTATAGCCTGGTCCTACCAGACTCTCGTACATTTAATTTGTACAGAGACTCTGGCCACTCTCAACGCATTGACAAGTGTTAACTTCCTTGAAGGCGGGTACTCTGTTGAAGTTAAACTATTGGATCTGCCCAGAGCCACTTTGGATCTGCCGAAACCGATCGCTAACGTTTGGCCGTGATGCACAACTAGCGCACGACCTCAACGTCATCGTTCTCAGCAACTCCGTCTGTTCACTGATTGGACCGGTAAGAAATTGACCGGAGAAACCCACGAATATACCGCAAACCCAGACGACGTACTGAAGGAAAATGAAAATTGGGCGGAAGTACGTAGGAGGGCGGAGCCAGGCTAATTCTTATATTCTATTTAGTACAATTTATTCACCTTCTCATCAAATTTACCATGTGACTTTACATATGCTTTTGTGAAATTAAAATGTATGGCATTGGCCATCCATAAATGAGTGAAAATGTATTGAATGGATAAGATAAAGTAATGACTGTAACCAGATACTAAATTACCCTTAATTTAACATACGCATGTAATAAATGGCTCAATAATGGTACATGTAAAAACAATGGTACATGTAAGAATAAGGTCTCTTATTGCAGTTACAGCCTTAGTAACCGTCACTTGGTTTTGATTGACAATGTTCCTGATTTGATTTGCATCCACGTGATCCGGTCAGGGTGCTGATATGACCAACAGTGACTGACCCAGTTTTACACAGTATATTATGACCAGTGTTGTTGCTAAAATTCTTATGGGTGGGCCCATTCTCATCCTTGAGGTTACTGTGGTATGAATATGTATGGAATAGTTATTTACAGCTGCTGCAGAGACTGAAGATAAATGCTGCATTACAGCATCTCTGGTTGAAAGCAGTAGACTATATGAATAATAATCATAAAGGTAAATGGATAAGGTTTGCCATTCTTGACTACAAAAATAATGCTTTTTAGTAGAAGCAGATCTTCTCAAAGGGGTTTCGGGCTGTCAAATCAACTGGCACAATGCTAGAGGACAGATTTAAAGTTCTTTTTGTTTCTCTCTCTCTCCCTCCATCCACAACTCCCTCTGCCTCTGCATGTCCTACACATTTTATGAGGTTTAAAAAACAAAGACAATTCCCTCTCCTAATGTATCCTTATCCCTTGTTTTTTTGCAGGCACTCCAGGCAGTGGCTATCTAAGGATAGTCCATCCAGAAAGGACAATGAAAAAACCTGCACTCATACATTATTGAAGGACAGGAGTGCCTTCACAGATATCATGACTCCTGGAGACCTTCTGGAAAAGTATCATAATAATTAATGTCTTCTCTCTTGAAAGCTATGGACTGAGACGTTGCCTTCTTGGTGTGGGACATATTTCACAGTTGTGAGTACACTTTTGTGTAAGGCTGCATTAATCCTTCATCTTGTCTTTTCTAATCTCTAGACTGAGTTCATAGACGTTTGGAGGCAGGTAGATTTTCTAGTGAAAAGCTTTTGAAAGGATTAATATCTGAAATCTCTCTAAAAATGTCACAGGGGATCAAGCATACAGGTTATGTGACAGATTTGCTGTCTGGGGTGATTTCTCACAGGTTGGATATCTATAAATGCAGTTCTCTTATTCCCACCCTCTTAAAATGAAAGAAGAAGAAAAAAATACACCACATATTTCTGCATGCATATTATGATTTACATTTTTACAAATCATATTTTAAATGTTGTCTTTTGAACCCCACTATATATACATATCATATTATAGAAATGCATTCTATACAACACCTTTTTTAGATATTAAAAGATCATATCTGGGGTAAAAAGACTTGTCCTACTTTCAGAGTTTCTCAGTTGCTGCCGGATGTATGCGGTAGATGGTGCCGTATCCCTAGAGGCCGTTACTCTCTGGACCATTAATTGAAATTAATTTTAGATTTGCTCATGTAGAGGGAAGATTCTCACTGAATGCGTGAGAAGAAGATTGATGGTTTCAATATAGGTTAATTGAATCTCTTGTGAAGCTTTTGAGATTATGTCAGTTCTGCAGAATTGTTCTGAAATGTACATTTTCAAATGACATTTTGTAATCTTAGTGAAATTATGCCTTTTCAACTGAAGTCAATTGTCAGTTTTTTAAATGTATTATCGGACACTCACAAATATTTTTGATTGATTGTTGTTTTCTCTCTTTATGTGTAGCCATGATGGTCCTGTTTCTAGTTTCAGCAGCTCTCATTTCAAACAGTTCCTCTCGTGGAAACCTGACAACAGGTATATCATCTCCAGATTTTATTTTATTTTTTCAAAATGATTTATAAACAGGCCCACAGCCCCACATCTGTACACATAGAATTGGAATGCTTGGAATTGGAAAGCTTATTTCAGCCGCCAATTAGAGTAAATATTTGACACATTTAATCCAGTTTAAATCCCTTTCCTTCTTAAAACAAGTCTTCAGATTTTGCCTAAAAAGCCTATGCAAAATCTTACCTCACTCAGTTGTCTTTCTTTTTCTCTGTTCAGAGTCTCCAGCGCCTCAGGGCCCACATGTCTTAGCCTCGGGCCTCGTCACCTCTCTCCTTCTCGTCATCTTTCTTCTCCTCATCGCCTACATTTTGAGGTAAGAAAATACACACCCCCCAAAAACATTCTTTTTGAAACAAAAAAAAACACATTTTACAGTATGTGCAGAGATAGAATGAAATGTATATCAGTGAACATCTTTTTATTTGACCCCTAACTGTACCCATCTCTGGTCTTTTCTAGTCTGGTCTATAGTGTTGCCAATAGCATAACTTCCTGCTACTATACTTCCAGTCCTTCATTAAACTTCTCACACCAGCTAGTACAAATACTTGTTTGTAGGCACACCTGTTCTCTCTACATGAAAAGTGCTCATTTGTCCAAGCTAGAGCTCTCTTTACCCTTACCACTCAATGATGGAGCAACTCACAATAGTTAAAATGTAATATTAATCATAACTCTTAAAGATTCACTTCCTCTAGGGTCTTCTCTACACTGCATACTTTCAAACCTATCCTATAGTATACACTACTGTTCAAAAGTTTGGGGTCAGTAAGATTATTTTTTGTTGGAAATGAATACTTGACGCATTAAATTCCATCTAAAAGTTACAGTAAAATACATTTATAATGTTACAAAATCTTTATATATATACAAATATATGCTATTCTTTTGAACTTTCTAATCATTAAAGCATTCTGAAAAAATGCACTAAATATTCAGCAGCACAACTGTTTTCAACATTGATAATATTAAGAAATGTTTCTTAAACAGCAAATCAGCATATTAGAATGATTTCTGAAGGATCATGGGACTGAAGACTTTCAGCTTTGCCATCACAGCAATAAATTACATTTTAAAATAAATGAAAATAGAAAAGTTCTTTTAAATTGAAATATTTCACAAAATTACAGTTTTTACTGTATTTTCGATCAAATAAAGGCAACCTAGGTGAGCATAAGAACATAAAAAAATCTTACCAGCCCCACACTTTTGAATGGTAGTATATACAGTAGTATAAAACAGTAGTCAATATTTGAAGTGAATCAAAAAAGTGAATCAAAGTTGTCCTAAGGCAAGAACGGATATTGTTAAAATTTCAAGTTTAACTTTGATGAAAGGTTTTAATCTACTTCAAATGTTGACTATATGTTATATATATTATTATATATAACATATATATAACATTGTTATATATATTATTTTATATTACTCACACTATTTATTAAAGGTGAAGTGTATATTTCTGGCCCTCCAAACGGAATTGCAAAAATAATGACCAGTTTTCACAGTTTTCCCCCTGTCTGCCATTGGTTGGTCCAACAGATAGCCCCGCCCCAAACTCACATCATTGGTTGAGATCAAACAAACAGAGAAATGTTTTGAAAGATAGAACCATACATACAAAGAACCATGCTTTATTAAAGTTGACTCGTCGCTATCTTTTCAGTCACGGGAGAAAAGTAGGGAAAAAAAAGCATTTCACTTTTAAGTGTGCATGTGTTTATGACCCTGCCGAGTTGCTCCAGCAGCAGCTGTGTGTGTAGAGAAATGTGAAAGCAGTTGTGATGGTGTGTCAGCAAGTCATTCTCTCTCAGCTGCTCTGAGGAATCAGAGAACCAAACAATCTCCCATGAGAAAGAACTTTAGATTTTGGTGTGTATTGTGAACTTTCAGCCATTTTTACATTTTTGTTTTTATCTGTCTGTAATTGTCTTCCTTCAAAATGTCTCAGGTTTAGAGAGCAAAGGAAGGATCTTGTCGCTTCGGTTGACAAGAAGATGCCAAATGGCTTTTTGGAAGATCAAGGTAAGTTTTGATCTGTCTGATTTTTTTGTTGCCAATTTGTCTGTGTATTAAGCCTATATTTTTAGAACAACATTTTTAGAATTTGGCGTCTGCTTTGAGAGATATAAAACAGTAACAGTAAGAAAATGTCTCCCACCCTGTATTTGTTTCTTCTTCTCTTTCTGTCAGAACAAACGGTGGTGCTCCTTCCCAGATCACCCTCTCCATCAAAGCGTTATTTTCCCATCCCACTGGACTCCCTGGAGGAAGAGTTTCGCCTACGCATGGCAGATGATGGCAAACTGTTCAGAGAGGAATTTAATGTAAGATCTTAGACACACACAGACTTTATCATTCTCCACATGCACGCTCACTCGATATTGTTTCCTTATACTTGCGTATCGTTTCTTTCTTCCGCTGCTTCTCTTTTACAGTCTTTGCCTTGCGGTTTTGGCTGTGGTACCTTTGAAGAGGCAAGCAGAGAGGAGAACAGAGAAAAGAACAGATATCCCAATATTCTGCCCTGTAAGTGTCCCTCACTCTTTCATAGACACTGTAATGGGGCTCTACTGGTTATGAAAATTAGTCACCAATATGGGGTGTCTAGTCAGGACACGGAAGGCAGGAATATTCGTTGAAGGTTTTTATATATACTTTGAAATACAGATGCACAGGCACTATTTATTATGAACTTTACAGTGTAAGTGTGGTTCTAAAAGAAAGAAAATAAACATATATGTTAACTAACATAAACACAATTGAGGCTAATAACTCTCCTTATTCACTTAAATAAACAGTGCTAAACATGTCATGAAAAGCGAACCACAATAAGAATGCCATACAAGCTACACATACAATAGAGATAAAGGCTATCACTGACTGTAAACTCAACCATAATAATATCGCTAATATTACCTTATCTATATGATATAATTGTAACTTACTTGTGATCACTGACGCACACGAACACAATCTGAAGCTTAACTAATAAACTGATGAAACTGAAACTAAACTGACAGCCGTTCTCTGCAAGCTAGGGCATGTCGCAACATGTCGGAAAGAGGGCGTGGTCCGAGCGAACACTCGCAGTACATACTCTGTCCAGACTCACATCACTTGAGCCTTTTGTACAGCCGCCCCATAATTCACGGTGTGAATTATCTCCTGGAAAGGCTCAACTATCCACAGGAGCTGTTGTCGAGGCATTATCCGGGATGGCCGGCAGCTCAATGAGCTTGGCCACTGGTCTGGTGTAGGTCCTCTTGTCCACCTGCACCTCAGCAGTCCTCACTTTACCATCGACACTCTTAATGGTCTTTGTGACTCTTCCCACGGGCCACAATGCACGAGGTAACCTTTGGTCAATTACCATCACCACTGTACCGACAGTGAGGTTCTCTGTGTCCTTTAGCCATTTCTGCCTTGACTGCAAGAAAGGTAAATAGTTCCGAATGAAATGGGTCCAAAACTGGTCAGCTAACACCTGACTGTGCCGCCATCTTCTCCGACTGAGAATCTCAGACTCAGGGTACACCACTTGAGGAAGCGAAGAGTCAGGCCGCCCCATGAGGAGGTAGTTGGGGGTTACGGGATCCACATCGGCTACATCTGTCGACACATAGCCCAGTGGCTTGGAGTTGAGGATTCCCTCTACCTCAATCAGAACTGTCTGCAAGACTTCTTCGGTCACTGTCTGAGCTCCCAGAGTAACATAGAGTGCACCCTTAATGGATCTGACTTCCCGCTCCCAGGCTCCACCAAAGTGAGGTGCATTTGGTGGGTTGAACTGGAAACGGATCTGGTGCTTAACCAACTTGGTCTGCAGCTCTTTGCACATGGCCTCGAAACTTGCTTTGAGCTCGTGTTCTCCTCCGCGGAAGTTGGTCCCACAGTCAGAGAGAAGCTCGAAGGGAGTTCCCCGTCTAGCCACGAACCTTCTGAGTGACATAAGGAATGAGTCGGTATCCATGTTGGGCAGCACATCTAGGTGAATGCACCTGGTGGTCATACACTTAAAAACTATTCCCCATCTCTTTTCCGTACTCCGACCTCGCTTGACCTGGAACGGGCCAAAGCAATCTACTCCTGTTGAATAAAATGGAGGCTTCAGGAGGCGGAGACGACAAGGGGGCAGATCTGCCATTTTAGGAATAGCAGGCTTTGCTCTCCATTTCTGGCACTCCGGGCAGGATCTCTGATGACGACGCACAGCTTCGCGGCCTTGGAGGATCCAAAACTTGCGTCGGAGTTCTGCAAAGACCCTCTCCGATCCAGAATGGAGTAACTTGTTGTCATACTGTCGTATGATGAGTTTGGTAATAGGGTGCTTAGGTTCTAGCACAATTGGGTGTACGACATCTTCTTCCAGACTAGTAGAACGGCGCAACCTACCGCCTACTCGGATAAGGCCCCTAGAGACGTCGTACTCTGGAGCAAGTGACAAGAGCCGACTGCTGGATGGAAGTGCTTTCCCTGTTCTTACGCACTTGACTTCGTCTGGAAAGCTATCATATTGCGCTCTCTGAAGGATTCGGAGTTCTGCTTCTGCGTAGTCATCTGCACTGAGGGCGCTTGACTGAGAGGCCGCCCCATGCAGTGACCTACTCGTTGCCTCAAGGAGATCTTCAAAGGTCGAATGGTCTTCAGCGGCTGGGATCTCTGGAGCAGTAATGACTGACATAATGCCACAGAACGCAGACCTCTTCATCTCTGTCTCATCTGGGACCTCCACGGAAGAAGTTGTGGCTGGCCAACTCTCACGCGGTAGCCGAAGGAAGGCAGGACCTTGGCTGAATTGGTTTGGCTTGGCTAGGTTGGATAGTGTCATCCCTCTGGTGATAGCATCTGCGGGGTTATTCTGTGTGTCCACATACCTCCATGACCGGTGATCCGTCAGCTCCTGAATCTCAGAGACACGAGTCCCTACAAACACCTTGTATCTGCAGGACTCTGACTGTATCCAGGTAAGTACTGTGGTGGAGTCAGACCATAGCACTGTGTCCGTCAACTGAAGGGTGAGCTCTCTCTGGATCATCTGGGCAAGCTGAGCTCCGGTAAGGGCGGCACAGAGCTCAAGGCGTGGCATTGACTGTTGTTTCTTCGGTGTCACTCTTGAGCGTGCCAGCACAAAGGCTACATGGACTTGGCCATGAGGATCCTCACCACGTAGGTAAGCAACTGACCCATAGGCGGACTCTGATGCATCACAAAAGACGTGAAGCTCGAGGGTGATGGCACTTACATCCACGTCCAGTGGAAAGTAACTCCGGGAGAGACTGACTGTTGGGAGCTGAGGGAGCTCTTCTTCCCATGTAGTCCAGGCTTGCAGGAGGTCGACCGGTAAGTTTGGGTCGTCCCAGTCGCGGTCTTTGGCCCACAGTCTCTGGACCAAAACTTTGGCCCTTGTTGTGAAGGGCAGGATATGACCTAGGGGATCATACTGGCTTGCTAGTATCTTATAGATATTTCGCATGGTCGTCTGGCTTGGGGCAACCTGGCGATGCCTGTAATGAAGTGTGTCTTCTATGAAGTGCCAACTAAGGCCTAGCGTCATCTCTTGAGCTTCACCATGCGTCTGAGAAACCCATCTTTCGCTGCTGTCAGACTTGGCCTCCTTGGGCAGGTTGCGAATCACCTCTGGCTGGTTACTGGCCCACTGGCGAATTTCGAAGCCACCTGCAGCTAGAAGAGTTCTAAGCTTCGTCACAAGGTTTCTGGCTTCTACTACGGTGGGTAGACTCTGCAGGCAGTTATCGACATAGAAACACTGTTCTACACTGTGGCGGACATTTTCCCCTGGTTGACTTGACTCATTGACGTGTTTCTGAAGAGCAAAGATCGCGCAGCAGGGACTGCACGTCGTCCCGAACGGCAGGACCTCCCACTGGTATACTGATGGTTGTTCGTCCGTCTTTAGATCTCTCCAAAGGAACCTCAGCAAGGGCTTGTCTCTGTCCAGCAGGCGGACCTGGTGAAACATCCCTTTAATGTCTCCACTTACTGCGACTCGATGCTCTCTGAAGCGCAGGAGGACTCCAAGGAGTGAGGGTCCTAAGGCTGGACCAGGAAGGAGGTAGTTATTCAGACTTTGTCTGCCAAGCTGGAAGCTGCAGTTGAAAACAATCCGTTCCTTGCCATTGCGTCTGACCATGTGGTGGGGCAGAAACCACGACTCCTCTGATGAGTCCACCTCGCAAGAGTCAATCTTGGTGGCGTACCCAGCAATCTCCAGTTTCTTGATCTCCTCCTGGTAGGTAGATGCACGCAGTGGGTCTTGTACCAACCTCTTCTCTGTGTTTCGCAGGTTCTTCATCACTACTTCCTTTGAAACTTGCAGCTTGGGCATATTTGGGACTCGTAGAAGGGGTGTAGCGTACCGATCCACTCCGTTTACTTCTACACGGGTGGTCTCGGCCTCTAATAAGTCCACTGAGTACTTGTCCTGTCTGGATCTGGTCACTAACCTCTCACTTTTGAAAGGCAGTGTATCTAACTGCCACAACCGTTCAACTTGACTGAACAGCTCAACAGAAGGGGAGGAAACTGTGGTGAACAAGCACTGTGTGGTTGGAAGCTGTTGCTGCAGGTATTTTGCTGGACCCTGGAGTGTCCAACCGAGCTTAGTCTTGACTGCTGCAGGACCACCAGGGGGACCCAGATGCACTGGTTCAATCGGAACGATCAGATCAGCATTATCTGATCCAATCAGGAGGGTTGGCTGAGCTCCATCGATGGGTGGAATTGCCAGACTTCGTAGATGCCGATATCTTTTTTGGAGCTGGGTAACTGGGTAGCTGTACTGAGAGAGGCCTAGGTGTTCACCTGTGAATGCGCCTTGAATGGAGAACCTCTTCGTTGGTTGGGAAGCTGGAGTGATCGTAAAGGACACACGTGAGCCTGACAGTATCTTGATGTCTTGGCGGATAGTACGGAGTGTGAGGTCTTCTGCTTGACCCTGTACTCCCAGGCAGCGTGCTGCAGATGAAAGCAAGATGGTTCTCTCAGAGCCATCATCCAGCACTGCATACGTGTCAATCACTTTATCCTGGTATTGCAAATTGACTCTGACAATCTTTAACAGTACCTGGCTATATCTATTTGGCTGATCCAGGTAGTGAGTCTCTGCTGTCGATGTGATGGTGGGCTCGTTCTCACTCCTCTGGTTGACCTCGTGAAGAACGGAAAGGTGTTTTGACTTACAAAAGCGACACGGCTTCTTGAGGTCACAGGCAGAGGCTAGGTGAGGTCGTCCGCATCTCCAGCACCTTCTCTTGACTTTAATCCAATCCACCATCTCTGCTTTGGTAAGCTTAGCGAAACTCTCACATTGGCTGAGGTAGTGTTCTGCCTCGCAGTAAGGGCAGTATATCTTACCCTTCCCTTGGGTTCGGACAGAAGGAGCTGCTTGGGAGGGCATGTTGACTGGATGGTTACTGGAACTGCCTGTCCCATGCATAACAGTAGTGATCTTGACCTTGGACTTCTGCTGCTTGAATTCTCTCTTGTCCTTCTCACTGTGAGCATGAAGTGAGGGCTCAATGTCCAAGCATCTGACTTCTCCCTTCAGCCACTCTGAAAAATCAGTGAGCGTTAGCTTCAATTTATCAGGGTCCTTCCTATACTGTTGACGACGAAATCGCTCTTGCTGGTGCTTGGGGAGCCTGCTTAGAAGACGCTTCACATTGGAGCCGCAGTGGAGTTCCTCATGGCCTTCACCTCGCAGAGCTTTCAGCATCCCGACAAGCGACTGCACTCTGATGGAGAACTCGTCGAGAGCCCTATCATCTCGGATGGGGGGTAGGCGTTCCATGTCCTCTATCTCCTTCAGCACAAACTGATATGGACGTCCATAGCGTTCATCCAGTGCTTTCAGAGCTTCTGAGTAGGGCATATTAGACTCTGCATGAGCCAGCACGAGGCGATGTGCATGTGGAACCTTGACATGCTTCAGCAAGATGGCATACTTGTAATACTCAGACTGAGAAGGATGCAGGAGTGTGCTAAGGGAAAGGCGTAGTTCCACATATTGAGCCCTATCCTCCTTGGTGAAGTCAGGAAATGTTGGGCCTTCTATATTGGGGGGTGCATACTGATACCCGGTGGAGGGATATTGGGCCAACATGGCTGGGTTTCCTTGGTAGAAGGGTTGGGGTACATAAGGAGGCTGATGTATTGACTGGTGCACAGGTAAAGGCATCATCTGATCGAGAGCTGGATTTCCATGTAGCGATCTGGGAGGAGCCACATGTGGGAGATAGATATGAGGCTCAGGTGGCACCAGATGTGGATTTTCCAAATGAGGCTCCCTACCTTTCCCGTGTTGGCTGCCGGGTGCGGCTGCGTTGGGCTTACAATTACTGGATATGGGGTATGACGAGAGCATGCTATGTGATGAGGCATTTCTGAACAAGCCTACTGACTGCTGTGGGCCCTGGGGTGACCCTTTGGGATAGCTGGTCTGAAGGTGAGCTGGTGGATCATGTTCAGTATCCTGCTTGATAGCCTGAACATCATAGCATGGATCGAGCGTGTGCCGATGGAGTTGAGTGACTCGGCTGAGAGACGGAGGAAGTGTCATTTGTTCTAGCTGATGGGTTAGTTCTGCAGCTACACTTGGATGATCCTCAGTTCTGTGGTGGTGAGGAGCAAGGGCTGGGGAAGGCTGTGGTTCACCTCCTCTGTCTTGGTAGATTTGGTGTACTGGGGTCTGATGCCGTGATGACCTCCTTGACCACTGAGCTGAGGTCTGAGGGGAATGGTGCTGCAGGAAAAACTCCAAAAGCTCTGTTTGTTTCTTAGCCGTTTCACTCTGTTGCCGCGCTGTCTCCAAAGCCTGATGAACAATGGCTTCATTTGCATTCTGCATTGTTGATATGCTTCTAGCAGGGCTGAGTGGTTCCCTCTCCTCTTCGTGCCTGTGCATCTGCGATAAGCTATGCTGATCTGTATATTCAACTAGAAAATCATCCAGATATCTTGGGCGTTGCACTGAGCGTTTTGGGCGCACAGGTGAAACAGGGAGGCTGATTCCTTCTTTACTGGTTGCCATATCGTTGACTCTATCCGGCTCGAAGGACCATAAATTGTAATGGGGCTCTACTGGTTATGAAAATTAGTCACCAATATGGGGTGTCTAGTCAGGACACGGAAGGCAGGAATATTCGTTGAAGGTTTTTATATATACTTTGAAATACAGATGCACAGGCACTATTTATTATGAACTTTACAGTGTAAGTGTGGTTCTAAAAGAAAGAAAATAAACATATATGTTAACTAACATAAACACAATTGAGGCTAATAACTCTCCTTATTCACTTAAATAAACAGTGCTAAACATGTCATGAAAAGCGAACCACAATAAGAATGCCATACAAGCTACACATACAATAGAGATAAAGGCTATCACTGACTGTAAACTCAACCATAATAATATCGCTAATATTACCTTATCTATATGATATAATTGTAACTTACTTGTGATCACTGACGCACACGAACACAATCTGAAGCTTAACTAATAAACTGATGAAACTGAAACTAAACTGACAGCCGTTCTCTGCAAGCTAGGGCATGTCGCAACATGTCGGAAAGAGGGCGTGGTCCGAGCGAACACTCGCAGTACATACTCTGTCCAGACTCACATCACTTGAGCCTTTTGTACAGACACACTTGCAAACTTTCCAAACACTGTGGAAGAGCTTGTTTTGAGTCATTTTTGTGTGTGTCAAGTAACACAATACAATAGTAACTGTTAGGATATTGGATGGAGAAAGTTGGTTCTAGAGTTTAATAAAACACATCTGTATTTTCCTTCACAGATGACCACTCAAGAGTGCTACTTTCACATATAGATGGATATATGGGCTCAGATTACATAAATGCCTCTTATATAGATGTGAGTACTTTTGAAATAATATTGTAGGTCCTAATTGAATTACTGGAACCTGTGATCTAATTGTAGTATATGCAATATTGCTATTATGCATATATTACCTTATATCTTGACCTATAGTATATCAAAATATTTTTGTTTTGAGTCTCATGTTTTATTAATTTACTCCCATAGGGCTACAGAGAAAAAAGTAAATTTATTGCAGCTCAAGGTATGCAATTTTCCCCCTATTCCCAGTTGTAATTACAAAATTACCAGGTAATTTAATCGATTAAATATAATCTCTCTCGCCTTTTTTGACCTTTGCTTCATCTTCCTTTTGAATTTCAATATCTTATGGTCAGGCCCAAAACCAGAGACATTGGGAGATTTCTGGAGAATGGTTTGGGAGCAGAAATCTTCCACTATAGTCATGTTGACCAACACAAGAGAGAGAAAAGAGGTAAGAGAAGAAATCACAAAGTCACACCAGACAGACTTTATGAGAGTTTAAGTAAATAGTAGCACAGAAGATCTTGGCATTAATCAAAAACTCATATAAAAAGGGTCCAAATAACAAATAAATTCAAAACATGGACATTGTTGCCCAATATTTTGCAAAAATCTGTGGTTTGTACGTGTGAAATGCAGGAAAAATGCTATCAGTACTGGCCTGAGCAGGGCTGCTGGATCTACGGCTGTGTGAGGGTGGCAATGGAAGATGTCACAGTGTTGGTGGACTACACGATCAGGAAGTTCTGTGTGCAGCACGTGAGTGGCCATTTCCCTCAGAAACACTACACTCTGTATACTATGCTCATACACTAGTACACACATTCTTTTGACATGTCATTTAGTAGCCCAGAATATTTTACACTCTTGTTGAATCAGTAACGCCACAACTGACTATTTGCTATTGGACTTTGTGCTATTTGTAAGTTATTTGAATGCAAGCTGGTGTGATTTTGCAGCATGCTGCGGATGGTTGCAGACCTCCAAGGTTGGTCACTCAGCTGCACTTCACCAGCTGGCCTGATTTTGGTGTACCCCTCTCCCCTATTGGCATGCTAAAGTTCCTCAAGAAAGTCAAGAGTGTCAACCCTTCCCATGCTGGACCAATCATAGTGCACTGTAGGTAAGACTGGGCTATTCTTAAAATATATGCGCATTCAGACTTAAGAAAAGGAATGTATATAATAGAAAATGTGTTACAAACTATAATCAATCAGATCTTTTTTTACTTTTTCAGCTCCATTGGTTTCGGATTGTTTTCCCCATAGGGATTTTAAAAGTATTTTTAAAGCCTTATAAGAACAAAATCAACCAGCTACATTGTAAATCAGAATTTTACAAAATTGTATTTGAAGCAAAAAAAAAAAGAAGTCATACATTGATCGGCCTGCGTAGCGCCGCTTCAAGTCGAAGATACCTATAATTGAATTAAAAATATTAAATTATTATAATATATATAAATGTATACAAATATTTAAGCAGACCATCTCAATTACGTCATTTGCAGTGCTTCATGGGACTCTCTGATTGGTGGAGGGTTTTTCCAGAATCAGAATCCAGAAATTCTGCTGTTAAACTATTTTTTGTTGTTGAAATAATGTAAACTGATAACTTTAGCAAAAGCATGTATTATCAATGAACAACCTCAGAGAACACTGCAGGTCTGCCTTTAAAGGTTTAAATCCAAAAATTAAATTAAATAAATTCCATATGGAGAAAATGAATGGAATTTTTACCTCAGGACCCCGACTGTTTCACTCTATTGGGGTGTATTTCAGTATGCTAGTGATTTCAGGACTATTTATTGGGCAAAACACATTTAAAACCCTGAACATTTCAACTGTAACTAACAGTCTGAAATGCTAAATATGTAGAAACAACCAGCAACGCAGATGTCTTGAGGCTCAGCTGTTAATGTGGGATTGTTAAAACAACAGACTTCTCAAGAGTGAAACGACAAACTGTAACTCTTTCAGGTCTAATACACTATACAGCAAGAACCTGCAATATTCACACAATTGATCCCACATTTAATTGAACTGAGATAATAATCTATCCCAAGATATTAATGCAAATGAAAAGACCGTGCAGTTTTGACTACATCATCTCATTATCCCTCATTTAATGCCTTACTTTACATCTCACGACTCATTTTCTCTCTGTGCAGTGCTGGGGTTGGCAGGACTGGGACGTTCACTGTGATTGACGCGATGATGGATATGATGCACGCTGAAGGGAGGTTGGACGTGTTCGGCTTTGTGTCCAGAATAAGAAAGCAGCGCTGTCAGCTTATTCAAACAGATGTAAAGGACTTTCTGCAGTCCCTCTGCTGTATTTGACTCATAATTTCCGCAGTGATTGGCCTGATATTCCTCTCTCTCGCCCACAGATGCAGTATTCGTTCATTTACCAGGCACTTTTGGAGCATTACCTGTTTGGTGACACTGAGCTAGACATCGCTTCATTGGAGGGCCATCTCCACAGACTCCACAACACACACACACGCATGGACCGAGTGGGTCTGGAGGAAGAATTCAGAGTAAGAAGCACATCAGTTAAAGGGTTTGCTAAGCAAAAGTACAGAAAGATCTCATGAGTTACTATAGACATTGACAAAAGTGAATAGCTTTGAATAAACAGTGTGTTCTTTCTAACATGTCGATTTGTTTGGAATCTACTCAGAAACTGACTAATGTCCGCATAATGAAGGAGAATATGAGAACCGGAAATCTGCCTGCTAACATGAGAAAGAACAGAGTACTGCAGATCATCCCATGTGAGAAAATATATATAGATTTATCAGTTTAGCTTTCTTTCTTCCTTTCTTTCTTTCTTTCTTTCTTTCTTTCTTTCTTTCTTTCTTTCTTTCTTTCTTTCTTTCTTTCTTTCTTTCTTTCTTTCTTTCTTTCTTTCTTTCTTTCTTTCTTTTCTTTCTGTCAGTGTTCCTGTCTTAATTTATTTTCTTGTAATCTTTATCCTGTTTTTTTTTTTTACCAGATGACTTCAACAGGGTAATATTATCAATGAAAAGAGGGCAAGAATTCACAGACTACATTAATGCATCTTTCATAGATGTAAGTATATTATTATTATAATATAATATTACTTGATGTGCAGTGCACTACAAATCTATTATGAATTGGCAATATCAAATGCAGTAGTGTGTACTACAAATCTAGCAAAACGTGTGCATCTATTAAAAGCTATGAAGATTGACTTTTTAATATTACAATAATAGTCATTTTGCACACATACAGGCTATTTGTTCAGTTCTTGTTTTGCATATGCATTTTAATAAATATATTTAAGATCATTAAAAACATTGTCAAATGTACCCATAACACTATGCTTTACCATTGCAGGGTTATAGGCAAAAGGATTACTTTATAGCAACTCAGGCACCTTTGGCTCACACTGTGCAGGACTTCTGGCGCATGGTATGGGAAAGGAAGTGCCACTCTCTTGTCATGCTGACTGAGCTGAAAGAGAGAGAACAGGTACAGTTTAATGGTTCATATTTGACTTTTTTATATTTATGTGTTAATCGACATAAAGAAATGGCAAAGTTACTCTTCCGTGTCTGAAGCATTCATGCATTCACATTCTTTCCAACAACTCTCACTCCAGGAGAAGTGTGTACATTACTGGCCAGCAGAGGGCAGCGTTTCATTTGGAGAGTATGTACTGGAGCTGAAGAGAGACACACTCTGTGAGACTTTCAGCATTCGAGACATGCTGCTGTCATATGCATCAGTGAGTTAAACGTGCAGTGAAATTTGACCATTTTATGGTCCATCATACGCTTCACTTACATTAGGAGCTTCCTTTATTGTGCTAAATTTGTTGACCACGCTGAGACTGAATTGGGCTGTTTGTAGGAGAAGCAGAAACGTCTAGTCAGACAGTTCCACTTCCATGGTTGGCCAGAGATTGGAATCCCGTCAGACGGAAAGGGAATGATTGACATAATTGCTGCAGTGCAAAAACAACAACAGCAATCTGGAAACAACCCGATAGTGGTGCATTGCAGGTACACACACTCTTTATCTCTACCTCACTTAAAGACACGCACACACACACACACACACACACACACACACGCTTTCATTTCTATCCTTGTGGGGACATTCCATAGGCGTAATGGTTTTTATACTGTACAAACTGTATATTCTATCCCCTTACACTGCCCCTATCCCTAAACCTACCCATCACAGGAGACATTCTGCATTTTTACATTTTCAAAAATATATAATTTAGTATGTTTATTAACCCATTCCCCTCATGGGGACCGCTGGCTGGTCCCCACAATGGAGGTGATCTCAGGTTTTACTATCCTTGTGGGGACATTCGGTTCCCACAATGCATAATAAACCAAGCCCACACACACACACACACACACACACACACACACACACACACACACACACACACACACACACACACACACACATACACAGAGTCTTAAATATTGTTCAAAAGCAAATTTTTGTATAAACTTATGTATAAGTCTGTAAAACCTATCATAAAAGTATGTATTTTTCTTTATGACATCAGTGCTGGTGCTGGTCGGACCGGAACCTTCATTGCCCTCAGTAACATCTTAGAGCGGGTCAAAGCCGAAGGGTTACTGGATGTATTTCAGACCGTGAAGAGTTTACGCACTCAGAGACCACATATGGTCCAAACTGTGGTAAGAATGTAAAACACTATACATAATTCATATAGATCTCATGGCTTCACTAATATAGTACATACAGTATGGATTTTTTTTTTTTTTTAGATCTGATGGCTTCACTATTACAATTTGGAAAATAGTATTATAATAATAATACAGAATGAATCGTTTTTGACTGTCAAATCACTGTGAATTATGATATAATGTATTTTCATTTGTCTTTTCAGGAACAATATGACTACTGCTACAGAGTTGTGCAAGATTTTGTTGACATCTACTCTGACTATGCTAATTTCAAATGAGTGCAGCTTATCAACACACATTTATATTACTGAAGAAAACAAAACTGAAGAAAAACATTATTATTACTGTGGCTTAGTGACACTCCATGCACTTGACATTTCCTATTCTTGCTATTTATATGCAGTTATGGTAATATTTTGGATATGACCAGATTCCAGTGGCTTAACCATGTCTTTTGCATTAAGTTTGTGTTATGTTGTGTAGCTGTATGAAGAAAGTTTTTTTTCTTTTAACATGACCATAATATTTGTACATTAACATATTTTTTGTTTACTACAAAATTATTTTTATTTAAAAAAACCTTTTAAAAAAAAACCTGTTCACAACTGAAGTGTAAAGCATTCCATTCTCAGTATTTGTTCCTTCCTTCTATTTATCCCCCAGTTTGCTTCCCAGAAAAAAAATCTGCATGGTTATTTGTGTGTACTAGTGTACTAAAAGTAATTAGGATACTTCCAAATTTGAATTTTATGGCAATTCTTGGCCAGACTCTGATTTTCATAAGCCCCTGATAAGACACTTGTTCCACATGCTCTTCACCTTTCACGTCACCTTCATAACTTGAGACGTCCAGCGACTTCTCTGAGCAGGCTTTAAAGTTTCTGTGATGACAATGCTGTTTATTACTAGTACTTTTCAAGCCAATCAAATAATAAAGAGGCTAAAACTGTGACAGATGTGGATTAAAGCATAACACACTCAAAGGAAATAATAAATCCATAATGATATTTGGTTGTGAAATAATACATGTCATAAGGGTTTAGTGAAACCTGTGAAAAAACAAAGGAATAGTTTCCTTTCATATATATAGCTTCCTGCTTTTTTGAACAAGGTCGAGTAGAAAAGCTCTTCTGTACTGTCAATGCAGTGTTCTTGAAACAGGGTGACACATTATAAAGAAAATGAGGAAAGACGTATGCCTTAATCCTGAATAACACCATTTTCTGCAATAAAATGTTTCAGTCAATACTTGTGACTGTGTGTGCAAATTTTCTATTATTTTAGCTATACAATTTTAATCTAAGTAGCTTTTAATAGTGGCATTCTAGTTTTGCAGTGCACACTATTTGTAGTGAACTTGTATGAAGCTTTGTAATACACACTTGGCATTAGATTTTTGTAATGTATAAGTGTGTAGTGCACACTAGTAGTGTGCATTACAATTACATACATTTGTTCCTCAAAAAAGACATTCTACCCATAAATAAATAATTAATAGGCTACTTATGTCAAATATTTTATGTTCACTCTCATTAGGTGAAGACCAGTGTGAAGACCTTCACACAAGAAGACCAGTCATCCCGATAACCTGACAAATATGTTCTATTGTACATGGGGCTAGTCGCCTCAGGAGGGCAGACATGTTGTTTATGCTTCTTAAAGCGCTTTGAGCATTGGCTGAAATCACTAAGTAAACATTTATTAGTGGCCTGCATGACACAGTAGCCCGCGGCACTCATGAGGGGGCGACCCGCCTTTAGAATTTAAAAGTTTTATCTAGAAGACTGGCGTAAGAGTGCATTTTAGAGTAAATGTCTTTTTAATTGATGTTTTAATAAAAATATATATTTTTTTGTAAAAACGTATTTACTTAGCAATAAAAAAATATTGAGTACACCTTTAAGACTATAGATGTGAGAAGTCCAGCTTTCTACGCAAGACACACTTCCAAAACACTGGGCGTGGTCTGCGTCCTGTGTCAGGAATGACGCTATCCGATTGGCTGACGCTCTGATGAGTCCACAGCACAGCGTTCTAGCATCGCTCTATGGCGCCCACAACACTGAACGTAGCTATCCCAAGTCCCATAGGCTACATAAAAGGGCCTTTGATAAGTGAAGGCCATGTTTTGAGTTGTTTATTAAAACTCTGAATATGGAGAACACTGTGTACGAACAGCTCCATCTCATACGCCGTTTTTGTGACGCATAATTTATGGGTTTGCTGGGTCGTGAGGAAGAATAAAGAGAATCTTGAGGTCTCCAGCTGGATCGATGCACAAACTGGATATTCAGATCGCGTGCTTTCCTCCTCGCTAACCGTGCGGAATCAGAGGATGGCTGGAATTGGGAACAGTTCAACATCTGGAATGGGTGACATCATCCAGCTGAATGTCGGAGGAATGAGGTACGCTGACGTCATGACTTCTTTACATAAACTCGGGAGTCAAAACAGTTTTATTTGAGACGAAATGCTGTGCAGCGGCTTTTGACTTTGATGTGATGCGATGAGCGCTAATATGTAGCTAACGGTAACAACCACGTCTTAAACTACAAAGCACATTATATACTCAGTGTACACGTCTTGAACAGGGCCAACATTATTAATGTTACGTTACATAACGGGACCAAGAAGACAATTCAATTTCAGTTCCTTCATCCCCCGTTTCTACATGTCCTAAACTATATCATGATATAGCCTATCACAAAACCCTAAAATATCATCATAATTAAAGAAAAAATGAAACAAAAAAGAAACAAAAGAAAAAAATAACTTAGAAGATGCTACAATTTCCCCCAAAATACAATGTTTACTTAAATTATTAATACTATATAAAATTGTGCGTTGCAAAAAATAATAAAATAAATTACAATGACACGTTTTAGGTGACCCCTATTCATTTTTATTGTCGAAACAATAACTGTAAATTGCATATTAGATCATTCAAGCTCATGAAGTGAAAGAGAAAAAAAAAGAGAAGTGATTGCATCGTAAATCTTATCTATATGCTTTCAGATTTAGCACATCAAGGCAGACTCTGACATGGATTCCTGACTCTTTCTTCTCAAGGTAAGATAAGATGTTTGAAGCAGCACCATAGCCTTGTTTCTCCCAGTTACATTTTTTTGAACTGGAAGAAAGTTTTGAGTTCTGAGTTCTGAAATTTTAACAGGCTATGTTATATAAATCTGAAAAGTTAAAGGAAAAATTTGATTCGTTATGATATAAACCCTTTAATAGATCTCCCAGAATTATCACACCAGATATCCTCTTTGTATGCAAATTTGCTAAAGCTCTATCCATTCTTGTTGAATAATTAAACTAATGTAGTCATTATTCTATGGACGTAGATTAGCTTTGTATAAATGTGTTTTTCCTGCCCAGTTTACTTAGTGGGAGAATATCAACGCTACGGGATGAAACTGGAGCCGTGAGTAGAAATATGTATCATACTTATTCATTTGATTGACCCAGTCCTAAATTCCATTTGTACCTGTAATTGTGTATAAAATTTAAGAAAAAAACTCCAACTCTGAATCAGATTTTTTTTCTCTATAAGATATTTATTGATAGAGACCCAACAGCATTTGCACCCATTTTAAACTTCCTTCGCACTAAAGAATTGGACATGAGGTGAGATATGATATGCCTATTTCTTATCCATTTCATATCCCAGAAATACATAGTATCTGTATAGTTCTTTTACGTGTGTTATATTCCTGCTTTCTCTGATAGGGGGGTTAACATAAGTATCCTGCGACATGAAGCTGAGTTTTATGGTATTACACCATTAGGTATGGCATAACTGGACTAGATACATCTGTTAAAAAACATATTTTTTATGATCACTTGACAGTTGCATCTATGTATAATTCTTGCCTTGTGTTTTTATTTGTCACTGATGTGGTTAGTCCGCCGCTTACTGCTTTGTGAAGAACTGGAGCGATCGTCGTGTGGAAGTGTGTTGTTTCATGGCTACCTCCCTCCACCAGGTAGGGTGAGAGTAGATCTGTAGAAGAAAGAGACTAAAACAGTCACCGTTTCTTAACTCTAACATCAGTATGTGCCTGGTGTGTGTCCTTCAGCTCTCCCAGCGAGGAGCAGTGCTGGTCAGGCTGCAGCTGTCGCAGGTCCAGAGGAGCGTTCAGGCCCCAGTGGTGCAGAGGGGGGTTACCTCCGTTCCTGCCCTCAGTCCTCTCTCCCTGGACCCTCTGGGGCAGATGGACCGCAAAGACTGGGTGAGTACAAGCCTTTGCTTTGGCATGAAACACATTCAAAAAACATGTATATGTATATATCATATGTATATATATATATATATATATATATATATATATATAAAGAAATATCTTCATACATATATAAGCCACACTTTTATAAAAAGTATAGTTAAAAAGACCCATGTAAAATGCCCATGTATGCCCATATATGGGGTTTTGTCTTATATTTATATCATATGATAAACAGTAGTTTAGCAATTTCACATGAGCAAGATAATAGCTGTAGAATTGGATTGGATATTAGCTGTCTCAATACAGACCTGGAGAACAGCATCTGCTCCATTCTGGTATGGACAGACACAGAGGAGGGGGGTGGGTGTGCCATGAAGACAGTATTCCCCTTACACGCAGCAGTGCAGTAGGCAGGGTAAGGTCATTTTAAAAGGCCTTTTATGTCCTCTGTGCCTGGCAAAGTCATGTGAGAGAGAGAGAGAGAGAGAGAGAGAGAGAGAGATAGAAAGAGAGCCGAGGGGGGAGGGGGGCTAACGGACTACAACAAACAATCTGACGCAAACAAGTTAACAGACTGGCCTTCTTTTTAACCATTTTATTGCATTTTGGTGCATTTATTTATCACAATGCAAACTGAATATCATATAGAATCCACATCACAGATCATTTGTGTAATAATTGACAGAACAGAAACAAATGAAAATGTGTTTGCAGATGATTTGTTGAAATGGTCCAAAAAGAAAGGTACTATAGTCACTAATAATAGGCAAAAGCCAGCAGTTAAAACATCATAAAATACTTGTTACTGTATTATCCTATTTTTTAAATGCATAAGCTTGAAACTTTATTACTTAAATTATTAATACATTTTACTATCAGTATTACAGTGTCCACTGAATGCTACAGAACTGGAAATATGGTGAAAGTTTATGTGCTCATTTCTTATATAAATCATAAATACCTTTAAACAAAAAACATGTGAGCATGATTCAGTTTAGTCTGAAGGTTTTATTATTCTGAAAAATGTAATTTTAGTTTAGTTTAATGTACTCCATTTAGACCTACTGGTGTTTAAACATACTGGGTTATTGTTTTGTATTTTTTATGTTGATATAGGATCACCAGTTGACCCTAGAAAGGTGCTGATTGTGGCTGGCCATCATAACTGGATTGTAGCTGCTTATGCACATTTTGTCATCTGCTACAGGTAAAGCTACATATCACATGACTTTGAAATATGATATAATAAAGGTTATACTCACCATAGGTTGACTGTGATTGTTGTTTAGGATAAAGGAATCATCAGGCTGGCAGCAGGTGTTTTCCAGCCCTTACCTGGACTGGGCCATTGAGCGGGTGGCCCTTAATGCTAAAGTTGTGGGCGGCCCACATGGAGATAAAGACAAGATGGTGGCAGCGTCATCGGAGAGCAGCATTATTTTGTGGAGTATCCAGGACGGAGGGAGCGGAAGTGAAATAGGTGGGAGGACAGAACAGAAATGAAATGCGCAGTCACTCATGTGTGTAGATTTTGTGAGATAATGTTTCTCTGCCTTTGTGAAGGTGTGTTCAGTCTCGGAGTACCCGTCGACTCTCTGTTTTTCATTGGGAGTCAGCTAGTCGCCACCAGTCACACGGGGAAGGTAGGAGTGTGGAACGCCGTCACCCAGCACTGGCAGGTAAAGCCATTCAGATTTTATTCTACAACAGTCATGCCAGTTTAATTTTTTTTTCATAACAAGCAGCATATAATCAGGTTTCATATTTGATTATGTCGTTCGCAATATATCACTTGTCCAGGTGCAGGATGTGGTGCCCATCACAAGCTGTGACACCGCTGGCTCCTTTCTCTTGCTGGGCTGTAATAACGGCTCAATTTACTATATTGGTAAGCTGCTTATCTTCTCTCGACTGCAGTGAATTTATTTTTATATGACATGAGTCATTAATGAGATGTAAAACTGGCAGTAACAGAATCAGTGTTGAAAATGTAATTAAAATTGCATAAAGACATCAGTTTAATTAATTTCACATAGTAAGTAGGTTACAAACTCATACACAATTCATCATCCAAATGTAGTTCTGTGATCCACGTGTTTGACGTTTATATATTTGTGTCAAATTTTAAAGGGACGGTTCACCCAAAAAATTACATTTTGTCATTACTCACCCTCAAGTTGTTCCAAACAAACCTGTATGAGTTTCTTTCTTCTGTTAAACTCAAAAGACGATATTGTAAAGAATGTTGGTATCCAAACAGTTGACGGTAGCCATTGAATTCCATTGTAGGAAAAAAAAATACTACAGAAGTCAAAGAGTGCCGTCAACTGTCTGGTTACCAACATTCTTTAAAATATCTTCTTATGTACATGAAATATGTGAAATGAGAAGAAGATAAAGGAAAGACTTAACTTACCCTTATTTTCTCCACTCTCAGACATGCAGAAGTTTCCTCTGAGAATGAAGGATAATGACTTGTTGGTGACAGAGCTGTACCACGACCCGTCAAATGATGCCATCACAGCCCTCAGTGTCTACCTGACTCCTAAAACCAGTGCGTCCAGTGATGGTTAACTACTCAATGAAGTGGTGGTGAGTCTGATCAGTCACTGATCTCACTGTGTTTGCAGGTGTGAGTGGGAACTGGATTGAGATAGCTTACGGAACCAGCTCAGGGGCCGTGCGTGTCATTGTTCAGCATCCAGAGACCGTTGGATCTGGTCCACAGCTCTTCCAAACCTTCACTGTCCACCGCAGCCCCGTCACTAAGATCATGCTCTCTGAAAAACACTTAGTTTCAGGTACAAACTACACAGACATTGGACAATATAATGAAAAATGATGGTGATCTATAATTTTGGCCTTGTTTTGTTGAAGTGTGCGCTGATAATAATCATGTACGCACGTGGACGGTGACTCGGTTCAGGGGAATGATCTCCACTCAGCCAGGATCGACTCCACTGGCCTCCTTTAAAATCATCTCACTGGAGGAGACGGAGAGCCACAGCAGCTATTCCTCCGGCAATGACATCGGTGAGAGATTTGATTGTAGATTTCCACCATATCAGGAAGTGAAGGTACAAGAAGAACTGAGAAGCTGCTATTTTCCTCCATTGTCCTGTGAGCTGAACTGCTGTTCTAATCATGTGCTGTTTCTATTCAGGTCCATTTGGAGAGCGAGACGACCAACAGGTGTTCATTCAGAAAGTCATTCCCATTACCAACAAACTGTTTGTTCGTCTCTCCTCTACGGGGAAGAGGTACATGTTGAAATCATAGACTGTATAAAAAATATATAGCAGTTGTGCAGCTTAATATTTAGCTGGAAGCTATGATAATTTTTTTTTTTCAGATTTATTTAGAAATAGAAATGATTTATAGCATTATAAATAAAAAATGATTAATTTCATTGACTCAGAGTCAACTCTTACTTTTGGAAGACAATAACTTTATATACGGTGCACTTTCAGATTTTAAACTTTGCAGGATGTTTTCATTCACTTAGAGCTATATGTTACACACTACATGAAAGGTCATTTTCAAAAATCCATAATAGGGACACTTTAACAAATATAAATGTTTTGTAAAGGGTTACCCAGCACTAATTGATATAATATAAAAATAGTAAATGAATGAATGAATTATTTGTGTATTGATGTTTTTCTATCTGTATTTCAGGATCTGTGAGGTGCAGTCTGTAGATGGCACCACAATCACCTGTTTTACAGTGCGGGAGTGTGAGGGCTCGAGCCGCATGGGCTCCAGGCCACGCCATTACCTCTTCACTGGCCATGCAAACGGGAGCATTCAGATGTGGGATCTCACCACCGCCATGGACACAGTCAACAAGAGCCTTGATGATAAGGCTAGGCGTGAGCCAGGTCTGATTATTACTGTACTGGAAAAAAGGTATATCTAAAAAGCCTATTGGATTAAGTTTAAAAGGATGTTACCTGTTTGCAGAGATGGGAGGTCCAACTGAGGCTGAACTGCTGAAGCTGCTTGACCAATGTGATTTGAGCACATCTCGCTGTGCCACGCCCAACATTAGCCCCGCCCCCTCAGTGCTGCAGCACAGCCGGCTGCGAGAGTCCTGCTCCAGGTACTAGAGTCCAGAGTCGGAATTGTTGGAATAAAACTGCACCACAACTCCTTCATGCCAATTTTATACAGTATTTGGGGGCTAGATGAAATTCTAATTGTGTAAATGCTGATTTTGCTGTCATTACGATATTCAAGCTCAAACAACAATAAAAATCAGCATGTGGTACCAAAAAAGTTTACATTTTAGATTTTCATTTTTACTTTATTTGGATTTGACGTGAACAGGTCTTAAAAAAATAGTTCACTAAATAATTTACCCCATAGTGACCACAGCTGTTAAAAGAGCCATACAACTAAATGACTGCCGCTATATTCCTAGTCTTCTTTATGTGAAGGGACCAAGTTTTGGGTGTTTTTTCATCCATAAATCTACATTTTGGATCCCACATAAATTTATTTTGTTACATTTTATCACATTATGTAATCTTCAATAATATGAGACTTCAAGAGTATAAGTATGTCTTTAATAGCAATTCAACCATTTGTGTTTCATTTAAAAGCACATATTTAAAAATTGACAAACGTTTATGGCAGTCACACAATATCATCCTATATTTCAGTCCTTTCCTCACTCAAAGCTCTCAGATGACTGAGAATATACTGCATATTATGCATATGCTACTTCAGCATTAGCTGCTCTTTAGGTAAATAATTAGAGGCATATAAAAGTGCAGTAAATGGTAAAAACTGTTTGTGCTACAAACCACTGAGTTTATGATTATAACAATATGTTAAAATACCGTAATATAGTAAGTTTGCAATATCAAGCAGCATAACAAGCTGTTTTATATAGCTAAAAATAACTGGATGACACTGGAAGCCAGACACATTCTGGACCCACTCTTACGTTAAAATACAAAATTAGCAATACAGTATTTTGTCATTTTTACAGTCTCCAGCTGCAGGCTCAGGAGCCCATCATTGAGACGGCCACCTACGGAGCCCTGCGGCCGTACCGAGAGAGCCCCTTGCTGGCCCGTGCTCGACGCACAGAGAGCTTCCACAGCTACAGAGACTTCCACAGCTTAAACCTCACCAAAGCCCTGCTGGAGAACCATGGACAATGCAGATCCACCGAGGACGAGATACGCCAGTCTGCGGGGGAGAACAGCTCTGAGGACGCAGACAAAAGGAACTCTACCGTGGATCTTTGGGGGTCTAGAGCTCCAGAAAGCCCGTCTGCAGCCACACGCAAACCCCCAGACAGCCCTGGAGACCAGCAACGAAGAGTTCATTTGATGGAGGAGGGGGCTGCGGACTGCAGAGCGGAGGGGGGGAGGAGGAAAGGGACATTTGAAGCGAGTTTTCTAAGTAGGAAAAAGGCACCTCCGGTTCCGCAGCTGAGCCCCCCACCCACAGCAGTTGATGGAGGGGGCAGCGACTCGTCCAGCACCGCCTCACCCTCGCCAACTAAAGTGGCCACATCCCCACGCCATCGCAAGGGCCCTGACGCTGCATGTGAGTGATGCTTTACTCAGATTTGTCATACACAGAGGTCATACCAAATACAATAATCTCAAGGTAGTTGAAACGATGAAGCGTTTCAGGGTGTAGATGTGAATGTTGATCATAAGGTTTGGCAGGATGGCAGCTGACAGCTAAAAAAAACTCACTGTGTACAGGACTAAAGGGAAAATCCTCCACAGAAATGGCCGCTTGGCTTTCCTCATGTGTCTTGTTAACGAGTTTAGATTTTATTTTGCTCTCTCTTATCTGCTTTTTACAAGCTAAAAAATTAGATACATTTGCCTAAAGTTCACTGGAGCAAATGAACAAAAACTGACTTGACGCAATCAATTTTATTCGACTAATTAGAGTTATGGGACCTCAATTATAAAATCTAGCATAGAAACCATCCTACATTTGGCCTAAGATCATTCCTCAAATGTGTGATTTAGAGAAAAGACTCTCCTCCAGATCGCAAACTCTTAAAATTGTGCGGACCTGAATGCTTTCAGATCTCCGCCTTGTAAACGCCCACTATTGTCATTAACAAGAACACCAGTCCAAATCCTTTACTTGAGAGTAAAGCAAAAATTGCTTAGATTTTCAAACACTCCCAAGACTCTCTGCCTCAAGGTAAAGTGCTTACGCCTGCTTAGAACCTGATGTGGCGCTAAGGACTTTTTATAAATATGAACCCTGGCGTGGATTTTAGCGTACACGCTAAGATCAAATCTGTGCATACGCACGTTTTATAATTAAGGCCCCAGCTTTGTACGCCTGCACCTTCACTGCAAAATCTAAAAGAGCAATGTGTTCGATATTAGTTTATGTGTTAGATGTATCTTGTTTTTGAGAATTTAAACATGAATTTAAACTAAAATCACCCTCGTATCATTTAAAAGCCATTTCTTTCATGGGTCAACAAACGATACGTTTATCACAATGTCTGGGCTGCTCTCTTCCATACTATGAATGCGGATGGAGAGCAGGGCTTCTCAAACTCTAAAAAGATTAGAGAATGTACTGTACAACATAAAAACAAAAGTGGTCCATTCGGCTAATACTTTATAGTCAGAGGTCTGTCTGAGGAACAGAATGAAGTTGACGTTACAAAAGCCTTGTCTTGATAATCTGTGTTGACATCCGAGGTCCTCATTTGCTATCACTGTATGGAAATGATCAGTTTGGATACTCCGCTCCTTTCACATGGGATGAAGAACATCCAGGCAGATTTTCGGTAGATTATTGCTTTAATGGTTTGCTATTCTCTTATAAATTGTTGCTTTTTAAACAAATGCTACTGTCCACTAACGGTACCTTCAAAACACTATGATGCACTTTATTGTCTGTCTTTACATCCCTTTATAATGAAAGGATTGAAAAGGTGAACTTCAACTAATGATCAGGTTTGAAGTGCAGGTTAGACTCCACCGCTGCTGCCGTTCAAACGGTTTGCTCTCTGTGAACTTTTTTTTTCTTGCTCTATCTATTTCTGGGATTCATTCAGTGCCTTTTGTTGATTAAGATGCCGATTTAGCTTTTTTCCTGATGTGAGGCTTGGGTTAGTTGGTTTATCCCATTATGCAACTTAAGTGAAGCCAAATGTACAATTCAGCTCACAAATAAGACACTTATCAAGAAAAGAGAGAAAAAGGAAAAAAGCATGTTTAAAGACAGCTGCCAGTTTTAAAGGTAATGCACAATTCAAAATATAAAAGAAAATTTGTACTAATAGGTTCTCTCTGTATTTAAAATGCAAATGTCTAAATTAATCAATAATGTTGTGAATAATGTCATTACAAAGTATAATTTTATCATTTGCATTTCGACTTTATTGTTAATAAGAATACATGGTAATGGATTATTTATATTTGACATGGATCTTATTTCGCATTGTAAACTGATGAGCATGGTCACTTTTCCCCAGCAATTACACTTTGTGTACAGGATATATATCCTACCAGAGAGAAATATACAGTATATCAGTGATACATATCCAATATATGCTATTAATATAGTTATATGTTGCAAGTGAGATTATTGTTTTAATTGTAACTAAATAGAAGCCTTTAACAAAGTATGTACTTGATGGGAATGATGAGATATCATTAATGCTATGCAATACGTGTAAACATTTTGTTGACATTAGGCCACATAGCCTGAAATTTAATAACGAGTAAAAGAAAAGCAGAAAGTTCTATGGACAACAGCATGAAGCTAGAAAAATGAATGAAAATAATTAACCCTTGGAAAATCTGCATGTTTAACCACCTGTCAAGTCCTAAAATTATGTTGCTCATAAATCTATAAAATAATTTTTAAGGATTACAAAAAAACTGGTTTGCTGGTGTACTCCTCTTTTTTTTTTGTTAACAAAAACCGGATATGCATACATTGGTTTTTGATAAAATAAATAATTGCATAAATTATAAATTTTTTGTCTTTGTCCACTAGCCCTATTAAATAACTCTTGTGAGCAATCTAAAAATAGTCTTATTACTTTTTTTCACCCATTGAATATTTTTAAACAGATTCCCCATGTCATTTATTTGCTCTCTGATATTTTTCAGTGATGGGGAATATTAAATTGACAAGAGTATGAAACTTTATGCTTGCATTCAGAAATAGTCACAACCTGATTTATGTTTTCAGCCTGGATACTGTATGATTTCATCTCCAGGCAAGATGAGCCTTCTTCATTTCAATATGCAGATTAGGTATGTTATATCTAACAAGACTGCTTTATGTTTTATCATATCAAGACTGTTTTATCATACCTGCTGCGCAGATCATGGTGTGGCTTAAAGAGGAAATTACAGCTCATGCTACATGAAATATGGAAAAATATATGTGAAAATGGTACATGCACTGCAGATTGGTACTCAGCTTCTGTACATCTCCAGTGGCACAATAAAGTAACCAAATAGAACTGACTCTTTGCTTTTTTTAATAAGTATGGAAACATCAACATTACAAGCACAACTTTTTTACATTTCACAACTTTCTAGATCAACGATTGTCCATGTATAGGAGCACTTGTTCCATCGCCGTACAAGACACAATAACCACACAAACCTCTGATTAAACTTAGCGTAAGCTACAGTTTTACAAAAAAAATAAAAATAAATTATTGCAACAATAAATAATACTGACCATCTTTAAAAAAAATACATGTAAAAATATGTTTTTTTATGATAGTGCCATTTCAATTGTACTAATATCTATGTGAAATAATAATAACATGTGTATACATATATTCACACTTGACAGGTTTAAAACAACCTATGAAAAACATCCACATGTGACATTGATGACAATTTTTGCAGTTTAACTTGACATTTAAGACACTTTGTCCATTGGCATCATCACAGTTGCGTACACACTACTGCTCAGTCTAGCAGGCACAACACCACGTTAGCGGTCATCTCCATTAACTCTTTCCCCGCCATTGACGGACTTTTCCAGCTTTCCTTGTTTTCACTGTTATGCGATAGAGGGCGCTATTACGCACCTTCTGAAAGAGCACAGAAGTTCCAGATCAAAACACAGGCAATTTTATCAGCTTTCTGTTCAAAGTGTTGCTTTTTGTTTGTTTGTAACAAAATATTATACGGGTCATGAAAGTTTTTTTTTAATAAAAAATGCTGGCGGTGGCTGCCAATTTTTTAAAATGCTGGCAGGGAAAGAGTTAATACAGAGAGTCTAGGTCTAGGATATGTCTACTAGATTGATTATCTTTCTCATTCATGTGTCTGTAGAGACAGAAGAAATGGACTTCCTCTCTATGTTGGCATGAATAATTTGGAGACTCAGTTCATTAATACTTTATGACTGCGGTAATATTTCATAGCTACACAGCCGGTCATAAGACTCCATTTAAAGCTATAATACTACAGTGTTATTTTAAGAACAGTTTGCTTCCTCTCTGCATCAATGCTAATAAGCACATTTTACAGCAAAAATCATCTATGTCCGATAATAACATGTACAAGTATGAAATCAGACTAAACTAAATTTCAATAGAAGTATAGTTCCAGATCAAATACTATCATTTAAGTCTTCTCTAGGTATTAAGAATCACTTTGATAACTTTTTTTAATGTCCCATTGGAAAAAGGTCATAAGAGTTTCGGGCGACGTGATGAGGGGTAAATAATGCCAATTTTCACATTCGCAAATGATCTGCAGAAGGTGAAGCTCGACTGGATTTAAAAATGTCACTGTAATGGATTTTTAATGGAATATAAGCACGTAGTAACGTAAATAAGTCATTCTATGATTAATATGGAAGCAATGAAGTCAGAGGTAGTCAATATGCACATACACCAACACATCTCTGACAAATAATAAAAATTCCAGCATTATGAAAAACATGTATTTTCCTGTTACATTCCACTATGTTTGATCATGGACAAACCAATATACTATCACTGCCTTATTTTATTGTTGTAAATGTGAAATTCACTCATCTGCAGAATAAGTCGGAGAAGAATTCTATTCCCCAAGGACGTTCTCCGTATGAAGGCTTTACAAGTGAGTGTCTGTAAACATGGTTTGCTCCTTCTTCACTGAGCTGTAGCTTTTAATAGTCTCCCCAAACTCCTCATCACCCACATACTGCAAAAAGATAATAGTCATCAATCATCATCAGCTATGACAAATCCTTAGCCAGGCTAAACGACCAGGGCTAAATAAAACTGTTGGTAAGAAATGACAGAAATGTTTACAGTGATATAAAAAGAATTTGACTTTTTACATGATACATTCTCACTGTACATGTACAAGTATTCTTGATTCTGATTTATCAGTTGTGGCATTCTTCTGTCATATGTACCTAAATATTTTTGTAAAATGTCTACTGTACTGTATAATTGACCGTTGTCTTTGACAACCAATTTCCTACATTACCGTTTAAGTCAGTATGATTTTTTTTTATGATTTTGAAAGAAATCTTTGTGTCCTCCAACTTAAGGTTGCATTTATTTGATCGAAAAATACAGTAAAAACTGTATGACATATGATTAGTTTAAAATAAGAGTTTTATAAGTTTAAAATGTTTTGACTATATTTTAAAATGTAATGTATTCATGGAATGCGAAGCTTATTTTCAGCATCATTACTCCAGTCTTCAGTGTCACATGTCCTTCAGAAATCAATCTAATTCGCTGATTTGCTGCTAAATAAACATTTCTTATTATCAATGTTAAACTGTTGTGCTGCTTAATATTTGTGTGGAAATCGTGATATGCTTTTTTCCCCAAGTTCTTAGATTAAAAGAAAGTTAGAAAGAACAGCATTTAAATGAGATAAAGTTTTTGTAAAAATGTTGTCTTTATCTTTACTTAAAATGCATCCCTGCTGAACGAAAGAATTAAATTCTTAAAGGGATAGTTCATCCAAAAATTTAAATTAGCCCATGATTTACTCACCCTCAAGTGATCCTAGGTATACTGTATATGACATTCTTCTTACAGACGAATACAATCTGAGTAATATAAAAAAACATGTCCTGGCTCTTCCAAGCTTTATAATGGCAGTGAATGGCCGTTTCTGCCCATAAAAGTGCATCTATCCATTATAAAAGTGCTTCACATGGCTCCGGGGTGTTAAAGGCCTTCTGAAGCAAAGCGATGCGTTTGTGTAAGAATAATATCCATATTTAAAACTTTACAAACTGTAATCTCTAACTTCCGCTAACTGTCGTACTAGTGTTCACGAGAGACTGTCGTTCCAGCGTATGACGTAGGACGCAGGAGTAGCGTATGTTCCGGTGAACGTGGAAGCGCAGAGGATAGAACAAAACACCGGAGCATCCTACGTCATAAGCTGGAACGCTAGTGAATGCGCGTACGACAGTTAGATGCACTTTTATGGACTTATAAACAGAAACGGCCATTCACTGCCATTCTAAAGCTTGGAAGAGCCAGGACATTTTTTAATATAACTCTAATTGTGTTCGTCTGAAAGAAGAATGTCATATACACCTAGGATGACTTAAGGGTGAGTAAATCATGGGCTTATCTTCATCTTTGTGTGAACTATCCCTTTAAAAAGAAAACATTTAACCGGTAGTGTGCATTATTTATCATATCACTCTATATAATACAACATTTGCTCTCAAACCAATAATATCGTATAAATGTATTTATTTGTAAAGTAAGCAGCGGAGTGTACCGTCAGCCCATTAGCAATGACATTTTTTTAAAATGTTTTTTTCTTGTAAAGGTGATACAAAATCTTTCCGCATCATCCCTTATGAGACACTATCTCACCATTCCGCTGTCCGTGCCGTGCAGGTCAGCGTCCCATGATTTCTTATCTTGAGTGTCGATCAGCTGACTAACACTCCGATGCAAGGAATTCTGGGAATAGGCATGGCTCAGCTGGCTCTGGCTGGGAACGCGCAGCACAGACATGCTGGCCTGATAGCTGAGGTTGCTGGTGCCTCCGATCTTAGTGTCAGTCAAACCCTGAGATATCAATATAAAGCACAAACACCCACGTCAGCCTCTCGGTCGCATGCAGCAGCGAGTCACTTAGGAAAAGATGAGCAGACAAGAGGTTCACAACAACCCAGCTATACACATTCTGCATGCAATGCCAGTCAACTGCAAAAAACAAAATCCAAAACATAACGGAAATTGAAAGAAATAGAAGCACACATGAAAAGAGACTAGATTTTTACAAAAAGGGACATGCAAAAGTGCAAATGCCACAAAAGACATGTCTGTAGTATAAATACTTCGGTATTTGTAATTAGTATAAGAAAGAGTTTCCTTAGCAAGTAGCACTAATGAAGAAAAGGGCAAAACATGCCAATGCAGCAGGCCATGGTGATAAACCATTCCTGAATACATCTCAGAGAGCTTGTACCTCAGTGTGCATGGCAAAGCGCTTTAGTGTTATACTGCAGGAGGAGTCCGGTATATTGTCAAACTGGGAAGAGGAGAGAGAGAGGAGTGCGCTTACCATCGGTGCATCGGGCTGAAGCAGAGCAGTAGAAGCATGATTAGAGCAGAGTTCAGAGGAAGGGCTCTGGAGCAGATCAAAAACAGCAGATTCAAAGAGAAAGGCCACAGTTTAAAGCTTGGGAGTGTATAGAGGAGTATACAGTATGTTTACTTCACACGCTCTGCTCTTTCCCACTAGTCATTGGGGCAGTTTTCATGTTCTGAATTGAACACTAGCTGGCTGCTTATTGAATATTGCTCAGTATGCACTGTATACTTCCTACTGTTTTTTTTTTTTTCAAATAGTATGTGAAACACAATTCATGTAACGACAAACATGATTTTTGTCACATGACCTCATCAGATTGTATGCTTAATTCAGCTTCCAGGTATAAATATGGGTGAATTTTGCATGTTAACTCAACGTTTGTGTAAAACAGTTATATATCTGTCTTATAATTCAAGCAAGAATGCATGGTCAAGTCAAATGCATTGCATTGTGGGAATAACCAGCATACACTGCGCATATGGTAGTTCTCTGGATATTTTATAAAGAAAATATGGATACTTAATGCTGTACGTATACTATATATACATATACACTACTGTTCAAACTTTCGGCTCGGTAAGATTTTTAAATGTGTTTGAAAAAAGTCTCTAACGCTCCACGGCTGGATTTATTTGTTTAAAATACAGTAAAAACAGCAATAATGTGAAATATTATTACAATTTAAAATAAATATATTTATGAAAATGTAATGTATTTCTGTGATGGTAAAGCTGAATTTTCAGCATTATTCAGTCTTCAGTGTCAAATGATCCTTCAGAAATCATCCTATTGTTCTGATTTGCAGCTAAAAAAACAAACAAAATAAAAATAAAAATATAATAAAAATAAAAATCTTATAATTAAGAATATAGATACAATATAGATTTTTTTTTTTTGTGGAAAACGTGATGCATTTTTCCAGGATTCTTCAAAGCATTCATTCAAATATATATCTTTTGTAATAGTATAAATGTCTTTACTGTCACTTTTAATACGTCCTTGCTGAATAAAAGTATTAATTTCTTTTCAAATTGACCCTAATCTTATGAACAGTAGTGTATAGTAAGAGTAGTATGCTAATCTGAACATAGTTATAGCATCCATGACTATGACATTGTCTCTATCGCCATACAGTAGCAGTGGGAAAAGAAGAGTTAGCACTCCCTCTTCTGGACATCTGAAGGAAATGCATGTTGCAGCTGTGAATGTAAACATTTGTGCAAGTACAACTGCATATGAAAAATAATCTGTAACTTGTGTTCCACTTCTATAATTTAACATACACCTTTATGAACTTATTACAATTTGTAGAATGTTACCATTAAGAAAACATTCGCTTTTTTTCAGTCTCTCACCAAATAGGCGTCATTAGGCGGATACTTGGTGCTTCTCCTCTGCAGGGGCACTATTGGAGGTCTCTCTCTGATGAAGGGAGGCTTGCTCAGGGCTCTTCTCAGCACCAGACCCATTATCAGAGCCAGCATCAGCAGACCCAGGAACGCCATGAGGATGATGAACCATAACTCATTATAGAACTTGTATTCAGCCCCATACAAACCTGTTTTACCCCCAGAACTGGTCTCCACTGCATCTGTGGGCAACAAGTGAGATGCTTAGATTAGTAAAAACAGAGAAAGGATTAAACAAAATAATAATACAAATATTTAGTCTTAAATGGGAAGAGTTTAGCAGCTATTCCACAGCTTACTCTCAATAATTCTGAATAAAAGAGGATTTTATTCAATTATAATACATTTTTTACACACTTGTTTAGTGTTTAATTTTATTATTAAGTAAATTGAGATATAGATTAACATAATGACTGCCAGTACTTTCGTATTACATTGCACTTTTGCATTGTCATTAAAATATATTATGATTATATAAATATTTGTCTAATTATACATTGCATATTTGCTGAAAATGATGTGAAACCACACCCATATTTACAGTAAATACAGTATGTTCCTCATATTTTAATTTTGGTAGCTTAATGCCAGGAGCGTTTCACCACATGAAGTTCGGGAGGTTCGAAAGTAGTAAAAAAAAAAGAAGTCTGCAACGAGGGTTGCAACAGCCACTGATGTTTTCAGTTGCATTCAGTGTGCAGTGTGACTTAAACAAGTTATTATATTTCAATTCCTAAAAAGTTTTTACCATTTATTTACTCTGCAAAACCAATATAGTGAACGGAGCTTCAATGAGCCCTACGAGTTTGCAACACTGATACTGGCACAGGAACAGCTCGGCTCAGACAGAATGGAGACATTGCTCGCTTTTTCCAATCACTTTCACCCGCCAGGCCTGAGTAAACATACCTATACCAGTGGCCGTATTGTATTTAATGACAGGAGAGCTGGCGCTGCCGCTGTCAGTGGTGCAGGTAACTTGAAATGCAAAGGCTGAAGTGAAAAGAGACAGGAGAGAGGATGAGAGAGGGGACACTAGTAAGACAAATCAGACCCAGCCCGATGTCACAGTAGAACCATAGTTGTCATACTTTTATCAGAAGTGCGTGGGATGTGCAGCGAGCTGTGGAAGCCGCTGTAGATGCGCAGGTTGTGCTCGGTTAGACTGTATTCTCCCAGAGGCCCGTTCAGAGAGAAAGATCCACTCCAGTCCAAAAACACATGGGTAAGGTTACTCTGCACCACAAACGGCTCCTTATACTGAGGAGCTACAAAGAAACCAGAGAGGGGTTTGATTAATGTGCCATAAAGTGTAGAAATCATTTTTCAAGAATTTCAGATGGTAAAAGGAATGACTGGGAGTGCATGTATGATTTCCGTTAGCAACAAGTAATCAGAGCTATACATTACTTCGAGTCCCGAACAGGAGCGAGTCCTTACGTTCTTTGAGTGTGGTGATGGAGACCCAGTCAGACACAGTGCTGCCCATGTTATTGTAAGACACCACACACAGCTCATAGTTGGCATAGGGCAGTAAGCCAGTGATGTTGAAGCTTTGCCCCATCCCAAAGAACTTGATTTCCACCGGGCCAGTGGCACAAGGTACAGGTACCGGCTGCAGAGGCTGAGGACAGGATGACCGCATGTGGAGCTCGCAGCTACAGAGATGGGAGTGAATGGGGGACAAATACTTATGCTTCATTACTACCTTAATACACTTCCATTCGAAAGTTTGGGGTCAGCACGAATTAAGAAATGAATAGTTTTATTCAACAAGGACAGATTAAAGACATTTATAATGTTACAAAAGATTACTACAGTACTTTAAATAAATGCGGTTCTTTTGAATATCAGGGAAACCTAAACAAATTTTTTGTGAGATCTGCACCTCTCAATAATGCCATTGGGTTGAAGAGGCATGTCCCACGCTACCCGAGCTGAGCGGGAGGTGAGGGCGACTGGATGTGGCGGGGACTGCTGGGCCGGGGGAGAGGCCTGGGTGCGGAGCTCACTCAAGGGGCCTCGGCTGCAGCACAGGAAACAGGTGCAGG
Source organism: Phoxinus phoxinus (assembly GCF_949152265.1). NCBI lineage: Eukaryota > Metazoa > Chordata > Actinopteri > Cypriniformes > Leuciscidae > Phoxinus > Phoxinus phoxinus. The sequence continues at coordinate 24,164,555 of NC_136888.1, forward strand.
CTTCCATGCCGACAGAATACACCGTAAAGGGCCTAAGACCATGGAGAGTCTGCTGTTGGGAAGTCCCCTCAGACAGCTACACACACACACACAGTTATGAAAGAGTTAAAACTCTGTTAATATACATTCTTAGTTGTTTATATATGTATAAGAATATTATACTGTATATTATGCACCAGCTGGTACGAGTCCTTGTTTTGTGTGAAGACTCTGTAGAGGCTGACAATGCCGTTTGGCTTGTTGGGTGGGCTGATGTCCACCACAGCTGAGGTGGCGTGGATGTGCAGGAACTTAAGCGGGCTCATCCCCTCTGGAGGAGCAGGACCTGTGTGACCTTGAGCCCAGGGGCTTCCAGCGCGACCTGCTGAGTTTACAGCCCACACCTAGATGGCCAAAGTTAAACAACATTGTTATAAAATCAAATAATAATAGTAATAATTATTATATTTTATAGCACACACACATACAAATCAGTTCAAAATGCTTCATTGTTCAGAATATGAACAAAAAGCATAAACATGACAATAAAAGCACAAAATATATGTATAAAAAATGTCTTCATTCGGGCAGATGGGCTTTTAATAGAACTCGTCTGTCTATGGAGTAGAAACGGAAACAAAATACAATCGGTGTTACATGACGAGGAAAAAAAGGTTCGCTGCGTCCGAAATCGCATTCTTCCCTACTATACAGTATGCGAAAAACAGTACGCCAACAGAGAAGTATGTCCGAATACATAGTGTTTGAACAGTAGGCAAAAAGTCTCCGGATTACCTACTTCCGGCAAGGTTCTGAAGTGTGCATTCGATGGACACTTTACTATCCCATGAGGCCACAGGAGAGGATTTATGAATGAAGGTGAAGTGACGAAACTGGCGTTGGTAGGTCATGTGATAATGACAACATGGTGGATGTAGTACGTCCTGATTATATTCATACTATATAGAACATACTTTTTTAACGGTTGCAAAGTAAGTTTTAAGTAAATGTTATATAAATGTATGTTATATATATATATTTCTCTCTTTTTTACTACCTGCTGGTAGACCACAGCGCCAACATGTAGCATTGTTTTTCCTCTGCTGTTTGCAAAGGAACAAACCTACCACCATTTTTTGGGTCGTGACCCACCAGTTGAGACCGACTGGTATAGATGTGCATGAGAAAAGGAAGGAACTTTATTATGCAAAGCTACAGGTGAGTGTACTGAGATGCCTGGGGTCTCTCTAACACCTACTGGGCTGATATAAGACCGGATCTGATACCGACACCGGCTCTGAAGCGGCCCAGCAGACAGAATGGAGACTCGGCACCATCCTACTCTTGAAGAGGAGTCACCTTCACCTGATGGACCCACCTGGCGCCTTTTGCAAAAGGAAACTAGCCATTCAACTACTTTGAGGAGTCAGTAGTCTTGCACTCTCTAAGCCCTGCTGTCGTTAATAGCCAAAACATCAGCATCCATTACAGAATCACTCCGGCCTGAATCTACATGAAAATTAAATTTCACCTTCATCAAGGAGTAAATGAACACATGGAAAGGTGAAGTAATCTTATTTACTAGACGAGCTGTTTGAATAATTACACAGGAAGAGTAGGAAAAGGTCAGCTGGGGTCACTATTTGCATGGGTAAGTAATTTGTAGATTGTCAGTTATAATAGAGGCGGCAGATGGATGTTCCTGTGGATAGGGTTAAATTAGCCTCAATAATAGGCAATTACACCGTGATCAATCCAGATGATAGATCTAAGTGGCAATACGCACAGACTGCACGAGGCACCGGCTGATTTCACATTCCCATCCGAAGCCGTTCCACTGCCAAAACTGACGACTAGACGTGTTGGAGCGCAAGTGGGTGACGGAGGTCTTGTGGGGTGACAGAAGAGAAGGAGGGCAGTCACGGAAACAGCCTCTTGTCACCCAAAGAGAGAAAAGGTCACGTTGGCAGGAAGACAGTGAGGAAGAAAGAGTGACACTTTTGCGCGTGTGTGTGCCCAAAAGCGGCGTTATGAATGACACGGGACAAAGAAGTGCGATAACCTTAATTTCTCACTGATAAATCATTCCGATTCCCGGATAGGAATTTTGTGAAAAGAGATATGAGTGCTACGTTTTAAAGTGGAGTCAGGCAGGACATCTTCATGCCCTTGTATGCGGCGCAGACGTTTTATTGCCACCGAAGCACTTGCATACAGAGCTGTAATTAACGCGGGAAAATAAAACTATTTCATGAGCGCGCTCTAATGGATGTGGGTGTACACCGCTAGGGCCGAATCTGCCCGGAGACAGATCCTCATTGGCCGTGGCCACGCCCCCAGTTATGGACACAGGGCCAAAAGTTCCCTTTTCTGTTATGAGCACTAGGCTAATTAAGATTTTACATAAAAGTGTCAATAAAATATGTAGCCTCTTAACATGGGATGGGTTTGATTTCACAGGGACGCATGCCCTTGTGTGAGAACAAGTACAACGAAACACAACAAAAAGGGAGACGACTCCGTGACATTAGGACAAAAACATAAAGATGGTAGTGGTGGTAGTCCTGACTCCTTGAAACTTTAAATGGTCGACGAACAGAATTTTATACCATTAAATAAGCAGACATAGACACACACGACACATTCGGTATAGTTAGCAGCTCCCCCAGGGAAAGCCAATAGGCATTAAAAGGTCTTTCCAATACGTGTACATGTTGGAGGCCTAACAGCTAATTCAATGGCTTCGATCGTAATCGTCAGCATTCAGCCAGGCTCAGATTAATGGCCCTGTCGCGTGTCCGTCATCACTCAGCTCCGCCCGCCAGCTGTCATAAATTACCGCTCATAAATAAGATGGAACAATCAGGCAAACTCTATCAATTTAGTCCTGATCAGCCCACGCCTCTCAAGCCTGACAGTCAAATGCTAATGTTATTTTGCTCCAAAGGCTAGGCTGTCAATTAAGAAAGGTCTCGTAAGAGGACGGTGGTGCGATGAATTTAGTGAGTTAGATTAAACGCCTGTCTACGTGAATGAAAGGGTATAGATGAGCAAAACACCGAACACAGCAGCAACAAATAATCATGCTAATTAAATATTCCTTGAGGACTATCATGTTTAGACTAGAATGTTATGTACTATAATAATAAAGTATTAAGTATCCCAAAGGGATTATTTCATATTCATAAAACATCATGCATTAGAAAGACTTATAGCAGTGTTGTTGATCACTAAAACTATTAAAAATTGCTACTAAAACTAAGTGTAAAATAAAATAAGAAAATATAAAAATAAAATATTAATAAACACTATAAAATTATTTAAATATTACTAAAATAACACAGGCTTACAGTAAGCAATGACCTAGAAACGAGTTTAGAAACGACTAGAAACACTTTAGCAAATAAACAGCAACCCTCTGCCATCTATCCACAACACTTCCACAGACAAGCACCACTCAAAAATCTGTTCATTCTTTGTGCAATATAGTAAATTATATAAAAAGTTGAAAACGTTATAAAGGTATAATAAATGATATAAAAAGTTGAACAAGTTCAAATCAATTGATGATGGTCACCAAAGCAATTTGTAGTGTACAATACGATTGAGTGAAATGAGAAACAGCCGCGTGACCTGGTATTGGTAGGCTGTGTAGGGCAGGAGTTTGTCATCATGACAGGAGGTTGATGAGTTGCGGTACACCAGTGTAGTTGCAGATCGGCTTTCAGTGTCTAACACATGTTTCCGGTAGAGCTCGTAGTGCAGTAATTTCCCATTCGGCTCAGCTGGAGGAGACCAGGACAGCAAAAAGACTGTCTGTATGCCCTTAGGGTTAGTTTGCAGCTCCAGAAGGGGAGCAGTTTGGCCAGCAGGGGGCGACTCAAGCGTCTGTATGGAAGACCAGTCACTAGCAGCGCAGCCTAACAGGGTGCAGGCCTCCACTCTTACCTCGTACCTGCAATAATAATAATAATGCAAATAAGTATTAAATAAATAATATTTAAAAATAAAAATAAACAATAATAACACATAACTGTAAAAAATAAATATTAAACAACCAAACAACCAATAATATTATTAATACAAATAAATGATATATGAAAATAAATAATAATATATAAAATAAAAACTAACATAAAAATAATAAACACGGTTGTAAAATATCAGGGTGTAATGTACAATGTTGTTTACTTCAGTTAAAGCCAAATATTTTTTATGATTACAATCTTTTTTTTTTTACTTTACTTTTTTTATTGATTTTGAATATTTAGGAATGTAAATGTATAGCATTTTTGTGCTTATCCTGGTAAAAAGTGCCGTTATTTATCAATCGTATAGTATAGTATAGACAAAGAACAGTTTTCTCCTTCAGAAGGTCACCAGCGATGGACTGAAGGACAAAAGGGAGAGAAGAGAGGAGAGCAGGAGAATAAAGGGACGGTCATCTGAAAGAGGCAATGAGTGGCGAGTTGATAATGTTGATGAACCATTATCATCACCCCACTTATCTGGATTTTCACTTCAACATACGTATACAGCTCCAGACTTTAGTCATCCCTCATTTGAGTGCCTCCTCCATCTGACCGTCTTTGTCTATGCCAAGGATGGAAACATTAGAAAAGGCTCAAGGTTGATTCCCTCCCCCACCAAGATTCTCTCTCTCCTTTTCCTCCTTCTCTCGTTTGTTTTTATCAGTGTGTCTGTCTCGTGTGCAGCAACTGTAAGTTTGACCAGTTAAATGTATATTAACAGGTATATATATAAAAATAAAAATAAAACTTACAATTGTATTAAAAAAATTCTATTGATCCATCCATATTTAGCCCAAAAATTTTAGAGAAAACTTTTAGTTGTATTTTTAAGTTTTAAGAACAAAGGCAACTAAACTGTTTTTTTCTTTTTTACATAATAATTATAAATGCTATTCATTAATGAACAGATACTTTTGGGCCTGGGTCAATTTATGTTGTAAGGCAAATATTCACAGTAAACCTCAAATATAAAAAAGTATGTACTTGAAGCAGATTATAAAGCAGATATACATAGATAATAATAATAATACATTTTATTTATGTATTATTATTATTTATGCACTTTATAAGTAGCAATTCAGTTTTTTTTTTGTTAATGGTCAACTAAGTATTTATGGTATTAGTATTTAAGTATTTAACTAAGACCCTGACTAAACAGTGTTAGACTTGCATGCTGGTATTGTTACCTGTAGTACGGCTTTAGTGCAGTGAGGGAGAAACTTTGACTCTGAAACGCACTGTGGTGCGAAGCGAAAATGAAGCGTTTCACGTTGGGCTCAGCAGGGTCCCGTTTGTAAAGTGAGTAGCTGATGATGACCCCATTAGGTCGTGCAGGGGGTTCCCACTGCACCATAATGCTGAATGGCCCTAGAGCCTGCAGTCTGGGGGGAGCCACACCAGAGGGCGCTGAAGGCTGTGTCCTGGCCACCGCCGGCAGACTGGTAGCGGCACCCTGACTGTTATTGGCAGTGATGATGTAGCTGTACTCGACACTGGGGAGTAAGGTGAAGTCGTGGTAACGGGTGTCCATGCCAGTATATATAAGGCTCCCATTTCGACGGAGCTCATACCCTATGATCACTCCATTTGGCTGGACAGGCTCTCTCCATGTGACTTCAACTGATTCAGGGCCTGTGACTTTAAGAGTAGGAGTGGGCATCCCTGAGGGCGGTGCTTCTCTGGTCTGGACTGGAATGGGTGAACTTGCAGTGCAGCCGCCATTGGTGCAGGCCGTCAAGACGAGGCTGTAGGAAATGTGTGGCTGTAGATCCAAAACCAGCACACTTGACCGTTTCCCGCGGTAGATCTCCTCATTGTTCATTTTGAGAATATACATCACGATCTCACCATTCTGGATGGATGAAACAGTCCACGACACATTGAATGAATAGGAAGTGACATCAGACACCATAGGCGGCGCCACGTTAGCAGGGGCGGCTTCTAAAGTCCTGATTTGCGTCGACTCACTGGTAACACACCCCGCCACGGTGCAGGCAATGACTGCGTAACTGTAGAGAGTGTATGCGGTTAAATCCACATCAGTGTAGTTGAACACGCTCGAGTCGAAGCTGAAATGGAAGCCAACGTTGTCCCTCTGAATCCTGTACGTCAGAAGAACACCATTGGGCTCCAAAGGAGGCGTCCAAGCTACAAAGACTTCATTAGGCTTGCCCTCTATATGACGGACAACCGGAGGAGCCAATCCTCTAGGAGGAGCTTGTTTGGTGTGAACCGTGAGCCAGGAGCTATCAGTGTATCCTGCCGCATTGGAAACACGCACACGGAACTTGTACCTGCTCCAGGGCAGAAGGCCAGACATATTATATGAGAAGCTGTTAGCCTGAGTGTCGTTCTGGATAAAAACAATCTTGGCTCTCAACGAGTCATCTTCATCACTCCGTACCCTGCCATCCTCCACACTTACAGCCAGAACCTGATACTGCAAGATCCTGCCATTGGGCTGGGCAGGTGGAGACCAACGGAGCTCCACGCTGCGGGATTGGACCTGCTGTACCGTAGGAGGCGGTTGAGAAGACGGGGCGGCCTCTTCGGTGGTTACGCGTTGAGGTGCGGACCTCGTGCAGCCTGTTTCAGTGCAAGCTTCGAGAACGAGCGTGTACACCGTGTACGGTTCCAGGCGGCGGAACAGGAACTGACGTGCAAGGCCGCTGAACTCCAAGTTGTCCTCATTGAAGATGTTGTACATCTGTGGATATAAATATGTTAAACGATGGCAGATTCTGGAGCGTGATATTGCAATGTTACCATCATTGTGGGTAGCATACTTTAATGACTCCATTTGGAGAGGCTGGTTCAGCCCACTGTAGCAGCAGTGCTCGACCGTGTTCTCTCTTCTCCACGCTGAAGTTAGCCAGGCCACTTGGAGAGGCTTCAAGGGTCCGAACAGTGGTCCAAGGACTAGACACCTGACCTGCTCCATTAACTGCCTCTAAACGTACATTATATGTGGTGTACGGCTCCAACCCAAACACATGAGCCTGAAAAATGTTACCCTACAACACAAAAGACACAAATATAGTTAGTATATGTTTTTCACATAGCAATATTACTATTATTATTATTTATAAAAATAAGTAATAAAAAAAATATTTAATAAATATAGAAATTACGTTTAATATTATTATTATTATTACTATTAATACTAACTATTAATATTACTACTATTATTGTAAATGTCTTTTTGCCCCTTGAAAGTAAAATTTAATTTGACCAGAAAAAAACAACAACACATAATTCTTACCATCAACAGTAAAACTACAGCACCCCTCAGCAACATCCCTATGCAGATTGTACACCACAATCCATTACATCGCTGGGAGGCACTAAAGCATTTAAAACGCTACCTTTTTACGTGGTTGAAAAATTGAGAACATTTGGACTATAAACCAGCAAACATATGCACATTGTCAATAGAGACAGCTGTTTCATTTCACTTTATTTCAGCACAGAGACTTATATCCTGCCCCTAGATGGCAATGCTATCAAACACTTTCCTAAACATGGGCACCAAGACATTAACAAGCAGGCGCTCGCTCATCCAGGATACTCAAGGCAGCCATTAAAAAGCGACTAAGAGAATTGATTTTTGTTATAGATTTCCAAATAAATGTTTATGGCACAGATCCCTAAAATGGGAAGTGTTTAAGTTTTGATTAAGAGGATTGGTTATGCTGCCTTTTGGGTATGCACAGATCCACCGTTCATAAAATGATTAAATTCTCAGCATAAAAGAATTACATTTCTTATTTAAAAAAAGAATGTGTCAGGTGTTTAAACTATTATAAGCACGCGCACGCACGCACGCACACACACATGCACGCACGCACACTATTTTATATTAAGAGCCATTGAATATATAGATTCAAATTTTCCCAAAATTACATTGTTAAATCTGTAATGCATGAACTTCTTTATGGGAGCCAAAGCAGTCAGGCTTCTTCTTCAAGACAAAAGCACCGAATTCAGACTTCTTGTAATTGAGGCAGAAAGAGGCCTCGCTATTTAAACATTAAAGAGGTATCAGAGTCAGAAGCACATTTAGTGTTAGCTCAGGGAATCAGTCATTTGTAAAGGGGAAAGAAGCCTTTTAAAGCCCTTTTTCTTTCCTCTTTTCCTCTTTCAACTGAGCACAGGTCTCCCTTGTCTCATCAGCTGCTTACATATGTGTTATTTCCTGTGACAGCGCTGGGGGCTGCTTGGGCCAGGGGATGATTTTAATTAAGAATAACCATGTGGATTTGTCACAACAATTATGCTGATTAGATGAAAGTGGAGATTCCTGACCCTTCAAAGGTGTGGGACTGCTTCATTTGCATACAGTAGACATACTGTCCCGGCCTGCCACTGCTGACTTAAGCCTGAGCTAGATTTTATTAGTATCATGCTAACAGCTACAGAACCCGGGAAATGCCTCATCAAAAAGCATCAAATGGAGCTTTTGGCAAAGTTGAGCCTTTGGCCATGTTTTAAGTAACCTGCGCTCATAGTCTGTCAGAGAGTTTTAGACAGATAAAATGATGCAATGATGCATTTTGTTATAAACATTATCATTCATCTCTGAATACACCTCGTTGTCTATTTATTTTTTTATATACACACATAGAATATACTGCAAATCCTCAAATGACAATTCTGTCACTTACTTTCTTCTGTGGAACACAAAAGGAGACATTTTAAAGAATTAAGGAACTGTTTTTATCCATACATTGAAAGTCAATGGGGTCCAAAGCAACATTAAACCTGACTTCCATTATAACCCCCCTCCCCATGGTTCAGAACGACATGACTCACATGAGCAAATGATGACAGTTCACCAAACATGAAAAATCTATCTCTTTAATATCACCATTCCTTCACACACTTTAGCTTAACTGTTGAGAGGGTCTAGAGACTTTAGAGCATCCTTTCAAAACATCTACCCTTTTGCTCTGTAGTACTAATAACAGCACCCAGTTCCTGAGATGCCTTGACACTATTAATTATTTGTGGTTTAGATGTAAAGTTCTGTTCAACCCAAGCCTCAATCAGACAGAGGGCTCTTGAATCACTCAGCTGTTCTTCAGACTGGGCTGGTGTCTGATGAAGCAAACCCTTCATGCATGCAAACACACACATACAGAAACAGAGGAAAGTACCGTTTACCTCCTCTGATTGTGGCTGAGTATGCATGACAATCAGAACCGTGAATGATGGAAGCCGTATTAAGAAAATAAAAATGAAAGCACACACAGTCAAGTGCCACTAACTTTTGATTTTTACATCAGAAATTAGATTTAAAAGACACTCCCAGAGTGTTTACTTTACAAACCAAAAGTAGATTTTATCCAATATAAAAGCAGAATTTTTATTGTAATGGTACTCTATATTTAACTACTGACATGTCCGATGTGACACACACGACGCACAGAAAGACGCGCGCCAGAATCGAGTTCTTTTTCAAAAACTCTTTCAAGAAAGCAAGTTTGTTCGTTGCTTGAACAAACAATAACAGAGAATTATGCCAAAATGCCCTTTTTATAGAGTATTCTCATAAGAGCAGTCTTGAGTGAGTTAAATAACATCTTAAATGAACTTAAGAGTTGTGAGAAAATATGCACATGACCATATGTTAGATCCACGTCATGTACATCAGTGACAGATCTTAAAGTGACAGCAGCCTAATAAACACGTTCTTTGATCAACATTAAAGGGCACCTATTATGACATTTAAAATGTTCCTAATGTTGTTTAGGGAGTCCCCAACAACAGTTTTACATGCATGCAATGACAAAAAACACTTTTGTTTTCGTATAATATGCATTTATTTTTACCTGATTTGCTCACCGACTCCCAAATGATTCGTTCAACGACTCGTTTTTCAAACCCCTCCTTGCGCGACGCTAATCTGCGTTGATTGGTCAGATGACCCAGCAGTGTTTACAGAGATAATACTTATTTTTAACACGGAGTACAATGATGCTTTTATCAATTAAATTGTATTATAATAATGATTATAGTCCACTGCTTTATAGTTTGTAGTAAAAAACAAAAAATAAGATAAATAATTTAATGTTATGTTAGCGAGCATAGCCCAGAGTTCATATTGTAAAAGCACAATCAGTCTTTGTTTGCGTTAGCCCGATGCATAAACATAACGTTTTTACAAAAAAAAAAAATGCAGTTACGTTACTACGAGGTATTACTCTATTCTTTAGACAACTCCGAAAACAACGACAAACACTTCACATATCTCAATACAATTGTCATTGAAGACCTAGAAGCTAAACGGTGCTTACACAACAAACAAAATAATTATTAAGCATGCTACATAAAATATAAAAGCAAAAATTATTAATAACACTTACAGGTTGTGATACGGAGGAGGAAGCTGATGCAAATACACTTAGAAATGAACCTTCCTTCAATATCAGCCAGCTCGCGAATCCAAGTTTGATTGCATTTAAAAAGCAATCGTCTTCAAAATGACGCGAACAAAGCACAAGGCTCGGACTATACTTCTGTGGTATAGTTATATGAATTGTAGCCACTTAGTCTTCAAATGCTCCTCCTTGGGCAGATGAAAAAAGTTTGCTTTTGAGCCGCATTTCAGAACACAGCGTCTCCTCGCCATGATGTTTCCCTGGGCTTGGAGCGCAATAAGTGGGCGTATCGTATTCAAATAACTTGACAAGTTGACGTCATCTAGTCAAAGAAAAAGCTTCGGTCTTCTAACGATTCATAAAAATGACTCAGAGTCGACTCTCACTTTTGAAAGACAATAACTTTATATACGGTGCACTTTCATATTTCAAAATTTGCAGGATGTTTTTGTTCACTTAGATCTATGTTACACACTACATGAAAGGTAAATTTCAAAATTCCATAATAGGTGCCCTTTAATGTTAATCAAAGAACAAAAGCAACAGAGAAAATTGTAGCTTTAATAATGATTAATCTATATTACATTTATAATTTATACAGTTAAGACTGTAAAGTGTTTGATAACTTTATTACATTTCTGTTAATTTCCTACCTGTTAGACAGGTAGGCCACAGGTAAATATGACATTTATTTTAATGAGTTTATGTAAAGATTGTTTTAAGTTCACTTTTAATTAAAAAGTTTTTTTATTTTAAAGCCTAATAAATGTTGAAATTGATAGATTTCAATTATACTGTAATGTTGAATATACCATTAGTCTATCATTAATGTTTCATAGACGTCAGTAGCAGTATTAGTATCAGTGATACTGGCCTTCATTCATAAAAAGCCATTAAACAAATATTTAAAATATACTGTCTTATGTTGTTTCTACACTCATTTGGAGAGTAACTGTGAAATTATTACAACATAAAAAAAAATTCAACGCCTGATGTTTTTAATTGTGATTAATCGCAATTAATTATAGAAAAAAATGTGCGATCAATTAGTTTATTTTTTTAATCGATTGACAGCACTAATATTATACAATCATACATTTTTTGCAGAGGAAACGATGAGGGGGAACAGGACCAGGATATGACATGAACCAGATTCGAACTCACATTCTCACTTATGAACACCATGTACAGCTTAATTTATTAAAAAAAGAGCATGTCAAAACCACCAGGCTATAGACTCTAACACCTAAACATTTTTGAACTTTTAAGTTATAGACATAAATTAGTCAGAACATTATGTCACCGGCCTGATCTGAAACTGTAAATGAGAATAAAACTTGTGAAAGCTCTGAGGAATCCATAATCAAAAACCGCAGACCATCGGGAGTTCCCTTTTGTTTGTCCTTTCAGCAAATGAGTTTGGGTTCAACAAGGGCCCAAACGAGCTGCTCGGATCATTCTGCTCCACTTCAACAGTGTGTAAACGAGTCTACACAAAGACATGGTCCAACGCTCCACCATCATGTTTATGCACTCTTCACTGTGTTCTTAATGATAAACTAACAGATTGTAAACATGCTGCCAGAGTTTCAACCCAAACCCCCCCCTCCCTCATTTTTTTTCCTGTGCATTTTTTAAACAATGTCCTTCATGTTAGAGTGGTTACAGGCAGCAGAAGGACATCATTAGAGCCATGGTTAAACTGTAATTTACACCATTAGGAAGGCAGGAGCAATTTTTATTGCCTAGTAAATTTCAGCTCTGAAATATTTGGACCATATGGCTCAATTTGTGTAATAACCTTAATTTCTTGCACCCTTCAGGTCCGCCAGCATCTCCGCTTGCCACTCCGACAGAGTCGGGCTTCTGTGCGCAAAAGGCGAAGCGTCTATAGAGTGGCGGTGGAGATTAATAAGGTGTCACGTCCTGTTTGGGTGAAGGCATTGGAACAGCAGCCAGATGGTATCTCTGCAAATGACTGTCAGGGGTCCTGATCTAATCAATAGGATGTATTAATACATCTCCCATCGCTGGGGTTCTCATGGGGCTGCTGAGCAACATCTGGAAAGATCAGGAGGGGGAGAGAGAGAGCAAGAGAGGCAGAGAGAGCGTATGTAGAGAAAAGGCGATAGCGTTGAGAGCGTGAGAGCGAAAAAGACGAAGAGTGAAAGAAAGGGAGGAATGGATGGGACGGGTCTGGTGCTGGCTGTGACTGGGCCTGCCTAATCTCTCATGTAGGCTTGATAAGTGTTCGGTAATGAGGGGCGTCTGCACACATGGTGAGGGAGGAAGCTTTTGGCGGCTCAGACCGCCTGCGCTCCGTAGCCTCATTCAGTCCCGCCGCCATGACGTCCACATTAATCACACGCACTGGCACGAGGTACGGCACACAGCACAGCCTGGGATCAATAGCAGCCCCACCCACCCCCCAAAAAAGAAGGATGGGCATGCTCAGACCACAGAAGACCACAAGCTCTCCTCTCTGCTGAAGAGCTACTGAACAGCATTGCACCATCTGCTCCACGATCTGACTCGTCTCCACATCGCACGTGTCTAAGCAATGATTGCTAAAGCTTAATCAAACATCTAGCACAAAAGTCTCTTTTGATTGATTGATACCTACAGCGTGTTTACTGGTCAGGGCTCAACGAGGATGACCCTGGCAATGTTACAATCACAGCATAAACATAACATTTCGTTTTAACCAAGTATATATTTGATACACACATTTCTAAGGCCTCTAAAATTATTGAGATGATCAGATCTTGCTAAAAACCTGTTGTACACAATCTATACTGTACATGCCTTCTGTCGTCTTGTACTTTTTTTTAGAAAGTAAAAGGTATTTTAGTATAATTCTAATAACGTCCTACTTTAGGTCATGGTGCATGTTAATTTATTTATTTTTGGATGTGAAATCTTTACAGATTTGTATGAAGTTAACATAAGAATGACTTTTATATTGTTAGTAATATTTCAAGATGAACACTTAAGGTGGTTTACTTCTCTTAATGATCATTGTATTGCAGTTGTATTTTCCCCCCACAATAAAAACTAGAGCTTTTATAATAAAATTTTAATAAAATAATATTTTGTATTACTTAGACATAGTATATTATATACATTTATTTAAGTATTAAGTATTCTGCTATAAGTAAATCTTATAGATTTTTACAAATTATAAGAAGTTCAACTTACTTTTAACCAAATAAATATCATATTTTTGAGGGTTTTTTCCCTTTTCAAGTATGAGCTCTATATTCTCCTATATCATACTATACATATGTATAAAATATTATAAAATGTATTCATTTATCATTTTAAATATAGATACATTATTAATTTTACATTGTCTGGGTTTATCTGTGTTTGTTTTGTATTTGGATAGGTTAAGTTTTCAGTTTGTTTCATTAGTTACTCATTGTTTGATTATCTGTCGCACCTGAAGTTCATTTCGTTAATTAGTTTGCTCTTGTATTTAAGGCCTCTGCATCTTTCAGTTCATTGTCTGTCCTCGTCAATATTCGGTTGGTTGTTCTGTTCTAAATTTAGAATTTGATCCAAACAAATAGTTTTTTGTCAAATTCAGAGCCAACTTATTATTCCATACCCACTTTACAACTAATTGTAATACCTCATCCAAAGCAGTGGACAATTGCTCAATTGATGTTGCAAGTAAATATAATGTTGTATCATCTCCACACATGACTGTCCGAGCACACTTTAAAGCAAGAGGAAGATCATCGGAAAAAATAGAAATTGCATGATCCTTCATTCTCAGACATAAAAACAAATTCACTCCAGCAGAGAACATTAACCTGTAGCCACTCAACAGTTGGCAACAGCTAAATCAATATGATGCCCCACTGCAGGCCAAGTATTGACATGGCAGGCGGACAGCTGATATAGCACAAAGTCAGTGTCCAAAAAAAGATTCTGCAGGATCGATGGATTATAAATGTAGCCGTGAGAAATTGCACTAATACCCACACTACAATTTCCCCGTGGCAGGGGTTATGTGATTGGACAGTGTCTTCAGCAGAAGAACATGGGAAAACTCAGGGCAGTACAGGTAAATTAAGCTTTATATTCTAAAATCCTTACTTTTAAAACAAAACAAAATGAGCCTAGTTTGTGATGAATATGAAAAACAAACAAAAAATCATGGTATTACATATCAACAAATAAGATTAATCATTACACATAATACATGCACATTTAGCTACTTTAAAATAACGGATTGATATTTGGTGCTGTTTGGCTACTGACCAAATAAATGTATGATGAATGCTCATTTTAATATCTTGAAATAAAAAAAAAAACAGAAAATCAAGCAGCATTAGTAAGTAACAGAACATTATATTTCTTCCCAAAAATATATTCTATTCAAATTTACTGACTGTTTTGTTTTTTAATCGTAAGATATATTCTAAAATGAGTTAAAAATTTACAATTTGCAAAATGATAAATTTGCATCAGCCATTAGGAGGCCAGGGTCATAACTCAATAGGGCTGAGGACACATGGAAAATTAATTACAAGCTGATTAACTGCAAACTGACGTCACACGTTCACCACTGAAGCCGACCTCTGGAGGTCAAGAAAACCTGAAAGGACTGCCAAGAGAATAGAAGCGGAACTGTAAATTACTCTCGAAGAAAAGAGGGGTGCTGATAAAAGGCCTATCCTGGGTGACGTTCATTAATTGCTATCAAAATAATTAATTTGTCTATTAGGCAAGCATCTATCTGGCGCTCTGTGGGAGAAGCTGAACTCCTCAGTGGGTTCTGGATTTCTTCCCCTGTGGTGTTGCTGCTATCAGGGGGCAAGCTGGCTCTGTTCACACTTGTTTTGAACAGGAGCTCAAGCTGAAGCCTTTAATTTGGCCGTGATGCAGTCATGAGCATCTGCGAGGAAAGCAGCACACTATTTTTCCTCTGTGTCAAACATGAGAACGCCATGAATCACAGCGGCTACTTTTATAGGTGGAGACATCAGCGGATGAGGAATCTGTTTAAACATGCAAGCAATGGGCTGATCACTGATGGATGATCTCAGACAGATGCTGATGCTGGAGAATGAAAAACTTCAGGTGTTGAAGCTGAACTGAGAACTGGAATCCGTTGTAACCAAAAACACAACAATGGGACAATACACACTTAAAGAAGGAAGTGAAAAAACAAAAAGAAAAAAAGAAAAAAAAAGAATCTAAGCAAATAATATAACTAATAGCCAACTAAGCAATCAAATTTTATTTCAGTAAGAAAAGATTTAACTGAAAGACTGAACTGTTTTCTTAAATGACAGGTTGTTGTAAGAAGTTTAAGCAAGTTGCAAGTTGTTCACAAGTGATTTAAATGTTTATGAATTTACACCAATTGAGAGTTTGTAAGATTTGTTGAATGTTTTCAGTTGTGATGGCACAGCTGCATTTTCAGCAGCCATTTCTCAAGAATTTACTGTCACACGATCCTTCAAAAGTCTTATTTTCTTTCTTTTTTCATCAGTTGTGGGTCTTTGCTCAATAAAAAATTAATTTCCTTAAAAGAAATCTTACTGACCCCAAACTTTTGAACAGTAGGGTATACAATTTATCAATTACCATACTGCATTTATTGTTTTTATATATGCTTCTGTCTAATAAACTGTTTCACAATTGATTCACTGTTTGAATTTCACTGAAAAGTCTATAATAAGTGTAAGTAAAAAAAGTGAAAGTAAAAGGCTGTTTAATTGCGACACCTTACCTCATTTAATGTGACAAAATTCCTTTTTATTTGTGTTTAATAAACTGTGTCCCCCCAACAGTTAAATGTTCAAAAGATGTTTTGGTAGCCAAAGGTATGTGCCCGTATAGAAACTGACTTTCGAAATGAACTAACCCTCAAACTATTCACTGGCTAAAAACCTGTGACAATTAGTCCAGTCTCCCATTTATTGTATCATATATCTAATATATATCTTTTCAGAAAGAAGTACTACTTGCTACTAGATAGCATTATATATGTGCAACTGCTTTCAGAAACAGTAGCATAGTTTTGACGATTGATAATAATCACCGATAATAGTTTCAATGATTCTGGTCTCTCTCTGATAATGTGAAAAAAAGTGTTACCTCTTCATTTGATAGATTTGTGCAAAATCTTTTTGTAGGCTCTATTTCATGGTCCATTACTCATTTGTCTTGCTTCTTTGCACATGGAACATTTATAACTTATCACACAGTGTAGAGACAGAATACCAACAATTGATGGAAGAAAAGAGTATTACCAGAACTGTGAGAGCAGTAACAGTTGTGGAGTTAAACGTAGGATCGTTGGGTAGTTTCTGGTACACCACTTTGTACTTGAAGATCACTCCATTTGGTATGTTAGGTTGGGTCCAGCTCAGCAGAAGAGAGTAGGCACTAGCGGGGTGGGCCGAGGGTGCGTCCAGGCCCTGTGGTTCTGCCTCTAGTGTGCGGACAGACGTCCATGAGCTGGAAACGGAGCCCTTAGAGTTCACAGCGGTGACTCTGTATTCATATTCGCTGAACGGTAGAAGGGCGTCTGAAGCATCAATGAACTCTAGAGGACCTTCGGTCCAGATGAACACCAGCAGCTCCTCCTGAGTTCCAATTGGTTGTCTAGAGGGAATATAGTTTAGATCACATGAAAAAACAGAAATACTTTATTTACCGTAGAATGAACGACAACAAGAACTACTTCAAAGACCCTCAAAATTGACTCCAGTTGAAAACGAGGCCCAAAAACAAACAAATCCAGTGGGGGTGCCAGAGGAAGGATGCCGAGATGAGGAAGAGCACACAGAGGAGGTGAGGAGCACAGGGTACCCCCAGGATCCTCCAGCTTAAATTCAAGGCTTTTTAAGACCTTTTTAATACCATTTCAAATGAAATTCAATGCCAACTTCGTACCGATTCCAACATAAGTATGAGGGGAAAATGTCAAATCTGTATAAATTTTAAACCCTAGAAAATAATTATGTACATGTAGCCTACTTGAATTAAATAAAACATTTTATTTAAATGATCAGTCATATTAAATACATACGCAACACTGTTGTAGTGAGCACGTGTGTGTAGGCCAGTGTTAATTTTGGCAGCCATTCTTGATTCAGTCTTAGTCTTCATCTTCAGACGAAAATGCTTATTAATGCAAACTTTTAGTCATTACTTTTAGTCAAACTGCAGTTACTTTAGGTAGCTATTTTATATGTAGTCTTTAGACAGAAAATGTCATAATTATTCTCTCTAGGCCATTCAATTAAGCTTATGAGAAATTGACACTGCACTCTTTAGCAGTAGCACTTGTGCAATTCTACACATCCCTTTTCCTAAGTTCCGTGGTTCTCCTATGTTTTTGAGTGCCGTACCCCCTGGTACCCCCTCTCTTCCACTTAGACTGCAGTCACACCTTTTCCATTAAGGGACAATATTTGCCCCCTTTAATACATTTTTCCATTAAATTTTTTACCTTTATAATACCTTTTAAACATAAATAATGCTTTAAATAAAACAATGTTCAATAAATATGCAATGTTAAAAAACGTTTAATATTAATAAAAATAGTATATTAAAATAGCCAGTAGGTGGCGGTAACTCACGGTCTTTATGAGCGAGTCATCGAGTCGTTCATTCATTGAATCTCACGATTCGTTCAAAGCCACAGATTTCGTTGCAAAATAGAGCAATGAGCCTGACTATACTGTTTTATGCAGTAAATCACTTAATGTTATCCTTTTGTTGTTTTTTAACTGTTGTATAAAATCAATGTCACATTTGAAATCGTGTGGATATTCGGGAAACATTGCATTCTTGCTCGTATAATATGATCTACATTAAAAACACTTTTGATCGCAGATTTAGTCGCACAAACAGCGCAAGCGGCTCGTGACAGAACACAGACCGACTGAATGACACTTTAATTTAAGTAGAAAATCTCAAATAAAGATCGCTGAACTCCAGCTTGTCTGTGTTTTCAGATAATCCGCGCTTCTTCAGCAGTAGAGCGCGTGCGCGCGCATGGTTGCCAGATACTATTGAAAAGACCGTGTAGAAAATATGTTCTTTTAACAGAAAAGCTCTGATTTGGGGTTTGAATGAATAGTATCTGGCAACCATGCGCGCGCGCTCTACACTGCTGAAGAAGCGCGGATGAAGGTGCACTCAACGCTGCATGAATTTTTAATTAGCCTACATTAGTAACAGTTAATTTTGTTACGGTATGAACTTAATCGTAGGAAAAGCAAAAAAATATAAGACCTTTGTAACGAAATTCAAGACTTTGTTTACCAAATTCAAGGCTTTTAAGGCCTTAATTTGAGATGATCAAATTTAAGACTTTTTCAATGCTTTTAAGACCCCGCGGGTACCCTGGGAGCAGGAGCAGAGCTCTGGGCTTTGCTCAAGCTTCGTTAATTCCTCCACATTAGAGGCCTGGCTTCCATGCTGCTGGAGAAAATGACATTCACCACTCTAATGTGGCCCCTGCCGGCCCTGCTCGCACCGCAACGGCCTAATCTCACCCACCGCATTAAAATAAAGCCAAACAGAGACTGGCAGGGGAGAAGAACGTCTCACACCATGGTGCTAAACTACAGCACACAGCTGCGATCAGCAGTCTGTTCCACACACATACCGACACTGCATCTGGAACACAAGACCTTTTGCTTTAGGAAGTCAGGAAGTAAACATTGTAATAGGCTTTTTGTTTTTCATACATTTGGGTTGATAAATACACGTTTGGTTCACTACGTTTTGTCATGGCCACAAGATCATTTTGTCGAGGTAATGATCAAAAATGATTTATCAACGCAATAAAGTCGTGGCCTCGAGATTCCTATCTTTTTCTTGTGTCCGCGAATCCTTATGTTGAATTATGTCGATGCTTCTATTGTCTCAGTCTCACCAGCTTCAACATCTACTGCATGCATGCATGCAATCCGAACGTGGATGTATTCTTAGGAACTGATTTACACAAATTCTGTATAGCAGTCAAGGACTCTCCCAGGTAATACCTCAGTCTCCTGTGTAATATAAGTTAAAAGTGTGGAGGACAAGCATCCCTGAGGAGGGGACACTCGCTTCACAATCTCAGATAACCTCCAATGAGCTGAATACATACACAATAGCACATTAAACCGATTACATTTAGCGCAGTGCTGATCGCCGGTATTAAGATGAGCAGATAGAATAATACACCAAGTCCTTTAAGCCACGAGTGAATTCACTGCCCCCTGAATGTGATGTATTTGCCAGAGTTTATCCCGCTCCCAAATCAGGGCCAAGATGAAATCCAGTCATGCGTTCGTCGGAATTCCCCGGCATCTGTGGCTATGCTAATGATATTTTCTTAAGATTTATGCGGGCTTAGACTGATCTGACCTTGCATATGAATGACACTGGTCAACAGCAGTGCTGCCCTTGACTAAAACCTTACACTGTCGCTAACACACACACACACAATCGCACACTCACGTAGATGCCATAAACACTGTTTTCGCAGCCATCCTTAGAGCGAAAACATTGGAAAGACGTCTCAATTTATGGTTTAATCTGATCATTGTCTGGAATCCTTCAAGTCAAAACCTGAATGGTTTAAATTGCCGTTCACGATGTGGGGCAATAAAGGTTCGAGCACGGCCGGCTGTGTTGTTTCCGACCATAAGGGCAATGTTGGCAGCGTAATGATAGAGTTGGCTACTCCCCGGCACATCGCTCCCTGTTCTCCTTGAAGGATGCCTCTGTAAGAGCAGAGCGAAGCATTCTGATGTGATCGTGCCATGTCAGTCTTAGCTTTATTCCCACTGTGCGGGGTGCAAGCATCATGGCATTCTGTTTCATATTGCTCTCAAACGGCTCTGAATGTGCCTGGAATAATCAAAGTCAGCAGGGCAATGTCATCTTCCATTTAGAGCTGCCGATCAGCCTCTCTCTCTCTTTCTCTCTCTCTTTCCTGCGCTCAGATACCACAGTCACTGATATACAGCTGATATCCACATAAGCACTCCTCACTATTCTGCGTTTTCTTGCTGTCAGTTGCACAGGAAGTAGAGAGGAAATGTTGACAAGTGTAACCAGCAGTGATTGGCCTGTTCACCTCAAGGTCACGGCATAATTACTGTTTGTGTTCGTCTACGTTTCCGGCCTTCCTTTCAAACATGCTTTGACATGGACTCACACCTAAACACACACACACACTTATTCCCAATGCAACCTCTGCACTGACATTAGCCTGACAGCATCATTATATGAAAGTGCATTTTCAGCTGAGATTGATAGAGTGCTAGTTAATAGTACTGGTTAACATGTCCACAAAAGAGCCGGAATATCTGTTCTACAGAGGTCCTAGGCCTGTGTGACTAACATTATTCAAGTATTCACACAGTGAACATTATTGTGCCAAATATTTTCTTCCAAACCTCAAAGTATTCCTCTAGTATAGGGGTTTGAGTACTCACAATAAAAAAAAAGTAATCAAATGTGATATTGGAATAAGAAGACCAGCATGTTTTGTTGTTTATATGTGAGAGTGAGTGCTTTTTACCTGTATATAAAGTAGTTGGTGATGAGGCCATTGGGTTTGTGTGGCGGACTCCAGTGGACCTCGATAACAGCTGCACCTGCAGCAATGAGAACTGGAGGGTCCTGAGCTAAAGGCGCAGCCTCAGGGGTCCGAACAGACACCCCCTGTCCTACACCACAACCATCTGCACAAATACGTACACATATTTACATGAAAGCAATGTGCTATACGATACATAGGTAGAACTGATACAACATATTTAAATGAACATAAAAGAAAAATAGTGTGAATATATTTCTTTGAGTTTTTTCCCCCGATTGTAGATGGTAATATTTAGGAACATTAATTGTTTCCAGAGGCGTATATTTCCAAATTGACTGATTGTTGTCTTCACCTAAGCTGAAATGTAGTATACAGAACATCCCAATCATATAGTTTAATTCTCTTGTCTGACTATTTAAAATGTTCAGGTTTCATTGGGTAGGAGAATACCTGGCTGACAGGCCTGCACTTGAATGTGGTAGATGGTGTAGGGGTCCAGTCCTTGTAGTAGCATGAAGTGCTCTGGCCCGGCAGGGCGGACGAGGGGCCGCTCAGTGCCTGCATTGAGCAGGACGTTATATTCCAAAGGAGCACTTAAATTATACACACCTAGAGGCAAACGCAAACAGAAAGTCACATTTGCTTGCTTTTACTGATATCAAAGGCCATTGATAGGAAGTTCATTACAAGCTCGTTTAAGCAAATCTAAAATGTAGAAACGTGACACAAATGCACTGACAAATCACCAAACTGACAAACTAACCAAAGAGATTAGTGATAATCCACCATGAAAACAAAAACACACTCAGCTCACCCTTTCCACAATCGCAATATACAAAGAGCCGTATGTACTTGTAATACAGTGCAAGGACTGACATACAGTGGATCTGACACTTTGGGAAGCTTTGCCCTTGATTCAACATCCTTCTGGCCAAGCAGGCACTTCCCCCAGTTCGTCTATCCCACCGCTGTCCGAAACACACAGACACGCACACGGTCTTCGGTAATGCATTTGAACTAAAGAATGTAGAGTCCCGGCATCCACGCTTTGTTAATATTCCCATCACTAGCGCCTTTCATAATTTACGGCAACTGGAGGCTGATAGGTTATTCAACATTTATGAGACCTGAGATGTATTCAGAACGGGCTGATTATCTTTACAAATGAAAAAGTTAAATTATTCAACTTCCTTCATTGCCGTCTCCCTGAGCAGATGTAGTCTTTTGCCAGAGACACAAAAACCCGCTGGAATTAGACGGTGCTTTGATCAAAGCATCCTGCCTGAAAAGTTCAATCGCACAGGTCCCTAAGTTCTATTATTTACAACTAATCACTGACTTTGGAGTTTTTGCACTTTCAACTTGAATGAGAGTCTAATAAGAAATAATGGCACAAAGGAAAAGAAAAGGAACATGCTATCAGATCTGATCCATCAAGCACAGGTGCAGCTTAAAACCGTGCCCGTTTCTGCATTCGGACTTAACCAAGCGTGAGATATTGTAGTTTGAAGCCATAGATTTTTTCGCTAGCCTCTCTCGAAATGTAAAGTCAATAAAAGATCCGGGCTATGTAAATGTTTTCTCTGGGTATCAGGGCTGTTTAAGGGCTCTTATGGTGTAATTGAGGTTGTTTAAGGGGATCCTCTCACAGGAGAGAGGCATAATGGGGCAATAATAACAAAAGATGGACCATCTGAGGCAGACAATCAGGACCGCTTGAATGTAGCCTGTGAAATCACTCTTGAGTGTGTGAATATGCACGCACACGCTTAAACACCCACCCACACCTTCTTGAGGGAAAACAAATACGCGCATGCAGATTCGCAGAGATTTGCGACACATGACCAGGTGAATGCATACACACCGATCTGTCATGCTAAGGGTTTCTCACACATATGTGAAACAGCTGGGCTGGGTAGTCGGTCTGAGCATGCACAAGAGCAGTCTGGGATGCTGGGATGAAGTCTATGAACTATCACAGCTCAAACCACAGGGAGAGAGAGTTTGCATTTACTCTCCGTGTGGGAGAACACTTGGCCCACATGCACAGTGGGATGTGCAGATGAGCCCGGTGCTGCAGTCTCAGAGTGTAAACAGAGTGATTGATTGATCGGTGGAGGCCGGTGGGCTGCAGCCTGCAACAGAAGTGATAAGATCATGCAGGACACCACATCAATGACAACTCGCTCTGGATCACTGGACAAACCTCAGCTCAGAAACGTTGCATGGACCCCCTTTGGAAAATTACTTTTTAGTTACACAGTTTCACACCTTAATAACTGAACTAGGATAATGAATGGTCACAATAAACCCCTAAATAGTAGTTAACTACATTGAATGTAGGATGGGACATTATTTTGTCCATCAGGAATTGATTGGATCATGATGTCCTTAAAGGGATGGTTCGGAGTAAAATCAACCTAGGAACCTTTGCACAATGACCTCGAGCTAAACACCCCACAAAGAAGCCTTTTTTCCTTTGGTCGAACATTATTAAAGTTAGAGCTTATTTAGAGATATCAGCCGAATGACTTAGTGCAGGAGCTAACGGATCCAAGTTTGTATCTCGTAAATTACCCCACTAATAATGCCCGGAATGATACCAAACTAATACAGTAGTACAAATAGGTTCTGTACTCATAAAACGAGGCCTTGAAAAGTCTGTAAGTACATCAGGAGTTTATTTAAATAACACTTGCCTGACGGCTCATGCTACTGCTAACCCGGACGTCGACATCACTTCAGGGAAAAGCACGTAAAAGTCCTGGCAGAAAGCGATGCATAAGGATGTAGTGTAACGACGAATTATAATTTTTTCTGAAGAGTTGACAACTTAGTGTTAACTAATAATTGTTGCAAACTGGTACTACCAACAAAATATTAGAGCATTCCTGGAACTTGGCTCCGTCATTACACTACATCCTTACGCATCGCTTTCTGTCAGGACTTTAACATGCTTTTCCCAAATCACTGAAGTGACGTCGACGTCCGGTTAGCAGCAGTAGCATGAGCCGTCAGGCAAGTGTTATTTAAATAAACTCCTGATGTAACTCCTGAGGATCACACAGCACTGTATGGGGGGGGGGTTTTTCTCTTAATTTTTACAGAATCCCAATGACTGTTTTGACACTTTCCCTTAAATACCCAGACCAGAACAAAGAAATCTTCAACTCTAAGTTGTAAATTATAGAATACTTTTTGGTTGAACATGATCCCTTGTTTAACAGCAGTACAGAATTCTTCTAAGGTTTCAGTCTTTCCCATAATATCAGTGACTGCTGTGAAATTGAGACCATTTTACAAATTATACCAAATATGAAATTATACCAAACATGAAAACAAAAAAGCAGCAGATGCACAAGATACATCATAAGTGGTATATTGCCATTCTTCATGAACTTTCAACCAGGGTGAAAGGAAAAGGAGTGGGGGAAGGGGGGTTTAGGATGAGTGAGGACAGAAGATTAGGCAAATGGATTTCTGTGTCCTTATTTCATGATATTTTCTTCAGATTAGTAAGTATATTGTTTTATTGCATGTGAGAGCTCTTGTGTTCAGTCTTATCAGGAATTTCGGCCTTGCAGTCTCATGTGAGTGACAGGTTGGCACGCTCTCGCGGCAGTAATCACGTCATCAGAGAAGAGTTGGAGCGGATGTTATTTTGATTAAAGACATTAATAAAAAAAAAGCACATTAATAAAAAAAAAGAGAAGTACAAAGATATATAATTTATAATAAATACTGATATATGTATACACACACACACACACACACTATTTATGTATATGTTTATGTGCTGCATTGGGTGCACCGACATGCACATGATCAGAATTGGTACACGCAATCCAACACCTGAACTTAACCTCAAGTCCACAGCAACAGCGGAGAAGGAGAGAATGAATGAGACACGACTGGACAGTGATGGGAGAACACACGCAGGTGAAGGGCGAGCGCATCTCAAACAACTCTCCTCTAAATCACACTAGAGGTAGGAAAAGCTGTCACTTAGGTTTGAATGTTAATTGATTGGTGGGACCCATCTACGTCCGGCCCGCACTGATGCATGTACACCGCGACCATGTTGGG
Organism: Phoxinus phoxinus; assembly: GCF_949152265.1. Taxonomy (NCBI): domain Eukaryota; kingdom Metazoa; phylum Chordata; class Actinopteri; order Cypriniformes; family Leuciscidae; genus Phoxinus; species Phoxinus phoxinus. The sequence continues at coordinate 24,189,598 of NC_136888.1, forward strand.
CTCCTGGTAAATTACACACAACGCCACTCGTAAATTCTTGCCCGCGTGCCGTCACTCTCGCAGGCCCGAGCAGGGATAAATCAGCCTTGCTTGAGTGCTAAATAGAGAGGCTGCATAGCGCATTAGGTTGTAAACATTACCTGGGGGTGACCAGGCAACAAAGACGGAGCGAGGGCCGTGGAGGCTGACATTATTCGGAGGAGGAATCCTTTCCGGGGAGGAGACGGGGGTCTGAATGACGTATCTATCACTGAGACTGCTCCCGCCGCTGGTGGTGGCCTCCAACTCGTACACATATCTGCGAAACAAAGATGGATAGGAGATAAATAAGTCAACTGAGAAACTAAATTATGCTATTAGCTTAAAAGTCTCCTGTCACAGAAGTTAAATTTGCCTCCGTTTCAGAGATTCTCCATTTCAGGTGGGAGTCGACGCTGCGTTTAATTATTCATTGTCCGCGAGGGAGGCGGGTGCATTGATTCTGCCATTAAGCCGTGTCTTTCACAGCAAGCATAGTTTTGTTTAAGGATGCGCGTCTTTCATCAGGGTTCTCAGAATTGAGGCATGAATGCCAGCGTAACAAAGCAAATGTTGTTTAAAATCAGGAATGGGAAACCAAGCTGAAGTAATAGCAAACAGCAGATATAAAAAACAATAAATAAAGCAAATCAATACAAAAAAAGTGCGGGGGAAATCGAGTCTTTACAATACAATTACACAAAATCTGGAATTTCGAATGAAGGCGAAAAATTTCCCCACACAAAATTCACTACGGGTTTAATTTACACAGATTTATGCAATGACCAACAGAATTTGGTTTGAAAGTGACTATGACTTTTATACACTTTTGACGACAATGGACCTTTTGTGCCTGTGAAATTTCACAACTGTGACCACAAATGAGCGAGAGCGCTTGGACAGTTTAGGAGAGAGTGTGCAGTACAATTTGACATTAAAAGCAGCAACAGTTTTGTCAAGTTTCACAGCTGCTGGTCAGAAGTGTATATTCAGAAAACAGAACTGCCACTACGACTACAAAAACCCCGAAGTTATTTTATTAGCGTGGCTCCCTTTAGTTAGTAACTGTACAGACAAGACTTTCATTATAACAAAATAAACTGGCAGTGTTTTAAAAAGAATTCATTTAAAAGACATAATTTCTTAAAGAGATTTTCAATGAATTAATGAATAATTAAATCTTCAATTAGTCGACTAATCAGCTGTTGACTCATGAAATGTATTTTACTTCATATACATGGAGAAAAGAAAATGCTCAGATGACTATGCCTTCTTGTAATTCTGCTTTTACATTATACTTGATTCATTGGAAAAGTCCCTGCTGGATCGATATGGTGTGATACTATTTAACAGATGACATTGTTAATGCAATGCTGATCAGCCCCTCCACTGTGATCTGTGACAGGCGTGACAGATGCTCTGAACGGACATGCATATAAATAGAAAGGGAAGTGTATGTGTGTGTGTGTGTGTGTACACGCATGTATTAACGCCTGATGTGGGTTATAAAAACACTCGCCGGAAAGCTCTTTTAAGACATACATGACTTCACAAGATAGATTTACCTTTTAAACAGAGATGGGTGTCAGTGCAAAGGTGTGCATTAGCAATGTATGTGGGTCATGTTCAACATTAAAGGCTTTTAATTTGCCATAAACTCCATAGCCAGCCATTAATACCTTCACATTAACTATTGTTCCAGCACTACTCCTTTAAAATAGTCACATCAGTTATTATATACCATGCTCATCATGTGCAATAAAAGCATTAGCGATATTAATCAGAAAACACGTTTAAAACACACCAGTGAACAGCTGTGCATGCCGACGCAGGCATTTCGCCGCTGCGTGTATGTTGCATGCTTTAAGTTGAATAAACATGATGCGCCGCATCAAACGAGGTGGCAAGCGGCTAACCTGTTTCCCTAGAGGGAGAAAGGTTAATATTTCACTCGTCAGAGAGACTTTCTACGATAGTGAGGTAAGTGACAGCTAATCAACATTGTCATAAATAATCGATGAGCAGGAGTGCTGGCAGAACACCCCCCAGCACCCTGGTTAACTGTTTCACATCAGCCTATAGCCTGTCTGGATAATGAACCGCTCGTCTGCCTTTGTAACGCTCCTTACAGAGCTAAATTGGAAGAAGAAAGGGAAAGGGGAGAGCACGGGAGAAGGGAATGCCTTTTGGCAGGTCATCTGGAATTACGGCAAATTAAACGTCATGGCTATCCCCTGCTCTGTTTGAAGCTACAGTATAAACAAAAGCAGCCGAGGGACAATGAGAGGGAGGTCAGGTGACTGAATGACCTGTCCAAACTGTCCAATCAGAAGACACATGGTTTTGACAGTTCAAATCAGTGTGAAAGATATAGATTTGCATGATAATTTTTTTTTAAACACAGACTCTCTCTCTCTCTCTCTCTCTCTATATATATATATATATATATATATATATATATATATATAAATACACACACACACACACACACACACACACACACACACACACACACACACACACACACACACACACGTGAGAAAAAATGCAGTGAACAATCTACGAATCACTGATTGTAAAGTAATGAAACAAACAGATTTATCCTGTATCTTAAGCAGCTTATGAGAATGAACCATTGCAAATATTTACACAACATATTGCACAAACTAACCAATTATTTTGCAGAGTCCCTGTGTGCATTTTTTGATTACAGCCAACCAACAGATTTCACAGATGCTAAGACTGTATATATTCATGAATAACGAGGCATTGACAAAACAGCTGAATTTCTACAACATCAAGAAAATTATATTCTCATATTTTTTTATGTACATTATTAAGTAGATGGTTTCTGATTATTCGGCACATAAAAAATAATAACAATATTAATCTTAGGAATTCATTTAATACAAAATTTAATTAAGATTTGTATTGTTTTTCAATTGTTTTTATACAATTATTTACTTTCAAATTACCTAAATTCCCATAATCGATCGTTGTTTAAATTAACAATCAATTAATTGATTAATCTTTAACTTAACCATAACCTCCTAAATTTGAAGCACTACTAAGTTTTCACATTACTTAACAACAACTTGCTTAAACAACTCAAAATAGGTAATTTTAAAGCTTAGAAGCTTCCTGGCTTTATATAGAAAATAAAGATATGACCATCACTTAACAAGTGCTTTTAAATTTGCTGACATATTAGAAGTGCTCTATTTTCATAGCATGAAAAAACAACTGCTTTAGATGAAAATGTGATCTGTAAAATCATTGTAAATAACAGACAGACTTGTGTCCTTTTTCATTGAAAAGGTCTTAACTAGCAGAATACAACAAGCATATTTGTTTTAGTAAGAGACCAAAGTGTACCAAGTATTTGTATGAAAAAGCGCAGCCGACGCAAGTGTAAACAGTATACACATGATGCTTTTACGCCACATTTTGTAACTTCGCAAAACATTGGTAAACCATAGTAGATCACGTCTTTATTTAGAGCAGGTGGTCTTGAACGACTATGCGTAGATCACGGAGTGACCTGACACCTGACATGCTACTTGGCTAAAGCTATAGGTCTTCTGGGTTTTCCAATGTCATCTGGAAGTTCAACCACTGGAAACGGGATCTCGGGTGTGGTGGGTACAATGTGTAGAGACCAATCGAACACTGTTTTACAGCTGGAGAGCAGGTTGGTTTGACCGCTCAGATAGACAGGTCTTGATTTACCATAAGCCACAGAATAGGAGCGCACAGCTGATCACATCACTGATCTTATTACTTGTTTATTCTATGTACTTTTATTGTGGCTTTTACACAAGTAAATAGTTCTTATGCTCAGTAAAATTATTTGTTTTTGGACCCTTGGTTAAATAGAAATAAATGGCTTGAAAACATTAAAACACTAAATCATTTGTTATATACATATATAAACTCCTGTGCAAAAAGAAAAAGGGCCAAGCCAAAAATGGTCTTTTAATGGTCAACCATTTTAATCACAAATCACTGGTCAGGAAATTAACAAGAATTGCACAAATACCTAATCTAATAAGTTAGATGAAGTAGCTTAGCATGGAATTGCCTTCCCCTTTGTTTTCTTTAAATGTTTAAGCTGTGTGTGTAAACTTGCAGACAGCTTTTTATAGGAAGAAGAGTCAGTGTTGTTCCACTCCATGTTAATGGCTTCAAACAGTTCATGAGCAGTTGAAAAATGTCTCCCAGTTAGTTTCAATATTCACTATAGGGTCCAAATCTGGACTCTGACCAGGCAAAAACAAGAGCCTGATAGACTTGATCTCAAGCCACGTCTGGGTTGTCTTTGCAATTTGGGCAGGAGTATTATCTTGTTGAAAAATAGCATCTAATCATTCCTCTATAGATAACAACTTTTCATTTGTGGGAAGCAAGCCATTCTTGCAATAAATGACTTTTCACAGTGAAGAGGTAATTTCCTGACCAATAATTTGTAGTTAAGATAATTAAAAGCTTAGTGTTTAGCCATTTTGAGCCTCGGTCTCATCTCCATCAACAACAAAAGTTTAGTTGGTGTCCTAACTCGAATCACAAGGGGAACGCGATCAATGCGACTCTCCAAGCCAAACGCTGCTGCTCATTAGCTAGCCTCCCTGCTCGCTCCTCTTAAAAACTTTTAATGATTTGGTATCAGAGCAGCTCTGTTACTGAAGAGCTCTGTTATTGTAGAGTCCCAGGATTCTTTAAGACACACATAGGATTAGATGTCATCGATAATCAAGTGCTAATGGCTTGTTAAAGATAGCTGATAGATAGAACCTGGTGTTGGGCTGAAGGCCAGCGTCTGTGTAGCTCATCTTTCCTCCGTCACTGGTGAAGACGACCACTCCGTCACGCAGCAGCCGATACCGAGAGAGCAGGCCATTGGGTTTGAGCGGCTGGCTCCAGTGAAGCTCCACTGCTGAAGAGTTCACCTGTATATGCCTGGGCACCACCCACACATCTAGAGAAGCGAAAACAAGGAGGATAGGACAGACGAGACAAGTGAATATATTAAATACAATATACAGTATATATACACGAAAACTCTGATTATGCAAACACCAATGTTTTTAGTGTGAGCTGATATGTTACAGTGAGTGTGAGTGTGTGTAAGTGCATTAACCTGCTGGTGCATCTTCCAGTGTGCGGCCCATAGATGGCTGACTTGCTCCGCAACCAGCTGCAGTGCATGCAACAAGAATGAAGCTGTAGTCGGTGTGCGGCTGCAGACCTGCAAAAACAGTCAACAGACACAGCTTTTAAACACCATCATCTGCAACAATCACCTCTAGACTTACACATGTGCTAATGAATTTAATAATAAATATAATATAATATAATATATAATAATATCATTTCAAAATATAAAATGTGAATATAACTGTATATATTTAATACTTAATTATAATGTAGTTTTAAATTTTATTTAAAAAAAATTATCAATATTTATATGAAATATAAAATTCAGCCGATTTAAATGTATAACTACTCACATAACACCTCACACAACAGCAAAGAATACACTGGAATCCCTCTGAATGTTTAATGTATTATTACAGCCAATGGCCCACTGAACAACTAAATGTATATAAATAATAGAATAAACAAGCTTTTGGATTCATTCATATATATATATATATATATATATATATATATATATATATATATATATATACACTAGTAATTATGAATCAATGAAAATAAAATATTATTTATAAATTATTTAATGTAACATCTCATTTAAAATGAAAAAGATTGGGCTTATATTATTTAATTTCAACAAAATAAATAAATAAATATAAAAGGTACGAGTAATTTGGTGTCTAACACAGCACCTGTGACAAAGATGCAGCTTCAGCAGTCAGAACTCTAAATCTGGTTCTAATCCTGAAGCACTTTAAATCTCACTTTAATCCTGAACCCTGCGCACCCCGTAAAGCCGTGCCTGTGTCCGTCGAGCACTGCCTCCACATCTGGAGGAACACATGCACCCGTGCTCCTGTTTAGTATGCCTTACGGCCTCTCTCATTTAACCCAAACACAGATCAATGTTTTCAGAACGTTGAGCTGTGTTTGGGTTAAGTAAAGAATTCTGTTGAGCATACTAAACACAGGGGAAAACCACTGAATATTGCCTTTAAAGCTTCACTTCACACATCGCCATGCAAAACATGTCCAGGTGTGTATTCTAGAAGGGCTAGGTTATTATAGTGTTGAGGGGTAAGTTATTATAGCATTTGGTGTTCAGGGGGCCTGAAAGCATTCACATGCCGTAAATCCAACCTAATTTAGAGACCAATCTGCTTGGGTAACTAATAGGAAGATTAAATTATTCAGAAAAAAAAAATCTTTGAATGATTAGTCAGAAATAACCTCATGGAGGTTAGCTTTAGAAATAATATTAGTAAAAGCATTAACATCCTAATTTATTGTTATTATTACAATACATAGGAAACAGATTATTTAATTTTAAATATTTTACACAGACAATACTATTTTTATGGACTCAAACGTGCACTAATATCAAGCCGGAAATCGTAATTATTAATATGCATGTATATATACATTAAATATAAATACATTGATCCATTCACGACATCACCCTCAGTTACATTTTGATATTCCATTCAAACTGAAGGGGGCACTCTTAGCCTGTTAAAGACATATGCACCTTTAATGAAAATTGCAAATAAATACATATATAAATAAACAGGAGTAAAAAAAAAAAAAAAAAAAAAAAAAAAATCAATCATTTTAGCTCTAACCCCTCTAAGCACACAACGGCCCATTTGTAGCACACGGCTAACACAAAGTGAAACAATGCCGTAACTGTCATCCAAATTGCTCCGTACAGCACAGTGAGGAAGTGTGAGGTAATAAACGATATAAAAAGGTATTTTATTGACAAGCTGCCATTTACTGTTTGCATTAGAGAATATGAGAAGATGATAGGTGCTATTCCTGAACGTGGCGACCTGATGAGAAAAGGCCTGCAATGCTTACTCACTTTACCTGCCACATTGATAAAAACCTCTAAATAATTAAGTGCCCACTTCCTGTCTACAATTACTTAATGTTTTTTTTTTCTGTCTGGAGGGGATTATGAAGCGATCTGTGGGCTCTACGTGTCAGCCAAGCTAGGAGACTACCCCTGATGCCTTTTATAGGATCAGTTTCCTCCCGCTCACGCATAATTTAGGAGGCAAAGGTTCTTCTCTTCTATCAGGACATGGGCAGACCTCTCTGAACCCTGATAAAGCAGCTGCACACGGAAGACTGATAAGCCAGGTGAAGGGGTTTGAGAATGTGGTGCTGGCTAAAACTAACCAGTGACTTTATACACTTACATACGATTTTTGCTCGGTTCATTCGGTTTTTAATTGTGTAACTTGGAAATATAAAGTATGTTGCAAGCTGACACGTTCAGAATCATTTTCAGAGCATTACATTCGATGAAAACATTCAATGAACATTTAAACTAATAGAATAAGTTTTAGAAATAGAATTAAAATGCTAGTACTGTATATTAATAAATTATTAATTCATTTACAAATGTCCAATTAAACGCATGGCTTGCAACATAATTTATATAATTGAGAGCAATAATTCACATCAGTTAATGAAAAGCTATACATATTTTAGATTCTTTGGGGATTTTATACTTAATTTAACAGAAGCTAATTTGCAATGATAAAGTGCATCTTGACTATGCGATATTAAGAGTTTTATCTCACAGGCATGTATACATTTTTTTTTTTACTAAATTTGGACTAATAATTTGGCATGCACACACAAAAAAAAACATTTTGAAGAGTGGCATTTATGGTGTTTTTACTTTATTTATTTATTTTAAATATTAATTTCTCAATATTTATGCAAATTAAATAATTTTACAACACTACACTAAGTTAATTAAAACACATTTCACACTGCAATTGTCCATTGTGCAAAAAAAGTGAAATAAATGAATCACCTTTTTTTGCCCTATTAAAATAAAGGGCATTTAAGGTGTAGTCTATAATCTTAATTGTATGATCTAAAAAAAAAACATTTAAAAGGTACAAAAAAGCTTTTATAAACCTTTTTCGCACTCACTGGATTTTTCCCAATGTGTTGAAGTCACAGTCAAACCTAATAATGCTTTAATTATTGATGCCTTTCATTTATTTGGTCTTCATTCATTACAATAACAAAGGGGACAGGAACTGTCTTTGTCACTAGGAGTGCTGTCATATGAAAGGGCCGGCTCTCACAGTGTGTGTGAACGTGCGCACAGCTCCTGTAGCTACAAAGAAATGTTTGAACACGATCTCTTTCAATTCCATGCATCACACACAACTTCAATAAATTTCAGGTTTTGATGTATATGTAGTAAACTCCCATACACTCTTAAAAATATTGGTTCCAATCCAAAGTGGGGTTTTTGCAGCAATTCCAGAGTAAAACAATTTTGGGGTTCCTCAAAGAACCTTTCAGTAATCAGTTCATATATTTTTTTTTACTAGCGTGAAGATGATTTTAAGAACAATTTCTTACTATAAAGAACCTTTTGTGTAATGAAAATGTTTCAGGGAAATTAAAATTTCAACATCATGGAACCATAGATGCCAATTTAGAGTCTTTATTTTTGTATAAAATTGTGCACATAACAAGCACTCAAATGCATCTTTCTTCTAAACTAAGTTTTAGTCTTAATAGTTTCATAGGTACCAAAGAGAAAAAAAAAAAGCTAAATCTGTAATCCAGTGGCTCTAATGTGGTGTTTAAAGTGGCGGCTTTGTTGCCGCAAAGAAAGCAAGCAGGAGGCTTGAGCACTTTGGTGTGTGTTTAATCATGTCAAGTGAGGGAAGGCAGGAAGTTTGGAGCTTTTAAGGAGCACGGAGGTGCTTCCCAGCAGCAGTCGGCGCTGGAGCACAGACGCTCAGGCTGCCCGAGCCGGCGCACGGCACAAAACACTGGTAGGATTTACCGCTCTGCGCAGAGGGACATGAAAGTCTCAGCGCGGCTTTAGAGCCTCTCCACAAAGGAAACCCCGAGCAAAGGCATTTTGCAGCCTCTGCCAGCGACTGAACGCCATCACCGCTGCCTCACACCCCAGCCAGCGAGTCCGCCTTTGCCTGCCATCACCCCCAGCCAAGTCTTAAACACGCCACACTGCCAGCCGGCCAAATATGCCATCAGATCCCCTCCCTCCCCACTCACCCCAGGATCCAGGACTGGATGATTTGTTTGGTGCGTGCCGTCGCTGCCAACTTCAGGGCCTTCAGAGGAACAGAAAGAACTCGGAAAGCCCCTTACCGCCGCTACTAGCTGAAATATCTTTGGTCGACAGCAAGTTGCAGTTGAGCTCCAACCATTTGAAGGTCCCTGCTGATTTCAAGCTTATTTACAAAAATGTGGTGCTTCCCAGTGGCTCCTCTGGAGTGCACAGACAGACAGCCTGTGGCTGAGCGCTGCTGAAGGCAGGGAGGGAGGTCTGAGCTTGTGTTCGGAGAGGAAAGCTGAGAACTACACGCCAGGAGATTCCTCAAGTAGATGAGCTAAACACAGGAAACCTGCTGTTTAAACATCATTTGCTTTCAGTGAGACTCTGCCTATGAGGTGTTTAAGCTACACGGACTGCACAGTCAACAGTCTCAGAACACAAATAAATGTGCCTGATTTTCTCCTGGACGTCGGTGAGCTCAAACACGGGAAGTGAGGATGTCATTCTCTCCGGCGTGATGGGATGTTAGCATTCCCAGAGTCAGCCATCTCTCAGAGGAGCGGCTCCCTGCATGCGATTCATTCAGATTAATCCTGACTGGAAAGAGATCAGATGCTCCTCAAAACGATGTGCCCGACTCAGGTTTGATAATCATGTCAGTGATAGTGTCGACAGGCTGGAGCGAGAAACATTCTCTCTTTTTCCTCTCTGCATGAATTATGCGTTTCGTATTGGTCCGTAGAGACAGACACTTACAGCGCATATGTGCTATTTGAATAAGCCCATTCAAAAAGATAATTTAAAAGAAACAAAATACATATTCCAGTCTAGACAACAAACAAATAAATAATGTTGCTACTACTATTGTTATTGCTGCCAAATGATTACACATTTTTAACTGAATTTATTACAATATCTACCGATTATAATAATTATATTAACAGCAGTTGCGTGTATCAATATTTGAAAAGCTTCCAAACATTACATTACCATTGCAGACATTATAAAAAGTGGCTGCTTTTTAAGACAACGTGTACAAAATAGCTTGAAAAATAAATAATTATTATAATTGCTTCCACTTGATTACACATTTTGAATGAATTGTATTACATTATTTACCCATTATAATAATTACATTAATAGCAGTTACATCAATATTAGCTGAGAAAAGCATTTCATTATGGCTGCATTAAGACAATGGGCAAAACAATGTAAAAGAAAATTGAATAATAATAATAATAATAACTTTTGGTAAAACAAAAAAAAGTGATAAAACGAATACTGCTCAGAGGAAATTGTAAATCTTCCTTGGAAGGAAATATATTTGTGAGCACTTAATCTAAACCCCTCTCTCTGTGTGTGCTGGCTGTTGTGCAGCTGTCCATGGGCTGTGTAGAGTCGGGCGGCCCTGAAAGTGGGAGTGCGCCTTGTGCGTACCCTTGCGGTGGTGACGGATGGCTCAGGGCCAGGAACACTGCTCCTCTCCCAGGCAGATAAAAGAAGCCCCACAAATCAGAGGAGGCCTCAGGAGTGATGGGCAGGCCGGCTGCTCATTGCGGGAATCAGGTGTAAATTCAGTCATTAGATTGCTTCCAGAAACAGCATGCATAAATAAAGGCAGGGCACGTGGAGGAGACACGGCGGATTCTCGCTCTCTTACTCTCGCTGCTGCTGCCGTCAGGGCCAGCGTGGGGCAGCTCGTAGGGGGCGGCTGCTCTCTGCTGCTAAACTGATTCATCACTCGCCCTCTGACTTTCCTCTTTATTCCTCGCTCTCATTTAGTACTTTCCTTATGTTAAAGTAAAATAGTTAAAGAGTTTATAGGTATTAGACAAACTTTTCTTCATTGTTAATCTGTTTTATATACAAGAGTTACTTAATCCGCTAAGTAACAAAAGCTTTGTGGACTGTAATTAGATGGTATAATAATAAGTCTTAGAAAACAGACATCTGGGAAACAAAGTGCAGAGATATGATTCACCTCATAAAAATGTGGGTCCTAAAAACAAATCATTAAAAATTTAAAATATAATGTAACTACAGATCATTCAAATCTATAGCAAGAACTACTGTATATATAAAAACTAATTCATATTATTTACAATATTTAATATTTATTTTGAAACTGTTTAAGGGGGTTGGTAAGTTGCTTTTTGTTTTTTAAAGAAGCCTCTTATGGTCACCAAGGCAAGTAATATTGTGAGATATTATTACATCATTTCTAAATACTGTTTTCAATTTTTTCCTGTGATGACAAAGCTGAATTTCCAGCAGCCAGTCTTCAGTGTCACATGATCCTTCAGAAATTATTCAAATACTAAACTGATCATTATTATTATTGAATATTGATCGGTTGCGGTGCTTACTATTTTTGGTGGAAACCATCATACGTTTGTTTCAGGATTCTTAAATGAATAGAATGTTTAAAAGAACAGCATTTACTTGACATTTTTTTACATATTTTTGTAACTCTTTACTGCCACCTTCATTTGAATGTGTCCTTTGTGAATAAATGTATTTCTTTGTAAAATATAAATAAATAATAAAAAAATCGTACTGATCCCAAATGTTTGAAAGGTAGTGTATATGTGATACCTGTGACGTTGTAAACCATCTCCCCCTCTGTCTCTGTGTGGATCACTCCAACGCCGCTTTGATTGATGTGGTACTCCCGGATGATACCATTCGGTTTGTCTGGAGCCACCCAGCTGATCTTTAGTGCCCCGGGCCCCGGCGCGCTCACCACGGGAGCAGCGATTCCCTCTGGCTCCCCCTGGACAGTCACTGCCACAACCTGGACACACAACAAAAAGAATTACAGAGCAATTTGCCCTAATGGAGGCTTGGATATCCTGCTCTAATAGAATGTCACTAGTGGTTTCAACTCTTGTCTTTAGGAGTGGCAGACTATTAGGAAAGGGCCGTGAGAGGTGGTTAAGGTGTTTTTTTTCCGGCTACGTGTAGTCTGGCCCGGCGCTGGCCTGATGTGCTTGTGAGCCTGCAGAGTGTCCACAAAGATTAAATCAGGTTCCTCATTCCCACCGACAGAGCTGGCTGAGCAGGGTCCCGCTGAACGACAACAGGGTGCCCTGTGGTAATTGCTCCCCTTGTATTGGGTCGGACAATAATTGCAACTGTTTGGGCAATGCTTGCAGGTGTACAAGTTAATCCAGCTCCACTTAAAAACGATCGTGCGAGGGGGAAGAAGAAAGAAGAAGTGGATCATTGGTGGCCAATTGGTGTGCTGGGCAAGACCCCGGAGGTGTGTGGAAAGAAAAATGGACCTAACGCTGCTCTGGGAAGTTCTTTTTACTTTGCCTCTAGCAGATCTGTGCGGTTATTGATAATCGGATCCTAAATTAGACATAAGAAGAGAAGATAGACAGGTTAATTTGCTCTTTCATCAGCTGAGCCGCTGACAGCTATTACAAGGAGACAACAATTATGGCAGGAAGTCAGCTGTTGCTCTTCTTCCATTAGCTTGCCATTAAAAATATCCTGTTTACTCGGCACAAGCGACATAACATGGGCATGAAAGGGGGAGTACGACTCCTGCAATACTTTACAAGTGTTTTGTAGCTGTTCAGCACAATGCTTGTAAATATTTGCGGGTAAGACTGTAAAGATGAAGGACAATAGGAAAATGAGTGAGTGGGTAGGAGTGACTATACTACTACTATATTACTGTATATACACATTTTATTTTTTCACCTGAACAGTACCTTTTACAAACATGTTTAAAGTTCTTTCCCCAAAAAGTGTCTCTTTAAACGTATCAAAACATTGATTTGTTAAACAAACGTTGAATCAATATTACACTATTCAATAAATGTTGCTGTGTACGGTCAGAGCATCCTAACTAACCCGACACAGTGACATTATCTCAAGTGATAGCGTTAGTTTGGGGCGGGACCGTGTACTTGGCCAACCAATGGCTGGTTGTGTTCAGAAAAACCCGTTTAGAAATGGTCATTGTTGCAATCTCATTTGGTACCACTAGTGGCAATGTAATTACACACTTCACTGTTATGTTGTATGATTTTCTGCCTATAAGATGAGAGGTAGATGAGAAATAGACTCACTTTTGAGCTGTCTGTGCAGCCGGCAGGAGTGCAGGCTCTGAGCTGGTACATGTACTCCCGAAAAGGTCGGATTCCTCCCGCATCTGTGAAGCTATGATCGGTGCCACGGTAGCGCTCCTGTCCATCACGCAGGATCACATAGGGACTTATCTCACCTATCAGAGTACATAAAAACACACAGGGTCAAAACATGGCTTCAACATTAATTCCACTCAGTGCAGTAGTAAAACCGTTGAACTAACTTTCAAATCACAACAGATTGGGTGGCAAGCCGTTTGATTAGCACACAGAGTGAAGTCCTAATGAGCAATCAGCATGTTTCTTTACATATTAAGTGGCACAGAAGTTCCCTAAAATGAAGCTTGTTATTCTCACTTAGTGTTTATGCGCATGTGAATTTTGTTCTTCATAAATTATTCTGCCGAGCTATGCAGATTACGCTTAATAACAGGCAGGTCTTCAGAGGAGAGATGATAAACAATCAGCTAGTTCCACTCTGTCTGAGTCATATCATTACAGCCTGAAGAAAAAGCCTGCCATCAAGTTTGTTGGGGGAAATGCGAGTAAATCTTCTGAGAGTCACGACTTCAGGCGTGGATTACCCAAACTGATTCACTCCGTGATTAATCATTTACATAACCAAACCTTCTACTGAATAAACATATGACAATATTACCATGAGAGCAAGAAACTGCATTACTAGCTGTGTCATCTGGCAAAAAAAATATGTGCTCTGATTTGAAGGGAAAAAGAAATTAAACTTTATAGGATTATTATTATTTTTTTAAATTAACTATAAAGATGTTACTTTCCAAGAGGTTTCCAGTCTCTACCTATCATAGCTGACTATGAACTGAGCAATGTGCATTTTAGTTAGTTATACATTTCCAAGCTGGAAGCAATCACACTTAAAAATTAAGAAATAATATATCCTAAATAGTCCAAAACTGTTGATTTGTCCACTATATATACATATATAAATAAACTGTGATTTAAATTAGTCACTGGCTTTTGTGTACAAGCTAGTTTTGTCTATGCCTATTGAGATCAGAGGAGTGAGGTTTACTCGCACAGCGACTACTAGCTGGATCTGTTAAATATATATATTACTGGTCACTGGATTGATTTCACTCAGCTATAGAGGGAATAGGATGTAAATAAAATTCAACACCACCCTTTCAAAATAATTACCATTGGGTTTGTTTGGGGCTGACCATTCAAGCTGGATGATGTCGTCACGCAGGCCCACATGGCTCCAGTGAGGAGGAGGCACATCCCAGGGAACGTCTTCTTTAGTAGTGACACGAGAGGAAGGACTGAACCCATGGCCAAAGCTGTTCCAAGCACCAATTCTATACTCATAACTGGTGTATGGGTCCAGTTCAGTGTCTGAAATGACACACAAGAGAACACAGTCACACAAACACACCTATTCCTCAGAATTCCCCTGAAACCTCGTTCTTGACAGCATCACAGGAGAGTCTCTAAAGTGTGTCAGTCTTCACACTAAAACAAGACTAAAGTTTAATGAGCAGCCAGGGACACTGTTTACTGTAATGCTTTTTGCTATCAGAAATACAGCAGTTTGTTGTATACGTGTGTTTGGGGAGTCATGGGTGTAAATCTCCGTGATGGGTTTCATCAGACTGGCGGAGGCACTTCTATGAGTGACAGGATGACAAAATATCCTTCTCAGAGGACAAGACACAGTCTCACAACAAATGAAAGTTAACCAAGCAAACTTATTTACATACTAATTTATAATAATAAAAAATCGACATATGTATATGAGCAAACGACATGTCATTTTTAATGTAAAATTAAATTTGATTGTACATTAAGCAATATCAATTTATTATTTTCTTTTCTTTTGAAAATAAAAACTGAATATAATAATAGTAGTAGTAATAATAATAGTTATAATTAATGAAAAAGGTTCATTAAAATTTTTATTGAAAATATGAAATATAATTTGTAACCCCTACTTCTGTCATTTTAAGATTTTCAATAAAAAAAATGTAGGGCGAATTGTTTGGATTGTAAAAAGTGGGTGTTTCAAACTAGAATGGAGCAAAGTGAGTTTTATAAGAGAGGTTAAAAAAAAGAGATTGGTGCTGTCGAAAAAGAAAGTTTGTATGTAAAACAAACTTTTTTTTCTACTGAAATAACATTATAATGTACAACAAGACCAGTGACACATTGTTAGATTTAAACAGGGTGAATTTTTATTTCATGATGACGTTAAAACACACAAAACCCCAAGGCCCCAAGGGTGTTTGCTACACAAAGTCAGGAGGAAGCGGAATCGTTCATATTTGTGTGGCTGGCAAATCAACTCTCGGGCAGCATTTGTCCGAGAGCACTCAGTGTCATCTTTCTCCGGGGTGCGGGTATGGGGGCGTGAGAAACATCTGGAGGAGTGCAGGGCCACGACAGGTTTATACGCTTCTGCCCAGATGGTGGCACAGCGCTGACTAGAATCACTCTCCTCGTGCCAGCCAGCCCCCTCAACTCCTGCATTAGTCTTGATTAAACAGACGTAACTAACCAAATAAATAACACCTCAGATGAGGTTGAGCCAGAACAAGGGGCCAGCACTCCCCCTGAAAACATTAATAAGAGTTTGAGTCAAGGGGGCGCTCTAAACGCCTATCTTAAAAGTTTTAATGATGACTTCGAAATAGCAGGTGAGATTTATGACTCACAACAATTAATACACACTTAAGCATCTGTTCTTGTGAACACATGAAATGTGCAGATGTTTACAGTGTGAGGAACATCCCCAAAATTAGAGTTACAAGGTTTTCCACCAGCGAATGTCGGAGATTTGTGTTTTGTCTGTCATTAGAAGGGTCGCATCTGAGGCAGTAAGTGCATTGCATTAAGTTTTTATCAACTTACAGGTTACAAAGGTTATTGTATATTGTGGGCGCTTAGTTTTCACTGTCGTTTAATATATTTGACAAAAAGTTTGTAATATAAAAGACGAATGTTACGCACAGGCTGTATTGGTTATGACTCGACGGCAAATACCAGACTGACACTCTTCTCCGCTCCTCAAATACATAATTGAATAAAGAAAACACTGTACTTTTTCAAAGAACCAATTTTTTATTTACCCTTGCACTGCAAACAGGCAGAGACGGTCTCCAAAATTTGTGAAGGACTGCATTCACGATTGAAGGATAGAGCTATTGTTTTGCCGACAGTTTGTGGATCCAGTCAAGTTACGAGGTTTAGTCACAAGCTCTTAGTATAAAGTTAAATTCAACCAAATTATAGGCAAAAAAAATCAAATTAAAATTAAAATAACGTTATTAACTGGAATTTTTTCTAATCCAACTGCTTTCGGAATGATAATGTTACCAAAGAAATGCATGAAAAGAAACATTAAAATACTGATTCTGCTCGGAGTGAACCGATTAATAATTTTGTTTTTAAGCACAGCCTGCTTCAAAATTTAAAAAATTTACTCTTTTTTTTTTTTTTTTACAGAAGAGGGTATGCATGCACACATATAATTGACTTATTTTATTATGCAATTCTTTTGCATTTTTGTTTTTTATTTTATTTATCTACCCTTTACTTTTCTCAATTTGTAGTCAATTCTATTTTTCACAGACAAGGATGTATCCCCTGACCTGTGAAAAATATGACAAAAAAATTATGGGGGAAAAAAAAGAGTGTATGATTTGATAGAGCGCAGTTATTCTATTATTCCAGGTCAGTGTTATTTTAGTATTATTTATATACTATTATCATTTTAACAATAACAACACTTTCAATTTCGCATATTTTTTTAATAAAAAGCATTAAAAAAACAATTACTGAGGGTAAATTGACAAACATTGTTGACCTATTTACCTGTGAAACTGTATCGGTTTGCCACTCCACTGTATACCAGCTCCTCTGAGGATGGGCAGAGCTGGCTGTGGGCGGCAGTAGGAGGAGCTTCTAGGGTGGTGGCAGTAGCAGAGGGAGATGGAATATGTGCGGGGAACGGCTCGCCTGGTACCCATGTACAAATGGACTGCGCTGGGTCAAAGTCACACAAGCCGCAGAAAGCTCCCGCGACCGCAGACACAGGACACACCGTACTGGGGCGACATTTCTCCTAAAGGACACATACGCACACACACTCTCATTAGTGACAACAGTCATCAGACAACTGTTGTGTGTCAAAGTACCCCTGCCAGCGGGTGTGTATGGAGTCCTCTGTCTCAATAAATAGCATGGATGCCCCTTAATGACATAATTACAAGTTAATGACCGCCATCCCAGTTTTCTTTTCTTGGTCTCTTTCTTTTCCTCACGAGCTCAAGCTGGGTGCACGATGAGCTTGTGTTACAACGAGCAAATCTGATTAATGAAGTGTGACTGTGAGTGCCTACTTCCTGAGGAGAGGAGCAGATACATCACTGCTCTGTGCCTCATTTTTCCAACCTCCACTTTAGACCATGGCAGCTCGAGTTTAAAACTCAACTACTTTACTAAAACATTTATCCAGTGAAGCTCTTTAACAGCTAGTTCAGTGCTAAATCTATCAGGCAGCTCTAATTTGATTGGCTGGATATAATATAATCAAATCAAAATCAAAAGTATAATCAGAGATTTTTTTCTATTTTCTGTTCCCATTTAACTTTAAATTAAATTTAAAGTTTTGTAAACACATTGCAACTACATCATTAGAAATGTGTAATTCTGAATATATTAAAATGCATGCAAATATATATATTTGACTTTACCACAAATGCTTGTCAGTACATTAAGCAATTCAGAACCACGTTTAAAAGACAGCAGAATTGTGAAATTGCATATAAAGAAGTACTTAAGTGGCTCAAAAAAGCACTCCAAAGTTCAACTAACTGCATTACATATACATTTAAACTACAATACATTTTCATTTAATTACAATTAACATACAATTAAGTGTCCGAAACATTCAGTTCACACTTAAGCATATTTCCATAAGAAACTAAAGAGTATTTCCTTTTCACAAGGACTGATTTGAATATATTTTCAATTTCACTCTATTATAGTGACATCAATGATTTGAGATAAAGCTGCCCCTATACCTGGCATAAAAACAGTTTCTCAATCAAAATGGTCTAAGTGGGCGGTTCTTAGCTGCAGTATGGACCAGACATTTAGTCAAAGGTCTCTCCATAATCTGTTTTGGCAAATTTTGGCAAAGCATTGCCTTAATCTGAGTTTGAGAAACTGGCGTGACACTACAGAACAGCTTGAGGGCAAAGTCTCCACTAAGTCTTCATCCTGAAGAACTATTGCTGAAACAACATACAGTGAATATGTCACTCTGAGTGAAAGTGTTAATTACCGGGATGAGGATGCTGGCCGGGGCTCTGTCAGCACACACAGATGTGAGCGGATTGAAGCCCACTCCATTACAACACTCCTCCTCCTGATCAATCACCTCTGACCAGCAGCACTTCAGCGACGCCGTCCTGTTCTCCACCACGTGGACTTTAGACTCGCCGCTGGGACCTGTGCAGCACCAGGAAGTGGACGTGTTGATGTAGTGCTCTCCGCAGCAGCTGCATCCTACGCAAAACAAATTTAGAAACATGAAAGATGTTGATACAAATTAGGGGTTTTCACACTTAGCCCTGGTTTATTCAAATCCTGGGTTATCTTGCGTCATGTTTCACACTGCTCATAATTAATCCTGGGTATTCATAATCTGACATTTCACACTGTACATTGACTAAACATGACTGCAGTCAGGACATTTTTTGAACCACGATTCGAGTATAGCATCCAACATGTGGCCATTACAGGTCATTGGACGTTTCCAGGCGACGTCAAAGAGCTGCATGTGCAGCTGACATGTAAAAGATGCAGACGGCCGTGCTGCATGGGGAATCAGCTTCACCTGGCAACGTGGCCACTGTCTCCTCCCATCAGCCATCAGTGCTCAGCATCCACATCTGCATCCTCTCCTATTACCTCTAAAAGCATCACAGTGTTCTCAGAGGCCTGACTCAACATACACGCACCGGCCCTGCAAACACAGCTGTGAAAATACTTACTGCATTACACTCCCGCTCAAAAGTTTAGGGTAAGTACGTTTTATTTGTTTAAAAAAAGTTATATTTTGTATTCAGCCAGGATTAAATGAATCAAAACGGGCAGTGAAGACATTTTTGTAATGAATGCTGTTTATCTGTGATAAAAATTCACAAATAAATGCAGACTTGGTGAGCATAAGAGACCATAAACTTTTGAACGATAGTGTACTCAACATTAATTTTGAGAAAAACTTGCATTAATGTGTATAAAGTTGTATTTTCAGAGCATCTACTGGAATTAGGACCAAGATGGTGAAACTGTTTGAACAAACATTATTTTCATGCAGTACGGTTAGCAGTAAGTATCATGGCAGAGGGAAGAAAGAATGGAATTTCCCAAAAAGTAGTTTAATATTATTCTAACAGGAAGTGACTCCTGGTTTATTTCCTTGGGTAAACCATCACTACTATAATTACCATCAACCCCCAGTATGATAAATTGCTAATTGTTTAATACCCTAATCAGCGTTCATTCTTTGCACAGATAAACTGTGACAGCGCCATTAATTTAAATAGTAATTTCACTTAACGGCCAAAACGGCGCAGCAGATTTTTATGCAACGTTTTCTAGGGGCCGCATCCATCACATCTCTGCAGTGACATAAAGATGTCTGACGTGCTCTAACTCACTTAGGGACAGCAGATGTTGCAGAGCTGCATTTGGTGGCAATTCCCAGGGTGCATTACTTCAGCTCCAATGACTTGCAAATAAACAGCTCAACAATTTTTCCAAAATAGCTCTGCCATCACGTCCCATCCCTGCAGCGCTCCATTTTTCATGATATTTCGTTTAAAGAGCAGTGAACTTTGACACCCTGACCTCTTGGCTGGGGATGTCCCTCTATTTTGTTCTCCGCACTTAACCTTGGCCTGTCAGCTAAAACAATTCATTTTCCCTCATCTCCATCTTTGTCGTGCCATGAAAAGGAACAGGAGGGAACGCCACTGCCCCGCAAAATCTGGTGTAGGCGCGGCGCAAAAAACATGAGCACCCTTTTAGCTCACACTTTGTTTTTTCAAGCACCGCAAAATGATTTAGCTAATCTTCAGATTTATGATGGATTTGCATACATTCATTAGAGTGCGAGTGAACGCAGGCGAGCATAAGGTGCTTAGGCTGTGTGAATTAAGGTTCAATCACTTAATGATAAGTAAATATTTAGCATGCAATGAGCAACTGATAAAAATGTGTGCTGTGGCTTACGCAAGCCTTTGGACACAAAAAGTAAAACTTCGTACAAACAAAAGCACTTTTTTAGTTTTCTAAATGGCTGAGCACATTCAAAGTCATGCTCAGAGAGCAAAAGGACTTTATAGTGCTTTGAATATTGGAAAAATATATATATTTTTTTTCAAATGATCATTTGCAAGTAAACTCATTTATTAGTTGCAAGTTACATGGTACATTATTATGTATTTATCCTGGTTAAATCAAATTTACTTTAGCCACTGGAGGCACAGACAAAGTAAATGTGTCAAAGCTATCAAACGGTCAGGTGATGTAATGATGTAATTGTTGATGTAATGTTATCTATATTAACAGGACAGTTTTGAGTGTCATTGTTTGGAGCTGGTGTGCTTTTTGTTTGTATATAATCTTGTACTGTATATTCCTTTTTTGTCCATCCTTGTCGTTTGTTCGTCATCTTAGCTTTATATTTCAGTGAAGCATTATTTTGCTTCGCTTCAGCTATGATATAGAGACATGCACTCTTGCATTGCGTGTTCGTGCATTTTGGGGTCAAAGCTTGAAGAGAGGGGTGTGTGTTTGTTTGGGTTGATTTCAAATATCAACAATGTTTCTCAGAAATCGCTTATTGCACCTTTAACTGTTAGCATATACAACTTTGTAAAATGTGTGTAAAAAAAAATATTAGGGGCCATTCACACCATGGGCCCTATTTTAACGATCTGAAACGCAAGTGTCAAAGTGCAAAGCGCAAGTAACTTTGTGGGCGGATCCCGGCGCTGTTGCTATTTTCCCAGCGCGATAAATGACTCTTGCGCCCGACGCAAATCTAAAAGGGGTTGGTCTGAAGTAGCTTTATTATTCATAGGTGTGGTTTGGGCGTAACGTGAAATAAACCAATCAGAGCGTCCTCTCACATTCCCTTTAAGAGCCGGCGCGCTTGTTCCGTGGCGGATCGCTATTAACGGCGGATTTGCCGGCGCACGCCAGGAGCAGTTCACAGCCGAGGAAACCGACGTTCTCGTCAGGGCCGTAAAACACAGAGAAGTGACATTGGGGATGATGGGAGAAACCCACCCAAATTAGCTTCGGTTAAACAGGCGTAGGCCTATAATTTGGGTAGTAAATATGTAGCCTAATCTAGATTTTTTTTTTTTTTTTTTATCTAGATAGATCTTTTTCACATCTTCACGGACACAACAATGATTTCCCTCGTGTGTTAATATTTTTCCTTGTAATAATGTATGATTTGCAAAAATGACTGCTGCATCTTTTTATATTAGAGAATCAAAGTGGATGCGCGTTAACATTATGGCCATGCACGCGCCCTTAAAATACCACATCACTAACGCGCAACGCGCCACTGTCTTTAGACTGTTTTTTTCCTGGTCAATGGCGCAATTCAGGGGCGGAGTGGCAATCGGGAGAGTCGGGACTTTTCCCGGTGGGCCGGTATTGTTTTGAGGCCGCGATCGAGGCCGGTCTGATAATAATTATACATTGCAAGTTAGCAACACCATCCGGCGGCCTGATGTGCGGCCGCTGCCCGCTGGTCAAACTGTGCAGCCTCTCTCTTTTTTCATCTCGCTGCACCTGGAAAAAATGAGCGCGTCGCTTCAATTATGAGCGCACTTGCCGCGCGCCTACATTTGAAATAACGAACTCGAGCGCGCAAAAGACGCAATATGTGAACGGCCCCTTGGCAGCGTAGTGTAGGCTACTGGTAGCTCGCAAGCGACGTTTTGGAGACCCCTGGTCTAAATGATGGAAAGGCAAAAAAGAAAAGGGAAAGGTGGCGTTGAGAAGGGCAGACTCAAAAGGTATCAATTCAATAAACAAATCAATCTAACCATATGTGACCAGTAGCGGTGGCTTTCTTAATCTAAAACTATTTTATAGATTCATAACTCCACATGGTGTAGTCTACGTGATATACGTATACGCCGTATAGGCTACCCACTAGGAAATGCCAAGTATTTCCGTATACCCACTAAAAAAAGCGTGAGGATATGTAACAACTTCGTTTTGTGACAGAACTTTCACACTTTCATTCATAAATTCACCGCGTCTGTGTTTGCAATGGACACAGATCAAATCGCGTGAATATTAAAAACTCAAAGAGACTGCAGTTGTTCAACGCGTCTCTGGGAATGAGCGCTCAATGTGTGCTCTACTACACACACACACTGAAGCAAGCGCGTGCTTGTGTCAGCGCTTCACTGTAGCTATGAGGACATGATGTAGGCTACACATGACACATGAACTTCATCACAGAGCTGCTATGAGAGTCACTTTATGAGAATTTCACCATTTCATTTGATAAAACTATCACCATTCATTCGTATCATACACACACAGAAACTGTAATGTCTTTACGACAACCTGTCAAAATAAAAGTTCGGTATAAACTCAAAGAAATTCTGAAAGAAATTGCACAGTAAAATGTACTGTAAAATAATAATAATGATGAAATCTATTAAAACTTATTTTAAAAAGGAATATCACACAAGTTTTCATACATGTTTTAATTTAAACAGTAAACTTGCCAAAACACAATTTTCTTTCAAAAGCACCATTTCTAAAAGTAAATTTGTATTTGTGCCTATAATTTTTTATTTTTATTTTTTTTATTGTCAGCTGATAAAACCTGTGCTTCAGGGACCATATTCATATAACATCTAAGGCTAAATGTAGAAAATCAGTCCAGTCTCCTCAGCTGCAAATGTCATTGGCTGTTAAAGTCTTGTGTTGCTTATAATAAATTGACATGTTGATAACACTTAGTCTCATAATGCTCTCAATTACATGTCGTTGCATAGGCTACTGTATGCATTAGTGAGTGTGGTGGTGCTTATGGGGTGATGGGTGATGGGTGATGGGTGATGGGTGATGGGGGGGGGGGGGGGGGCATCACAGTATACTCACTACAAAAAACTAGACTACACCACTGTAACTCCCCCTGTAGGGCCGGTGGTCTACGAAATTTCCCGGTAGATTTTTTGGTCCCACTCCGCCCCTGGCGCAATTGCTTTCTAAAACTGGAAAATAGCACCATGGAAGTTTTGCGCCGGAACACGCCTTCTCTTTGCGCTGAACCGCCCCCGCGAGCGCAAGTTTATTTCCTAATTTACCGACGTGCGTCTGTGGAGGGAAAAGTCCGCTGTGCGCGGGTGCAAAATAGGAATGATACATGCGTCGGTGTTCAAAGTCAATTGCGCTGGGTGCAAGATAGGGCCCAATGTGTCTTTGCGTAAAAAAAAAAAATGTTATTGAGCATCTCTGTGACGAGCACAACGAGGTTGTGAGGGCCGTGGGAGGACGGCGCGAGGACGGTGTTGTGATTGATAATGAGCGACACGTGCGTGACGCACCAGTCTCGTATCTCTCATGGAGGAGCGGAAGCATAAAAGGAGGAGCGACGACAGTGGTGATCGAGAGAGGAACAGGACTTATGTTATGTTTTGTTTCTGTTTTGTGTGGCCAGCAGTCGTCCGCGAGGGGCTGCTGGCTTATACTTAGATTTTTGTATTTGTTTATTTATTTATTTATTAAAATCTGTGAATGTTTGCCGGTTCCCGCCTCCTTCTTCCCATAACAACATACCTCGTTATAGTCTCATATTTAGAACACTGTGTCATGCAAAAGATGTGAGTACAACAGTCAAACACATCAATATAGTGCATGTATAAATAGGGAAAACTATGGAAAAGTAATGCAGTGGAATGTAATAATGCATTCTCTGTGAACTGTTTTTCCTTTTATTCAAACAGTAGTAGTTGTATATAGGTTTTGGCGTAGGGTCAGGATGAGGTCCCCCAAAAAACAACAACCCAGTGATATTTAAAACTACCATTTGTTGTGTTTCGGACATGTGCATTTAAAGTTTTATGTTCAAGCTTAAATCTCCCCCTTTTGATCCTCCTTTCAGTTCCCCCAAAGAGCAGTGAAAATATTACTGCTGCCCAAGCACTTTCTGTCACATGCAACAGCGGCCAATGGATGAAACCAAGAAAGTCAGTTTAATGTGCTGTTCTTTCACCTCTCCCTCAGGAACACCTGGAATAAATAAATGAATAAAACCAATGTTTCTCACGTATGGAGCTGAAACAACGTAACCTTGGCATCTGTTTTCAGGCCTTCCTGCTTGGGTCTCTCCAGGAAAAAGATGGAAAGCTTTTCTAATATTAAACTGAGCCCTAAAGCTCTTGGCTGATCATAAGCCTTCTTTTTCCAGTGATTTTCCTCTGACCTTTTCTTCTTTTGTAATGTCTCTCAGCCATCTTTTCTTTCTACAGTTTTTATTCAAATCTCCCTCTTGCTCATTCTCTCTCCTCCCCCATCATGAGTGGACACGCCCCCTACTGCTGATTGGCTATAAGGGTCCGATCCACTTTCAACGTTTCTCAGAAATTGCTTACTGCACCTTTAATGCATTAGTTAACATGAGCTAACAATTAAACCATTTTTACAGCATTAATTAATCTTTGTTAGTGTTCATTTATACTTATATGTTAAAGTGCACACAAGCATTTGTCTGGATTTTCCAATGCTTTTTTGTATAAATTCACATTAAACAAGATTTAAATGTTTTAAAAAGAATGTATTGCAATTTAACTAAAACATGACCTAATTTTAATGAATAAAACTACCATACCACTAACTCTTATTAAAACAACTCTAAAACATCAAAAGCGTCACCATCAGTGGTCCGACACTACTAGTCCCGTTCAATACGTGCAAAGCATTAGTAATCTGTACTTTGTGATTAGTAGTTGAGCCATGCAAAATTCTTTAATTGCTCAAGCCTATTAACTGAGATTATTAGCAGCGAGTAAGGTAAGAAAAGCTATCATCATAACTGTTGAAAGAAAATGGTCTTAATCTGTATGATCTCCAATCTGTCTCAGCAAAAAAAAAAGATCCAGGCGTGTGTGTTCGGAATAATTCCCTCTCTGGCATTCATGTCTTGTCATTTGCAAGACAGCTTTGGCAGAACAATATGAGGACATATGAGCCATGATGAAGCGCTCGTGCAGTAACAAATACAACGCAGACACTGACGCATTCAGCCACCGGGATCATTTCCACTCACAAATGGTCATTGTGTCCTTGAGAACATATTTAATTATTGCACTTTTTTGACATCGTCACAGCCATTTCCACACCCACTCTTATGATCTCTCTCTCTCTCACACACACACACACACACACACACACACAGCTCTAAAGCTTTTAACACTTAAATGGTGTAAAATATTCAGATTTAACCTTGAATGTGATTCAGGCACTGTGCTTTTAAGCAGAGCTCTGTACATAAGCAGATATTAAAAGATCTCTCTGTATGACACCAAGCCTCCAGATGCAAAGAACCAAATCTAAACTTTAAACAGGACAGCGGGACATGCACAGTAATACCCTGTATTACTCAAGGCTATTGTCTAAACTGTTTCCCATGTCTCAAATGGAAAAATTCAGAAGACTGGATTGGATTTCAACAGTTTAAAGGCTCTTGTAACTTGTCATGGAGGATGATGAAATGTTCCACAGTTCCCCTTCAAACAAATGTCATTGTTTCTGTGACTAGTTTGAAATCTGGGTTATATGCCAGGATATAATTAAGCAACATTGTTAATATTCTGATGATTGTGATGTGCGTTTTATTTGGTCATTATATTTTCTAAGACTGTGTTAAAAAACTGTGTTAGAGTTGGTAAGTTCATTTACTAGAATCAGTTCAAACGTTATGTTTCAATGAATAGTTTCAAAATGATTTGGTTGCTTCATTACTAAAAAACGTTCACCGATTTTTTTTTAATATATTTAAAGGTTTTTATACCACTATATACCAAAATAACTACCACTCTTTTTTTAGTGAAAATAGAATTTAAAACATTTTTTTTTCTTTTTTTTCTTGTGTTTTAGTTTTCATTAAACACACAGAATCTTAATGGCAACAACGGCTGTATTCCAACAGTTTTTCAGTAAATGAGCATAATAGTATTTAATCATTGTCATTTTTAGGTATTATGTTAATACCAAATATTAATAAATAACAATGTAATGTAATATAATACATCTTTTTTTATTTAATTATTTTTAACATAAACCGTCTATGATGCTACAAAATTTGGTCTAAAAAAGTGTTTATTGTCAAACAAAACTGCAATAATTCTAACTACTAGAGTCTTCGTATGGCAAATAATGCTGGTCTAAATTGATTTATTATTTGACTTATTGATCAATCGATTGTTTCTTTAGTGATTTCTAAACTGTGCCCAAAAGGTGACAATGTTCATTTTCTTTTGTAATTTGACTAATAGCAGTTGTTTTGAGACTGGTTCAGGGATTGGTTCACAGGCAGCTTTTCAAACAGCTGATGGCTGTCTCTAACAATTCCATCTCCACTGCGCTGGAGCGCTGCGAGTCCTGACAGGGTAGAGTGTAATGTGTGACAGATCGCACTTTAGGGACCTGGTAATCACATTTCCATCGGCCATCAGCTGGATCTCAGTGGGACATCCTCAGAAAACTGCCTGTGATTCTATTTCCACAATCTGGAGGAGCACGCGCAGCTTAAACACAATGTCACTGCATTTCTGCACAACAGAGATCAGAAATACAATACAAAATAACTCTTTTCTATTTTAATATATTTTCTAATGTAATTTGTTCTTGTAATGGCAAAGCTGAATTTTCAGCATAATTTCTCCAGTCGTCAGTGTCACACGATCCTTCAGAAATCATTCTAAAACACATCCTGTTTTTGTTTGCTGCATAGCCTAAGAAGTGTGTTCCTGAGTTTATTCTGATTAAAAAGGAAACTGCTTGTGAATAAATCGAGCTCTTTTATTTTCCAACTTTTATTTTCCACCCAAACCTTTGAACAGTAGTGTAGAATATAATAGAATAGAATAGAATGAGGCATTTATATAGCGCTTTCATATGTACTACTGTACACCCAAAGCGCTTTACAATGATGTCGGGATCTCTCCTCAACCACTACCAGTGTGCAGCAGCCACAGTACAACAGCGCCAGTGCGCTCACCACACACCAGCTATAGGTGGAGAGAGGAGAGAGAGTGATAGAGCCAATTCAATGGATGGAGATTATTAGGAGGCCATGATTGGTAAGGGCCAATGGGTGGAATGTGGCCAGGACACCGGGGTAACACCCCTACTCTTTACGAGAAGTGCCATGGGATTTTTAATGACCACAGAGAGTCAGGACCTCGGTTTTACGTCTCATCCGAAGGAGGGTGTATATAATTTTTTGATGGAAGAACTGCCTATAGTTATTAATAATAATAATAATAATTCTGTACACACAAATACTTACAAACATAAGCATCAGAAAAATTTAGATCAGACTAGCGAGGCCATGCATTACAGTGATTTCATCATGGTTAAGGCACTATGCTTCACGTTGAATATAACAACACCCCTTCACTGTGGTAAAATCCCTGTAACACCTGGTCTCACATATCATCAACATAAAAAAATAAGCAAAATATGCTATATCCCTCATAAAGCTAATTAAACACCCAAAGCTTTTACCAAATACATGTTTGTCTACAGCACATTGCAGTTCTGACTCACATTGCATCCTTCTCTGCCAATAGAAGAGGCTCTCAGCTCATGACATATGCCGTGTTATCTGACCATTAGCTTATATTTGCAGAGACACTCACCGCTGGTAAAGGAGACAGAACCTTGAGGGAGTTGGGGTGTCTTTATCAAGGTTAAGTAGCTCATTCAATAATAGAGCAGGCTGACAGCGTCAGGAGCCAGCGTGGAGCTCGCGGCGTGAGCCCCCAGCATCATGAACCAGCGGTGTGGCTACCAGGCAAATGGCCTTTAGTTATCCTAACGGTACTATCCATCATAACATATGCTCTCCCCAGGATGCTCTCTTTAATGAGCGATGACTTCTTCATCTGCCTTATTTCAGTAAGATGAAGGAAGGAAGAGAATATCAAGGTAATGTGAGCGCTGTGGCGTTTAGTGATTTAATCTAGAGAAAAATGTTTCTGCTAGCTTCTGAAATAACTCCAGGTACGTACAGTAGTAAAATTAGTGAAGTGATTAAGTTTCCTCAAAAAAAAAATAAAAAAAAAAATACACAAATAGCTTTGAAAACCTGTATATCAAGGACAGGGTGATTAACCAAAGCTTGAAAATGTTTACTGGACCCAATCCCAGGATGCTACCGAAGCCACCGAACGACTTATAGACTGTTTGTGTTTGATAAATACACTGGTGCCACTGACCTCATGGTGGCCATTAGTTCTGTTGCATCCTGGGAGCCTGCTGTGGGCTTGGCACAGCTCTGGTTGGTGTTTAGATAGACTCAGCTCCATCATCCAGCCTGACAAAGATGGCTGACACCAGGGCCAGTGCCCATCCAGCCCATCTGTGCCCAGGTGCCCACTTTAGTGGGGCACTGCAGGGGAGCCTGTGTGACCCCAAGAGGGTTCAGCTCCTCTGACACTCCTCCACAGTGTCATTAGAAAGTCACTAAGGAGTGAGGGCTAAACTTAGCTGTAAAGAAGTGGCCATACGTGCTTTGCCCCATTTAAAGTTAGTGCCACATTTTCTGTTTTGAATAAGGATTTAAGGCTCGAAATAAAGGCATTCCAAACAGTAACAAGAAGCTATGATAAATGGATTGTTCTATGATAAGTGTAATGGGAGACATGCAAAAATAGCATTTACATCCAGGGGTTATGACAAATTACGTTCACTCCGCACCGCGTACATACTTTGGTCTGGAACACCACAAACACAGATAACTCTTTTTAACATTGATAATAATAGGAAATGTTTATTAAGCACTAAATAAGCATATTAGAATGTTTTTTGAAGGATCATGTGACACTGACGACTGGAGTAATGGCTGCTGAAATTCAGCTTTGCCGTCACATGAATAAATCACATTTTAAAATATATTAAAATAGAAAACAGTAAATTGTAATAATAATATATTTCACAATATTCCTGTTTTGCTGTATTGTTGATTAAAGATACAATATGTAATTTTTTTCATGCTAGGGGTCGCTAACCTCTTACAATAACAAAGGCGTGCGGAATTATGGAACTTGTCGTCAAGCTGATAGATCTAATAATGTTTATAGATGAGTGAATACATTGATGTTTTTATTCGATTGCTAATAAGAGACAGATATCAGCGGCACACGCGATCAAGCCCAGATCCTCGTTTTAGTTCTCCTTTTTCCCCAAAGTCTGCATGCCATGGTCCATAATGTTTGAACAAAACAACAACAGTGTGCAGCTAGACGTTACGCACTACGCAGTTGTCCACGTCTGTCGCTATGGTTACTATGGCAGTACTACGAGCGGAAACCAGGGATAACGCGGATATTATGTCATTGACAGGCGACAAGTGAACCGGGATTCCGGGAAGGCCAATTATTTAAAATTGGAATTTCTCTGAAATTAAAAATCTTTGGGAACTTTTGGTATATTGTAAGTACACAACTTCAGGAAATATATCACACTGTGCAAGTGATTTTTGGATATTTTATTCAGAATTCTTACATATTGTACCTAAATGCAGCCTTGGAGAACATAAGGGTTCTCATTGACCTCAAAACATTTGAACAGCAATGTACAATACAACACAGTTATTATAATTCAACATTGTTCTGCAAGCATGTTTCTGAACGCTCACCTGATACATGTTTATGGGGCCTTCCTTGGTCAGCATCCCCACAGCACACCGCCTCTCTAGGGACTAGCTGTCCTCCACAGCACTGGGAGCTGAAGCCATCATAAAGACGGCCCCCACAGCAGATCTGTCCGGCTCCAGAGCCAAAAGGACTCCCACCACAGCACGAGTCCCCGAGACCGACAGATACACGCCGTTCCACAGAGTCCGGACAACAGACCTCTCCTACAAAACACGAATAGAACAATAAACTATTTGCTGTAAACAAAGTAATGCTCAGAAAATAAGCACTAATGAGATTGATATTTTTTGTGCAACCCTAACTTGAATTCACATTTGACTGCGTTAAAACTGAATGCAGTATATACCTGGTGGGACCAGTATGTAATATCCTCCACAGCACTGGTATTGAGACAGAGGCTGGACAAACTGACCTCCACAACACACACTCCCAGAATCCTGTGAAGCTGGAACATAGCGCTCTCCACAACACTGATGGGACTGATTTACGTTGTGAACGGCCCCTGCACAGCACACCTGCAACAATAAAACACATACACAGATAAAAGTTTGCAAAAATATATGCAATTCAAATACATCATCCACACAAGTTTTGCACTCCTCAAGGCAATTAGGAAGTAAAGAGGTGGCAATGCTTCAGCCCTGAGGGCCCGCAGAGGCACATGTGAGTGCAGGTAGAAATCCAGCCCACCTCTTTCCTCCACAGCGGTGGGCTATATTTAGCCGGACTCCACTGCCTACTTTGGCGAGAAATCAGGACAGGATAGATTCTCTACAGCGCTGAGATGATACTCTTGTGGCGTCTGAAAAATCTGTATTGCCCTGAGCCACTGACATTGTCCTTACCTTCTGGCCCAGCTTCCAGTAGAAAAATGGCATACAGTAAACACCTCCTCTGCTGTGCCTTTGAGAGGTCTGAACTTTTGAACCTACTTGAACCCGGTTTATCAAACTCCTGAGAATTAGCCACTGTGTGAAGACAGTACAAAATAAAGCTTGGACATACAGTAATTGCCATCAAAACAGAATTTTAGACAGGGTAAAGTACATTAACAAGGGTTGTCAAGCGATTAAAGTCCAAATAATCCAAATTATATGCATTATTGACAAAGAAAATCCATTGGATGTTGATTGGATGAAGGCAGAATGTGAGATTGCAGTCAATTGTAAAAAAAAAAATAGACTAATAGACAAATAGGAGTTTAAATGGACTAAATGATTGGAGAAGTCTGTCATTTCATCATGTGAATAAAAGGGGGAAAAAACATGAATGAATCTAATAAAATGCATTTATAACATAGATGGGAGGACTTTAATTGTATGGCAACTATAAACATTTTAATCAATCAAATTAATTGTATATATCAATATTTGCTGGGGGGGGGATATAGTGTTGGACAACAAGGGGTCTTAAATGGTTGACAATCACTAGAGCAAGCTTACTTTTTCCTTGACAATAGGAGAATCCCTTATTACAGAAAATATGGAAAATCTATTGAGTCTTTTTTTTAGATAAAACTTTTTTCATTAAAACAACACATTAAACTGACATTCCTAATTATACCATAGAAAAGATGATATTTCCAAGTGGCACTAATAAAGAATCAAACAAAACACCTTTCACAATGTTTTAAACTTTAGATGATGCTGAATTCAAGACGAGCTCCATTAACACATGATCACTAGTGTATAATGTTGCCTCTGTAAAACTCATTTTTCGACTATACTGCTTTACAGCTTTGAGAGCTCTTGTCCTTATCTGAGTTGTGTTCTCTTTGTGAGCTTGTCTCTAGTGTATTACTGTCTGATTTAAGCTGGTGGAGACGTATGGCCTGTGTTTGCTTGCCAAGTTGGCTGTATTTCAATAACACCAGGATGGCAGCAATAGCAGAAGACAAGTTAATCTGTTTACTGAAAACAATCACAGGGACTGTACTTCATAGATAAATACCAGCCACTCAAACTGATACATACGTCACCGTTTCTTCGTGGAATAGTTTACGAGCTAAACTAATGGTATAAGTGTAACATTTTAAATGAGGTTTCTCTGTAGTTACCTGTGTCTCGGGCTTATAACAGGTCTTGCCGCAGAAGTCTTTTTCTGCAGGGCACTCCAGGTACGAGCAGCGAGTCTGAGAAGGAAACACTTGCTGGGATTTCAGCTCCTCGCACCACTGCAGAGTCCTTCGCCACACGTCATATCCTCCCAGAATGCCATTGGGCTGACCAGGTGAAAGCCATTCTAGTTTAACTGATCTAACACACACAGTATACAGACACAGCACAGATAAAACACCTTCACAAATATTGCTCACCACTTGGTGTATATTGTCAAAGTTAAACAGTCTGGTTTTAGCTCATACTTTGTTTTTATTCTATCACTGTCAAGGGGAAGAAGCATGTAACATAATAGGAAAAATGGTGATAATCGCCTCATTATATAGCACTTTCTACAACTTACTACAGCCAAATAGATTGTGCTGAGCAGTATGAGTTATGATGTGTGTCATCTTTTCTTTTTCTGATGTACTTCTTGTATTGATTTTCCTCTCCACTCATCATGCAGAAGCTGGCTTTCCACAGAAAAGCAAAATTTTCGTTCACTACTGCTTGGTTTGAGATACTGGATAAAATATTGAGACAGGTACCATGTCATTAAAATGTTTTAAGATATAAGATAATATTAGATATTTATATTACATAATTAAGTTGTACTACAAGAATTGCATGGTACCACAATTTAAACATTTTGTAATATTTAGTAGTAATGGCAACATTTAGCAACATTAGCACCTTTATAAAGTTGTTGACAAATCTCTTCATCCGCCCCGACGAGGAGAAGCGCTTTAGTTTCGGTATCACTCCAATTTGAAGACATTTGAAAACAGTGCTGAGTAAATGCGTCATCTGCACCATCATTTTATGAATGGCCCAGAGCCGGTGCAATTTCAACGGCTTCTGATTGGCCAAAATCACTTCTTACGTCAGCGCATTCCGACCTCATACGTGCAAAATACCAGTAATCTTCATTCCGCGTTCACACAGCGAATATACCGATGATTTACTGGTAATGTAAACTTCTCTTACAGGTAAATTGCCAGAACAAATTTACTGGTATATTTGAAAAGGTCTTGTTCACACTTCACACATGATCTGTTACCCGTAATTTACCAGTAAAGACTGTATGTGTGAAAGGGGCTATTGTGTTTCTGTATTGTATCATATATTACCAGTGTTGGGGGTAATGCATTACAAGTAACGTGAGTTATGTTATCAGATTACTTTTTTCAAGTAACTACTGTACTAAAGTAACACATTACTTTTAAATTTACAACAAAATATCGGAGTTACTTTTTCAAACAAGTAACTCAAGTTAATTTGTTTCCCAATTTATTTACTGATTTACTTTCCCCATGTTGAGAGAAATTGTGAGTAAGTGCAGAGGTGTTGTGTGCGCTGTGTAAACATGATGGTTATTTTAGTTTTAGACTTAATGTGAACATGCATTTACTCATCTCACTTGCACAAAAACTGATTGGGTATTCCTCGAAATGAATCGAAACTGTAAAATGCAAACTCAGAAAAATGTCCGGAAACTTGCAATAATTAAATGTTAAATTACACAAATATACTTTGTTTTTAATCTCACTTTATTAACCAATGTCTTTGTTGCTGACCTTTGATGATCCAACTCAACCATACGAATAAGCATAAATGACGTTTAGATAAACATCACATTTCGGTTTCATTTTTTTTTATTGCTGAAATAAGGGTTGAACTTTCTTCTCCTGCGTTCTATCTTCAGTGATCGGTTTGTTTGAGCTGTGCCCTCTACTGTACAGGAGTAAATAATATTTCCTCCAGCCTGAGGCTTATTTGTTGCTGTTTTTGTGGTTAAAAAACAAACAAGCAAGCCCAGGCCAGATGAGAAAAGTGAAAAGTGCTAAAAAAAAGTAACGCAATACATTACTTTCCATAAAAACAAATGAGTTCTTTTTTTAGGGAGTAACGCAATATTGTGATGCATTATTTAACTTTTAACTATTAACTATCTTAACTATTAAGTAACTTTCCCCAACACTGTATATTATCCCATATTTTAAGGTACTTTTGATCATCTTTAAATGAATAAGTTTTAACTGGCACACACTGGTAAACCTGCTGTGGCATACTGTAAGCAAATCTTACCAGCCATAATAAATAAATAAAACAAGACAAGAAATCAAAACAAAACCAAAACACAACATTAAAAAAATAAATTCACATCTGGCAGGGCAGCTTGCTGCTTTAAGGAACATTGCAGAGAGCTATGCTATCAGGAAGAGAAGACAGGGAGAAAAAACAAAAAAGCCATTAAACAAGCCTTTTTTCTTTCTTAACTGTAGCCATAACCTTATGGAAATGTGCTTTTGTTTTCATCATCTTTTTCATCTTCTCTCCACACATGATAATATCCATACCGCTCCGTGATTTGCCATCCTTTGCTTTTTGCCCATCTCTTTTGTGTTCTGCAAATCTCTTGTCACATATGTAAGACGTGGAGAATGACATAATTACGGTTTGCGAGGGTCTCTCTCCTCTCCTCTGCCCCCTCCCTGATGAGGAAGCTAATTGATAATGAAGGCCCCGGACGACTTAAAGCTGACAGACCTTAGCATCTGATTAGGAATTCATGAAATGTGACAAGGATTCCTTTTTTAAAGTGCAGACAGAGAATCGTTTGGCGATTACAGTGTGCCTTTACAACACAAAATATTATTCATGATTACTTTCCTTTTGGAGGGTTGGGGGATGGGGAAACAGCTTTGCTATAACAAATGCATTAGTATTATATTACAAAGGGTGTCATTGCTGTCCACCGTTAATCCCTCATGGAGAGAAATAACTGGAATTCATATTGGGCAGCAGCAGCGGGTAAGCCATCGGTTGCAGCACTTGTCATATTTCAATCAAGGCTTAAGCCAGCAACCGATTCCTTTGCCCAGCCCCCACGAAGCACCAGAGAAAGAATTAATGAATTAGCTATTGATTAAATTCCACTCGAGCAAATCTAGCGTGGCAAATAAATGAACTGTTTGGGGCATGTGTAGGCCACGGCCAGCCATGTCGGGCCAATCGATCAGTAGTTAGTATTCTATTGGGAGAGAAGTACAACACACTGGTGATATGACATGAGCGTGAGAGACAGCACGGTAGAAAATGTGTGAACTATGGCTTACTATGGCACACAGAGTATTGTGTGCCTTGTCCCTTCAAAAACACAATTTTACAGCATTTACACTGTTACACTGTGGCATGTGTAAGATTTTCTTATATTGTATACAGTACCAGGTCTTCACTGGATGCAACCGATTTCAAGCTGTTCAATGTCAGAACATTCAATGCAAGGCAACAGTATACAGGTGAAAACTATATATCCTACTTTATTTTCCAGTGAAAATATAATCAAATAAAAATTATTGTTGTGTTAATACAGGGTTTAGAAATGTACAGTGTAAAACGTTAGCTTATGAATACCCTGGATTAATTGTAAACCCTGAAAAATTACGAGCAGTGTTAAACGTGAAGCAAAGGGAGATATTTTCTTTTAAATAAATTGCTTTTTAAGGAGGACTACAACAAACGGCTGATAGGGACTACACGAGCTTCCTCCCGGATTACTGACATCACAAACCCTAAAATTTACATAAACTCTGCCCCCGGGAACGTGATTTATAGATTATCACGACAGAATATGCTAATCAATGACTAGAAGATAACTACACATAAGCTACCTAAATTCACCAACTAACCATTCAGAAATGTCCTGTTGCTTCTACATATTGTTACTTTTTCTTGAGTTTCTCCATCATTGTCTGACTCTGGTTTGAACATAAAAGTTTCAGTGCATCTCTGTGTGAGGAGGTAATTGAAGCTCCGCCCCTGTGCCAGGAGCAGCAGCTCATTTTCATTTAAAGGGACAGACACAAAAACTGTGCATTTTTGCTCACCCTCAAAAAGTGACAATTTTAACATGCTATATACAAATATCTGAGGGGTATTTTGAGCTAAAACTTCACACACACACACACACACACACACTCTGAGGACATCAGAGACTTTACATCTTGTGAAAAGGGCATTATACCACCCCTTTAACTATTTCAAGTATGAAAAGCCCTTCTGTGTCTGCTTGACTGACTCACCTAGAGCTGAGCACCTGAATCTGAGGTTTGCTGATTTGGGCAGGTGTGTCCTCCACCGTGGTCACCTGAGTGCTGTTACTCTTCACACACGTGTACACGGTACACACCTCCACCTAAACACAGAGTATAGCAGTCCAACTGTACAGGTTAAATAAAAAACATGAAATGGAATCTAAAAGTCTGAGACCACTAAAAGATATTTTCACTAAATAGAAAATGAACAAATTTTATTAGACAAACATTGCAGAAACATAAATATTAATTAAAAATTTTAAATCCTTATTTTATGCCACCACTTTTCTCTATTTATTTAAAGTCGTCATTCATTTTTTTTTTTTTTTTACCCTATTTACTTTTTCATCACACATTACTAGTCTTGTGGTAAACAAAAAATTTTTTTTTGATGATCATCAATCAAAATCTGAAAATTCCGCTCTGGACTGATGATGTCAGTTTGATGGCTCGGGTTGAATATCCTCAAAAACGTGGGACTTTTTAAATCATAAAACCTTCAGATCCTAGATTTTCAATGTGGTCTCAGACCCCAATGTATAATATACAGTAAATAAAAAACAATGGTAACACTAAACAATAAGGTTTCATTTGTTAACATTATTTAATCTAACATGAACTAACCATGAGCAATACATTTGTTTCTGTATTTGTTAATCTTTGTTAATGTTAGTTAATAAAAATACAGCTGTTCATTGTTTGTTCATGTTAAAGTGCATTAACTAATGTTAACAACTACAACTTTTGATTTGAATAATGTATTAGTAAATGATGAAATGAACATTAACAAAGATTAATAAATGCTGTAGAAGTGTAGTTCATTATAAGTTCATGTTAACTAATGTAGTTAACAAATGTTAAAATGAAACATTATAGTAAAGTGTTACCAAACCAATGTAATTGTGCATTTAGATACAGAAGGCCAGACCTGAATACTGTGTACAGTGAACGGCAAGAGTCCTCCC
This sequence comes from Phoxinus phoxinus, assembly GCF_949152265.1. NCBI lineage: Eukaryota > Metazoa > Chordata > Actinopteri > Cypriniformes > Leuciscidae > Phoxinus > Phoxinus phoxinus. The sequence continues at coordinate 24,227,064 of NC_136888.1, forward strand.
ACTTCCAGTGATCCGGATCCATTGCTAGTGGACTCATAGAGGCGGTCATCCAAATAGACAGAGTACAGTGTGACTGCTCCGTTTGGAACAAGAGGAGCTGCCCATAGCACCCTCACTGCTGTGCTATTTAGGGTCACCACCTCTGGAGGAAAGATCCCCTCGGGTTCTGCAACACAGAGAGAAAGCCACAGTAAATCACCCAAAAGAGCTCAGCAGACTGTAGCCCTCATGAAAACATACAGTCATAATGACATAACCCAGTGCTTTTGAACAGCTCAAGATTTGTCTCTTTAACCTCTGCCCAAACACAAGACGCTGCTTGGGGAAAGCTTGAGGTCCTCGTGAAGTCTGCAGTAGTGTCCAAAAGAGTAATACAATGACACCAACAATATCTACAGAAAAAGACCTGAAGGAAAAGCAGTTTTTCATTCTTTCAAGACTAAAATCGTGCAAGTGCTAGCATCAACACACAGCATATTCTTCCCTTAATAGTCTCTGAAATGGCTTTGGGCTGCACTTTTCTTTCTGCCTTAGAAAAAGAGCATGAGGAGACAGAGAGAAAATGATAAAAAAAGACTGAGGCATTTTCTTAAAGCTGATCTGTGTAGCTTTTTTTTTTTTTTTTGGTAACATTTTACAAGTGTTCAGTCTTTTTTCAGTCTTTTTGTGGGAGACTTGGAGCTTTGTAACTTTGCAGATCTTATACAAACAGCTAACACACTAAAAAATAAGGAAAATATGAAAATGCATCATATGAACTAAGAATGAACAATACCAGCATTTAATAATCTTATTTAATGTTCATTTCAACATTTAGTAGCCTACAAAAACAAATGAACGACTGCATTTTTATTAACTAATATTAACAAAGATTAATATAATGTAACAACTGTATTGCTTATTGTTATTTCATGTTAATTAATGCATTAACTAATGGTAAAAGTGTTACTTTTTTAATTATAAAATAATTTCTTCTATCCCAGCTTAAAGTGTTCAAAACTACAGTATAAGGAATACATTCATAGAAATCACCTAGGAAGTATAAATACATATAAATAATTTACACTAACATTCAAAAGTTTAGAAAGTTCTTTAAAAAAATAAGTATTTTTATGTTTTTGAAAGAAGTCTCTTGTGCTCAACAAGACTGCATTTATTTGATCAAAAATACAGATTTTTTTTTTTTTACATTATTAAAATTTAAAGGTACACTATGTAACTTACTTCACAGCAGTTACTAAAATAGTCAGAATATAACAACTTATAGGCGTACCGTAGTGATTCGGTATAAGACAAAAACCCGGATTGGAAGATGGATTCATGATGTACTCGCTCATTATATACATTTTGAACAAAAAAAAGTTACACAATGTACCTTTAAAATAGCTGTTTTCTACTTTATTATTCCTGTGATGTCAAAAACGGAATTCTTCAATGCCACATGATCTTTCAGAAATAATTTATATAATGTTATAAGTGTGTGCGTGTATGTGTGTGGGTATATCACACATGTATATCACACACATATGTTCCTAAGTTGTCTGGTTCAAAAAGAACCAATAACAATGCAGCAGTACATGCGTCCATTTGATGTGTGTTCCTGAGCGCACTCATGTGTATAAATAATGTAATTTTATATGTACATCAGGGAACGCTGACAGCAATACATCAGGGAGGTCTGGCAGACTGAGAAAAAGCTGAGTGTCACTCTTTCACTTTCCCTCTTGCTTTTGGGGGTTCCTGCAGATGGTTTGTGGGCAAATTGAATCAGTCCTGGAGAAGCGCGCGGGGATTGAAGTGCTGCACCGGGGGCAGAGGGGGTTAACTGGGCCAGTCTGGGGGATTCTTTCTACAGCTCGCACCATTTTCGCCTTCTTTTTATTTTTTTCCCCACTCTGTTTTTTTTTTTGCAAGCTCTTCCTTTCCCATGACAAATCACACTAACTTACAAAAGAAGACCAGAGAGCCTATTTTCCAGCTTGATGTGACTCTAGTAAACAGCTATTGTGACAACTTTGTAAGGCTCTTCTGAAAGAATGTAAAAAGGGAATGATTGATAAAGCTTTTTTTCAGAGGCGAGTGAAGTTAGTTTGTGAAAGAGAGCTGAAAGACATGAGTGTAGTGCTAATGACAGCTGAGAGATCAAATATCTCAGCAGCGGCTTTGAACAAGCCAATGGTTGACATGATGGGATGGGGAATGAATTCAATAAAGAGCAGGGGTCCTGACACTTACATTCTCTCCAAAGAATATGACTGCGGTTCTTACTCAAAGCCTCAAAAAGTCTCTCTTTAGGAGATATCCTGCTATCACAAAGGTCAACGCGAAGAGACCCCATCTGAGATATCTTCTAGTTAAAGCACTTCTACTTTTACAGCAGATCATACTGAAGGTTTATGAGGGACAGATACATGTTTTCGACAACTACTGTAACAGCCAACTGAACACCTTCGGCCATTCATTAATGGACGACATGTCACTCAAAATGATGCCCAAATAACATGTTAAGAGGTCATTCACACAAAATATGATTTTGTGTATAAAAACACAATAATATATGGAATAAAAAAATGTTAATTTGAGTTTTTAGAGCACTGTGTCATGCACAAGATGCTGAAAAAGGTACAAGTCATGAGCGAAATGGTCAGAAGTCCATCTGGTGCATGTTTATTTTGGAAAAGCAGCACAGTGAAATGCAAAAAAAAAAAAAAAGTTCTGTGTGAACGGCCCCTAACATAGTTAGGTGCAATCTACTTAAAGTAGTAACCAACTACAACAAAGCTACTGAAATATATCAAATGATCTCTCAAATACTATCAAAATAAATATTCAAGATTTTTTTTATTTAAGAGCAGAGCAGTAATTATCTACCAATAAAATATCTAAATAAAGAGATAAAGTTTAAACAATCTGGTAATTTGCAGGAACTGTCTGTGCGAATCAACTTCCCAATGTACAATGTACAATGTGAGACAGGGCAGTTTAGGAGAGAACATTTGGTTATTGACTCGATTATTGACTTAAATAGAAACTATTTGCTGGAAAAAGTAGCTTATTACTGAAAAGGCTATACTGTTTAGAACTACTGTCGAGTTACTGAAAAATGCTTAGTGCTTCCTTGTTACTCGCCATCACTGAACAAAAGAGCAATAATGAGACATACTTGGATGCGACCAATATCAGTGCTCTCCTGAAGCGTCTCTTTCCATATAATTTCTGCTGCTGCATTATTAATGCAAGACTTCGCATGGACAACCTCGCCTCCATTCCAGTTTTTAATTAGCAGGCTCTTAACATATACACTATCATGTAGCATAATATGATCTTTAAGTTCAACTGCTTTTAATAAGCTGCTCTTTAGGCTGTAAAATATTGAAGCTACCACTGGAAGTTCTTTGGTAAATGACCTGTAACCTTTACTTAGGAGCAAATGATCTTCTAATGCTTTTAATTATACTGATAGGTGGGAGCGAAAGAGGTCCAGACATGTTACGGAAAGCCAGTTGTTTAGATTCTGGTGTGTAAGGCACAAATTAATGTGAATGCGTATGTGAGAGGTTTGCTGAGCTTTCATCTGTTTCCTGTGCTATCAGTGGATCAGTACATTAACTGTGTGTGAGAAGGACAGTTTAATGACTATTGATCATAGCACAGAGGTCAAGATATCAAAATTTTGGAAAAGGCAAATTCTTCTGCAGCTTGTGAGGTTTTCCTTTAGAGTACAGAGGGAAAATATTCAATCAATCAGTTCTTCTTCTCATCCGTTTTTTATCTCCATGAGCAGGGGCTGCTGGAGTGATATGAGAGAGGCAGGCTGACAGAAATCACAGGAACATTTGAAGTGTTGACAGGAAAACCATAATTAACCAATATCTTCAATCCAAATTCCACCCATTTAAGCATATAGAGATGGTTGCGGTCTAGTAAAGTCCATATTTCAGCTGAAACCCTAAATATAATATAAGACGCTCTTTAAACTTTCACATTACTTGCGTAGGTTTAGATGCAGAAAGCAAGATCCCACATATAAAATTATTAGCAAAGACACCACCTGATCTTTTTGCTCTAGGATGTGCCAAATAGAAAAACACAGTATAGTTTTGTGTGATTTCAGCTAAATAGGTAAAATTTGTGATACCATCATACGTTTTATTAGTAATTAGTAGAAACGTTACTGAAATGTATAGTAGCGTTTTAAAAAAAAAAGAACACTTTTCTTGCATTGCAAAGATGCATTAAATTAAAAGATGCATTAAAATAAGGTTATAAAAGACTTCTATTTCAAATAAATGCTGTTCTACCTATAGCTTTCCATACAACGAATCCTGGAAAAAAAATTATCATGGTTTCTACAAAAATATTACACAGCACAACCGTTTTCAACAGATAATAATAGGAAATGTTTTTTGAGCACCAAATCAGCTTATTAGAATGATTTCTGAAGGATCATGTGACACTGGAGACTGCAGTATTGGCTCCTGAAAATACATCTTTGTCATGAATAAATTACATTTTCAAATATATTACAATAAAAAATATTATTTTCAAATTTGTAATAATATTTAAAAAATAGTGAAGTTTTAATTGTATTTTTAATCAAATAAATGCAGCCTTATTGAGCATAAGTGATATTTAAAAAAAATATTACCAACCCCAAACTTTTGAATGGTAGTGTAAGCTTGGCAAACAGTTTTGGAGATATCGATTCCATTCAAATACTGGTAATAGGAAGTGTACTTGTATGACTAGAAAATAGTTTTCAGGGGGGTGTTACCATGGCCTCCCCAGGTAAAGAATCTCCCCAATAAGGATTTGCTTTAAATCTCAACACATACTCAAAGGACAAATAATAATAGTATGAATAGTATGAACAGCATACATGTAATGCTTTGGTTTATGCTAAAAATCAATCCTAATGCTAACCCCTAATCAATCAAATCATTAGATTTCTAAAATATACTACAAATTTAGGGGCCTGTGGCTTGGCAGTCAAAATAGATGTATGTAACAAACATCAATGTAGCACATACTCACCTCCATCTGTAGTAGTGCAGCTGACCTCAGGGCTGGTTATGTTGTGGGCACCGTTGGACACAGTCAAGCAGAGCTTGTACGCCGTGCTGGGCTGCAGGTCAGAGATTACCACAGAGGTCACAGCGGGGTCAAGTGCAAGAGTTTGCCTGTGCTGGCTGGACAGAACCGTAAGGATGTAGTCCTCCACCCTTCCCTGCAAATCTTGTAGAGCTGGGAACAAAAAATATAGTAAAAGACAGGACACACTAAAGGTCAATCTCAAAAACCAAGTTCTCTAAACACAGATTCTTTCCAGAAATGTATTTTCGGTCAAGGGCCAGGATAAGTTTAATAATGTAGAGAATCTAGACTCTTACTGGGGGTGGACCAGTTGACCAGGATCGCCGTATGATTGAGAACTTGGATGGATACGTTGGTGGGGGTGAGGGGTTGCCCAGCCAGTGTGACTCCTGTGGCGACCTCCCCTGAAGCATAGCCAACGTCATTGTGAACCAGAAGTTTGTATTCGTACCATGTGTACCTGCAGCACATTTAAAAACATCACTCACAAGAACATTTTCATTATTATGGAATCTTGCCTTTATAATATATATATAGAATATAGAATTATAATGTATAATAAAATAACTACATAGAAAAAAAAAAAAAATAATATATATATATATATATATATATATAAATAAATAAATATATATATATATAGAAAGATGCTTTAATTAATACATTTATTAGTATAACTATTTTACATATATTTATCGAATCAAAAGTGTGAGGTCAGTAAGATTTATTTTTTATTTTTGAAAGAAGTCTCTTATGCTCACCAAGGCTTGATTTATTTGATTTTGTTACTGACCCCAAATTGTAATTTGTACTATATGTAACAAAAGAGTGAGGCTCTAATATCTAATTGTGATATACTGTAGCTGTGATAAAATAAAAGTTGTGATATTGCTGAAGTATTTTATTATTGAAGTATTTAAATATGTTACACAAATTCAAGCACAAAGTTAATCATTTACAAGGACTGAAAACATTTTAATGAAGTCAGACATGAATCTAAATGATAGAACCTGTGATACAAGGGAAACAACTGCGGGTTTTGTGTTGGAGTCTTTCAGCGTACACACAAGGAGTGCCAGAGAAAGATTAGCTGAAAACAATTTAATTCTATGGAATATTTGCTCAAAGTATCTTTGAACAGCATTAAAAAGATGGCATCGGTGCACAAAAACAGTTTTGTACACACAAGCAAAGTTTGCATTAAAGCTAATTTCAGTAATCTCACCTGCTAAGGCCTTTATCTTCATGAAACAATTTGGTTCCTGCGTAAACATTGTACCACAGATTCAAATCTTCAGGGGGACGTGAGGCCAGGGGCTGCTGGGTTTTCCGTCTCAACAGCTCAAATCTGAGGGCAGCGGAAACAGCCAGATAATCAGAGCCCGCTCCACTCCCACAATCCTCCTGCCATTTCACCCGCACCGCTGTTTCACTGCGTTTGTGCTTTTGTCTTTTCCCTCTCTCTCTCTCTTTCTTTCTCTCCCTCAACAGTAATGCTAATTTTGCCTGTAATCAGGAGAGCTCAGCTTAATGTGCGCTTTATAAGCCTAGTTAAACAAACACAGCAGCAGCGGGAAAAGTAGTCATGAATTTTAATCATCCGCCGTGAACAGACCTTTATTTACCACCTAATCAGCTCAAAAACAGACTAAAATATACAGCGAGAAAGAACAAGAACTTTTACGTTGTGCTTCGCTCTTCACAACCTAGGGAGACACTTGCTGTCCTCATTTAATTGGGAGATTTATGGATTATTCTCAAAATATATTAGGAATTGCTTTACCATATGAAATGCTCACAACTCTGATTACAATTGATTTAACTTTGAAGAACATAAACATCCATTTTAACACACATTTTACAACCATATCTATATACTTCACATAAAAATAATAACAACAACACAATTATTTTTTATAAATAAATAAAATAAATACATTTAGTAGTAAATTATAATTGTCACAGTTGTAACACTACTTAAATGTGTGTCAAGAACGATTAAAAATCAATCGGTTACCTTATGTTGGGGCCGTTCGGCCTTGATGGGAATTGCCATGAAACCGCCAGGAAAGACTCACTGATGGCTACTACCGACAGAGATGGCAGGCCTTGTGGGATTGTGGGTAATGTAGTAACCAGTGTTGGAAGGCTTTCAGTGCATCCTCCGGCCTGGCCTCCCCCTCCTGAGCAGGCGAGGATAGTGATGCTGTAGTTGGTGTAGGGCAGAAGGCTGGTGACGGTACGGTTGAGTACGGATGTATTGGTGTGCGAGACGTGTGGATCAGGCATGCGGATCTCGTACCGCTCAATTTCTCCATTGGGTATGAGTGGAGCGGTCCATGTAACCTGCAGTAAAACACGGGATACATTTGAACTTGTTAGTATCTGAAGAATTTGACATCACAGTATAACAGTTCTTGTGGTCATGTAGTTATAAACTAAAATGGTTTCACGAGAGTGTCTGAGGCTCCAGAGAAGGGCCGGAGTCCAGCGCAATATCACAACACATCATCTCAGGCTTTTAGATCGATGAGTTTGTGGAACCGACGTCATGCGATGAAGCGAAGGCACCCTGACTTTGACCCAAGACAGAATATTCCTTTCATTACATTTAAAAAGGGCCTCAGCCCCCTGGAGATCATAATGAAATCCTAATGGAATTGCAGGAAACTGTGCTTGTTGCTGCATACTGTATCTGGTGCAGCATTTGGCAGACGCATTAAACATATTGCGCATGTCTGGGGGTGAAATTAAATGAAAGAAATGGTAGAAACCAGATGAAATGGTAGATTGGATAAATGTTATTGCTAGGATTAGTTATGAAAAGAAAAGTTATAATAATGGAAATTGAAATGTAAGCAGAAGTGAAGGAAGGTTTAGAAAGCGCTTTTAGTCCAACCTAATTTTAAAAGTGCCCCTATTATGCTCTTTCAAATATTCCCTTTCATGCAGTGTGTAATATAGCTGTCTGTGAATGTAAACGGTCTGCAAAGTTGTAAAGTCGAAAGTGCGCGATAAAAAATGTGATCGTCTCTCAAAAGAAAGAATCAACTCTAAATGCATCCTTGTTGAATAAAAGCATTTTTTCAAAACTTTTAGACATTAGTAAAAGGACACACAGTGCTTTCGAAAACACTTACTGTCTGAGTAGGTGCTACATGTGAATTTGAAAGTATTAGGGTAGTATGAATGAAATTCGGACATACTACATCCGCCATGTTGCTACTGTCACATGACCACCAGCGTCAGTTACATCGCTTCACTGCCATGTAAAAATAAAGAAACAACAAATGTAAAAAGACCCCAAACGAATTCATCAACACTTGCTAACACAGAGTTTGCCATGAGCACCACGGAGACTGCTAGCATCTCAACAGGAATTCAATATAGCGTATGCTAATGCAAACAGTTGTTTTTTGGCTTTTACATGTAGAAGAGTTCTCATCCAGTTACACACAAATGCAGCAGTTAACAAATTAATGAAATAATAATGGTATTACAATACACTAAACCCGGGGTTAGGGGAAAATGAATAATTCAAGCAAGTTTATGCAAATGCTGCCTTTGTTTGAAGTGGTAAGCATTTCTGTCCATGTTTCTTGGCACTAGCACACAACAAATAACAAAGAGAGAAAGAGAGAAAGAGAGGGTGTATTTACACACAGCAGGATCTAAGCTGCAAAGCTTGTTTGGTTACATTAACGCCCCTTAAATCCAACTTGTAAACCAGCCAAAAGACTGCAAGCTACCTAGCCCTCTTGAGTATCATGTCTGTTGAATTACAGGGATGTCTACGCTGAGGGTTTCAGTTTGCTTTTAAACACTTAAATCTACTTTGCCAAAGTGTTAATAAGGTCTTGCTTGCTTTACATTTCTTACCGACACTAAATAAACAAGAACAATATTTAAAACGTTAGGTGAACAAGGGCACATTCATGAGGGGTTCAAACAATAATCTGACAGTCTTAATTGGCTCTTCCTTAATAATCAGCTCTGGAATGACCTGGAAACCACGTGTATCAATGTTCTCATACCATGAGAGTGTCATTGGAATAATGATGGATGTTCTAGGTGTGGCATTAATGGGAAGAAATACAGTAGCTTCTCACTAACAATCACAGCAAAGACCTCATTTGCACCTCATTGGTGAAAAGGCGGCATAAGGCACTAGAGCCTGCCGACAGGAGGGTGGGACAGGATTGATAAGCACTTCACACACAAAGAAATATGCACACTCTCATCAGCCTGTTTGGATTGTGGCACAAACCAAACATGTTCTTTTAAACTTTAAAAGCATTAAAAATTGCATTTTTTGATACACTACCGTTTTGTGGTAGTGATTAAGATTAAAAAAATGTTGTTGAAATAAGTCTCTTATGCTCACCAAGGCTGCATTTAATTGATCAAAATCACAGTAATACTGTGAAATATTATTACTTTATTGTGCTTTAAAGTTGACATGAAACCAAAATTGACCCTATTTAACTTTGTTAGTGCATATCACTAGTCTTGTGGTGAACAATTAATCCGTGTAAGTTAATACACAGAAAAAAATAGTTTGCCGTGGTAATCTTTAATCAAAATCTGAAAAGTTACTTCCAGTCTGGAATTACGTTCCTTTTCTGATGACGTCAGTTTGACGGCTTGGGCTGAAACCGCTTAACCACTCCCCTCATACCGTTAGTCTGCTATGAGCAGAGATGGAGAGGGGGAGCGCTAAAGTAAAACCCTGCCCTCTGTTCAATATTCCGTTTCATTTGGAAATACGTCACAACACTGGAGAAAAGTCGTTTGCAACTTCGCGGACTTTAATATATTTTAAAATATAAATAGTTATTTATTCCTGTCATACATTTTTTCTTTTCAGAATTATTTAATGAATAGAAAGTTCCAAAAAACATTATTCATTTGAAAGAAAATTTAGCTGATTATGGTTTAAAAATGTCACAGAAATGTTCTCTTATAATTGATTAAACTTTGTAAATGGACCTTAAATGTTACACAATAATCAGTATTTTTGTAAAATATTTGTAACATTTTTGTAAAATTAGTGATTAAGTAAATAGTTTCGCCTGTCAGTCAGTTGTGAATTCAGTAACGGCTCTGAACAATTCACTGACTGATTCAAACTGTAAATTTTTAAGCAAGTTTGAGATTGTTTTATTAATATTTTGAATATTAAAATTCCTATTTCTAAATAATTATTTTAAATTATTATTGTACCTTTTTATTCTTTTCAACCATTTTAGCCCTTAAGTACAACGGAAACAAGCTCTCTATATACCTGTACTGACGCTGGATCCAAAACCAGCACGTTAGGCGGCTGCAGGCCAGCAGGTCTTGAAGGTCTGGTGGTCACTTTCTTCCACTCACTGCTATTGGATCCACCCAGTCTTGTGTGTGCCACAATGCGGTACTCATAAGAGCTCCAGGGGCTGAGCGCGGCCGAGCTGTCTAGGTAAGTGAGAGTCTGGTTGGCCTGCAAGTTGGCCACAGTAGAGATTTGCTGTGTGCCAGTGGCTTTCCTCTCCACGGTGTAGCCGTCCAGCTCCCCGTTGACATGACGTGGTGGTGACCAGGACAAGACCACCGAGGTGGGTGTGTCGGAGTAAAGTTGCGGGGCTGGGACATCCTCTGGAGGGGCTGGTGGGGTGCGTATGGTGTGGGACTCAGCAGATTGAGCACAGCCGGCTGCTGTGCAGGCCTCCACCTGTATGGTGTACTGCTGATAGGGTGCAAGCTGAGAAACAGTGTGGCTGGTGCTGTTCCCTGGCACACTAGCAGTTAGCTGGTGATTTTGGTAGATATTATAATGGGTGATGATGCCGTTGGGCTGGGATGGAGGAGACCAGGAGACAGAAGCACTTCTAGGCTGGATGTCAGAGAGTACAGGTGGGTCAACCGATCCAGGTCCTGAAGAAAGAAGAACTATTCAATCTGTTGTGAAACAATAATTATTTCTTGCAATTACATTTGTTGCCACTAGTGGTGAATAAAATACACATGCACAGAAAGTGAAAGTAAATAACAAAGAAATTATTACTTTTCTTATTTTTTAAATATGATCTAAAATGTATGTATTGAATTAATACAAACCCCTTTTTTTATGGATTTTTTTTTTGTAAAATGCAATAAAATCAAGAATCTGGGATTTGTTAATTCTCTTGAACCTTAACTTAACTGACAAATTTACAAATAAAATATTTCCAATGTTTTTACTGACCAACTTAATTGTACTTTTTAATTTTTTAAATTTTTATTTTGATGGCTGCAACAGTCCAAAAGAAGTCGGGACAGAGGCAAAATAAAAGTGAAAAGATTATAGAGTATCTAATATCCATCTATGAACTATAATCACTAATAAGATTGCAATTAATTTTGTCTTTAAATGATTTGAACCAAAGGACTGCTGAGTGTGGTTGATCTCCATGCTCTAGAGAGAAGCAGCTCCTCTCTGACAGCGCAGCATTGAGACTGACAGCACAAGGACATCGTCTGATTGGAGCAGCCTGATACCCTGGATTAAAATGTAGAACAGGGGGTTTGCAAATCAGCTCATTTGCCAAAGAGGACGGAGTCAGTCGCTGCATATCACAAGCAAATATGAAATTATATTTATGGATTTATTCGTTGGGGTTATGTGGCTGAGGGATATCAGCCATGTGTGAGGCGAGCCTCTGAAGGGTCTGTAGTGAATTGGAGGAAATCACTTTAGTTTCCTGCCTGGTCATTTCTCTGAGTGGTTACAACAACAGCTGCCTAACATCAAGAAATCGTTCATGGCTCTTCAGGCCCGGACAGCTCGGGTCATTTTCATAATCACACATTCACAAGCACGCATGTGCCAAAACACATGGCAGCATCCTCTGTTAGGGTTCTGTCACTTCGGTCAGTTTATTCTTGGTTTGGTGACAGAGCTCTGACAATCCTTCTGTCTTGTTGTGAGTGTGCGGTTACGATTTCACTCGGGCCACGCGCTCTCCTGTCTACGAGAGTTGTTTTGTGTGCGGAGTTTGGTGTTCGGATTGGTCCAGATTGGTTTCGGTTCTGCGTCGGGATTATGACATTTATGCTCTGTATGTTTGTCTTCTGTTGTGAGCGCATGGGATGAGCATTTGCTCATTCTCCGTGTGCTCTGTGAGTTTAGTCTGCGTGTGTTGTGGTGTTCTGTGCTGCATGCGGCTTGTGTTTTCATCGGCCGCGTGCTTTCATGTTATGTTTTGTCTTGTGCTGTGTAGCATGCGGCTTGTGTTTTTCAGTGGCTGCGTGCTGTCATGTTTTGTGTAAACACGGCTTATGAGTGTTCTCATTAGCTGTGTGCTCGTGTCTTGTTATGTTTGAGCACATAGCTTGTGATTGTGTTCGCTGGCCATGTGCTCGTGTCTTTGTCATGTTTGGTGTGATTGTCAATGTCTCCTATCTATTGTCTTAACCCCACCAATCTTGTTATCTGATTTTTGGTCAGTCTCTCCTCAGCTATGACAGGTATGAAACAGACTAAAACACTCTTGTTTTGAACTTAATGTCAATGAAACAGAATATTAGTTGAGTTTTAAAGGAATCTTCACAAGACATGGTGGATAGAGTACTTGCAAACCCAAAACCCTAAAGGGAAAGTCAACCCCAAAATAGAAATTCTGTCATCATTTACTCACCCTCATGTTCCATACCTTTGTAAATATACCTTTGATATTTTCAAGAACGCTGGAGTTTAAACAACATCGGACCCCATTGACTTGCATTGTATAGACCAGGCAAGTTTGCAAGCAAGTTTTGTTTGTAGGAAAGTTTGGTCCTAGAGAGCCGACGTCCTGCAGAGTTTAGCTCCAATCCTGAAAAAAAAAACTCACCTGTGTATGCTAAACTCAGCAGGAAAGCGGCTCTCTAGGACCAAACTTGCCTACCCCTGGCATAGACACACACACACACACACACACACACACACACTTTCAACTTTCTTCTTTTGTGCTGATGCATTCTAAGCATCATGACAATGGCAAATGCAGCATTTCATTTAAACACAACGGAGGCCTATAAAACCTAAGATTACCTGAACACCTTCTTTTGCTGCTTTGCTAGCACTGGCATTTCCTCCAGGAAATGCAAATCGAGAAAATACTATTTTGATGATTTGTCTTTATTTGCTATGTGGAGCATTGCTATTGGGTTTCAGAATAATGCTGATCCAAAATGTCACATTGGTTTATTGCACTATTTGTGCTCATTCTGTGAGGCCCGATATATGGATGCAGATTTACATTACAGTAATTTCTTATACCATTTTTCTGACAGAACAGTTAAGAAATCCCAGAAAAAAAGTGAAGAATGATAAGTAAAAGAGTTCGAACATTTGGTAAAAAGAAAGCAGTTACAGGAGGAATATATGAGATGTGGTAATTGAAGTGAAGTTGTTTTGTTGAATTTTAAGCGTCTCCTGTCTGCTCGGGAGCTTGGGCTGTCTGATTGATATTTGGGGCCCTATGAAAGCTCATTTGAAGGTAATGTTTTCCTCCTCCATTTACATCCCACGGTAGCACGGTAATGGCGTACCGGCAAGGGCGTGTGGATCAAGGTGACTGGCTCTCTCTCAGCCGTGCTGAGCTGCTGATGTCTCCCCACAGATGGCCCACTTTCCACCTCCCATCACCATCACCTCCCAACTGACTCACTATGTATAGAGGAGACATAACCGGCTACATGTACTCTTTCTCTCCCCAAAGCTCAGAGGCCACCACAACAAGCATCAAGGTAATGACTTAAAAAAAACTAATAATGAAAAATAAAGAGACACTTCACAGTTATACCACTTTTGCATGTTATTTAAGAGCAAAATCCGGCGTCTTATTCACTAACCACCAGCTAAAACAGCTCTGCGATGTAAATTGGACTCATTTGTGTGCACTTCAGTTTAAAAGTTGTTGTTATTTTGGAAAGAAATTAATACCTTTATTCAGGAAGGATGTAAATAAATTTATAACGCTAAAAAATAAATGCTGTTATTTTAAAGGAATCCTAAAAAAAATCCATTGTTTCTACAAAAATACTAAACATCACAAAAATTAAAAAATTAAAAAGAAATAAGAAATGCTTCTTGAGCATCAAATCACTATATTAGAATGATTTCGGAAGGACCATGTGACAATTTAAAGTACACTTTACAATACATTAAAATAGGAAATCGTTATTGTTAAATTCTACTGTTTTTTAAGCCTCAACCAAACACTCGGAAGGGACCTGTTTGCCGCATACAAATTTTGTTTTGTTAACTGATCCGCAAATTCCTATAGCAAATCGGACAGTACAAAAGCACATCTTGTAGGTGCAAATAAACAGTGCTATCAGCTGGCATGATATAGTCTCACTAATGTTTTATAAACCCAAGTGTGTTCAATATGTAGTACAAGTAAATGCACTGCATTATCTAAACAAACTGACCTTTTTAAAAATATAACCGCTTTATCATAATAACTCAGATCACGAAATGATGTCAAGAAAAAAAGAGGTTTAATTCCCATTAGTCATTCCTAACCCTAACTCAAGCCTCCTCCATTTGCGCTTCACACAGCCGGCCGCTGCTTATGATTCCGGCCCAGATTTCTCCATTCATCTAGTGGCTGTTATTTTTGGGGGTAATTTTTTACTGTGTCTGTGAAGGGGCCCTGCCGATTTTGCTCCCTCTCCCTCCTGATAAATAAACAATGCACAGATCTGACCTTTGGGTTAACAGGTTTTTATGCTTGCTCCACTCAGCACTCTAACTGATTCAATTACCACAAAGGTTCAGGAGCGTCCATGAATACTGAAAAAGCTCACGGCCGCCGCCGCCGCAAAACGCCCGCATAGGTGCTCGCCGGCAAATCCAATGTGGCTCTCAGGAGAAATTCCTTAATTGTAAATAATTTTACCACATGAGACAATCAAGTCACCTTGAACGTGAACCACCCCTCCTTACTTCATCCCCCGGCCTGCCTGCCTGCCTGCCTTCCTTCCTTCCTCGGCTCAGCTGCCCGGTCTTTCACTCTGCAGAGGCAAAGTGTTATTTAAGCTTTACTGGTCTGCGTTAAATTCCGCAATTTGAAGGGCTGTTAAGTTTTTCAATTGAAATTTCATTTAAGATGCAGGTGCTTTTGATTTTATTGATGCTTTACTGCTCTCAGGGTACAAGCAAGAACACAGTGCAATAACAGCAGTCGGCCTCAATCAGGCATCGGCAACAGCTGTAATCTCAGGACATTTGGAATACTTAGAGAGGCCTTTCCTAGGCCACTATAAATCGCTACAGCAGAAGGGAAAACAAGAGCGCGGGCCGCCAAGCCTTAAATCACATTTATAAGGATTTGGTTAGCATAATAATAACACAATCAAGTGACAAGGCAAGGAGGGGGGGGGGGGGGGGGGGGGACCGGGGAACGTGAAGGAAAGAGAGGATTATTTTTAGCATTGCAGAGGTCCTTGTGACAATATGATCGCTTTGAAGGTTAGCGTGGCTGATGTCAACTAGGACGGATGTCGGTATGCTACTTTCAAGAAGCTGTTTAGCGAAAAGAAGATTGAAAGGAAAATGACACAAAAAAATCATAAATTCTTTCTGAACGATTCCTTTTAGTTTTGAACTTGATGAAGTGTACATTGTACAGTAAGTTACTTATTTCAAGGTGATCTGCACAGCTGTAGTTGCTCTAGCCACAACATTTTTTACGACTACACACGGGGTGAAAATTAATATCAAGATGAAATATAAAGTCACCCAATTCAAGAAATTAAAACATACTGTATAAGGTTTCCTGTGCTCACATAAACAGTACTATTTACAAAATGAACCACATCACTTTAGAAAGAGTGATGTTAATCTGAAAGAAAAAAAAATCTTGCAATCTTGGGAGAGAACAAATTAAAATTGTAACTATATATATATACTTTTAATACATCAGATTTAATATAAAAAAAGTCCCCTACAATTGTCCCATTAAACCCTTTTATTTATATGTTACTCGAAGCACACAAAGCAATGCGCTTTAGCACAGGCAGAGAAGACAGAGAAAAGAGCTCTTCTACATGGCAAAGTTTATGTTCACAGAACCGCCTGTCAAGTCAAAGGGGTAAAAATTCATGGATGGAATTACATTAAAAAGATGGTTATAAAATCTTAATGGAATGATAAAAAGGAGAGGAATGAGGGCCTTTTGAATACTTAAAATGCTCATACATCTTCACTAAGGAGATTTCTAGTAGTGTTCTGACATACTGCAGCACAAAAAGCCCAAAACAGACAGACCTAAGTGTTCCCACAGCTCCATCGGTAAGGCTCACGTTCTCACCAAACCAGAAACTTTTAATATATTTCGGATAAATTTGAGTATTATCATTAAAGGGATAGTTCACCCTAAAATTAAAATTAAGTCATAATTTACTTAGGTGTTGTTCTAACGCAGTATGCCGTTCTTTCTATTTTAGACCACAAAAAAAAAACACATTTGTCATTTTAACTGTTGGAAATGGAGCGTAAAAGTGGACTTCAAAGATTTCTCATCCTGTTGCGCCATGATAAGTTGCAAATAATGGCGAAAGAAAGATAATTCAAATATTTAAATGTATTAATGAGACACTGTTTGTGATATTATATAGGGCAGCCCATGCACAGGCTATAGTGCTGCTGTGAACATTTCACACAGGAGGAAAAATCCCTCTAGAGCGGATTTCTAAATTAGAGATGAATATGTGCGGGCCCGACTGGGACCCTATCAAAGAAGAAAAAGAGCTAAAGAAAATATGACATACGTTTCTCTCCTCCTATTTCACCTTGCCCATCCTCTCCTCTTCCTTTATCATGCGGCCGGACACATTATTTTGAAGAATCCCCTCAATTCTTTCCTACTGTTAATTTAGTGCGGCTTTGCCGGGTACTATTTCACGTTGATGGGGCGGCTGATGATATGTGTGAGAGTGTTTATTAGCAGTGCCAGGAGCCACTAAAACTCACGCTTTCCCCATAATCCTGCCGCAGAGAGCCGAATATGCCGCATCGAGGCTCTTCACAGCTCATTTCGGAAAAGAAATAAAGGGCTTTTCTCTTTAACAATAACAATCATTTCTCTCCTTCTTGGTAATGCCCACCTGTTCTCAAAGTCATCACCCCTGCCTCAAAGAAAGAGATGAGTAAATAGAGCTAGAGTGAAGGGCTCATTTCTGCTGCCAGATACATGCAGATGGAAAATGAGGAGGAGGATGGTTTTGATTTATATAGCGTGCTGATCAGGATTTGACATGTCGCTTACTTGGGATTAGGGTGACTTTTAGAAGAGCTGCTAATATGGTGCATGCTGGGTCATCGCAGTTTTGGCATATGGAAGAGTATATACATAAATGTGCCAGTTTCAATATTGCAATGTTCAACAAAATAAAGTACTAACTACACATTTAGCCTTCATGTTTTAAAAATCTTTCCCATTTCTGTTTTACGCGTGAACTGTATCAACAAACACCGGTGCCCTAAAAAGTATTGCATATAGATATTTTATGAAAATATATTGAATAAATATATTGTATTTAAATATGTTAATAATATTAATATTTATTAAATTCTAATAAATAAATATTTGAATACAATTCATTTAAATAAATGTTTGCACAAATATTGATTGAAATGATTTTCAATTACTTAAATGCTCCAAAGTAAGTAACTTAAAAATCTCAAATAATTTTATTTAAATATTATATACTATAGTTATTTATTTATTTATTTATTATTTAATAAAATAATATATGAAATATATTTACTTTAAAATGTCTAAATATTTTTTAGACATATTTTTTAGGACCAATCCAACATATATTGAGTTTTAAAAGGGTCATATGATGGTTCTAAAAAGAACATTATTTTGTGTATTTGGTTTAATGCAATGTGTTTACGTGGTTTTAGGTTAAACAAGTAATTATTTTTAGGGCTGACTTCTAATAGTCGAGGATTCGACGATTCGATTCGGAGAGGTCTGATTCGACTATGAACCTCATAGTCGAATACATGGGCGTCAGTTTGGTTTGAAATGTGCTGGGGACAGAGACGCATTCGCATTTTCAGAAGGGCTGGGTACAATTTTATTTATTTTTTCGCTTTCGCGCAGGTCATGTTTTGAAAGACGATGTCCTGTAGCTTACTAATGTAAATAAATAAAAATGTATTCAAAAATCTGCTTCACATTTTCAGCAGGGCTGCGGAGCGGCTGTGGGTTGACTCCACACGGTTCTCATGTGCGTTAAAAAGCTTTACGTGGTTTAATGTACCTAAACAACGATTACCAAATTTCCCTCTCATATTGCTCCTCATAACCACTGAAAATGGTAAAAAAAATCGAACCCGGAGTCCAATTATTATGGACGTTATCTGATATTAAGCGTTTCTGCTTCACATTTTCAGCAGGGCTGCGGAGCGGCTGTGAGTTGACTCCACGCGGTTCTCATGTGCGTTAAAAAGCTTTACGTGGTTTAATGTAGCCTACCTAAACAACGATCACCAAATTTCTCTCTCATATTGCTCCTCATGTTTATGAAATGTTATGATATATGTGTGATATGTGTTTTTTAGCTCTTTTGTTTGAAATGGAAAAAATCTAGCTGCTATCTAAAAAAAAAAAAAAAAAAAAAAAAGGTTCGACTATCAGTCGACTATGGCAAAATCTAACGAATCAGATTCGACTATGAAAATCCTTAGTCGAAAACAGCCCTAATTATTTTACACATACTGTACATTATTGTTGCTCCTCTATGCCCCGCCTTTCTGAAACGCATAGATTTTTACAAAGCTCATCATTCTGAAAAGTGCGGTGTGCTCTGATTGGCCAGCGTTCCAGTGCATTGTGATTGGCCCAAAGACCTTAAATGTGTGACGGAATGTGACGCCCCTTACCATATTTGGAACACCAGCTCCCAAAGCAATAATGACAGGTGAAACACTACATTATCAATTCGAGCCCGAATCTGATCCGGAAAATACAGATGACCAAGCTGATCGATCAACTTTGCCAGCGCGACTGGACCAGATCGTATCAGATTGGTAAGGTTTTATTTCATTGGGGACATAATTACTGATTATAATGACTTTACTGTTTTTTTTACAGAGAACACCATGTGAACATAAAACAATGTCTGCATTTGAGATTGTAGAAACGACATACAAGCGTTACTCTATACTGCTCAAAACTCACCATTGAATAGTTAGTAGCAAATTAGTAGTAAAATATGAAAACATACTTACAGGCTGTGTCTGTGAGTCAGAAGTGCCAGAATGTACTTGCAAAGATGGAATTACCCTACTGTTTTTGTGTCCTCTTTTGGAGGGCCAAACTAAGTAGTTTGGCTTTCGCAACGAAAAACACAGCGTCTCCACGACATGGCGGCGACAATAATACAGCAAGAATAAAAGTTACACCTTCTTTCTTTGCGTATACATTAGGGTGTTGTTATGAAACTCTGCACCCACATACTGATGAGGATTTGTGGTGGCGTGTTTGAATGAAGCGTTTTAGGAAGGTGTGGCTGAGCCTTAACTTTTATAAAGAATATCTCTTTAGGTTTGACACTTTGAGCTTTGTAACTCTGCAGATCTTATACTTGCACTAACAGCTACATAACACGCTAAAAAAAAATCCCATCATATGACCCCTTTAACTTAAAACAGATGGCAAATATATGTATATTTCTCACTGATATCACTGTCACACTGACACTTTAGAGTACTTTATACAGTGATCATATATATCATAGATTATGATATCCTTACACAATTTTTTTTATCCAAAGCCACACGATCAAAGCATAAAACAATATAAAAAACAGTTGATCCATCCATCAACCAGTTCAAACTACTACACAAATTCTTGAATGGTCAACAACGTATCTGATGCAGTATCTTCAAGGCAAGGCAATTTATGACATCCTCTTAGAGAACGATGCAGCCTATGAAAGTCATGCTAAGCATCCATAAAGAATGCCAATTGCAAAGTGCAAGATCAAGTATACAGCCACATGGTGCAACACAAGTAGACCAAAGCAGAATGCAAGACAAGATACTGAACAAAAAGTCTGAATGAGGCTGTGAATGTTACACAGCTCACGTAGTGCTGCCCTCAGATGGAGGGAAAACTCTTCCCAAAAGCAGAAGTTGTGAAGTGCTGCAGGGCATTGTAGGGAGGGAGGGGGGGGGGGGGGGGGGGGTGTTCTCTAAGCATGATAATGAAGAGGTGATGGTCCATAATACAGTGCAATCTGAGTGTATGCAAATACTGGCTCAGTAATTATAATGTATGTGCTAATAGGCTGAAGTATAATTAATTTATAACTTAGCAGAGAGTGTCTGTTATGATCCTTAATATGATTCTATTACAGTAATCAGTCCAAAATGACACCGGCAAGGTCATGTGGAAGAGGCGTACCTTTAACTAGAGATCTCTGCCCACTGGCCCTCTCTCTCAACACCTGCTCTTTTCTGTTGGACAAGCCTCACAGAGGATCCGCCTGACATGTGGTTAAACACAACACACTCTTTGTGTGCTCAATGATTTTCTGTTGTGTTTGTGAACATTGTGTGTGTGTGTGTGTCAGTTGTGGAACTCACTGTCTTGCGCAGTAAAAAGAGAGACCCATGGGCTGCTGGTTTCTCCGTGGCTGTTGGACACCAGCAGTCTGAAATGATACTCTGTAAAGGGTTCCAGTTCCTTCACCATGTGACTAAAGACGGTGGTCTCATTGTCCATTAACCTGAAGACAGAAATAAATATACATGCGCAAACACGTTACACTAAACTTAACAGCGTTACATGGCAAACTATGATTGGTTGACATCCAGTAGATGGGTTTGCATTCTGGAATCTTCATTTTCTTAATTTTTTTTTTCTGTGTTGACATATTTCCTATTGCAATAGAAAATTTGTGCAGGACATATCAAAGTCTCTTACGCTCACCAAGGCTGCATCCATTTGATAAAAAATACTGGAAAATATTGTGAAATTATATTACAATTTATAATAACTAAATTCTAATTATAACACTGATTTACTGCTCAAGAAAGATTTCTTAGTATCATCAATGGTGAAAACTGTTATGTTGCTTAATATTCGTGATTTTATAGATTGTGATCTATATAAAAAAAAAATTCTGCATTCTTTGATGAATACAAAGTTCAAAATAAATATTTTGTAACATTATAAATGTCTTTAATGTCACTGTTGACCAATTGAATGGGTCCTTGATAAATAAAAGTTTAATAATAAAAGGTTTTCATACTTTATTCTAGGGATGGCCCGATACCGATACCAGTATCGGGTATCGGGTATCGGCCCGATACTGAGCTCATGTACTCGTACTCGTACTCGTAAAAGCGCCCCGATACCAACAACCGATACCAGGCAGCGTGTGTACAGTGTTTGTGTCCAGACAAAGAAGCACTGACAACAGAAAGTATAATGGGGATAAAAAAGAAGGCTGTCTATGAAGTAAATGTATCATATTAGTGAAATATTAAACAAAATATAGTAACGCCTATATAGCTGTGGTGCGCGAGCTGATAAGAGAAAAACGCGCAGTGGATTGAGCACGCCGCGGCACCGAAGCGCGAGCTGGTCGAGCGCATCAGACGTCAGTGGAAAGTTTGTAGTTCAGTCGGATGTCAATGGCAAAGAAAGTAAAACGAGGCATGTAGCTTATTATTAACATTAACTGACCAGAGAGAGAGAGAGAGAGAGAGAGAGAGAGAGAGAGAGAGAGCGCACTTCTGTTGAATGCTCTGGATTGCTGATCGTTCACTCGGCACGTATATTTGGATTAAAACTGAATCGTATATGTAAGTAAAACATGAACTGTTACCTTATTTATGTTTAACGACATTATTACAGGACATTTGCAGGTCAAGAAGTTACATGAACTTCAAACATCCAAAGCGCGCGCCCCGAAAACCATCGCCTCAGACAGCGCGCGAACACTGAGTGGAATTATTTCACTATTGCGCTTGTACGGATGAATTCACACAAAACTATGTAAAACGCCCGTCTTGGCGAGTATCCTAGTAAACAAAGTATATTATATGTCAAGTGAACGTAGACAGTATAATTCAAATGGGATCCGTGCGTTCGGTCTTAAAGGGGCAGCAGTTGAATTAATCTGCTGCTGTGTTTTAA
Organism: Phoxinus phoxinus; assembly: GCF_949152265.1. NCBI lineage: Eukaryota > Metazoa > Chordata > Actinopteri > Cypriniformes > Leuciscidae > Phoxinus > Phoxinus phoxinus. Next base: position 24,249,326 of record NC_136888.1, read on the forward strand.
TGTTAACCAGACAAAGGATTAACTCTTGACTAAAAAGGCTACATTTTTTGGTAACTTCACAAAAAGATCCATCTATATTTAATTTATACAGTAATGAATATGCAGTGCATTAAATATATTTGATGAACAAATTAAGTTTACATTTAATAAACAAATATGATTTGACATTCTTTTGGTTTCTCTACCAATACATTTAAAAATGACAAATGCATGAATTAAATTAATTGAAAATAAAAATACAGGTATCGGTTACGGTATCGGTATCGGCGAGTACCAAAAATGAAAGTATCGGTATCGGACTCGGCCTGGAAAAAGTGGTATCGGGCCATCCCTACTTTATTCCCATTCTAGAGGGCATCTGATTTGACAAAAAAAAAAAAAAACACTGTGTACTGCAGGATAAGCAATATTTATCCTGTTTTCTCGATAAAGACTGCAATTCCAATACTGACTTAATAGTTCCTTTAAAATTATTAAAATATCTTTTCCATTGATTAGTTAGCAAATCAAATCAAACGTGATCGTAGGATTGAATGTGCGCATCAACTGCTATGTCATTATTCTGGTGAAAATACAAGCTGATATTTTTTAAATGAACTGAAATGAAAAAATAGATATAATCACGCTGCATTAAATGGCTTACAAGTCTTGCTGATTGGAACAAATCTTTGCTGGTTTTTAAGAAGCGTCAACTTCCACAGAGCTTTACGATCAAATTTACCATGGAGTATAATAAATAAATCACATGAACAATGAAATACATTTCAAAAGAATCCCAGGAAATGAGGGTGATGTATAATACATGCGCCTAGTCATTTATTTATTACAACAGAATGAGAATTCCCCTATTTCTGATTAAATTGCAATTTGTTGTCAGGGAGCATGTAATGCATACATATTAGATAAAACATTTGTTTCTTTCTTTTTTTTTTTCATGAGGACAGCCCTGGTCTAGGCCTATTATTTGATATTCCTGTACATCTGCTCTACAACAAGCTAACTGCTGCTTTCTTCTCTTTAGATCAAATCTATCCCGTATGTCTCCAGATTAACTGTCTCAGATCACTTTGTATTTTCAGCACAAAATATACTATTGTTCACTGATGATTGCACTAGTGTAGAAAAGTAAATGTGTACACAGTAAAAGGTCTTGATTGTTTTGTTGAGCTGAGCTTACTGGTGAAGTTGTGGGTAAGCGGACGTTCTCATCTGGAGCCGGTAGCGCAGGGGTCCGGGAGCGTTGTGGCGCGCTGGAGCAGCCCAGGACACCTGCAGCGAGGTGGGGGTGGCAGCTGCCAGCCTGGGGGGCAGAAGGCCATCTGGAGCTGTATGTGGAGAGGATGCAGAGGTGAAGTGGAGCAGAGAAAAGATCTGCACGGTGCAGCATATGCTGAAGAACATGGGTAGAAACACTGCTGGGGATGGGGTGAGCTTACTGTATATATACTACAACACATGCTGGACAACAAACACTCGCAATGGGACACACTGTGTTTATGGAGGACCTAATGCACACCCTGAGGGGTTTTATGAAAGGGTTTTAAAGGGAAAGAATGGTTTTCAATCAGCTCCCAACTGACACTATATTTAAGCTGTGTTACACGTATTTGGACAACCATTAGATTTATCTGAACTTGTGGTTTTATCAAAAGTTAAAACATAACATATAAAAAAAGCATCAACATTACTGATATAGAAACACAATTTTCAATGACTCATAAATATCAGCATATACTACTGTCTAAAAAGATCTAGAATATATATACAGTATATATACCCCAAGACAAATACTGAGCAGCACAAAGTGCTTTCAACATTGAAAAAATATATATCTTTCTTGAGCACCAAATCATCATATTAGAATTATTTCTGAAGGATTATATGACACTGGACAAAGTGCAAGACAAGTCAGCTGTCATGTCTGTTTAGGTTTTGTTTATTTTCATGAAGCATTGAATTTTATGAAGCAACATGAGTATACATGAGATTTTTATTTAATTTTGTATCACTTTTACAGGTTTGGAACGACATGAAGGCAAGTAATTAATGACAGAATTTTTCTTTTTGGGCAAATTAACCCTTTAAGTTTTAAAGGAACACTCCGACTTTTTGGGACTTTAGCCTATTCACCTTATCCCCCAGAGTTAGATAAGTCCATACATACCTTTTTCATCTCCATGCGTGCTATAAGTCTGTTTGACGCAACCACCGCTAGCCTAGCTTAGCACAAAGACTGGATGTAAATGGTTGCAGCTAGCATACTAATCCAAATAAGTGACAAAATAACGCAAACATTTTCCTATTTACATGTTGTGATTTGTATAGTCAAAGAGTGTACAAAAAACAAAGTCACATGAGACACAGACATATTTTAACCGTATAAATACTGGGAACTATGTTCTCTGAAGGCGAAGCACTGCTACTTGGGCGGAGTGATAACCGCAGCGCACCTGAGACGCGCTCTGAACGAACTCTCTGCTCACCACGGCGCGTCTCTGGTGCTGCGGTTATCACTCCGCCCAAGTAGCAGTGCTTCGCCTTCAGAGAATATAGTTCCCAGTTTTTATACGGTTAAAATATGTCTGTGTCTCATGTGACTTTGTTTTTTGTACACTCTGTGACTATACAAATCACAACATGTAAAAAGGAAAATGTTTTGCGTTATTTTGTCACTTATTTGGATTAGTATGCTAGCTGCAACCATTTACATCCAGTCTTTGTGCTAAGCTAGGCTAGCGGGGGGTGCGTCAAACAGACTTATAGCACGCACGGAGATGAAAAAGGTATGTATGGACTTATCTAACTCTGGGGGATAAGGTGAATAGGCTAAAGTCTCAAAAAGTCGGAGTGTTCCTTTAATAATATTTCACAAAATAACCATTTATACTGTATTTTGGTCAAATCAATGCAGCCCTGGTAAGCATAAGAATATATATTTTTTAAATCTTACTAACCCCAAATGTTTGAATGTTAGTGTATAGGTTGCTGAAAGAAATGGCAATATATTATATAAAGACTGTGTGAATATATATTTTTTAAATCTGAAATTTATACAAATTATTTTTTTAGATAGTACAAGTATATACAGTGCACTCCTTTTTTTGCTTAAAAGATTTAATATCCTACCAATGGGCAGTCTTTGATCTGTGCATATCACAGATTGGAGAGAGAGAAAGAGACAGACGAAGAGAGTGGATAGAGAATTCCTCTGTTTTTAAAGAGAGAGAGTCAAGAGACGGGCGGAGAATGTGAATGGCACTTGTCTAATGGTGCGGTCAGCTCTCTGCGCCTCTGATTTACAAGGACTTCCTGGCCCCTTCTGAGCCTCCTCGCCTCGCTTCTAACCCAACGCACCATCAACCCCGCGGATAATAATGCGGCTTCTATTTACTGCGAGAGTCATCCGTCCTCAACACAATCTCTGTGGTCAGGGCACTTACACACATATCCTCATACACACATATTCAAATAACATCTGTGAGTTTCACAATATTAATACTTTACATCAAGAATTAATACCATATTTTTCTATATTTGACAAAACCCTTGATTGAAAAAATGTCAGTCAGATATAATTTAATTAATAATATAATATAATAATTAATAGTATATCATATTTTAAAATAAACAAATACAATACAAAAATAAATGTATAATAATAAGTAATTTTTTACCAAAGTGTAACTGCATTTCAACATGGATCTCATGATTTGCAAATGTCTTATATTATCCACAAGTCATTGAGACTATATTACAAAATTGCCTGGAAGCACATGAAAACATCTCAGCCATCACAAAAGAAAACAACTTGATTCTGGGTCTTGTCTCAGTGCTTAGGGAGGACTCCAGGCAAAAATCATCTATTCTGAGGAGCAATCTAGTCAGAATCAGCCTCAATAATACAGCACTCCAATGCTTCAAGTGAAGTCCTTTCCCTAAGTGAAGTCTCATTCTCAATCAACCCTCCTCTTGTCCAGCAACAAGAACTCAATAACTGTTGATTACTTAAGTCATTTTGGCCCCACTGAAATAGAATCGCCTTGATAGAATACAAATTAGAATTGAATACGCCCGCGATGGCCAAAGCTAAAACAAACAAACAAACAAACAAACAAACAAAGGGGTTATGAGGGTGAGACTAAACTCCTGGTTCCGTGGTCTCCGGTGTACAGAGAACGAACTAAATGAGATCAACTCATTGACATTAAAGCAAGAAAAAAAAAGATGTTAATACTTTGATTGATGAGCGATGGAACTGCCAATTATGTCAATAAAGAGTATGGATATGCCAAGCTGTTGTGGGACTTTCAAAAGCTTGACGTACCCATGCGTCATTTAGGAGGACAGGGTGACAGCCTGATTGAACGGAGAAGGTAGAGACGATGCGGATGTCTGAACCAAACCCTACATAGGCTGGCATGTGAGAGCGGGGACGTGGCTTGTGCTCAGCGGGGGTCAGATCATCACTCAAATCAGTGGTCCAAAATTAGTTTTACTGCCAAGCTGCAATTTTCATAATGTCCATGTGCTAGTATTAGGCAAGAAAGAGCTCAGCAGAGGGATGCTGCTGCTCTGAGAAGAGTGGATAGGGCTTTGCTAGATGGACTTGGGGATGAAAGCCATTTCACTCTTTTCCTCCATCTGCCTTTGCTGCTATGGCTTTTGGGCAGGAATAAACAGTGCAAAGCCCAGCCAACCAGTCATAAACATAATGATGATGATGAGCATATGGACAGGTCTGGACCATGTCCCTACAGATTGCCGCAGCTCAGAGATGCCAATACTACTTTACATAGTTTGGACCTGAACACCAACACACACACACACACATAGTCTAAAAGAGCACCAGTGATGACTGAATTTATCAAGAGACCACCAACTGCACACAAATATTCGATAAAAGGAGACAAAAGTCATATTTGTTATGTTCTACCTCATAACATGATATATGTAAGAAACATACTTCAGCATTAAAAAAGGCTTTCTGTAGATTTAGATATGGTATTATAGGGCTAGATGTTACAATACAAAAAGTCTTTCTGCACTGTCAGGGTTAGAATGTTTCTTGCTGGGATGGCGTAGGACTAGTCTACGAAAAACAATGGCACAATAAGGTTATCAACTTTAAATTGCGATTATCAAATCAAAGGCTGTGAATAGAAGAAATATGTAGTCCGTTGCGCTGAATTTTAGAGTGAAGAGTGGCACTGTGTTCATAGACTCTTTGTTCTTTGTGTCTGAATGTCTCAGCAGTAGAAATATGGCACATTTTCATATGAAATGAAAGTGATCATTAAAATTTAGCACTGTAAATAAGTGTATAAATGAACTAAAAGCACAACACTGGCAGATCAAAGCTGGAAATGTTGTTCCAACTGCCATGGTTACGTATCGTTACTCATTTCTACGTGGGCACAGGAAAAATTCTTGGAAAAAAGGGTTTCATACAGTGTATGCTTGCGTATGCCCTCGACTACTGTACCAAAAAATACAGGCGTTAACCTGTATGTTCTGCACACTGAGGAATAAACAATATGTTCAAAGCATTTGATTTCTTCCCTAAAGTTTGTATAGAGAGAAAAGAGAGAGACGGTGCTTCTCTTCTAACGAGAGTAAGACACCTATTGACAAAAGAGTTAATTCCTCACAGCCTTATTTCATCAAACAGTCGGCATGAAGCTTCCTTTGTTTCACCTCCCTCCTTCCTCAGGTATATCAAAAGTGTCACTAATCATTTTAAACTATGCACTTTTATGTTTCGTCTGTATCCTAAGCCTTCTACTCCGTCTGTTCTTTGATATAACAAGGACAGTTTGAGACAAGGCTTCAGTTCAGCTCAGACAAACCAAAAGATCTACGGAAAGAAGTGGAGGGAAAAGTGTGGTATTTAAAATTTATACTTATGTCTTTGTGTTGAACTTGAACAATTTTGCAGAACTTTAACTTGGGTGTGCTGACGTTTTTTTTTAACGGGGCCGTCTGAGAGCGATTGGTCTGTATTTAAAGGCTGGGCATTAACATGGAGTGGCGTTTACAGGTCAGCTTCATCATCTGAGAACATGCAAGGCCATGTCCCATTCCACCGAATCAATCTTCAATCCATACGCACTCCTGTGGGAATGAGCGCTCCGTTCACCTCCGTGAGAGATGAGACAATGGCAGAGCTCTAGGGTTTCAAACGCTGATGTTTGTTCATGAAACGTGTCCGAGCAACTTCATTTTCTTTTCCCTACAGGAAAATGATTCTCCTTTCAGGTACAGACAGAATAATAATTGTCATAGAACGTTTAAGCAAAGCAGGTTATCAGGCCGAAAGGCATTTCTCGCCAGTCTCTTTGATCAGGAAACGTGTGTGTGTCTGTGTGTTTCTGTGGATTCATGGGTCCTGGCTAGGGAATTTGCAGCTGTCTGGCCAAAACATAAGGGTCACATTACTTTTACATATGAAACAAACGAGATACAAGTTAATGTCCAACGATCCCTCAGCTAAAACAGGTATAAGAGTGGTGGAGTAGCAAGAGCTTTAATTGAAATTCAGGAAGCTTAAAATAATTATAATATTTAATATAATGTTCCATCAGCTACAGTGATTGTCCGATGATCCCTCAGCTAAAACAGGCATGAGAGTGGTAGGGTAAAGAGGGAAATAATTAAAGCTATTAATTAATATCAAATGATTTATTTAATTATTTTCAACATTTATTTTATAGGGGGAAAGAGTCAGTGGGATGAAAACGTTATCACTTTGCGCCTAGTTATGACACGGGGGGTGAGAGTGTAAAGGAGTAAGAGGGAGAGAAACAAGAAAGTGAAAAAATATCAAACATGCATCACAACGCTGTAATGTTTGCACTGAATATCCACTCTAGTCTAAAGAAACATGTGTCCATTGACCCCTCTTTTCTAACCATCCCTTCCCACTGAACACAATAGGGGTTGGGAAGGCAGAAATCACTAAATTGTCTTTTTTTATCTCCTCCATGGTAATTTACCTTTCCCTTAAACACATATAACCCAGTGCGTGTCACATGCCTCCCAACAGCCGTTCTCTGTATAAATCAGCTTAATAAGTTCTCACACCATTAAGTAAAAGGAAGGATGGACCAAGGCCTATTTAACCAATGAGTTGTTACCTTTCATTTGCCTGAGAAGGTCGTAAAAAAGAACATTCTGGAGCCATAAGAGTCATAATTAAAATCAACAACAATTTAACAGTGGGAAAGTGTGGCTCCTTAGTGTGGCAATAAACTTATAGTGGCTACTCTTGTGTGCATACGCTCTTATCTGCCATTGCCATAGACAGGAAATTGCATGTCTTTAGATCACCAGCAGCGGGCATTGTTCTCTGTCAGCCAGCAGATGTCCAATGTCTCCCAGCCGGCTCCGTACAAAGCCGCGTTACGGGGCCCAGTAGATTCAGCCTGATCAAACAGCTCGCTCTCTGCCTGTGTGGAGGCATGTGATTAAACATTAGTGCAGAGAGCCTGTAGCTCTGCGTCAAATATGAACCAGGGCTGAAGTTTACAGACTGTCTGTTAATGAAGAACATGACAATATTATGGAAACATAGTGTTTTTATGCTCTGTGCCTTCAAAATTGCATATGCGAAAATACACGTTTTACTGATGAAGATATGTTTTGGAAGGAAAAATTCAATATCAGCTGATTGCATCATTTTGGTTTGTGTACAAAATCCCAGCGAGTTAACGCATATTGATTTACAACGAACTGCACTAATCATTTTCTTGTCAGCTTTCTGGCAGATGTTGACGTTTCAGCCAGTGGAGTTTATGAGATTTCTGAGGATCATTTAGATTCCATAACTTCCAACCGACTCCTATTTCATATTTCATTATCTAATAGTTTCATTTTTGTCACCTATAAAAAAGGAAAAGAGACAAGGTGCAACACTTGCCACATATATGGCACATACTGTATGCTACAGATATGCTGAGCCGTGATGCTCATACTAGTGACACGGGTTCGAGTCTGGCCTGCAACATGTCCTGATCCCACTTCCGCTTTCTCTTCCTAAGTATTTTTCGTCGTGTCAGTCTCTACTATTTCTATCTACTATTTATTATTCAAGCAAGCAAGTGGTTTCTACAATAACAATTCTCTGTGGATACGCAAAGTTCCAAACTTTAAATTAAGGGTACATATAATCAACGTTGTGGCATTACAGAAAGCTGTGTTTGGTACTGACCTCCTGGTGGGAGAGAGACGCTGGTGGGAGAGCTCTCTACACAGCCCTGACTGTTGCAGGCCTTCACCAGCACGGTGTAATTAGAATACGGCAGCAGTCCTCCTATGGAAACCCACTGGCCTTCTTTACCAGTGCTGAGCAGCTCTCTCGTCTCTGTCTCTGGTGTTTCGAAACTGCTGAAGTTCTGACCTGGAACACACAGAGACACAATTTAACATCCACAAAGCCCCATCAAAGGATCAGAGCCACGCTGACCTGTGGACAACTTCAGGAACTTGGATGATGATCACTTTGCCAATAAGCTCCCAAATACAGATCCAATTTTCTTGGATCATTGACAGCGAGGTGTCAGCATGATACATGGGTATTATGGTTCACAGATCAAATGTATCTTATAAATTAGAGTAATGTTATATTTCTTTAAAAAAAAAAAAACTTTTAAGCAGACTGACCCTTTTTAGACTGAGAGGATGCTGGACACTCTGCACTTTGTGTGTGTGTGTGAACCGCAGTGCCCTGCTGACACAGGGAAGCCCAGGCTTTGGCTGTCTGGGTCTTAATCCAGAAATGGGGATTGATTGCTCTGCCAGCTCAGACATTGATTCAACACACAGGAAGCCGGATCCACAGAGAGAAAAAAAAATAGCGGCAAAAATAGAAATACAATTTTATAAATAATGGCAGAAAAAAAAACTGAGTGAGCATATTGTCAATCTGGTAAAAGCCTTATAAAGAGCTGTATTAAAAAAAGGAAACAAAGAAAATCCATTAAAAATAACCGAGATGCCCACATACTTAGCCGTAATAAGTATTATCGAAATAAAACGCAATGAAAGGATTCTAAAATTTCCCCAAGAGAAATGTGTTTGCCCTTTCAAATTCACAATCCAAACAAGACACACACACACACACACACACACACACACACACACACACACACACACACACACACAGAAATATATTTACCTGTACATACCTATAAACACTGTCTCTCTGAAGCAAAACATTGCTTTGTTTGACCATTCCAGTCAGCCTGACAACAGCAACACTGGCTGAACCAATGGCATGAGTTTGGGGTGGTGCTATCTACTTGTTTGGCGAATAGCAAATGATAGTTAAAAAGAGTCATTGTTTTTGCATTTATGTTTGGTAATCATCATTGGCAAATTACACATTTCACATGGGGAATGAAGGAAATTAAATGGAAATCCACCTAGTCTACTTTCTAAATGCATGTTTTTGATCTTATTTTGATGGGTTAGGGTTTAAATAAAAATATCATAACTTAAGATTCGGATCTGCCTACATCCAATCAACTACCAATGAACAGAATCACTTCTTTTTTTTCTTCAATAATCCGTTTCACTTGTAGGTCACAATTCGTAAGAAAATCTGTTGCTCCTGCCATTACATCACAACATGAACAATAGTACATGCTAAAAAAGTCACCACAATTTCAACCTACCATTATAGAATTACCATTGCAGAAATTTAAACACATCTCTTCAACACTCCCACCCATTGGCTGTAATGTGTGCAGTCAGACCAATGCATGTGTGCACATTAACCAAGAGGTCAAGAGCCAAGCCTCCAAGTCCCCAGCCACCACCACTTACTGTAATGCAATCGACCGCAGGATATACGGCCCTGCTTGCAAATTAAAAGGGAATTAATTCCCCCAAGTTCTCACCTCTCCTCTGGACCAGATAGACTTCTACCTTCACGGGAAGAGGAAGAAGTGAGGCGTGTGTGTAAGTCCATAACCTCCACCCTTTCCCCATCTAAAGGCTTCTAAATGCAGCATCATAAAGAAATCAATAGGCATGAAGTACCCCAATGACTGGAAGCCACAAATGTATCTCTCCTCCATTGCTTCAGTCTTCAGCTGACGTTTTAAATTATTGTGCAAATGAAAGAAGAAAAAAAGAAGAAAAAACAGAACTTAACAAAATTACTTGTTTAAGCAAAAATAAACAAGCAAAATTAATTTATCTGAGTTCTATGCCCTCAAAGAATCATTCTCTGTCATCTACAACTAGCTCAGCCTTTTTTTAGTCAAATCTTATAATTGCTTCCAATTTACCTATTCCGCTTTTGGCGGTTTATAAAACGAATTGCAGTCTCATTTTTTAAGAGTTTTTTCTGCCTTTTTCAACTGGGAGTAAGAAATATGCAGCCAACACACACTTTATTTCCACGAAGAGATAAATGGTAGGGTTTGGAGACTAAAGAATATATAACGGTTAAAAAGTCACTTTTTCCCTGAAGCTCTACATAAATCACAGGAGTAGTCAATATTTAATAATGCTAGCCTCGGTCCACAGTCCCTTGATCACCCCTGTCATGTGTAATAGCCCCCACTCCGATTTTTTTGACATAAAAGCTTGGCTTTACTGCAATACTAACATGTAGAGGGGTCATTACTGATCGACATTTCCCTTAATCTGTGATAGCCAGCCACCCGCCGATAAATTCTCCAGCAATCCACTGGGAGAAATCGCTTAAACTCTTTCTCTCCTGGCACAAAAGACAGAGAGAGAGAGAGACGCCTGTGGATCTGACCCTGCTAGCTTGGTGTGAACAATCCCTCCCTCTCGAAATGCACACTCCACAATAATACAAAAATAAACAGTGCCGAACCCTCTGGAGCCAATGATATAATCAAAGAAGCCAAGAAAAAGCATAAAAATACTACTTCATGCTTCACTACCTCAGCGTAAGCTATCATCTCTATCAGAGGTAGCGTTGTAAAAACAGCAACAACAAATGCGCACGAAATTGCGTGGGACAGCAAAGGGAAAACAGGAGTTGGGTTGGAAGAGTCCACTGGCGGTGATCTCACTCTCTCAAATCAATCCCCCTGCACATCATAATCTTGCTCTCTCTGCTCAGAAGAATACTTCAAAGCTCTTGCTCTATGAGAGGGGGGACGTGGCTGCCTTTGTGAGAGGTCACTTCCATCTGCTTGTACTAGGAGATTACAATCTTGAGTCCGTAAGCTGCTCGTCCTGCTTGTCAGATTGCTACTTTTAAGTCGGGTCGGCGTTTGCTGGGCTGCACACTACCTCAGATTGGCCTGCAAGCTGAGGATCCATAGCAAACCGCTGCTATATTAAGTTTCGGATTCAGCAGTAAAAGTACTCAATGACACAACGGAAGAAAACAACGGCTGAATGGCAATGGTATTATTTATATGAGCAACAGAAGTGCATTGACAGTTATTCATTTAGCAGACGCTTTTATCCAAAGCGACTTACAAATGAGGAACACAACAAGCGATTTATCATAAAGAGGCAATAAACACAAGGAGTGCTGGCAATTCAAAGTTTCAGACATAGTTTAGAATAGTTCAAGCTAGAAGAGGGAGAGATTAAGGAATAGTGAAAGCATATGGGGCATTTTTATTTGTTTTTAAGCAGGATGCAGTTAAGTGCTGACAGAAGAGATGAGTTTTCAGCCGTTTCTTGAATATTGTCAGGGATTCGGCATTCCGGATAGGTTTGGAAAGATCATTCCACGAAAACGTTTTGGAAAGTGATGTTGTGCCTCTCCAAGAAGGTGCAGAGCCCGTGACTGTTCTATATGCAAGCATCAATGTCTTGAACTTGATGCAAGCCGTAAGTGGTAGCCAGTGCAAAGTAAACAAAGTAAGGCCTGTGTCCATCAAAGTGGCAATCTGATACATTACTTCAGTACAAGATACAGTTTCCCCAAAAAGTAACATGCTTGACCAGGGACTGTATCATAGATATAAACACTAGATGTCGCCTTGGCTACGGAAGTTCATTGGAACGAATGCGTCAATAGAGCCGCCATCATGGAACAGGGGAGCCCCTTCTCTTTAATGCATCAGCGTCAATGTAGGCAAAGGTCTAACAGAAATAAAATCACCATAAATCGTTATGAATGCGATTTTCTAGTTTGTTTGGGTTCATTCCAACGTTCAGACATGTATTTATCATTGAGTCCAGAGAAAAAAAAAAACAAATTTTTTTTTAAACATTCTTCCTAGCTCAGATTTCGTTCGTGTGAACATCCATACGCAGCACAAAAGTCCGGCATCATCAATGAATTCGAAGTACAGGCGGCGATAGCAACGTTACCTAGTTACTTCCTATGACAAGACCCCTGTTCCAAGATGGCGGCGGTTTTGACGCATGCTTAGAACCCCAAGGCGACATCTAGTGTATATATCCATGGGACTGTATGAAGAGGAGAAGGGCCGCATGCAGATACATTTTACAGAAATAATAGCAAATAGCAAACTTTATGTAACCGTTGATGTCTGATTGTCCTGATGATTTGAAATATGTTAATAAAATAGATTAGGCAAATACATTTTTTTTAAATGTATGCCTATTTTCTATTTAGAAAACTACCCCCCCCCCCCCCCCCCCAACGTTACCAAGATATCCACCATATGAAGTGTGTTGCCGTCATGTTAGAACTATTCATTTCCCAAAACAAAGACTGAAAAAAAAAAATCATTTCAGAACATCTGAATCACAAGCGTCTTAACCTTTTCTAAGACACAATGAAACGTAATCGTCGAAATAAACCAATTTAATTCAATAGAAAATATAATAATAAAACTACTACTAATAAAATATTTTGCACACTACCTCAGATTAACTGCAAATCGAGAGCATCCACAGCAAACTGCTGATGTATTAAGTTACATATTCAGCAGTATACAAGTCAATTGCGCACAGAAAAAAAACTAACAACAGCTGAATGGCAAATCTCTGACAAATTTGATTCTTATTTTTTCCATACAAGCAGTAGAAGTATATACACGGTAAGGCCTGAGTCCATCAAAGTGGCCGGCTGATTGCTTTGTAAGCGATCTCCCACAAATATTACCAATCAGGTGAGCTCAGCTTAATTACACGCTGACAGAGTAATATGGCAGTCTGTGAATCAACCTCTGTTTCTCTTTTGTTTTCTGTTATTACAAACAAGCACATTAAGGGTTATAATTTGCTGATCGTGGACGATTATGCTGTATAAAAATGTCAAAGTATTCATTTAGGTAGACTAGTGAAACACACATACTGTAATATGCACACGCAGGCCTGTTGGCAGGATTAAATGTGTAGAATCTGTAAGCTGTACAGATGAACTCTTGATTAATGGAGAGAGACAATCTATTCTATTGGCCTGGCAGACAAAAAGAAGTGCTGACACATAGAGGTGCAGGTCACTCTTTTCATCTGAGACTGGCTGGACTTTGACCAGGAATACACAGAGTTTTGGATGCCTACCAGAAGGATATGTGCAATAAAGAATGGGGGACACAGGGTTGAAAATTATACCCAATTCATTCACATACTGACAGTACACTGTATATGAATGCAAATTGAATCTTGAAAATAGATCAAATCAAACCTATGGAGCAATAAATGGAAAAGGTTTGGTTGCTATTTTAAATATAAACTACCAAATACCAATCAAAAGTTTAGATCGATTTTCTAATGTTGTTAAAAGAAGTCTCTTATGCTCCCCAAGGCAGCATTTACTTAATCAAAAAAATGTTTATATATATGTATAAAGGCAATTTACTACTGTCATGACAAATCTGAATTTTCAGCAGCCATTGCTCCAGTCTTCAGTGTCACATGATCTTTCATAAATCATTCTAATATGCTGATTGGTTCTCAAAAAAGATTCTTTGATGAATAGAAAGTTCAAAAGAAAAGCAATTATTTGAAATAGATTTTTTTTTTTACTTTTTTTTTTTTTTTTTTTTACTTTTTACAGGTGAAAATTTTTATATTGTGCAAAAGTTCATTTATTTCAGTAATTCAACTTAAAAGGTGAAACTAATATATTATATAGACTCATTACATGCAAAGTGAGATATTTCAAGCCTTTATTTCTTATAATTTTGATGAATATGGCTTACAGTTTATGAAAACCCCAAATTCAAAATTAAAATATTGTGAAAAGGTTTTCATAAGCTATGAGCCATATTCATCAAAATTATAACAAATAAAGACTTGAAATATCTCACTTTGCATGTAATGCGTCTATATAATATATTAGTTTCACCTTGAATTGAATCACCAGTTGAATTACTGAAATAAATAAACTTCTGCACTTTTTTCGAGTTTCACCTGTACATTATAAATGTCTTTACGGTCACTTTTGCTCAATTAAATGCATCCATGCATAATAAAAATATTAATTTATTTAAAACATATATATATATATCTTACTAAACCCAAACCTTTAAATGGTAATGTATTAAATGTTGCAAGCTGGATTCGAACTTGTCACTTGCATGAGCGCCACGGCTCATTATGCACTAACCACTAGGCAACAGCCCAAAATAAAGCTATATATGCAGTGGCATAGACAGTAAGAATGCATGTTTAGTACATACAGTACAATGTGAACCTAGCTGCTTCATGATCTTGACAGATTTACATAGAGAATGTGTGTTTGCACCTCACCCTCTCATTACAACAAGCGTTTATCCTCTAACCAGCATAAGGGAAGCTGCAGCGGAGATCAGGTTGGTGAGCAGTGGGAGATTCCTTTTGAACGTGCCATTACGCTTTTTTAACAAACCTGTCCGCTCTCATCTCGTGAGAAACGAGAGGAGAAGAGCGCATGATGAGTGCGGGTGTCCTCCCAAAGCCTCTTCCGGCCTGCGATTGCACACGGCAGTCAGCCTGAGCAAAATGGAGGCCGACAACAATTCATTTAAGCCCATTACTGCGTAGGCAGGCTGTGCTAAGGTTCGCTGAACTTTCAACATTTTTGTTTGTAAACAAACAAAGGGAAACCAGTAGAAGTCAATATAAGGAGCAGAGGCAGCACGCAGGGAGGCAGTGTTGCGTTTACTCTGAGGAACTGAAGGAGGGTGTGAAGGTGTGAGGGGGAGCAGTTAAGTTTGATTTACCTGGCCCGGTGAAGAGGACTGTGTAGGTCAGGTTGCCGTTGGGCTTAGCTGGGGCATCCCACTTGGCTCGCACTGAATGTGGCGTCTCGCTGAACACATACAGGGTCACCTGACCAATGGGAGGCATCTCTAAAGTCCTGCTTTCCACCTGACAACAGAAAGAGAGAAAGTGACTGCATAAAACTAGGGCTAAGCATTTAGTTTGACTTAAAAATAACTTGTCTACATTCATTAAAAAGTAATCATTTGTCTGAAATAATTAAGCTTTTCTCTACTGACATTACAATAGCAAAATATGCAAAACAAAACATTTAAAGGTTGATCACAAAATGGAATCAATTACATAGTAAATATTAAAATAGAAAAGTTGTTTTAAATTTTAATAGTATTTTACAATATTACTCTTTTTTTTATCAAATAAATGTAATATATTATATTATATTATATATAAATACATTTTTGATCAAATAAATATAGCCTTAGAGAGCAACACTTTTAAACTGTAGTGTAGGTTGAAGAGACAATTCACATTGCCAGAACTAAACATTTTTATTAAACTTGCTTTAAATCCATATGTTAAGCATGTAACATTTAAGTGGTATTATTTTAATTTGAAAAACAGGGGGGAAAAAATAAAAATAAAAATTCACAGCCGGCACTTTTTCCCCCACCATCTGTCCACTAAATGATCGGATACATCTTAGCCTGACACCACAGCCACTCAACCTCTCGCTGCTTGTTCCAACTTTTGCTGTGTCCGCAGAACTGGCCATTTGACTAAATATTGCACACATATTGGAAAAATGCCCAAATATAGCCCATCAAAGCAGTAACCAGCCCAGAGTGGCATTTATACCAAATGTCAAGCGTGAGCAGAAGGTGCTTTATTGAACAGAGTGAATCGATCACCTTTATGATGTTGAGCTGCCATCTGACACGCAGAGGAGGAATTAACATAATGTAAATGTGGTGGACTCTCACCAGGGGCCCCAGAGCGCAGCCCTGAGCCGTGCAGGCCTGCACACGGAAGCTGTGGAGGCTCCATGGGGACAGATCACCGACCTCAAAGCCCATCAGGGACGAATTCTGCACCAGCGTGCCATCCATCCAAAGACCATAGCTGCTAATCACACCTTTGTGGAGGAAATTAATACACTTTTAGCATATGTGCGATAGCATACATGGGAATACAGGTTGTGCTCGACATGTAAACCTCTCATATAATTAAAAAAATGCGATAGATATCCTAACAGTGCAAAAAATAACAACTACAGTCAATATCAAACACATATTGTCTTTAAAGAAATTATCTAAACATCAGCCAAAATAAAATAATTTCATTAATGGCTGAAAGTCAAGAAGAACTTGCGGCATTCACTGTACTTCTGCAATGAAGGCTGAAATCGCCCCTCCATCACAAAGCTTTATTCCAGGACACGTTTTAATACCCAAACACTGTTTGCTCCACTGATTTCCTCACATGCCCTGGTGTAAACTGGCCATTTTGTTTAAAGCCCTCTGTTAAAGCCGGCCATTAGGGAAAGAGTGCTGTAAAACATGTAAACACAGCCGTATACTGCTCCTGCTCTCTTTATAGCTGCTCACAGGACACACCCCTCAAGATGGACCGGTCAGTTAAAAGGAGGACAATTCAGCTTGGCCCAATGCACAAAGAAATAGATAGAAACAAACACACTGGGCTTTAACTAACCCAAAACATGAACAAATATTAAATGAAATAAAATTGGCAATAGTTGTTTAATGATACACTAAGTAGGTCTTGAGATGGATAATACATTAAATAATAAAATCTAATAAACTATGCATTTTCTGTAATCATTGTAAAAAGAGATTTCATCCATACTTTTCAGATTGTGTATTTAATTCAGCGCAGATTCATTGTTTTGAATCGTGCAAATAATATCATTAAACTATATTTGTATTGTATTTTTTATTTAAATGTTGTTTGTATGTAATGCTTATTAACATTTAGACAAGACTAAGTTATTTTTTTTCAGTATTCAAAAATGTGGAAGACTTTGAACACTCCTCAAAATGTACCATGTTTCAAAAATGTATAATTAATGCAATATAATTTACAGTGTTCAATCAAGTGTGCCCTGCTTAATCGTATCTTATTTAACGCTGTAATAACAAATACATTTATTTATTTGGATTACTTACTGGACCAAAATTACAGTACATATCTGCACATGATTAAGAGGTGGAATTAATCGTTTTCAAAACACAATAGCTGAAAACTATTTTCATATCGGAATATGTCAGAACATATTAAGGCCCTTTTAACTCCCTTAACCCACCCCTCACTTAAAAAATCATATTGTAATTAATTAATTAATAGATAAAATTAAATCATATATTAAAAATAAATAATTTTGCCTTTCAAAATCAAAACAATAAAAAAAAAAGTTTACTAAATGACTCCTAAATGTGGACTTATTTAATAAATAAATATCCTTCAAAATTTTTTTGTACCATGTAAACTAAAGCTTTTCTTTATATAAAGCAAAATGATTTAGTCAGATACTAAATACGATTGATTTTCACGCACATGGTAATCAACGTTCCCTAAAATGCATAAAGAATTGAATTCTAGAAGCACTTTTCCTAATCTGCATCTGCTCTCGAACCCAAGGGCCGAAGCGTTGTCCCCCATCCGGTGCTCAGGCTGAGTGAATGAACCTGCTGCTGCGCCCCTGACAGCCACTGCTAAAGCTGCAGTTCACAGCATCAGTCAAAAGGGAGCACTTTTCATCCACTTAAAACACAGCACCCTCCTTTCCTCCGTCTCGCTCTCTCTCGCTCTACCACACTCTCCCAGTCGCACCGCCACACAAAGTGCTCCTCTTTTCCTGTCCCCTTCTCTATGTGCTAACCCATCATTAAACATGAAGCACCCTTAACTAAACGGCCATTTGGAATATGAATTCACCTTTGCCAGGCACTAGTTTTAACCCCACTCACCGTTGGGCTTGAGAGGGGGGGTCCAGGACACATTGAGGGAATGTGGGGAGAGTGACAGAATGTTGGGGGCAGGTACTTCCTCCGGTGAACTCTCTTCAGTGTGGGCCACGCCGGGGTCACTGAGGGTGCATCCACCTCCCGTGCACGCCTGCGGGTCAAAAGGTCATAAACAAAACAAACAAAAAGTGCAATTTTTAACAAAAACATTTGGCTACGTATATAATAAAGTAGAAGATTGTCACATTTGATCATTTTATCATGGGAATTTTGAGATGTTCCCTTAAATTCAGAAGGGAAAAAAGTCAGCAGATTCCATCTAGGCTTAATTAGTAAACACTACATAAATACATAATCAAAATGTATTTTAATATTGTCTAATAATTTAAATGATTATAAAATGTATTTCAATAAAAAAGGTTAAACCAAATTAAAAAGAAAAACTCTCGATGATCGATATATGTTGTCCGAACCAAATCAGTGTAAATAATATAAAAAACGGGCAGTAAGAACATTTTAATTCTGTATGGTGACGTTAACACATTTTACCATGTTCAAATTTAGAATTCCAAAAATCAGCACAGAAATAACCAAAAATAAATAAATAATAATAATAGCCGTTTCATCTGGACATTTATAACTGGTGTATAAATAATACACAATTACTTAATTTATCTTTATATTTTGTTAAAATTTAAATGATTACAAGTTTCTTGAAATAAAAAATAATATGAAATTAAAATAAAAATCTTAGACAGGTATGATATGTTGTTAGATCCGAATCAGTGAGTAATGAAGGTTTCAGGTTTCAATTAGCACAATTTTCAAAATGACTTTTTAAAAAAGCCACATTAGCTTACATTCTAATAAATTTAAAAGGCAAAATGAAATGAAAGTCACAATGACATGATATTCAGCATCTTGAGCCATTTTTTTATCATTTGTGTGTGTATGTGTGTGTGTGTGTGTGTGTGTGTGTGTGTTTGTGTGTATGTATGTGCGTGCGTGTGCGTGTGTGGTGAAACGGGTGAGCAGGAACGCACTGCTATCTGAAACCGGTAGGTGGATCCCGGGATGAGGTTCCGCACTGTATAATCCTCAAAAAGCTCAGAGCTGTTATAGATGACGACCAGCTCCTCTCCTAAGGCGGACTGGTACAGCGTGTAGAACTCCAGCAGGCCGTTCACCTCCATTGGAGCAGCCCACCTAAAGAACACCAGAGACAAAACACAGTCTGATATCCTGTCACATGACCCCTGTACTTCCCCCCCGTGAGAGCCGTATGTACGCCCAGCAGCGGCAGCGGCAGGTAAACCAGTGGACCACCCAGAACCCGGACAGAGTCTAATAAGCATGATCACGATGACTCTGTCCGAGGATGTGCGGACAAAAATAGGAAAGCCTGGTGGGTGAGCGTTTCACTCTGTAGCTTGACTTTCTCATTGCTAAATTTAGAACAGAGGACACTGCTATCTACTGAGGGATCTGAAAGACAGAATCGCACAGGACGTCTGAGAAGCGAAATGAAAAACTCAAAGAGGAAGAGACTGGCCATTTCCTTTCTTCACCTTTGTGCGTATTTTCTTGTTCATTAAATACTTTTAGGCAATTTTATAGTTTTTGACTTTTAATGCATCATTTTCATATGTATTTTCCGGTTTGGTGATTATAAAAAGTACGTTTTTAAACATTCTATCTGGTACATGGTTTATTAATCGACATTACTAGCCCTGTGTTCAAGCTTGTGAAGATATTCTATAGTTCATTGTTTATTGCTACAAAAATATCAAATCTTAAAATGTTTTAATTAACAGTGGTTTACCAAACAAAATTCAAGGGTTGGCAGTATAAGACAGTTGTCTACTAACAACCCTTAATTAAAAAATAAAGTAATTAAAAAAAGAGACCAACTTTTCCTTGAATTAATTTCTGGAAAAGTTGATTATGATCATTTTTTTTAATGGAATAGTTTATAGTTAGTAAGTTAAAGGGAGTTTAAGGGAGAAAAAAATTATGTCAATATGGGTGATGCACTGTAAATTTCAAATCTTATTATATACCAGTCAATTAAAACGTAAACAAGAAAAATAAAGAGACTATGGTAGATTTTATTCTTATATATTTCATATTAATCCATAAATCAAATATAAGTTAGATACACAAGGTAAGAAACATACCAATGAAAAGAAAAAGAGAAAAGAAAACATTGAAGTTACTTATTTAGTACTGAATCCTCAAATGACGAGTTCAACGACTAGAGGAGACAATGTCCCTTTTGAAGGTAATGGTGTCAAGACTGAGACATGATCTTAAATCATCTATGTTGTTTAAAGAGGGAAATAGGACAGTAACCTCCTGTGTGATGAGAGGAATCATCAAGCGTCTACAATGAGTTTGACCTGATGTTTCTCACCTCTTTGTTTCCTTAATTTAGTACAAAGCTCATAAGGGCCTCCTGGTCTACATGGAGCAAACACACCCGCAGGTGACTTTATTCATTATTGTGATTAATTCAGTTTAGGCTTAAATTAAATTGCATTTTAAATGGCAAACGACAACGGCCATTAAGACATTATAATTTGTATTTATAATGTCCGCTTATCAGTATAATTGATAAGCGGTTGGTTATATTATTAATAATATGGCAGTTTAATCAATTGTAATACTTGAGTTAAGCAAAAAAAAAAAAAAAACTTTTGAGCAAATTGTTGGTATAATCCAAAATAACATATACTGTAGGCTAATAAACCAATAAAGCTAAAATGGTGTCAGTGTAAAACATTTTTTTAACATAATATTAACATAATAATAATAATATTTACTTAACACTTGTACATTGTTGCCTTTTATTTATTTACATTATTTTAACCTTGTATGCATGTACAATAAATTTTTTTGGCAATGCAATGAAGTTAAAAAAAACTGCACTATAACTGGCATAATTTTGGTTCTGTCAGAACAACATAAACATTTGCAAATTTGAACCGTTTTTATTCACTGTAAAGGTGGTGAGGAGTTAATGTCGTATTGAGAGGATTTTCTCTCTCTCTCTCTCTCTCTCTTATTCTCATTTATTCAAGGTGCCGTATACTTTCACGCAGCGTGTTTCTGCTGATATTCGGTTTGTGCATATCCTGCAGTCCGGGGTCTCGCAACCTTTCTCACAGGCAAATCGCAACACAACAAAAGAGTATTGAACACATATGATCCTTCACCCTCTCCTATTACGATTCTGCTAACAAGGCAATACCTTTCAAAGGCACTGTATCCACAATTAGACCCTGAGAGAAAAAAAGAGAGAGGGAGAGAGATATCATCTGTAATGTCAAATTACAATGCTGACTCCCCCCCCCCGAACCTCTCTCTCCCTCTCTCCCCTCTCTCTCTCTCTCACTCTCTCTCTCTCTCTCTCTCTCTCTCTCCCTCCCTTTCTCTCTCTCTCTCTCTCCCTTTCTCTCTCTCTCTCTCTCATTCTCCCTCTATCATCATTGCAGCTTCCCGTCCCATTCAAATTGAAATATCCAATGGAAATAAAGCAATAACCATTTCCCCCTCTTGGCGGATGAAGACAATAAATAAGGTGAGTTTCCCTCTGAGGCGCTGCCATCAGGATAGAGCAGATACATAATGAAGTTATGAAAATCGGTGATGAGACAAATTGGGTCATATACATCTTTTTAATAAATGGCTTACAGAGATCACAAGCTCTCCACTGCCATTAATACAGAGGTAGCAGGAGAATAAAAAGCAAGGGCTTGTATTTTTTTTTTCTTCCTCAATGCCTGAAATGAGCATAATCGAATGAAGGCTGTTGAGGTAGGCTGCCACACTGCCGAAGATAAGAAACAGGGAATGTTGTGGCCAAGGGGTCAAGGTTTTGCTAGTTAACTTGGTCCCCATCAACCCCTGCTGGTAGATGCTGTAACTACACCACGCAAACATCTTCCTACATTGACAACTGCTTTAAAGTAAAAAAAAAAAAGAAAAAAAGTTTTTTATGTTTATGAAAGAGGTCTGTTATGCTCACCAAGGCTGCATTTATTTAGCCAAAATACAGTAAAACAGTAATTTGTATTTTTTTCTATTTATTTTAATATATTGTCACATGATCCCTCAGCAATCGTTCTATTTTGCTGATTTAGTGCTCAGTAAACATGTCTTATTATTATCAATGTTGAAAACTTGTGATTTTTGTGATACTTTTTTTAGGATTCTTTAATGAGTAGAACGTTCAAAAGAACAGCATTAATATTAAATATAAATATATATTAGGGGTGGAACGGTACACAGAAGTCACGCTTCGGTTCATACCTCGGTTCAGACATCACGGTTCGGTACGAGTTCGGTACAATGGAGTGAAAAGCAAAACAAAAATGATTTTTTTTTTATTGTGAATGTCAGTCAGTACCACCTAGTGTACAGTCTCAGCAGCTGCAACAGCCTGCCCTGAATGTGTAAAGTAAGATGTAAACAGTAAACAAGTACCCCACATCATCTCCAGACTCCATCTGTAACTTGTAAACAAAATAAGACAATCAACCATAAAACTGAAAATACAGCATATATTATTCATGTGCGGACGAACGAGCGCGAAGGTGCGCGCGGCAAAAATGTCATCATAGCGGTGTGGGTGTGCGCGTTGGGTGCGCGCAACCATAGATATTATATAGAGACATGATGTCTATGTGCGCAACACTGTGGCGGTGTGCAGTGCACGGCTTTTTTTGTAACAGCGCTCGCGGCTCCGCATCCGAAGATGTACGACTTCGAGCAGAATCTGGCCGAGCATGTAACGTAACTTACATCTCACAGCACCGGCTCTAAATGAGTTGCTTACATTAACAAAATGAGCCTACAATAGCAGACGTAAGCTCTTTAAATAAAAATAAATGGCCATGTTTTATAAAAAGGTTCACAAAACAAAATATTTAAATATGTAACGTTAATTTAGTTGTAGTAACGTTCTCATATCCATTTTTTTCTCTAATGTCACAGGGAATACACGATTCTTTTGTAGTGTGGTTTTGGTGTAGGCCTACTAAAGTGTACTAAAATAAACATTCACGAATGTACCTTACTTCTTCTCGCCGCGGATTCCTGATGGTTTAGGACAATTACACCGAGTCGCACCATGACGTTTCAAAGAATAGTATGTTAACACCGGCGAGCGCGAAGTAAATGGGAGGCGCGCGCGCAGTCATCGGAGGCTCGCGCTGCGGAGGCAGGCGAAAGTATAAACAAACCTAGCTTAAGGCGGGGCTACAGATTAGGTGTCCATAAAGAACCTGTAAAGAACCCGCGTATCTAACAGTAGTTCTGCATTACATTCATTAATTTGCACGCGAGTTTTATTTATTTTTATACCGTGTATTCTCCGTGTAAATTCATGCACCGAACCGTGACGTGATTCGGTTCAATACGAATACATACCGTTCCACCCCTGATATACCGGTATATATATATATATATATATATATATATATATATATATATATATATATATATATATATATATATTATTTTTTTAACATTTAAAAATAATTTGATTATTACATTTTATAACATTAAATGCCTTTACCATCACTTTTTGAATACCATCCTTGCTGAATAAAAGTAGCCTATTCATTTCTTTTGAAGGCCAGATTCTATATAAAAGCATGGCATCACAGCTCAAGATAATTGCTAGTGAAGGGTTTGGGACTATCCACATGTCAATCACAATTGTCATGACAACATTTACCTGTGCCTCCAGATTAATTAGTCATTTTTACAACTCAGTAGATTGGACAAAACATCCTGAGCACCGTTAAGCAAAGATGGCAGATTCCAAATCACGTGCTTCTGTTAAAATTCCATTGAGATGAATGTGAATGCTAACAGAAAGCTCTCTCTCCAGTTATTACAGGCCTACTCGGGCAGCCCGGTGGGGTGAGGTGGGGTGGTTTGAGTAATTTAATCGGCACTTTCTGATGGCAGTGAACTGGTGGTGGGTTTTACCACGGTGTACTGTAGGTGACAGCTCAAAATATATATTCTCCTCGTGGCCTTCTCCTTCTCGCTCTCTCCCCACCTGTGATCATTCAGTAAAGTGATGACATTTTCTTTCTGATGGGAAATGCGCCGGAGCGCTTCTGTCATCTCTCTTGGCCTAAAATAAAGTGTACATAAGTTCAGTTTCCCCATTGCCCCTTAACT
The DNA here is from genome assembly GCF_949152265.1 of Phoxinus phoxinus. NCBI lineage: Eukaryota > Metazoa > Chordata > Actinopteri > Cypriniformes > Leuciscidae > Phoxinus > Phoxinus phoxinus. The sequence goes on from NC_136888.1 coordinate 24,273,616, forward strand.
CCCTTATAGTTCTCTCTTTCTATTCTCTCCTTGTCCCCTCACGTTGTTGTGTGGCATGGTGCCCTCTCCGGATACTTCTTAAGTGATGGAGATGGGGCAGCTGAAGATGAACCTCTAAAGGCTTTCACATAGATTGCTATAGGCCTGGGGTGCAGGTTGCTGGGAAGAATCTTCTGTAGACTCCCCCCTCTCTCTCTCTCTCTCTCTCTCTAAGTCAAGCGGCGGGGGTCAAACGCTGGATAAATTTCTGCATGCTAAACAGGCCGGAAGAAGGTCGGACTGTGCGTTTTCATACAGTCCAATGAGATGGTCCAGTGTGGGTGCAGGAGTTGAGCATTAGCTCCTAAATCAAGGCCTGCTCCATTGCTCCGTTCCCCTGGTCGCTCAACTGCAGCCAGAGGACACGCAAAGACAATAAGGACAAACAGCCAATGGCATGACTGGCGGAAGGGGCGTACTTTATGATTATATGGAAAACACTCAGTTGATTAATGCACCCATGCGGTGGATAGGGACAGCTTCTCAAATTTGACATACGGGTTGGTCAGATAAATCGCTCTAGTGTGAGATTTTTGTGGTGACCACTTTTTTTTTTAAACAGGGTTATATTGCATCTTCAGAGGGTTACGGTTTGACATGCGGAGCTTAGTTTTAGTATAATGGTGAGGAATAACGAGACCTGAGATGTGTTTCGTCCTCTTACAGAGAGCAAATGTCCGTCACCTCATTAGCGTATCTCTCTGATAAAACATTGTCATCTAAAAGGTGAGAACAACCACCTTCACTCCTGTCCATGCCTCGTTAGCGCGCATGTGTGCGTGCCGTCCAAGGACGGGACCTAGTGAGGGTGGAATGTTTTTTTTTTTTTTTTTTCTAAAAACTGTAGAAAAGATAAATAAATAAAACTCATAGTCTTGGAAAACAATCCATGCATAAGAACATGTATAATTGCATTTATGATAATACTATTAAAAGTATTGTCCCAAAGGCAAAATATTTCACTCAAAAGATTATTTTTCAATACTCACTGTATGTGGATACTGCGGGCATCCAGTACGGTCAGGATGGGTGGCTCAACATGTGTGGGGGGCAACTGACCTGTGAACAGGGTGACCTGGGAAGTGTTGGTGCATCCTGCCTCAGTACAGGCACTCAACAGCAACTTATGAGGAGTGAACACACCAACACCTGGAGGGAGAGAGAGAGAGGGGGGGGGGGGGGGGTGAAGAAAGGAAGCAAAGAGAGAGAGAAAAAAGACAGTGAAAAAAGGAAGAAATTGATAAATATATATATTTACAATTTACAATACAATTAGACTGGCTAAGAATGAATTATAACATTATAATGTGATGCTTATTCCACAGAAAAGTATTATTCAGTCTTAATTTTGATAAAATAGGTTTAATGTGCTGGTAGAGTTCAGCTGTTTGGTTTGGGTGAACTTTTAAAACATTTTCTAACTTTTAACCTAGTTGTAAGTTAGTAGTTATTTAAAGCTGCAGTCCGTCGTTTTTCCTCTTTGTCGCCATCTCTGTTCGAAATCTGCAATTGCAGTTATTCGCGGAATTATTAACTGTGCGTGGGTAGTAAATCGGCATGAAACAGCGCGGATGAACACAATGTATTGAGGAGAACTTGTCGCTGCCGCGTCGCTGTGGATACTGTACTGTCACCAGCAATGTCAGAGTATACTTTTTGAAAGTGTCAACATTAGAATTTTCATCGGGAAATCTTATCTGAACAAGTAAGTAACATTCACTTTTGTTCTGACCAAATTCGGGGGGTGGGGGGAAGCATTGCAGTAGCTATATCATGCTGATTAAATCTAACGATTGCTTATATCACGTCAAAACGTGAACAATATATTTTTTCTGTAGCCACTCTGAAGTCCGAAGTCTTTGGGTTTTACAACTGGTGAATCTCCAGTTGTCACTGGTGATTGTCGCTTTAAAACTTTCGGGATCCGCCATACCAAGTGCTAAGCTAAATCTCCACCTCCATCATCCACACACGCTAGCTGGGGACTCCTTCTCTATGTGTACAGAAGTGATGTAATGACGCAAAGACATGCTCGAAATTCCCGCGGAAATCCACCAGTACCACTGGAATTAAAATTATTATTACAAGCTTACCGTTTTGAATCGAGGTAAGGCAAGCAGATCGTTTTGAACACTGGCTGGTTACGTTTTTTTTCAAAAATGTCTTTTTTGATATTTTTAAACCCAAAAATGTGCCGGACTGCAGCTTTAAATGAAATGAAATGAAATGAAATTATATTTAAATAAGTTTATATTGCTTCACAGGGCAAGCGCAACATAATAATAACAAAATAATATAAAAAAAACATTCAAAAATGAATTGACAAATTAGCAGTTTGAAGCAAATGATCTGTAAAATGTGAAACAAATTTAAACGTGTAATTGGGAGTTTATGTAATGTTACCATAATATTATATCCTTCAAATCCTTGTTAAAAAAAAAGTGTATCTGAAATTGTAAAGAGAAAGTGTGATTGCATTATCTTTAGTTGGCATCTGTATTCCAGCTCTGTAAATGTTGACACTAACCTACAAAGATCAACCACTTCAGGCAATTCTAATAAGACCTGAAAGCTGTGATCTAATCTGTCATACTGCAGTATTTTTACATGTTTGGCTTCTTTAGGTTGCTGTGATGATCAGCGAGCTCCTGGCTTTCCCTTCCTCGCGTGCTTTCCACGTGGCTGGAATCATTTGTTAATCATTTGTACTGGGAAACCAGAGTCGCAAACACTGGCGATGAGCGGTGCGTTTCAAAGGCTCCTCTTGACGGGAAGGAGGATCTCTCCTTGAAGCGCCTGACAGCAGTTTACAGTCAAGGAAGGAGGAATAAAAAAAGGTGAGATATTCCAAAATCACAGCGGGGGCAGCTTGGAAGCTGAGCTAAGATATCCTGAAAGAAATTGGAATCCCCGGGTTTGCGCGTGGCGGGGTGAAGGGGAGGGGACGCCAGCCGCAGCAATGCAGTGCTCCATAGCTTCTTATCACATCAGACCTCTGCCTTTACAACGACCCACAATAAATATGGGATACCCCGTCGAGCAGACTGAAAATAACATCCTGCTGCACAACGTGTCTTCTGAGAAATGCCCTCAAAGCCTTCGGTACATTTTCTGCTTTGGCTTGGGGTTGTAATACATATGTAGTCAGGCATATCTTTAGCCATTCAGGAGAGAAGCTCAGGCTGATCAAAAGGAAGGAGATGTAAACGGAGACCCCGGTGCGGTGCCTCTGAAGGTTTTATGGCTCTTCACACAAACTCAACATGATTTGTGCTTAGGTATTTCTCTTTGAGCATGGACTGAGGAAATTGACTTCGGCGTGACCTTTGTTTTTGTGGGCTCGAATGGGACCAGCAGAAATGAGGCGAGGTTGACTGAAAAGGGAGCTCAACACCAGTTAGGTGCTGCAATAAAAATGATATTCGGATACATAGACACCCCAATGATTACTCTCAGACAAGCTGTAATTTTCAATCTGGATGTGGAATAAGACCCTGCTCTCACTGATTTGTTGGTATACCATTATAAGAACGCAATTGATTTTTACTTGAACAACAAGCTGATTATTATTTTGAAGCCACGAAACATTTGGTTTCGATCACTCTTCCTAATTAAGATGTATAAATACTTGAATCTATACTAGACCTTTAGAAATATGCTTTGGCCAAGCTCTTATCAAGCACCTACACCTACGTAATTATTTGCGCTTATAAACCACCTTTATAATATATACATTATTATATATACAAAATATTTTTTAATCATCTTATTACATTGTAATATAATTTTCTGTCATTTTATTTAACAGGACGGAAGGTTTAAGTGAGACAAATAATAAAAAATAATAATAGTTAACTTCCTAGATGATGCCACTAAGGACTTGCTTTTGATTGCATTACTCTGATTAAAGGTGACAGTAAAGGTAATTATAATATTACAAAATATTTATATTTTAAATAAATGCTATTCTTTTGAACTTTCTATTCATCAAAGAATCCTGAAAAAATTCAATCACGGTGACTGTTTCCACAAAAAATATGAATTATATGACATTTACAATATATTCAAATTGTAATAATATTTCACAATTTTACTGTTTGCTGTATTTTTGACACAATAAATACAGTCTTGATAAGAGCATAAGAGACTTCTTTCAAAAACATTTAAAAAACTCATATTTACAACAAGTAAATAATTAAGGAAAATAAAGAAATAAGCATTCTTATGTTAGTCACAAGGTTTGCTCTGTGCTTGAGAACTCCTTTCAATCCAGTAGTGGAAGTCTATACGTCTATGTGTGTGTGTGTGTGTGCGTGTGTGTGCAGGGAGGAGGGGGCTGACATTCTGAATGATTCATCTCAGAGAGAATATACCTGTCCTGAGTGTAAATTGGCCTTTTGGGGGCTCCATATCATTTAGGCATGCTTCTCACCCCGGGTCAAGCGGCGGCTGGAGCATTGGAGCCTTTTAATAAAACATCTCACAATGTTCGTGCATTAACGCCAAGAGCAGGGGCTTCTGCTACTCGCAAAAAGAGCACGCAGGGAATAGAAAAAAAGAAAACAAACAACAAACAATGGCTGGCTGTTGGCCCTGTCTCCACTGGCAAGATGAAATACAGCAATACAAGTGACGCTCTTTAGAGCTGAGCATCTGCTCCACCTATTTACTGCAGGATGTGATTAAATCAAGAGGAATATGGACAGCAATTCCCCATGTTCATATCTGGCCCATGCGACCGCCGTGCGCTCTGATTTTTAGTTATTGAACTGCATCTTCTTCTACTGAAACAAACAGCCTGACTTGTTCTAAAGGTCAGAAAGAGTGTGAATGGAGATGTACAACTACTGTAAATTACAACTGTGAATAACATTATACACTAACTACAAGGGGTACAAATTTAATAAAATGATTCAAAAGTGGACAAAATTACCCTTAAAATGCAAGTTATACATTTGAAAGGATTTGCTTTGTGCAATTCTGCATTAATTAAAGAGATTATAAGCAGGTCTCATAAGTATGGAGCCCCGGACATGACATGCAGGAGAAAATGTGTATATTTTGGCCGTGAATGAACAATTTGTTCTCTCGTTCTAGCAAATTGTGGCCACAATTTACTTATACAGTACATTCCCTTGTTTTAATTAAATCATGTGCACAATATATACATTTTTTCCCATGTTTTACTAAAATGAGGGAAAAATTATTATATAGTAGGCACAATTTAGTAAAACAAGGGAACGGATTATTATATAGTATTCGATTTACGATTTAATAAGAACGAGGGAATTTTTTTTAAATATTTTGCGCACGGTTTACTTAAATCGAGGGAATGAATTAGTAAATCATGCTGATGTATTTAGCAAGTCGTGGGAACAAATACATATTTTATTTCGTATGTCATGTGCTTGGCTCCCTTCATCAGGCTCCACTTTTCATCCTCACAATGACATGGTTCAAAGAAACATCCCTTGGACATGTGCCAGTGGCACTTTTGTCTTTTTAAATGCTAATCATCCACTTGTCTTCTTTCTGCATTATTCTGTTCTATCATTTTTGCAATTAATGTGTAAACACGGACACAGTGGAGCACCAAGAATGTCTCCTGAAAATGTTAGTCAACGTAGCGTTGCTTTTTTTCTGTGTTAATCATTCAACATGATGGCACACATGTTGTTAATACAGTTTATCTTGTAATAAACTCCAGAACATTCCTTTTGTGAATGAGTAAATGTCACAAATCCAGTCAATGTGTACAGTATGTGTGACCTTGACTGGACACTTTCCATTCAAGCAATGGACACCAGGCAGCAAAGTCTTGCTTACCTGTGATATTGAAGCTGGTTCTGTTGCCTTGGTACACAACAGTATTGTCTTTGTAGAGGATATATTGGGTGATGATGCCGTTGGGTTTGAACGGAGGCTCCCAGTGGACAGACAGAGAGTTGGGGTTGGAGATCGCAGCAGGTGGAGAAACCTCTAGAGGAGCTATTAAAAAAGACAATAATAAAATTATCAAACAGTTAGTTAGTTACTTATTTAGTTAAAGTGAACAATTAATAGAGACATAAATAATAAGCTTTAAAAAAAATAGCACCAAACCCCATATACCCCATATAGACACTGTTTTTCCAACTAGATTAATTATTTTATTTATGTAAAGCACACTTTCCTTCGTCAGCTTTCTCTCCGCATACACACACATAAACACACTCTCTCACACACAGAAACATACAAGAGCACAGAAACTTCCCGAGACTTTATCAATAAAATAGTTTCTCTAGTGAAAAGCTACATGACATTCCTCAGTAGCAATGTTGCTGTTCTTGAAGCAGGTAAACTTACAGCTTTGCTATTACCAATAGAGACGCTGCTGACAAACACTGTTGAGAGACGCACAGAATCCAGTCATTCACACACGCTTAATCAATCTCGCTCTTTCTCTGATAACTGCATTAGTCTGCATATCAATGTCTCAAGCCTCCGTTACTAGCTTTAAAATTACGCTTTGATATGAGATGCGTAAGAATTATTTTTACACACAAAGAGCACTTATAGGATAAAAACCTGACAAGTGTCTTAAAAATAAAACATCTAATCAATGACTCCACGTGTGGTAACCGCAGTATAAGCCGAATAATTGACTCCAGGACACTAAATTATTAGAAAATTTGTTTTCCAAAAATGCAAGGGACCGTTGTCAATTATTCCATACTTATTTAACAGGTTAAATAATAAATAATAAGAACAAAGATTTTACAATGTTTATATAACGGTTTATAATTGATGAAAACATGCAATAAAAAAGATCAATATTTAAGGTTCTGCCCTATTTCTATGTTGTTAATCAAATGAAATACATTGGTGACAAAAAAAAGACTGCCTCAATGAGCAATTTAGGTCAAACATGCTCTGAGCAAGAGTAAGTTGAGAATGAAGTTGCTTCTGTATGTGGCATTAAAACAATGTTAAAAATGTCCCTTATGGAGAATCGATACAGTAATTTGGGTTAGTAATCAAGTTCACATCAGATCGATTTTTTTTCTCACTCCAAGATGACCCTTAATGTCATACTATCCTTTAAACAAGGCTATTTAGCCCAACTTAGATTAAAAAGCGATCTACATTTTTCAACCTCTAGTGCAGAAAAGAGAGAAATCTGACAATTTCGGCCTGAAAGCGAGCTCATTTTATTTGGGACCAGCTCTATTTCTGCATTATCAGACAGAGAAAATAATTGCTGCTGACAATTAATCTGTCTTTATACTTGCTGTTTCATGTAGGAAAAAGGCTCTCGGTCAATAGACATGACATTTTTTTCCCTCCCTGACTGAGGAAGAAGGTTCTTTGTCTTGCCTGTGCGGTCAGACAGATGTGAAGGCAATAAAGAATGAGCCTGGAAGAGTTGAAAGAGAGAGAGAGAAATGATGTTTGCCGCGGTGCGCTCGCGCCACAGGAGCGCGCCTCACTGGATTGAACGAGAACGGTGGAAATGGGCCGCTTGATTCTCGATTTCATACTTTTCGGCTCCACAATCAATTCTTTTTAGCCCAAACTGTCTTTAGATTTACTTCTCTGGTTGAGTGAAATGAAGAAGCTTTCATTAATCTTTCAGATGCCTTACATTAAGACAAGGCTCTCGCATGAACAATGTAACAGCAATTAAAAAGCCCATTAATCTGCATTACAGCTATTAAAGATGCATGTCATTAAAGGGGAGAGGGTTCAATCCCACACTTACCCTGTTCCTAAAACCACTCTCTCCAAAAAAACGGGAATAAGAACGAGACGGGGAAATAAAAAAATAAATAAGACGGAGCAATTACAGCCTGGCATTGCACTTTGTCATCAAATTAGTTTGGAGTTTTCAAGCAAATGGCTCGGCACTATTTGAGCCCCTCTCGTCACTTTTATTACGCATCAAAGAAATGTGGGAGTCAGGACCTTCTAAATGACTTTACCCTCTTGTGGAGTGCTGAAGCCGGTGGCGAGCGGGCTCTCGCTGCACCCGGCCTGAGTGCACGCCGTTAGGGTAATACCGTAGCTGCTAAAAGGAGCCAAGCCACTTAAAGTGCCTGCGAAAGAAGAGAGGAAGAGAACATTTCAGAGAGCAAGAGGCAAATGTCATTCTTTTCTCTTCCATATTTCAAAAAGTGGGCCTCCCCAACTCTGCTTCCTTAAGACTTAATGCAATGGCTTTTCAAACACAGCATAATATAACCATCACTTCTGATAATAGGTCTGGATTTAAAAAGGTCTTTATTATCAAACAGTAATATCTCCTATTAATCAGACGGATGGAAAGTGATGCGGCCTTCGCTATTCAGGATATGGGGCACTAATGACGTTATTTAATGGATAAAGTGGCTGATGCTATTTAAAGGGGGTTTCTTGCATGCTATGAAAGTCACTATCCAGGCCTGCTGTGATCAATATGACTGACTTTAATTCATCGCTCAGTACTTTTACTCATTAGTGGTTGTTTGTGAAGATCTTAAATACGTGGCCTAAGTTCAATAGGGTTTGTTCTCAGCTTGTGCTTCGCTGTTCAGTTTTAAAATCGAATAATAAAAATGTATATTCTTAACAATTAGAAAAAACATGGTTTGTGTCAATCACAATTAAATTTGTACCATGAAATATCAGTTACAGAGTGCATTGACCATCTAGATTAGATTGACCTTTAGAAACCAAACTTTAAAACAATAAATATAGTAAACAACAGTTATGATTTATGACTTGCATCAGAAGGCCCTAGCAAGTGCAGCGTTTAATTCATCTTTAGACTTTAAAACAGGATTTATTTTTTTAATTTGTCATCCAAAAAAAAAGGCAGGATCCATTTAATGGAGTGTATGAGTGAATCTTTGGCTCGCGTCCACTGTATCCATGTAGCAGACAGATTTTGGAAGAGTTGGAAGGTAAACACCCCAGGCGAGCCATAATTGGCCAGGTAAGTGTAACTTTTTTTTTTTTTGTCAGACGTCTTTTAATTCAATTAAGAGCCTGACCTGCTCTCCTCTCGTTACCCACTCATTTGCTTTCGCAGTTTTTATCTGCCTGTGTAATTCTGCTTTTGGTGTCACGACTATCATAAATTAGTGCGGCTTGGGCTTGCGCAGGTTGAAGCGTGCCAAGAACAAGGCAAAAAAAAAGTGTCTTCTTGTTCCGCTTTGCCCGGAGACAACATCTTACCACAGTGATTGGTCATCTGAGAACGTAATCGTTGTTTCAAGATCCTCATTTGTTCTTTGAAGTAATTTCAAGTAACCAAGCAGATTTTCAGTCTATAAACTTGCAATGTCACATAGGGAACACTGTCATGACTACAGATCGTCTGGAGCATTATTGCATTTGGCTTTTAAAGGGATAGCTCACCAAAAAAATACAATTCTGTTATTTACTCACCCTCTTGTCATTCCAAACTTGTATGACTTTATGTCTTACAAAGAATGCGATAAAAGATGTTTAACAAAATGGCTGGGCTGCTATCTTCCATACAATGAATGCCATGCTCCAAAAAGAACAAAAGTGGAACTTGTGCACTATATTCTGAGTCTTCTGAAGCCATGTGATAGCTCAGTGTGAGGAACAAACAAAAAATAAATATCTTTCTTGCTTATTAACTAAAAAAATGCAATTCCATTCATTTAAATTCTATAAAAAACAAACAACTAGGACATTTTGTCGTGAAAAAGAAGTGTGCTTAATAGTATTGAATGTGCACTTGTAGTGTACATCAAATCTTTACATTCAGTACATTTAAAAGTTTTATGTTTTAATAATATTTTGTCAAGATTTAAAAAAGTATACTTACTTTGTTCATTAGCATATAAAGTACTTGATTATAAGTTATTTGATGTTACATTTATAACATATCTGAACTGCTACAACCATATACTCCATTAAGAAGTCTGAGATCAAGCGATAAGAACCTGTTATTAGTCCCACATTCCAGACTCAAACGCAGAGGGGATCGAGCATTCACTGTGGTTGGGTCTCGGCTGTGGAACAATTTGCCCCTAGAAGTTAGGATAGCTTCCGTGATCTCTTTTAAAAACGCACTTGTTTTCCTTGGCCTATAATTAAGGTTGGTTAGTTTTACAATTTCTCCATTGAGTCTGATGCTGTTTTTCCCTTTTTATCTAAGTCTGATACTGCCATTTCTGTTTTATTATTGAGGAGTCTGATACTGTTTTGCCATTTCTGTTTTCTTATTTTTTATTTTAAGACAATGCTTTTGCTACTCCTGTTTAAGGCTGCTCTTAGCTTTGCTGCACTTATCTGTGCTGTGCTGTTATGCATGGTATTATTGTCTCTTAATCTTGTAGTTCTGTAACTTTGGTCAGTCAGTGGCTGTTATAAAATGTGCTATATAAATAAAATGAACATTGAACATTTAAAGTTAATACATTTTAAAGTTACTAAATAACAACATCATTACAAATGTGTAATTAAATACACAAAATATATTTAAATACATGAGAAGTTTCAATAGAAATTACATTAAAGTATATTTTATTTTAGCATAAAATGCTTGTCGGTACATTAAACAGTACTCTTTATCTATATTGCAAAGACAATAGAAGTAATAATTATGAAATTACATACAGCATAAAGATGTACTTATGTCATACGTGGGTCAAAAAACACTTCAACGTTCAACTAATTACTTAAATGACATTATATTACAGTATAACATGCAAATAGGTGCTCAAAAACATTACATTTAGATTGCACTTAAGTAAATTGTTTTGTATTGTATATTATTCCTGTTAAAAGCATCCAAAAGTGTACTTCTATTTCACAAGGAACTCCAAGAAGAAACAAAGTCAGATGGGTTTGGAAACTGATGACATTTTTCATTTACAGATGAACAATTCCTTTAAAGGTGTTTTGGACATTTCCCACAGGTTATGGTCAGGTAAAATAATAGCCAATTCAAAATCAACATCTTATTTATTCCCTTTTTCAAGCTATTAAAATGGTACTGAGGTCTCTGAGAGCCCAAACAGAACATGAGGGCTAAAAGGTTTCAGAGCCAAGCTCCAGGCGGACGGCGTGGCCCTTACCTGTCAGGTGCTGAGAGTGGGGGAAGGTGGCGCTGATGGGGGACGAGAAGGGACGGTCCCGGCTGTACGCTTTCAGTACGTACTTCTCAATTACACCTCTGACCTCAGCTGGCTCCTCCCAGCTCACCTCCACGCTGGAACCATTTACACTCTCAACTCTGGAGGGAGGCAGCACACTTTGTGGAACTGTACAGGAAATAATAGGTGAGAGAGACACACGTGGAGAAGAAAAGCAAGAGAAAGAGAGAGAGAGAGAGAGAGAGAGGCAAAGTAAGGGGGAGGAGAGGAACGAGAGTGTGAGAATCCAATTGGGAAAGAGAGAAAGTGTGTGTCAGGCCAAAGAAAAGCAGCACACACATTTCTCACTTTTAATAGACACAGTAAATCATATCTAACCATTAGCATAAATACAATTTATTAGAGTTGTAACTTTTTCAGCACTGATTTAATATGACTGTACATCCAGCGTTCATTCCGGGCTATATTTCACACCCATCAAGCGACGGCTTGCTTTCTCTTCAGGATTCACATTTTAGGGGGCATAAATAAAACAGTCAAACATATGCAGAAATGCAACAAGCATCATTTATGATGTGTCACGGACTATAGAATCTCTTTAACACTCGTTTATACAGTCAAAACAAGCCAGACAGCAGATGTGTGTAATATATCCACCACTGGAAAGCTGGTCTGACCTATAATGTGGTGTACACAAATTTAAGTAGGAAGTCTTTGCGATTCATCATCTGTACCAACAGGGCTGGTATTAAAAATCACAAGGGTGTTTTTAACCAAATAACACTGCTGTTGAACGGCAGAAAGCAAATGTGTAACTATACAGAGAGCGGAAAAGAAATCTACTTAGACTTTATTCAGAATGAACTGACTAGGAAATAACTATAGCTATTTTAGGAGACTGATTTTGCGGTACTTTTCACGATCCATTCCTGATGGATAAAATCAAGTCCTGTTCAATATTTTTCCTTCATATTCTGTTTCAATTAGAAATGAATTAAAATGGGTTGCAAAAGACAATATACTTATTAGGTGCACTGAAGTTATTGTTAAAATTAATTCATAACCATTAAAACATGTACATGCGTTTCATAGCCCAATTTAGTTTTCGAAGTCGAATTCTATGTTTTGTGCTTAATTACGCACAATTAATTTAATTACATATATTTAAGCACTTAAGCATCATTTTACATATCTGAGCCTCTTCGTTTCAATATGGACACCATCAACCTCCTCTCTCTTTCTCTCTTCCACACACCGTCTTCATCTGTAATAAGGCAGTGTGTGTGATGCATGCTCCTACAGAGAGCTTCACGATAAGCAATCTCCAAGCAGATCTCATCTCCTTGACTGCTACATATATTGTACAGATAAGAATAAAATGGGTTGGCCTGAAAACTATGACACAAACAAATATCAGTGTAGAGCCTGTAGTGCTGGCTAAGTTGTAGGCCTTTTTGTCTTACAGTAGGTGAGGCAGTAAGAGTGTGTTGTGCTCTGTATAAATGACAGTAAAATATGAATAGTAGCCAGAATGCACTACATTTTTGTGAAACTGTAATTATTGAGCAAAACTATACTATAAATTGTACATTATGCATTCAAAGGTTTGGGGTTGGTATGATTTTTTCAATATTTTTGTAAGAAGTCTCTTACGCTCACCAAGGCGGCATTTGTTTGATCAAAAATACAGTAAAAATGTGAATATTGTGAAATTGAATTATTACAATTTAAAATTATTTTCTATTGTAATATATTTTGAAATGGAATTTATTCATGTGATGGCAAATCTGAATTTTCAACATCATAACTCCAGTCTTCAGTGTCATATGATCCTTTAGAAATCATTCTAATACGGTGATTTGATACTCAGGGAACATTTCTTCTTCTTATTATCCCTATTATTATATTGAAAACAGTTGTGCTGCTTAATATTTTTGTGGAAACCATAATACAAGATTCTTTCACGAATAGAAAACAGCAACATTTATTTGAAATAGAAATCTTTAGTAACATTGTAATTGCTAATAACTGTCACTTCTGATCAATTTAATGCATCCTTGCTGAATAAAAGTATTAAAAGTACTTAAAAAAAAAACATCTTACTGACCCAAACCTTTGAACCGGCAGTAGTGTATATATTATCTCTTTAGGATAAGTGCATACATGTACATCAGACTGTAGGATTCTACCAGTGAGATACAAAGCCAAACTACTGCTATTTGACTACTGGCACCTGTCCTACCTGTCTCTCTGCTGCGTCCCCGCTGCCACGGCCCTGCTGTCCAACCTCCTTCTCCCAATGCTATTACTCTGTACAAATACTCTGTATAAAAAGAGAGAGACATTTTTTTTTTTTTTTAAGAAATGTGCTTTCTGAAGACAATTCAATATAAAAAACAGCTTGATGTATTGACAATTTGAGTTATTTCAGTGAATATATATATATATATATATATATATATATATATATATGTCTGTTGAGCAAACGCAAAAACGGTTTCTCGCTTCATCTCCATCACTCACTAGAGAGGTACCTCGGCTATATTTGTCCGTGTGCATTAGCTAAGGTGCAGTTCTCAACAGTTTTTCAGTATTGCTGATGAAGGGGACTGTTTTAGATATGACCTCTCTTGTGACCCTGGTGTCATGTCTGCGTCCATTGCTGGACTGAACATATTATGTTGTTCTTCTGTTTGGTCTTTACAATAACAAAACTCCAAGCAGAAAGGACAAATCAGGCCAAACAATCGCCTGACACAGAGGCAAGGCAGGCAACACGAGGCCAAAATAGCTGCGGGTCAATGAGGCTTGGCTACTGCGCTGGTGGGGATTGTGCTTGCGAAAAGGGGTTGGATGCTGCTTTTACCCGTGAAGGGCTGCAGTGTCAGGTCCTCTGTGCTCCTGTCTCTGCCCGTGTACACCAGAATGGAGTCGTTTCCCCTGCAGTTAACGCTGGTGTCAGCTGACAGGCATCCATCCAGATTGACTCTGACAGCGCTGCTGGACACGGCCGCCAAGCTTACGACAGGCCCGCGTGCGAATCTAACATGCCTGATGCAGCCGCCAAAACCTGCAGAGCAGCACAGAAGAGAATGAAAGAGAGACAAAGAGAGAAGGAGAGACAAAGAGAGAAAGATGTTTGAGTCACATTCTGAACTGGTCTAATGTGTCTGAAACAATAAAAACTGTCAGTAAACTCCAGATAGACTGAGTACATGAACATTTTTATCAGTTATGACATTTTGAAACCATGATTCTATAACAAAATGGGTCCAATGTTTTGTTATTTCCTGTTAACCTATAGGTCCATTATCAGAGAAATATCTTCGAAATGTATTATGAGAGGTGACTTATATATATTTGTATATGTATGTATATATATTTTTTTCATGGTGATGTGAGGCTTGCATGTACAGCTGTTTGGCCAAGTACAATGCCAAGTGTCAGATGGAGTGGAGTAAAGCATGGACTCTGGAGCAGTGGAAAGTATTCTGTGAAGTGACGAATCACACTTCTCTGTTTGGCAGTCTGATAGGCAAGTCTGCGTTTGAATGTTACCTGTCTGACTGTTTGTTGTGGAAGAACTTGACTGGCCTGCACAGAGCCATCTAACACTTTGGGATGAACTGGAACGGCGATTGCGAGCCTGGCCTTCTCGTTTAACATCAGTGCCTGACCTCACAAATGCTCCACTGGATGAATGGCCAAAAATTCCCACATATACAAATAAACCTGCAAGTGTCTCACCGTGCAGAAGGCTGTGTTTGTTCAGTGCTGGGTGCACTACTCCAGGTGGGACTCCCCCTACATAGAGGGGAGAGCTGATGGTCAGAGGGCCACCCGTGCCCTTCCTTTCCTGTTCATATACGTCATTGAGGCCAGCGCTCGCTAACAGGCCTCTCTTCAGCACACTCAAAGTGTTCCAGCCCCCGTCACAGTAGGACAGGCCCACCCATACGCTCAACTCTGCCGTCTGATCACCCCAACGCAGCAGCCAGAAGAGAACTCCACCCTGCAGCTCCGCCTGAATGACACACACAACTGTTACAATGAGGTCTTGAAACACTACATATTAATTTCAGCTTATTTGTGTAATATATGACATGATTATTAAAATTAATTCATTTAAATACTAGCAGAAGCCTTCAACATTGAGGTGGTACTTGAATTGCTCCAACAACAGTTTTAAGCACAGGTCAAGAAGCTATTTTTTGTTAATTATTTATAATTTATTGCACTAAATTAAGTGATATTTAATTAATCATTAAACTGATAGCCCTAATGTTTAGATTTAAGCAAACTTACCAAAATGAAATCCTTCCCATCTACATCATAGGCGAACAATAGTAGTGCATTGAGCTGGTCTGTTTTAAACTCAAATGATATTTCGAAATAATCTCCACCGGTGAATATTTCAGGCTTGACCTTCAAAAACCCTGAATATAAAACAGAAATAGATTTGTAAGGAAAAATCAAAATTAACATCACATATAATCAGACCACGTGAAAGAAGTTTAAATCAGGTAGTACCATGTCCTAGGAAGTAGGCCCCATCTTCAGAGACAGCAGGACAGCCCTCCCAGCTGTCATAGGTCTCATGTTTTTCTTGTGCTGATTCCCAGTCCAGAGGCTCCCATACTTCAGGAGTGCCACTGGATTTCTGCACCATCACATCCCTCAGACAACCAGCAAACCCATGTTGCACCAGCTGGGCTTGACCTGTATACATATAACAAGTACTTGCAGTACTTACTTTTTTACTGTCAGTTATCAGGACATTCAGAGATAAATTACCAGTGTCTTGTCTAAGAAGGGTGAAATTCTCTGGAATCCCTCCTATGAAGACGCCCGTATTCTGACCGATGATGGTGCTGCCACTTGTAGCTGATGCCGATCCTGTTGGAGGAAACAATGTGAGCATGTGCCAATGCGAAATCAATACAATAATGTTCTTCTGAGACTGTTCCTGGCTGCTCTAATAATCAGAGCAGGGCACAGGAGTATTTGAACAACTGCATTGTTATATTTCAATGGTTTCAGTTGGTGCTTTAGAGCAGATAAAGTCATATTACTCTAAAAAAGTGTCTGAGATAAAGCAACCCTCCCTCTGGTGGGAAGATTCCCCTGAGACCGCTTTGAGACAGGAAGAGGGAGACTCCGCTTCACACCACCAGTCTTAATTGAAATGTAAGTTCAGGAAAGGAGAGGCTTCTTTGGCCTAATTATTCTAATCACACAATGAATGGCAACGATTAACCTTGATAATTCCTTTGCTTGAAATCTGTTCAAGTCGGGCTGTTCAAGTTTACAGGCACTGAATAACCGAACAGGACAGAAGTGAGGGTGCAGGGCTGGCCTATGAATATCATATGTGTGTGCGTCATTACCGCTGTATTGATTGTCGACAATGATTGTTCCCACGGCCTGCTTCCTTGTAGCGATCAGGTGGTGCCACTGGTTGTCATTATAGCGTCTACCTCCATCGTTGCGAGGGCTGAGGGCCACGGCTGAGGCCTAGCATCAAACGCTGAGGGTTAATCACTCGCTCATCATGAACACACCGCACACACTGCACAAATGATGGCTGATCAGCAGCTTTAGGAAGAGGAGACATTCCCCTCCCTGTGCTGCAGCAGAGCTTAGGAGGTAAAAATGCATGTACATAAACTAATGCAGTGTAAACACTTTCAATACAAACAGGAATATATAAGGAATGTAAAATGATTTGAAGTGAAAAGAAAATCATATAACTATATATTTTTGTAAACTAGAAAAGCAGTTTGTCAGGAGAAACTTTGAATAATGGCAGAGACTTGTTTGGAAGTTTAAAAAGTAAAAAAAAAAATGAAACAGAGAGATAGGTAGAAATATAGAATACTAGAACCCTAGAATATTGTAATGCTAGATAGATAAAATGACCGACCAACAGACAGATTAGATTAGGATAGAAAATTTCCCAGAATTAATCATAAATTCCTGTTCCTTCTTGTAACTTCTTGTTATGGTCAATTCCATCCAACTCATGAAATCAAGGAGTCAGTTCTTGAATTCTGTGATACTGTGATATTACAAAAGTTCTTGATAAAATTTCAAGACTGTCAAGTAAAACCATTTCAGAAATCAGAACTTCTGTGATTAAAATGAGGTTCAAGCTCAATAAAAGCGAAATGCCATAACAGGCAGGCACAGTTTATAGGTAATGATTCACCAACAACTGATCACACTGATATATTCCCAGAGTTAACTTTGACCATTTGCTCTTCTATATCTGGGTTTGTAGAGGAGAAGTTGGAGAAGTCGAAAAAGTAGCACCAGAATCCCTCTTGGCACCAAACTCAAGGCGCTAAGGAATTCTGCCCAGAGATAGGACATTCCCCAAAAGCAGTAAATTTCATGGGCTGGCACCATCAACATAAGATGGGGTTATTGTCCTGCTAAAATATGACATCATTCAGGTTCATACACTTAACGGCCTGACTGAGTGCTCTGCAGTGAAAGCACAGAGACACAAAGTATCGCATCTCCTCTTTGTGATGAAGATTTAATGATCAAATCAATATGTGTGTGGATGCTGAGGAAAGTCAGCCCTGTGATATGCTTACTGCAGAGAGAGCGAGAGAGAGAGAGAGAGAGAGAGAGAGAGAGAGAGAGAGAGAGAGAGAGAGAGAGAGAGAGAGAGAGAGAGAGAGAGAGAGAGAGAGAGAGAGAGAGAGAGAGAGAGAGAGAGAAGAAATAGCTTTAGGGAGAAGCCAGGACAGACACAACACTGCATTCCTATCCCTCCTCCCTTTGAAAGTATTCAGTGGGGCTTCTTTACGATGAGAGATCAATTCTGTCACAACAACTAAAAGCCTTCCTGAATAATATCATCTGCCAGCCGTTAACAGCTAACTTTAATTATTCCAGGCCAAAATGTGTTTACTGAATGTGTTTATTTCAGATGTTTGAAGACAAAAAAAAAATCGTATCAGTCTTGTTCATTGGGAGGCAGACTCATAAACGACATCACAACCTAAGCATCTGATGTAATGTATTCAAGTTTCAGCCATGTGCTGTAAACATCAGCTAGGGAGTCCTAATGACTGAACCCCAAACGATCAGTCACAGCAATCATCAATTTTAAGAAAACATTGCAGCAATGCTAGAGGATATTTACACCACATATCATCTACTTGCATAAATTAATTGCTGATTAAGCTCATGAATTATCAACTAGATCTTGTTTCAAGGGATTTTTTTTTTTTTTTTACAAAAACATTCAAATACTTTTGAAATTTGCTTAAAGAAATGGCTCATCCCAAATGTTTTTATTTTGTCATAATTTAGTCACCCTCATGTCTTTCCAAAATGTTTTCTTCTTCTTCCGTGGAGCACAAAAGGAGACATTAAGAATCCACTGGTCCTTTTCCTTTTTGTAATTACAAAGAATGGGCCCTTAAACTTTAAAAAGCACTGTAAAAGTACTCATTCAAAGTGTACAACACAATATATAAAAGTCACATAATAGTTCGTTCTGTCTGAGACACTGACTGAAATTTGTGCCATTATTCACGGAAAATCTTCTTCAGTAGGTTGTTCGACCACTGCGACCGGTTCATTGCGACGATGACTTGAACTCCATAACTGGATCAATCTTAAACAAATCAGTCAGATCAAATTTGTGGATCGTAAGAGTAATTCATCGGAAATATCCTACACAAGAGAGCGATTTGTTCATTTGTACAGAGTAAGGGGAGATTTTAACACTTTCCCCGCCATTGACGGAAATGTACAGCTTTCCAAGTTTTCACTGTTATACGGTAGGGGGCGCTATTGCGCATCTTCTGAAAGAGCACTGAATCTCCTCATCAAAACACAGGTGAAAAAGAAGCAGAAACAAGCGATATCATATGTAAGCATATGTAAAGATAAAATAACGCGTTCATCAACATTAAACAGCATATAAATCAAAACTGCATAATGCTACTGAATAAAATAGCTCTAGGACCATGTAAGCTTTGGGGGTGTTGATGGACTCGATCTACCCCATCTATGTTTTAATCGTCATTCTGAATCCAATCCAGGCTTAGTTTTTAACATTCACCACATACAAAAGTGTGCAATGAATGCAGAAGCTAGAATAAAAAAATTTTTTTTAAGCAGAGGGTCTGTTCTTTCTTTAGATTTATTGCATATTCAGATATTCATGCAAAAATTATTCTGGGGGCCATGAAACTTTTGGGAAAATGATAAAAAATGCTGGCGGTGACTAGCAACTTTTTTTTTAAATGCTGGCAGGGAAAGAGTTAAAATTCAGTTTGTTTGTTACACAAAGCTATGGCATTGCTTCTGAAGACTTGAAATACTCCCATATTGCAATAGAATGTGAATAAAAGACCATTTATTCAAAATGTCCCCATTTAACCTCAACAGAAGAAACGTCATGATGATGAGTAAATGACGACAACTATTAAATCGGTGGTTCACAACCTTTTTGACACAATTATTTGAAGCCCCCATATATAGGCTAAGATATTTTCTTTTGGTATTTCTGCTATTATTAAGCCAATGCTGCTTGTTTTCAAACGTTTTTTATTAATAGAAACTAGGATATGTTAAATTAAATTCATTAACCATGATTCATTTTGTAATTCCAGAAGATCCAAGATTCTTATTCTGTGTGCGTTTTCAGCATTATTATAAAAATTTTAGCATTTTCGACATTTTATATATAATATCCAATTTTTCATCCAATTCATTCTGTGGCCCCGTTTGCTGAGACCCCCAAGTGGACCGCCTAGTTTAGAACCACTGCTTTAAAATGATCAAATTCACAACTTCATAAAACAATTAAGAAACAGAAATGCTTTAGTCTATAACTGAAAATGCTCCTTTTAACTATAAAAACTAATGGTCAGTGGAAAACAGTGAGTATGGTTAAAAGAATTTACGCACTAACACTCCAAACAGTTCATTAAAGATCCGTTCCACAAGAGTCCTATAGAAGCTGCTATAGGTTTTGGTGATGTAGTGTGTGTCATTAACACAGTGAGCAGCATACTCTTGCTTAATAGCCCTTGAGTTTGTTTAAGATGAAATGGGCGCTGTCCATGGTACTAATGCAACTAATCATGCCCATGGGCCTTGGAGAGACCTTCTCTCCTCACTGTATGCCTGGAAACCACTCATCACTGGCTTATCTCTGAGAGACTCCGATAAGGAGACATTGGGAAAAAAAACAGCATCATTTGTGACAGCCTTTACAGGAACTAAATACGCTTTCATGAGACAGTGTTTCATAAAATGCTCATTAATTTCATCATTAGAAAGAGTGTGTGGGGAAGCATACCAGTTCCCTGTGTCACGCTCAATTAGCATCCCATGGTGCTAATCCCATTAGAATTGTTGAATTCGTTAATGGGGGAACTAATGGGCATGCTATCAGGGGACATTAATTGGGCATGACACCACTTTTAGTTATAATTATCAAACTACCCCGACAAAATGTGTTTACGAATGCAAAACCGGCAATATTCGGCAATGGCGCTTATTGGTGGGGTGAGTTTCTCGGTGGTCTCCTGGACACTAATGTGAAATCATCTTTCATGATTGCTTTCATCATCAGAGCAATAGACTCAACCCTACATGCTAGTGCTGCAGTGTGCATAATTAGCATGCTATTTGCTATTCCCACCCAATGTCTGCGGGTAACAAGTTAATTGGTCTCAAACCCTGTTTTAGCTCAAGTTTTTAGCAGGGAAGAACTTGATCAATCAAAATGCACAGATTTATGTGTAAAGTGGGAATTAAAGATATTAAAATTCTTAATACGATAAGTAAATAATTATTTTCATGTTCATACGTATAAATAAATAGTCAAAATTAACATTTCTTAAATAAATTAAACATAAAACGCTAAAATCAGTAATTTTAAGTGCTAACATTTAATTTAGGTATCACAATATTACAATATACAGTATGTAAAAATGGATGCCCATTTTGGTATTTGCTAAAGATTACATTTAACAGTGTTATTAAGTTATTTGTGTCTTAAAAGATTGATAGCAATTGTAGTTTAAATGTAAAACAGTGAAAATGAGCCTACTCAATAACATTTTCAAAATCGCCTGTTATTGTGAAATGAAATATCAGCTGACAACCAACACGGTTCCGATATATCCTCTGGTCTAGAGGTTGGTATCTATCACACTTACAGGGTTTAAAGGCTTTCCGTAGCTTAAACACACAACGTTCCATGGCCATGATGTACCTGAGGGTCAAAGAGGAAGTATGGACGGCCGTTGTGTATTTGTAGAGCGACATACTCCTCCTGTTCTCCAGGGGAAACCGCAAACAGCATAAGCCCCTCCTCGACGCGTGTCCGGAAACTCAGCTGCAGGCCTAGGGAGAGTCAATGCATGTTCCATATCAATACACTGTTCGCCTGTTTAATCAAAATACTGCACAGAAACCATTATAAAGCAGTGTGAAAGCATGTCAGAATGAATGAACACAACAAAAATGACATTCATGAGTATGTAAGAGCAAATGACAGGATAAAAAGGCCCAGAATTGTGAGAAACTGAAGCAGCCAGTGTGAGCGTGTATGAGTGTGTGATGCCTGTGAGAACAAAACATTGAGCAATGCCTGAGAAGAGCTAACCTCTAAAGTCTTTATCCTAACAGAGCTGCTTTAAAAAGAATCCTCCCAGAACTGTTCTTAGTAAAGTCTTCCACCATCTGACCTAAAAAATCAGACGTAAAAAAAAAAGCGTACCACTTTGAAGTGGTGTCCTTCTTCAATATAAGTTCATTAATATGTTGAGGACTGAGAGTAGAAACCCACTCAAATACAGACTGCTTAGATTAAAAAGATTCTACTTAATCTATCTTAGAATCTCCAGTGAATTGAAGAGGTTGTAAGTCTGGTTGACCTCATGTAGAGCAGCAAGATGTTTCTTCAGGCTTCAGATCTATACAACTGATACAGGGATTATACCATCTGAATACCAACCCTACAGGACTGACTCTATATGCTGGATTGCACAAGACCCTGATAAAACTATTATATGTTCTATTATAAAGGACATATTAAAATGATCGACATTTACAGCATTTCAGAAATATTTCAAATAAACGCTGTTTTTGAAGTAAGTAGTGTCACAATGTCCACAAAAATATTAAGAAGCGCAGCTGATTTATAATAATAATACATTTCTCTTTAAAACCCTATCAGTATATTAGAATCATTTCTGAAGAATCACGTAAAACTGAAGAGTGGAGTAACGGCTGCTGAAAATTCAGCTTTGCCATTACAGGAAAAAATAACATTTTAAAAATGTATACAAATTGAAAACAATTATTTAAAATTGTAATAATATTTCACAATTTGATTAAATAATTGCAGCCTTTGCGGGCATAAGAGACCTATATATAACAAATTATGACGAATGAGTGCAAAAATTGACATGAAAAAAAAAGATATACAAGATACATATTCATCGGCATAAGTGCTGGGTGGAAATACATAAACTACAATGGCTTTTCAGATGCTTGCATAACATATAAATTAAAAAATGTAAACACTCACTTCATAAAAGTATTTAAAATGTGAATGTGAACTAATTTACATAGAAATTCAAAACCCTAAATGCTGTTTTCATTCGATCACACGCAACATGAATTTAACATGTGCTATATATCTGTTCAAATGTAAGTATTTTCTTCCATGGCACGGAGAGAGAGCTCCTCAATGCAGTCCTTAAGGCGTTCTGTAAAGAACACAGAGCTCCTGTCTCGTGTTGACCACATACAGTCACAGTCCTGTGGAGGATGGTGGGGGAGAACCTGGATCAGAAGTTGTAGGTTCAGCAGAGCAGATCTCTCTGGGGTGATCAGCTATTTTTTGACAAGTGCTTCACATCCATCAGAACGTCTGGTCCATTACAGGAGAGGGAACGTGGAGGCTAAAGGGACATCTGTGGGATTTGAGATCCCAGTGGAGCAGCGTGCCGCTGTACGCACTGACAGACCTGTCCAGAAAAGCTGTGGTCAGAGGTCTCTCAGGCACAGGGCTGGTCTGAGCAGGCTGATGAGGAATGAGATTCACCTCTGTGGGTCTCAAGACTAGCGCTAAGACATGGGAAAGATGTGAAGCACTTTTACATTGGGTCTGCATCAGCACTTTAAGACAGTGCTCAGGGTAATGCACCCACCAAACACGGACTGAGACTAAAAGAGATAAAAAATATATATATATATATATAGAGTATGTGAGTGTGTGTGTGTGTGTGTGTGTGAGTGTGTGTGAGTGTGTGTGTGTGTGTGTGTGTGTGAGTGTGAGTGTGTGTGTGTGTGTGTGTGTGTGTGTGTGTGTGTGTGTGTGTGTGTGTGTGTGTGTGTGTGTGTGTGTGTTTATATTTCATATACAGTCACACATTATTCATAATTCTACATGTTTAATACAACATTTTCTAAACAATTTTTACTAATATTTGTCAGTTGGTGGATAATGGGAATTGATGGCATACATGTTCATCCCAAAATATTTTTCTCTGCCAAAAAACATTATATCAGCTATAAGTAAAACAAACAGGGCTATTTGGATTTAATCTGCTTAGTACATAACCTGAATAACTTCAGTCATGTTAGTATTATTGCGGCATTAATCAAGTTGTTGCGTATTAATGAGTTTTCAGGAAATGCTAATTACTGTCATAGATTCTGCAGCACCCCATTAAATATACAAATTACAGAATTAAAGAGCCAGAGCTTTTCATGATTAATCTTTAAATGGGGAAAAACTAATGATGTCTGTACAAAGTTTCCCTCTACTTTCCACTGACTGAGGCCGTTTGACAATCAATCAAATTAATTAAGGAAAATAATTTGTATAATTTAACATTTTGTGCTACAATAGCCTGTAGTCTTTGAAAATTGCTTCCATTCTCATGTATTACTGCTTACCATTTGGGGAAATTGTACATTTTCACTGTCACTCAATGCAGAAACGAAAATAGACAGACTAGAAAAGAAATAAATGAAAGAAAATAGATGAATATTATAGACACAGAGCAAGTACGATAAGCCTAAAATATAATCAATTACAACAAAAATCAAATAAATAAATAAAATAAAACAGATAAAATATTTAGATAGGATTTTCAATGTCACTAATGAATTACAACACAAATAAAATAAATAATTAATAAAATAACACAATATTTAGATAAGATTCTCAATGTGACTTTTAAGTACAAACATTTTAACCCCCCGCAAAAAAGAACAAGACTGTTGTAATATTTCAATGACGATCAAAACTCAAGTCAATTCACCTCAACTATATTGCCCGTTTAATCTCATTTTTACTTTGATTTGTTGGGACTTGCATCCTTTAACAAAGTCATTTCAAGCCCAAGATTAGATGACCATTGATTTTGCTTAATTTATTGCTTTGGCTACATTTCAATAATATACAATGTATTTGTCCCTGAGCGTGCTATTCGTTCATCGCTTTTTTGTTGTTGTCATTATGCTTCATTTCAGCCATTGAGCTTTTCGGTCCGATTTATCCATTTCTTAAAGTTCGATAAAAACAAAAGCTTATTTTCAACAGGGATTTCTTTGTGTTTTTTGGGTAGTGCATCACAGAAACCAACAACACTAGACATTCAGTTGTCTAGTACCTCAAGTAAACTCCATTTGAAAATAAAATTGGAAATAAAATCAGAGGAACTAAAGGTGAGGAAAGCTTAAAACAGAAAGTCGGCTAAAAGGGGTGTTGTCGTTCTGGTTTGTTCTTTGGGTTCCCTCATTAGTTGGTGGCCATTTATAATCCCAGCAGGCCCAAGGACGAGCTCACCACTTTGACTGCAGCCATTGATCAATTAGGGAGTGAGCTGAACTCAACTCAGGGCTTGATTTATAAAGATTTATCCGTTTGTCATTATTTAAGGAAAAAAACTGGAAATTGCAGTGCTAAATGTTAATAGAGTTAGAGGGGGAAATGGCCATTCATTTCCTGAAATTGCAAGGTCACAAAGGGTCACCCATTTATATGCACGCTCCTTAAGGAGGCAATTTAACGTCCCCGACTTCTTAGGGAGGATCTACTAATTGCCTCGTTTTAATATAAATAAAGTCAGATTTCCCAGATATCTTAGAGCATGTGTCCAACAAAAAGGGCTCGCGACATGACATGGTTTCATGTTCGTTTGCGGATTATTCAGCAGAGAGAGGCTGGGGAATGGAGAAGAGGAAATGACATAAACCTCACTAAAAGCAGGAGGGCCTTAATGTGCCACCACGTTCTCATCTGTGATTCACAGCTTTTCCTATTAAAAAATGTACCGCATCACAGGAAAATAACTCCTAAATCTCAGCCTCATGTCACTCAAAGAAAAGGTCATCTAACGTTTGCCTCTTCTGTCACATCACACTGACCAATCTGATAACTTAAAGCAATGCCTTCCCAGCTTTTAACGCAATTAAATCGCAAGTAATCTAAACAAATGGCAAGCTGAAGGATTTTTACATTAGTAGATCAACCGGAACCTGTATTCATTTGGAACTCAATTCCCCAATTATGTTTGTAAACAAAAGCATAATTGTCCTTTGTCTAATCATGGAAGTCATTAATACATCAGGATGGAGAAGAGTGAGGAAAGGAGTGAGAGATGAATAAAGAGTGTTTAGGGCGGAGCAACGAGGTTGGAGTGGCCCACGTGAGCATTTGAAAATGCTTTAGGAGTGGAAAAACTATGTTGACTATGTGCGGAACCAAACACAACACAATATGATGACAGGATAGTTTACATTTAGTCTAGATGGAAATAACTGAGCATGAAGTTTTAGACCAGGGGTTTTCAAACTGTGGGTCGAAGATCGGGAAAAGGTGGGTCTCACACACACACGCACACGCGCACACACACACACACACACACACACACACACACACACACACACACACACACACACACACACACACACACACACACACAGTGATATTGCTTAGTGCGATTTTCGAATCACAAATGGTGCTATTTAATTATATAAATATATGCGCTAGCCTCATGTTTTATAGAAGTACGCGTGTGACTTGTAAAAACAATGTTTTCTGCATCTCAGAGCGGCTCGTTTCATTATTAAGCGGCTTCATTATTCAGAATTCAAATGTCACGTAAGGCTGTTTCAGGTCTGTTCATTCATCTCTGTCGCCTGTTCAACTCAGTGCTGTTTTCTTTCAGAGACATGCTCGTAAGAGTGCCTTCTTTGCATTTGGCAACCTACCAACGCATAAGGAAAATATGTCTGTAAAAAGCATTTTGCATGTACACACAGAACGAGCATGAGAGCTTTTTCTGCCCTGAACACTGCAATGAGTTTAACACTTGCAGTGCGGATCACAGTTCATATCCAGAGCAAGCATGTTTCAAGCTTTTATTGACATATTTCATCTACTCTATTGCATCAAACGTGAACCAATGCCATGTATGAGCACATATTTAATCATGTCTTCTTAAAATGAAATGTATATGTGCATTATACAGCTGTATGTCTGATCATGAACGTGATGACATGATGCATTATTTACGAAAACAGAACTTTGTTGCCATGGGTTTATATTTCACTTTAACATACTTCACTTAAAAATATTTTGGTGGGTCTTGAGCTTCCACATTACAATGGACACACATACATGTGACTGTGCTTAATCTAGACCAGAAGAATATCTTAATCTAATCTTAATCTGTGCTTAATCTAGACACCGAAAAAACTAAGCCGACCGACCCTCAAAGCAACAGGTGCTTTGAGGGTCGGTCGGCTTAGTTTTTTCGGTGTGTTCTGCGCAGTTGGCTCTAGTCAGACGCCTTCGGGTTTTATGGGGCCGATTCAGCATGTTGAATCGCCGTCGGGCCGTCGGTGAGAGAGAGAAGTCTGATTGGCTGTTCAGCTTAGCAAACGAGTCAGTCCTCGAGAATAAAAGCGAAAGTGATGAAAACGAGCAAAGTAGTCAAGACGGTACATACAGAAGTTTGTTAGAATTTTAGCATGAGCATTCGAATGCACTAATATTTTCATAATAACATGAGCTGGAATTAAGAAAGTGATCAGCGTGATTGATATTCAAAATGGTAAGCAAGCGCTGCTTTGTTTATGGTTTGTTCATCTGCAGTCCTAGTTTCGGTTTCCCTTTGCGAATGATGAAAATAGACTATTAATACCTGCTGATATAGACAGATAACTACTCACACATCGCTACACTATTGATATTAAGACTTTCTGTTCATAAAATGTAGTTCTATATTTTGCTAACGTGACAGAAAATGTGTTTTTATTTTGTGTTTATGTTTGTACCTTCTAGAATGCAAGTTTGTTGTTCTTTCAACATCAGTAGTTGCTCTCCAAAATCAATATGAAATACATTTTTTCCTATTTATTTTAAGGGGATAGTTCACCCAAAAATGAAAATTCTGTAATAATTTACTCCACCCTCAAGTTGTTTCAAACCTGTATGAGTTTCTTTCTACACATTACAACACAATAGTAATCCAGAATGATTTATCCTTGCATGTTTTTCCAAACAACAATAAAAATCATCTTTCGGAAATCCTTTATCATAATATAATAACATTTGTATGTCTGTCCTAACAACTTTCCTTTTTGACCAACGTCATGAATACCCATTTCTTTTAAACCCCTTCCCTCCAATCACCTGGCTCAATTCCAAGAAATAATACAATTGTTTCCTGGTTCTATATCTAGTTTCAACTGAAAATATGTGAAATTATGTTAAAAACAATGCATATCACATTTAGTTGTTAAAATGGCATCAATCAATCATGCATTGTTGAGGCACTTAGAGCATCGATGAGACCCCGTACCTGTGAAGTCGGTGTTGACAGGCAAAGTAGAGCTGGGAAATCTGAAGTAGCCACTCCCTGTGAAGCGTCTCCCCTTTATAACCTGGCCCTGGGCATCCGACAAAGACACATCCGTCCGCTCCACGTGGTACAGAGGTGGAGGCCCGTTGACCTCGGCCGGGGCATCCCAGGAAACCTTCATCGCTGTCACATTCAGCGGCCTTAATGCAGGGGCCCTCAGACCTGCCGGAACTATCATAACAGAAAAGAGGAAAGGATGGAGAGATATGAGAATTAAAAAAAAGAGATGTGCATTTATAGTCATAGCTCAGTTTCATGCATGCTGCTGTAATGATCTAATGGGGCTCTCATGTAGGCTGAGAGGAAGTAAATTACCTCGGCCTGACACATCCTCCGTGCATTTAGCTCACTCTGCCTGTCAGGCCGTCCACACCAGCAGCGCTAATAAAAACCCTCCATAGGGAATGGACGTGTTGTCTTCCAAGGCCCATCACGGCACACAAGTCATAAATTACACTCAATCAATAGCACTTGAGTCTATATAATTGAAACTCTGATATCATTTCAAATCCCTCCCGCTGATTTAATAGGATTTGTGTGAAGTCTCGCTGGACGTTTATCGTTTTTGCCTTAAAACATAAGGTGGTAAAAATGAAGTGTGACTGACGTGGCTTCACGTGCCCTTAAGTACTACAAGAGAAGTGATTATTCTGTAAGAGTCTGCAGGTAGTGGGATTTTATTAAAGGGACAGTTCACTTACGCAGCCTCATGTTGTTTCCAAACCTGTAGATCTTTTTCTTCTGTAGAAGACAAAAGGAGTTATGAATTTTGTCGTCCATGACAAAAGCAGCAATTTTGGAATGAATTATTCTTTTTTAGTAGAATCTTTTTAATGAATCAAAACGGTCATAATATTAAAAAAGAGTGAAGAAAGATATTCTTCAAAAAAATATTTTTTAGTTAGATAAAAGATAGTAATTTAGGTTTGGAATGAAATAAAGGGAAGTAAATGATAGCATTTTCATTATTGGGTTTTTAATTATTTTATTTTGATGGGTCTTCCAGCAAATCCCTGAACAAAAATTTTTTTTTCTTAGTCTATTATAGGCTAAATTAAAACAATACAGTAGCGCAGCTGGATTGAGCTTGGTTAAACGATTTATGTTTCCTATTACAAACCAGCACATTTTATCTTTTGACATGGCTCAGCAAAAAGGTTAATATTGTCTTCATCATATTAATGACTAAGTCAAAGACAGGCATGTCTAGCACCAATTACAGCCTGGCATGAATGTTTTCTGTATTTATACGGCCTGACGTTTTTCCGTGGAACTATAATACTTATTTCTGTAACAGGAAAAGTATTGATTTATGCATAATTGCCTAACCTTCTCATGTGGGGGGAATATATGCACTCCGTTTTTCGAGTCAATGTGATGTGTACAGGCGGGGTACACTTGTTCTGCTTGTCTTTATGGATGTAATATACATAAAACATTACCATCAACTCTTGATTAGCTGTTCACATTTCAACAAGATCAATAACGGCAGTGTGCTTCCTTTTTAAAATGCTACAGGCTTATGTCCTCATCAGAGAGGGCATGTGCGCTCAAAAGAGAATTATGGGACCTTTTACACAGAAAGAAAAGGAAAGGAGGGGCAGACTAAACACTTGCATTTTGGAGGGATTATGGATATTGGTATACTGTGTGTGTGTGTGTGTGTGTGTGTGTGTGTGTGTGTGTGTGTGTGTGTGTGTGTGTGTGATATATATATATATATATATATATATATATATATATATATATATATATATATATACACACACAGTATACCAATATATATACATATATATATTATATTATATATTATATATGTATATATACATATATAAGACATTGCATTACATTTATCAAAAGTGACAGTAGACATATAATGTTACAAAAGAAGACATATAATGTTACAAAAGTTTTCTATTAGAAATAAAAGCTGCTCTTTATAACGTCCTATTCATCAAAGAATACTGAAAATATAGATTATAATATTAGAATGATTATAATTATTTCTGAAGGATCATGCGACACTGAAGAATGGAGTAATGGCTGCTGAAAATTCCGCTTTGCCATCACAGGAATAAATGTAATTTTAATATACATTAAAATAGAAAACAGTTATTTTATATAGTAATAACATTTCACAATATTAATGATTTTGCTGTTTTTTGATCAAATAAAAGGTAGCCTTGGGGACCATAAGAGATTTCTTTCAAAAACATCCTTACAGAGCCCGAACTTTTGAGTGGGAGTGTACATAAGAGAAAAAAAGAAAAATATTTTCAAATGAATCTTGCATCTGACAGGGCTATAAATTGTGTATGTTTTGCATTTGAACCAATCATGGCAGCTTGCCAACCAACAATTAAATGGATTGTGTACAATGATTTCGAATAGTTACTCTCTTGCTATGCATGCAGAAATGTCTTTGATCTTTGTCACATTCTGCCTTGTTGATTAATGTAATTTTCATTGATTATATGGAACCAAAACCTTGACCGCAACCAGGCACAAAATATCAAATATTGTGCTGCTTGCTGAGACCTTTCCGGTCTGTTCAATGAAAACTGACATTGTGGCGCATATTAGTGAAGATAAATTGTGAATTAAAGGACAAATCGGACTCATAAAGTCCAAATGATTGGAAGCAAAGAGTGTTTATTTCAACTACTGTATCTATAGCTATGAGAAACATTCATCAACAGTTTAATTATTCTGCTATGAAGATATGAATAACTTAAGTGTCTCCATTAATTTCAGTGGTGTGCTATTTAAAGCAATCTGATGTCATTCCAGTCGGAGAAAGCAGATGCTGACTTCTCGGTTTGAACAGATGGTAATTCTGTCTAATAGTGCATTGATGTAATAGTGATGTGCATTGTGTATACAGACAGTCATAAAATGGAGGTAAGGCTCAAATAAATTGCAATCATCAACATTAAATCCTGGCAGAGAAATGGGTGAAAACAAGGCTTGAGGGAGACATAGTCTTGAGAGGGCCAGACAACAGGTTGTGTTGGGCTAGTCAGCGTGCTGTTTGTTCAAATGTATGGGAGGTGTGTAAGGACGTTAAGAGCAGCTTGTGTGGGAGCAGAATATTAATGAATTGGAGATACGGCAAATTCAGCTTAAGTGGTCGTAAAATGGGCTTTCGTATGGAAAAATAAAGAGAAAAAGAGCAACACGATATTATTAAACCAAAAAATAACACATACACACAATAAAAACAGATGTGCAAGTCAATATAAATACAAAATAAAAGCAAATATTTGTGTAAGAATATAACTCCTGATACCCTATGCCAACAGAAAAACCTTCAGTAATAATTCTATAAACAGACGCAAAGCGTTAAAACCCTTCCGCCATATGGAAGAGCCGATGACATCGGCAGCTCTGTCGGCTGCAGCATATTGAGCTGACCATATGTTACAGCGGCGCTGCGAGCCTGACTGATTCATGCCCATCACATTCCACTGTATCAATTAAAGGCCCTTGAAGGCTGCATGATTTGTGCCTCTGTTATTAAACCCTGCTAATTCATCCTACTTACATATTCCTTATAAATCTCCGGGAGTGTGCGGTGATTCATGGCAATCGGGGAGAACGCTACGGCACATTTTTCTCCTTGTAATTAACAGTAAATTGTTTTTACTGCCGCACAATGAATTTCTCGGCTTGGTCCGCAAATGAAGTAGTAAGAAGCGGAGTGGAGAATCCTGTCTGAGGGGTTGGTTTAACTCATTAAGCCTTCACGTGAGCCGACGTGTAAATGGCAAAATAAAGGCAAAGGGAAAGAATCAAAAAAGGGAAATGAGGCTGCTCATTGTCAGGAAGTACACATTTCCTTCCTGTAAATTTAAGAAAAGGCCAAATCTGGAAAGGCTAAGCTATACATTCGAGGTAAGCTATATATATACAAGGTACGATTGGCCACAGATATATAGTCTAAAAAAGAGGGTTTCTTTTTACTGCCTAATACAATATTTACCCACTGTTTTAGCCATGTGTAACACGTTTTATCCATTTAAAAACTGTTAATATCACATTAATCGAGCATATGCAATCTTTAAAAAAATAATAATAATTAAATGTATTTTCTACAATTTTGTTATTGTGCAAAATCTTGGTCCTCAAAATAATTTAATAAAAAAGAACATTTATATATGAATAAAACTAAAATCTACAGCCAGTACATAAAAGGGAAAACTGAGTGAGCGAGAGAGAGAGCAGAAAAGCCTGATAAAAAAATAAAATGGTGTTCTTGATGACACACTTTCAGAAATTGCGTAAAGAACGAACCTTCCTTCCTCTGACTGCTTGACTATTCAAAATTCATCAATTTTAAAGTATGAAAATGATAGAGATAACCTTAGAGTGAATCTAAAATAGCTTTAGTTTGTATTCCTTTGAGATAAAAAGACTTCCTCTCTCAATTGAGAGCAGGGCAGACCATATGTGCTCCAGTTCACCGATGGGTTTACGTACACAATTAAAGGTGGTCTGTCCCGGCCCTCGCTGAGGGAGACCTATTCAACAAACTGACTATGAGCAATGATAGACACTTTCCATTAAAGGTACTTCATTAATATTAACATAAGAATTAACACCTATTCAGGTTTTTCTCCTTTCGACGACAACATGTATCGAAGCTTGCACACGTAATTGGATGTTGAGTGGACGCACATGCATACTCCATTATTAACTGTGAATTTTTAAAAAAGCAGAACAGGATTGGTTCTTGTATCAGGGCTGAATTTAAACCAATCAGTTGAAGATCTGAAAGATCTTGAGATTTAGAACGTAGACCCCAAAACATTACATAAATGGCAGCCCGTACGGTACACTGGAAGTAGATGTTAGAGATGGTACTGACCGGAGGGCAGAGTTCGACCTGACGCAGGTGGACTGCTCACACAGCCCTGTCTGTTACACACGGTCACAGTAAAACTGTACTCCTCGTAGGCCTTCAGTCCTCCTGCAGTGCAGCTCCGGTCCTGTGCTGAACCACTGTACAACACCTGAAACATGAAAACACACATGTTACATAGAGCTGAGGTCTGATTGTTAACATACAAACCAAGGTGCTCAAATGGAGTTTGAATCAAGTTCATGCCATTTGTCTCTGTCTTCTCTTCTCCCCATTTCCTGTCTTCTTCCAACTTATATGCTGCCTTCGAATGCTAGCGGAATTATCGTAAATACAACTTTTCGAGTTAAAAATTGGGCATTGACGCCCTCTCAAGTCGTATTTACCACTGAGAAGCTCTGGCATAATTTTGATACCCAAGTTCCCGAGTAGGGCAGGCCATAAACATGGCGGATGGGAGAACGATTGCTGCTGTGACTGGTATTCTTTCAGTAGCGGCTCCTAAATGTAAATTTAGATAGGGCAGATTCTGGGTCTTAGCACTTGTTTATGATACATATTTAGTAAGTTTATATTATAATTGCTGAACACATGCAGAACACTTTTGGCAGAGGCATTATTCAGCCTGAGGGTGGCACTCTAATGTTGATTGGCAGGATTAAATACACACGACACAGGCATAGAATGCCATCTTAGAATTGGCTTAATGTATTTATTGCCTCCGAATGATGTTTTAGAATATTACAAATTGTGGAGGAAGTCCAGTGAGGAAAAGAAAGTCATGTCTATTCTCAGAACAAACAAATACAACAAATACAAATAGTTTAAACTAAAGGATGTATACTTTCATTCATTTGATACACTACTCCACATAGGCAGAACAGAAATGCCAACTAGTTATTGACCTGATGCAGACTAATATACACATGAAGGTCATTTATACGTCTTGGTCTGGAGCGAGGTTTATGCAAGGTAACCTGAAAATAAGTGGGGCAGTCTGAAATCGGCCCAAATGGCTCTCAATTAGTGCGCGCTGCAGTTCCATTTTCACCACAGATGTACATTGGAAAATTGTGGGGCGCTGTAGAGCTGGGGAGGACTCAGGCACCCGCTGAGATCATAATACACGCCTGCCAAAGCCATGCGCCAAATTTTAATATATCCTGCTCACTTTACGACTTAAAATTGTCCAGAAAATCCAAAAATATTTGTTGCAGGATGCTGAACACATTTAAAATGTATTATTGAGTCAATTCATATAGAGGTCTATATTTTGGATGAATATTTTGGTGGCCTGCCTTTACAGATAAGCCATGGCTGTATTCTATATTAGTTTCTTTTTCACAACAGCTACATCACCTTGTCTTGTCGTTACAGTAGTGCATACTTACATATATGAATAATCATCTGAAGCGAATAGTATGTTATACACAGCAAATATAGTCTGTATTTGACCGAAATTTACATTTACATTTACATTTATTCATTTAGCTGACGCTTTTATCCAAAGCGACTTACAATTGCTATATATCAGAGGTCGCACGCCTCTGGAGCAAGTAGGGGGGTTAAGTGTCTTGCTCAGGGACACATTGGTGTCTCACAGTGGATTCGAACCCGGGTCTCTCACACCAAAGGCATGTGTCTTATCCATTGCGCCATCACCACCACTGTGTATAGTTTTAATTCTGGAAATTCTGGAAATTCCAGAATTGTCAACAAGCTGACTAGATAGCCTGGTGAATGTTTATATGCTTGCCAATGAATGGGACGCTAAATATCTTTTTGGCTTTATTACGTTTTTTCTTCTTCTAATAAATAGCAAGAATAAACCTGGTGTACTGCCTGATTCCTGTTCTTTCCGACAACAAAGCACGAGAATGCGACAAGCTCATAATCACAACTTCAAAAGTGGAAAGTAGGAAATGTTTTACTTGGAAATTTGTGAAGGCAGCATTATACAACAAAGTTGGAGTAGCTACTTTAAAACTGTAGCTTGTTAAGCTACTCATAACAACTAATTCTACTAAAATTAAGCTGGACTTAATAACTAGAATATAGTAGCAAAACCTACCCTGTAAAAAATATATATTCTGTTAAATTTAAGGAAAAGGCAGCAGTGGTCGCCAGCAATTATCCGTAAAAAAAAACACAGTGTCTGATTCTGTGATATTTTATGCAATGAACTAAATAACAGAAAGTGTGACAAACACCCTAATGTACATTACTGATAACAAAATAATTTATATAAAATATAATCATATGTGATGTAAAACATAGGGAGAATGTCCTTTTACTGTTTCATACTGTAAATTATATGGTAATTCATAGTTCTTACAACCGCTCAGTACACATGTAGACACCTGCCGCATGGATCACACCCCCAGAGCTTTCAATACCTGCCTGACCGGACATATTTATTCAAAAAGTGCATATCTGTAGGTTACTGATGGAAAACATCAATGCTAACATACACTTATCAAGCTAATTAAAATCTAAGATAATGAAATCCAATTAAAAAGAGGATTGTTCAAGAAAAGTAATCTTAAAAAACATCCTTGAAACATTTGCCACAAAGACAGGGAAGGTGATTCTGATATGGAAAACAGTGCTTTAAAATACAGACTAACATGCAGGAGATCACACTACTTTAACCTTTAAAGGTTTGCTACCCGAACG
This sequence comes from Phoxinus phoxinus, assembly GCF_949152265.1. Taxonomy (NCBI): domain Eukaryota; kingdom Metazoa; phylum Chordata; class Actinopteri; order Cypriniformes; family Leuciscidae; genus Phoxinus; species Phoxinus phoxinus. The sequence goes on from NC_136888.1 coordinate 24,309,204, forward strand.
AAGAAAAAGAAACACAAAGATTCACATGAGTAAGAGAGGAGACCTTTGTGGACAGTTCAGCCCACGCCACATGCATACTGGGACACAGGCCACAAGCTATGGAAATATGAAACTGGACTGAAATTACGGTTATTGGGGTAAAAAAAAAAAGATTTTCCCATTTCTATGAAAACTTTTTTTCTTTTAATATAGCAACACATGGAAGAGAAAAACTTGAAAAACTGGAGCAATGGGAAGCGTTCTGTGTGATGCATGAGGCAAAGTACAGGACAATATAGCCGCAGTCCAGTGCTTTAGAGACATGCCAACAGATTAGAAATATTCTGGCAGTGGCCCTTTTCTATCAGGAAAAAAGTTGAATGTGCTGCAATGGATACCTGAGATACTATAGGTGGAGCGTATGGGTTGGACATTTGTTCTTGGTGAAGGTTGACTCTGTACTCAGTCACTTCGCCCCTGACATCGTTGTCCTGTGGCGTCTCCCAGCTCACTCTGAGTGAGGACGAGGACACAGGAGACACCTGAGGAGGGGGCATGTACTCTGGCACTGTGGAGCAGAACAGATAATTCATCAAAACAATAAAACATTTTCCTAATCAGAATTTTTGTCTCGTTTTTCAGCAAATTCATTTACCAGCGACGCAAATTTGCAAAATTTAGGCTGTTAAGACTTGTTTGAGAGAATACTGGAATTAAGTTTAATTTAAGTTAAAATAATTTTGTTTTTCATTATTTTAAGCACAAACCTAACATGCAACAAAAAAAAAAGAAGAAAAAGAAGATTAAGAACTAGAGAACAAATTTTGATGTTGGATTTGGAAGCCAGAATTTGAACTGGGATCAAATTTGTTCTAAATCAGATACAGATTAATTAGTACAGTAAGATAACATTTATTTGAATGCATTAGTGAGAGAGTGATTGCATGTGGGAATTAATCCTACCTGTCTATGCAGTGTATCTACTCTACTTGCTCTCAGAATATACATTTATGTCATTTTAACTGATGGAAACGGTTGATATAAAAACTATAGGACAGAATTAGTATTATAGCCACTGTAAACCTTAAGTTTTGATCATAATTTATATGAAAACCATAAGTCAGATCAGTAAAAAAAAAATACAAACTTTAGAATAGTCACGGTCTGTGCCGAGTTTGGTGCTTGTAAAGCTCCTGTTAAAGTTGAAAAATTTTGTCTCAGAAGAAAACTGAATAATATTATTAATATGTTTAATGGCTGGGTAAGGTATTATATATTTGTACTGGTATTATATATATTTAACACTAAATAATGGAAAAATACATCATTAAAATTGAATATCATTATCATACCATTGAATAGCATAATTTCTACATTTTCATTTCTTTATTAACTAACTGCCAAAATGATTCTGCTCTACACTGATTAATCCTGACTCACTTCAAACAGCTGTTGGGTTGTCCTCTTGACGCAACCTTTGACAAGGAAATGCGCAAACTCGAGTGCATCTCGTCAAACAAAAACATGGCCAGATATAAAAATATAAAGTACACCTCCCTCCAAGTGTCAAAATATAGAGAGGAAGTTGACAGAAACACTAAATGGAGCTTCAGCTGTCTTCTCTTTGAATAAAAGAGGAAAGCCTGGATGGGTTCCTTCCTGTGAAGCACTTGTGGTGAAAATGTATCCCACATAAACAATCCCTCACATGTTTATGCTAATTCCTCATTTCCGTTTTTCAGGAACTGTCATTCTACGCTGTAACACTAGCCACCTATTCTTTCTCTGCTTAATAAGCATCTTCTCAAAATCAATTCTCCAGGGCTCCCATCTAAATAAAGACTGAAGATACAGGATTTTCTCTGCGGGATGGAGCCGCGTTTGTGGCCTATGAAATGCTATACTTGTTTATTTCAAACTGTTGTGATTGTTGTTCAAGATAATTTGTTTCATAATCTCCTCGGATATAAAACAAAATGAAAAGAGCTGCCCCCAACCAAAGTGATTTTGAAAATGTAATACAAAGTTTCATATCATTTATAGTTACAGTCATCCTAGTTTAGCTTTGGTTTTTGTTGAAATGGCTTTCTTTGATAGGTCAAAGTGTGTTCAACTGACCTCCTTCTGCGGTACGTCCCACTGCCCACTCTGACAGGGTACTGCCGGCCATGTTAACTGTGAGCACTCTGAAGCGGTAGGTGGAAAATGCTTCTAGATTCGACACCACCGCACTGCTCTCAGGTGGAGTTAAAGCATTCTCATTGGCTGAACTCATTGATGGCCGGGGGTTCAGCCAGCCACTACTGAGGAAAACCCTTTGCTCTGGACTGTGACTGGTGGTATTTCTCTGCGACCCGTTCAGCAGCTGCATAAAGAGCTCATACCTGATAATTATACCTGGAGAAAGAAAGAAAGAAAGAGACATATATATGCCAATACCTTCTTCCACAATCCCTTATTAAGCCTCAGAAACAGGCAGAAGATATTGAGATGTAAGACCGGCCATTGACAATTACACAATTACAGCTGCTGCATGAAATTATGTAGAAAAGAGAGGCAGACAGAGAGAATCAGATAGACACAATTAAACGGAGAGGAAATTCATTGAGAGAATCCTCTAAGGGCACTTTATAATGGTCCATGTTAATGAGCTAATTTGGCAAAAAGCATGATAACTGGCATTAAAAGTCATTGATATACAGAGGGCTATTTTGCGACGCTTTCAATGGCGCGAGGCACAATACATAATTGTATGCAGCAATCAACTGTTTTAAATGTGAAATGTTTCTTTGCGGCGCACAGTCCCATCAGTTTATATTGCGAAATGAAGCATGGGCTGAGCCTTAATCAAGCCTCTTGGTTGTAGATTAAAGTTCGTAAGGAATTAATTTTCATCCCGGCTGAGATCAAATGGCATCTCTATAATAGTATTTCTCATTATTGTAATGATGTAGCTGGAGACAGCTAAAAAGGAAGCTACGACAGAGCAGAAGAGTGTTTCAGCTCCGCCATGTGCATTTAGTAATCACTGTTAAATAAATGATGTCTAACAAAATCATACTCCCTCTAAATTAAAAAACGGAGAGATATATTTGGTGACTATTTAAATGAAAAAAGACAGACATTAGTTTTGACAAGTTGAACATCTTTCATCATATTAGGTCTGGTGGAAGACACAAAATTAAACAATATGTGTCCCAAAAATATGTAAAAATCAGGGGGTAGCGATTATTATAACAATGGGAACGCATTCCCCATGACTTTATAAAATGGTGCGTGTATTCTCAACCAGGAGGCCTCATCAATTTTCTATGGGAGCTGTAGAATGACTTAAAATTATTTCATTAAAATGTAAAAAAAGAAAAAGAAAAAAAGAAACCTTTTGAAATTACAACAATAATTGTGGTTAATTAATTAAATATATTGATTATCCTAGTTTCCGGAAAAAAAAACTGAGCTTGAAAACAAGCAACTTTGTTGTAATTACAACAGCACAATCTCGAAAAAAATATATGAGGGGCTAATCAAATATTGTGTTGGAGAACCACTGCCATAAACCCATGCTTTAATGTGTGCCCCCTATTTTTTAAAGTGCCCCAGTTTAAAAACAGTAAAAAATGCTCTAAGGGTGTCAATACCGTTGGGTAACACTGGAGGTTCCCAGTCCACTTTGAGTTGAGAGGACCCTAGGGTTGTGATTCTGGGTGCAGGCTGCTGCTGGGGAGGTATCTGAGCGGTGAGTATGATCAGACTCTCGCTGCGAGCACAGCCTCCGTTAGTGCACGCCTGCAGACTGAAGTTGTATCGAGTGAATGGTTGCAGCTCCTCAGCAGTAGCCTCTGTTTGAAGTCCTGTGTAGTGGATCCTCTCTTCTCCGGTCAGATCATGTATCGAGCTCAGGGTATAGCTGTCCATCGGACCAGTGGTGTTCAAGGGCTCTGTCCAGTTAAAGGAGGCGCTGGTGGGTTTGGCTCGACCCACAAGGGTTAATTGGAGCTCCTCTTGCTCGGGTACAGAAGACAGGGTGCGTAATCTGACCGCGGCACTGCTGGTGTTAGCACGAATATTACTGGTGATGAGCTGGTAAGAGTATGTTGTATAAGGAGATAAATCGGCATCTACGTAATGCATAGTTCCTGTATGAGAAAGAGAATAAGGAAGCTGTCAAATTAGATTGATGACAAATGTTAGTGGAACAATGACATCGCTACTATTCAAAAGTTCGGGAGTCAGTCTCTGGGTCATCATGGCCTAGTAATGTTTTTTCAAGGCCAAATAAAAATTATAATATTGTGAAATATTATTACAATTTAAACTAACTTTTTTATTCTAATATATTTTAAAATGCAATTTATTCTCATTCTAATATGTTGATTTGATACCCAATATTTTTTTTTTTTTGCTATAATGAAAACAATTGTACTGCTAAATATTTTTGGGGAAACCATGACACATTATACCAGGATTCAATTAATAGAAAGTTGAATATAATTTTTCTGTAATTTGTAAATGACCTTACTGTAACTTTTAATCAATTTAATGCATCCTTGCTGAGTAAAAGTATTAATTTCTTTAAAAAATAAAATATTACTGACCCCAAACTTTGCCATGTTCTTAGAAATGTACTCTTTGTGTTCATGTTGATTTCATAAAGTTTTTAAAAAAACATTCATACTTTTAAGTTTCAATTTACTGAGGTGTCGCCATCAAGTAAAAACATATTTCCCAATACTTTGAATGTGAGAGAACACATCTTTTTTTGCATACAGTATAACATAAATTACATATTTAAAAAAGTTTGTAATACACATATATATATATATGAAATAAAATAAATATGGGGGGGGGGGGGCTGGGGGTATTCGCACCACATGACATTTTGAAACATGAACTACAATCGCCTTGATATAAAAAGGTCAAATGAACACAGTAATGAGAGTCTCCAGGGTCTTCTCTATGATATAATTTGAATCTATCAATATTATTGTAACACATTTGATTAGGACACAGAGTTTAAGTATCATTTAATTCCAGAACACAATATTATATTATATACTATATAGGCAAAGACATAATGGAAGCACCAATTGACGTTCAGAAAATCTGCATTAGTCTGACTAACCGAACGGGTGCTGGCTATAGCTGGTCTGGATGATCTCTGAATCTCGGAGCAGAGTGTACGTCAGTGCATTGCTGTTGGGGGAGTCAGGGGCTCTCCAGCTCAGCTCTATGGTCGTGGAGTTCAGAACCCGGCCGAGGGGAGGAGGCTGCTGTCGGGGATCTGAACAGGAGTGGTTTAAGACAATGCATATTGCTGATAAATTCGTGAAAAAGAATTAAAGGTGGAAGAGACAAGGTTAAAGCACCACATCTGCTAGCTAACAGGGAAAATGGACTATGAATATACAAGAGCAACAATCATTTTTTACATGTAAATAATGCTAACTTAATAAAAACGCTGTACTGGAGGGACACATTAGGGCTTTAAGAGACTCGGTGAGGTTAAGTGCTGTATGCTCTAAACACATACGGACCCATAAACAGGTCAGCTTTCAGTATACATGCTATATGTTTATAGACCAGATATGCACTGAACCAAGAATCAGAACTGTAGACAAAGATATAGAAATGTTCAGCTAAAACATAAGGATGCAACATGATTAAATTTGAGTGTCAGCTCATGTAAGTATTTTGAATAAAGTATGTAATAAGTCCAGCGTAAATATCACAGCATTTGCGCAACGGCAGTGAGTTTTGACCTTAGGTATGCTTCTCTTGCGTTAAACTTAGAAAGCAATTTGACTATATTGAAGAAATCTGCATTTAAATTGCAGTCACTACAATAAAGAAACTCTCTGATATGATCTATAAGAGGCATTTTCCCGTTTTTGAGCCAAATGGAATGTTGAGCCAAATTATTTAACTATTTAAGCATTAAGGCAATATGGTTCCGGAACCGTGACATGGTTTGACAAGCTTTCTTTTCTATGTTGAAGTATTTCCTATTGAAAACCAATGTTGGAGTAGTATATATCGAAGGGCTCGCCAATCTTTCATCCACTAGCCTTTAAATTCTGTCATTATTTCCATCATGCTTGAAATCTTGTACCTTGGACGAGAGCATTGAAGATACTTTCAAAATTAATAAATTACAGCTACTTCCAAGTGCAACCCAGAGCTCAACGTGAACACAACACGAAAGGAACAAAAACTAAATTTTTCATTTCATGGGATCATGCTGATTAGAAATAAACTAAATTTAGCTGTAATTTAATACTGAAAAATTATTGATAAAAATTAGCTTGGTATTATTTATTATATTGTGCATGTGTTGTTATGCTTATTGCAGTATTGTGCATTAGCATTAGCTTATCAACATGCTAAAGTAAAACTATTGAAATCAGTTACGAGTTATTAATGTATACATGTTTACGTGAATAAATATAAAAAATGTGCCTATTAATCAGTGTTGCTATACAGTAGTTAAGTACAACTAAAATTAATAAAAAATTATTTTCATTAACTGAAATTAAGCTGAAATAAAATATAAATATTAGATGAAAAACTTAAGACAACATTTTGTCATTTTTGTTTCATTTGTCAACTTACTGAAATAAAATACTAAAAATACTAAAACTAAAACAAAAATAAATAAATAATATTTAAAAATACAACAAATACAAATACAAAAGCACATAACAAAATTCCTAAAATAAAAAAATAAAAAAAGTGATAAATACAATAATAGTATATAAATAATACTAAAATATCGCTTCAATAAAACTATTCCTCAAGTATATATTGATTCTGACCTTTGCTGCAGCCTAGGTAGTTGTTTGGATTCATGTGACTGGCTCCCTCCACACAGGCGTCACATTTATCTCCGGTCACATACGGCTTGCACAAGCATTGGCCCGTCTGGGGGTGGCATGTGCCATTGAATCCCCCCACAGGATCACATCCACACGCCTCACACCTAGACACATGAAGATCACAAGAGACACAAAAACCTTTTTCATAAGATAAAAAACAGTATCACTTCTTATGACATTGTCTATGTCTGTAGAGGACATGAAATCAGGTAATTAACCAAAAGTAACAAGTCCAGTTTTATTTACAAAAAACTGTGAGTCTCTCCGACTGGCTAAGATACGAAGAGTTGCACAAAGTGAATGTGTGCGTGTGTGACTGTGAGGGAAGGACTAAATGGAGGCATTCACAGATGCACCTGTCAGTGACACTTCTGGGAGGGGTGTAGGGGATGGAGGAGGAAAGGCCCTGAGGGGCCAGCAGCGGGTGATGTGGGGGCCAAGCGCCTGACACCCTCGAAAGCAGCTGATAAAAGCCACAGACTCTTAATGAGCTGAAAATTTGTTCTGTCAACTAGAGGGGTGTTTTGGGCAAAGCCACCCGTTTCCTAATGTGGTTCGACCTTGACTCCTCGGAAGGAGACAGTGAACTTTTTTTTCCTTCCCCCGTCATGCAAAAATGAAGCCAGTTGAGGTATCAAATTCTGTGATCAGTACCAATATTGCGATGTTCCACATGCTTACATTACATCTCCATATTTGAAATATATCAGTAGCTTGCAGCTATCAAATAAATGACTCCAGATTGCGCCTCGACGTTTGTCTAGAACAGGTGTTGATAATAGAGCTGGAAAGTTTGCAGACAAGAAATTGAGCAAGTTTGACTGGCAACAAGAAAAAACAGTAAGCAGCAGATATGAATATGACCTACACTTCTGTTAAATAAAACTTTTTTCCCCCTCCAAGGTTAAATGATTAGCCAAGCACCATTCTCCATGTAGCCTATGTTTGTCATTTGCTGTGATGGCTAATCTTCCCTAACCATATTGTGGGTTTTTAACTACCTCTATTAGGTGGTCCGCAGCGGACGACCCAATATAAGAAAACAAAATAAGATGCATTGTCTTATTGATTCCGGGGCGGACAAATGAGTTTATAATATTTAGATAAAGAAATCTTTATTGTGTAGGATCTCCTGATGCAGTTCAAGCTTCCCCTCTAATCAGTTTAAATAGTTCATTTTTCATCCTTACCGGGCGAACGAGTGCAGCTGGATGGATTGCGTATGCAGTGATCTGTCACGACTCGTATGGATTAACAATTTGTGATGTCCGGTAGCCCTGTTGTTGATGCATTGAAAACACGCACTCATGCTATTTGCATCTCACCAGCCAACAATTAATGTTCTCCCTACCTACTGCGCATCCCAACATCATATTTTTTATTTTTTGGGGGGGGGGCACTTAAAAGGTAAACGATGGTTAATATGGGAAGCGCTGACGATGTCCCCCACTGTTCCTTTTCTTCACCCAGCATGGCTGGAGTAGTTATCTATCTCCTACAAGCCTTCAGGAAGGTCATTCAATGAGACTTCAACCAAACCACCAAGACTTAAATATAAAAATAATCAAAAGAAAATCTGCCGTATGTAGGAAACTGAGATAAAAAAACAAGAAAAATAATTTTCCAATCCACTGACTCCTGAGAATGCCAAGTTTTCCATCCCCAACTTCGGCCATATGTTCAAGCTGGGGAGCTGCTTTGGAGTATATCATTAAGACAGCTAACATATGATGTATTTACAACCTAATTGATGTATCCAACAAATCAACTATGCAGAGAGCATTAAAATGCAGCCTCGTTTAGAGGCGGGAGACTTTAATGGCTAATTTGACCTTTGCTGGCTCTGTCTGAACCCGTGGGCCAGTAAGCAGCTAACTGGCTCAAATCGCTATGAAAAGTGATGTGCATGGTTTTCTAAATGGGCTTTATTCACTAGTGTTCAGTCTCGGTGACGGGAGGGAGGTCTGGTGTCATTTTTGACTGTGATTTACACTGTTCTATTTAACTTGAAGATATATCTTGCTGCATGTTAATAAATGAAAACGTCTTTCTCGAACATGACCGAAATAAGGGTGTTAAGACTATAGCACTGACCTGCCAGCACTTGGATTAAAGCCAAAGAAGAGATCCTGGCACTGGTCGCATCTGCGACCGGTCAGTGATGGGTGAGCACACACACACTGCCCTGAGTGGGCAGCACACACCTGCCCCACTGCTCCGACCGAGTGACATTCACACACTTCACACTCGCTCATACCCGCCTCGGACAGGAAGAAACCTGCAATGACAGGATGCGAAGAAACAGACTCATTATGCATTTTATTGTGTGCTCTCTGATTCACTTTCTCTTTTTATATCACTATGACAATAAAAAAATCTGTCAACATTTTCTTGAGAAAAAGAGGTACACTTAAACACTCTTTTAAAAAAAGTACGAAAAGTGCAAATGAACGTAATGTTTCAAACACATAATTGCATGTTATTTACAATGATATGAAAATATATTATAATTTAAATGTATTTTAAATGTAGATAGTTGAACTTAAGAGTTCTTTTTTTTTGACCCACTTAAGTAGGACTTGAAGTCAATTCAATGGGGTCCAATGTTGTTTTGAACACCAGTGACTTTCATTGCATGGACAAATTATTTTGTTAACAGTCTGAACATCCAAAATACTTTTGTGTTCCATAGAAGGAAGTCATAAAGTTTTGGAATGACACAGGGAAAGTAAATGATGACATAATCTTCATTTGTAGGTGACTTATCCCTTTAATGGGATAAGTAGAGTACATCATTATCACTTTCGTTTAGAAAAAAGAGCTTCTCATACATTCTGACTATCTACATTCTCCTTTTGGCTTTCACAGAAGAAAGAAAATCAAGTAGGTATTAATTTTGTGGTTGAAATATTCCTTTAAGTGTGCTGGTCTACTTTTCTGTCTATATCTTCTTAAGAATAAAGTACGAGTTGAATCTCAAGGGCTCCGTCAGGCTCCTGCGCTCATCAATCAGACAGGGGGCGCTGAGTTTGAGATGTTTCAATCACAGGCTGCTTCCCCTCCGGTGAAATACGACAGAGGGGCTTCGTGAGGGGGAGCCTGGGGAGGGCCTGCAGAAACACAGTCATCAGTCCCCCCCCCCCCCCCCCCCCCTCCACCAAATGGATCTCCCCCCGCTCCCTGTGCTTTCAATTTACTCCTGCCAGCCCCACTCTCCGTACACATGCTTTATGTGCCGGCATGGGCGGCCGAGGCTTTGGTGAGCAGCAGGTACGTCCGCATTATTTCATCATGTGTGGAGAGGCACGAGCTAGGGGAGGAATGACCGTACATCCTTGTCTGGTTAACGTGCGAGCTTAGCACCCTCATATCATATGCATAGGCCCATTGGTGGATGTTGGTGAGCATGGTTTCCCTGCTGTAAAAAAATAGCATAGTGTAGCTAAACTGGCTTAAGCTTACATCTAAAATGACCAGACAAAGCTATATTTCTAAATACCAGCAAAACATGTTTTGGCATTTTTAGGTCGGTTTGACTGATTACCCAATAATGGCTACCCTTGTCGAAAAGAAGTGTGCTTAATTCTATAGAATGTGCACTTGTAGTGTACTTCAAATTTTAAAATGTTATTTTTTTAACTGTACTTGCAGATATTAATAATGAAATAAAAATGCCACTTATACACATAAGTGGCATTTTTATTTCATTATTAAGATCTGTGGTTAACACAAGCTCAAGATGTTTTTACGCTTCATCATATGGCATAAAAAACATCAATAATACCCCACTGTGGCTACAGTGGTTGTCAAGGATATTAAACATAATTTACTCACTTGCACACTTTTATAGCCTCGTTGTGTTGTTTATACTCACACAATCGCAAACTATTATAACTCAAACTTTCCAACTTGTCGATAAATAAAGATTAAAAGAGTTGTTAAGTCATGCCGTGGTGTAATTAGTTTACAGCCTAACTTTAGCTTTTTACCTCTGCAGATTATAGGCTTAAAATTCATAAATGTTGTGTTATTTGTGATGACTATCTTGATGAACAAAATGTCATAAACATGTGTTGGTCACAGAGCTTATTTTCTGCAATAATTCAAAACCCAATAGAAAAAAAAAATCCAAGTTATCCAGGGTAACGCAACTTCTGGGTTGGCCTACCAAAATCTTCTTTAATTTGTTCTTTAATGTGGTCTAAACTAGTCTGCGTTGTTTTATCATCAGGGTTTAAGGGTTGTTTAAGAACCTTTTTATTGGATAATACAGCATTAACATCAACTATCCAAATTACAAATAGGGACTCATCTCTACAGTACTCTAAAGGAAGAGTAACTTCCTTGGAAGACTGTGCTTGGCGTATAAAAGTGCACGTTGGTTTTACAGTAAACAGTGAAACAGTGAGGGTTAATCTTAATTACGAATACAAAGGGACCAGCTGTTACAGTTGGTCCTGCCACACTGCCACTTGGACCCCTGGCAGTGCACTTCTAGCACTTACTATGCTGCAAAGAATAAGAGAAGTGCAAACATTTCCAACCCCTGAAGTGCACTTGAGTCATGAGGCCAGCGCTGGCCCAACAACCACTGAGGGGGTTGATTGAGGGTACATGAGGAATGGCCTGTAGCTACGCTAGTTAAACGCCATCGGCCAAAGTGACTGCCAAACGCATTCAATTCCCAGCCACAATCTAGGGAAAAAGGAAAAACAAAACAATGCAACAGCTTGCAGAGCCAAGAACAAAATGTGAGGGAGTCATTAGTTAAGGAAAGGAAGAGAGTGCTTTGTAATTCAAAAGATGTTTACTCAGACACTTCAAATGTGATGCGCAATGCCTAGGAATCACGGTATACAACAAAAGCGGTGACTTCACTGGCATCGCCAACACAGTATAATGAGCTTACAAATGAGCTGATACACCTTGTAAATACACACATAGTAAGATATTCAAATGAGTTTGAAAGCACCAACCTGGTTTACAGGTTCCACAGTTTCTGCCGTAGCGTGTAGGCTGGCACACGCATTGACCGCTAGCAGGATCGCACACGGTTGCAGGCACGGTACCCATGTGGTCACATTGACATGGTTGACATCCATGTGTGGCATTGGCGGAACTCAGGTTGTAGGTGTGAATGGAGCATCGATTACACCGCAGACCCTCTACGTTGTGTTTACACGTGCATTGGCCAGTGGTCTTGTCGCACACATCTGAGCCATTCACCGTGCCTCTGAGCTCGCACTGGCAAGGCAGACAGCCCAAAGAATTGCTGCGGTCCAGACTGTGGTATCCGTCCCGGCACACGTCACACTGTCGGCCCTCGGTGTGAGGTTTGCACTTACACTGTCCTGATTCCGCATCACAGGAGGTACCGAGAACGGATCCGTTCAGACTGCAGTCGCAGGCAAGGCAGACTCCACTGCCATTCAGACCGTAGAAGTGAGAAATGCAGGTGTCACAGAGGAGGCCTCGCACACCATGCTTGCACTCGCACTGGCCGGTGAAGGGATTACAGAACTGGTTCAGAGAACCCCGTGGGTCGCAGCTACAGGGAACGCAGCCGTTGGGATCTGTCCCATTGAGGAATTTGAAGCCGTAGTTACATCGGTCACATGTTAGACCTAAGTGTAAAAAAGAGGAGACCACTATCAGTGCTATTCCCAACAAGGACCCCAGGGGGTACTTAAGCAGGTTTCAGGTTTTGCCTTTGACTTTTGCTTTGTTAAATTTAAAGAACTAAAATTGTGACTATTTTAAAAGAAAAGAGCAGCCAGATAACGGCTCAACGGACTATTTTCAGAAGGCTTTTTTAGGGGAAAAAACTAATATATTTTTCAATATTTATTAATATAGTTGTTTATTTATATATATATATATATATATATATATATATATATATATATATATATATATATATATATATATATATTTAGGTATGGTTATTACTACCAGGATTCCATTTAATTTCATCCTTCATTGCATGTAATTGTGATGTTTTAATTTTTTGCTTAAAGTTTAATTGCAAATTCCAAATAAAAAATATTTACACAAAACTTCGTAATAAAAAAAATTTGACTTTATATTTCAGTTTTACTTTATTTTTTATTTTACATTTTCTTACATTTACCTTTTTATTTTATGTTTACGCTGAGGTTGAAACAGGCATCCATTACTTTCATTACATTATGTTACTTAAGGGGGAAAAAAAGTGAAAATCACTTTAAGTGGATAACACTTAATATATGTGCAAATGTGCTTTCTTTTGCAGATTGCAGCATTTCATTCATCTTTCGTTCACACAAATGCTATTCAAATTCACCTTACCATCCACAAACCACCAACTTTGACATCTGAAATGATTTGCTTTTGGCCTTTACATCATAACCCACATCTCATAACACAATGTAGTATATAGTAAACAAATAAATAAATCAGTGAAATATTACACAAGGAATAAAAAACGAAATTGGTAATGTCATCATTAAGTGAGCCCCTTTCCCAATGATGAATTACTCACCTCGGGCATAACACTTAATTTCTCTAAAATGAAAATAAATAAATTAAAAGACCCAAGAAGGGGAAGGGAAAAAAGTAAAAATAACTACGAGGCTAAAAAGAATTACAGCTCATTTGGAGACCCTAAAAGGTGGTCTACGTGGAATCAAATCATATCAAGTTTTTTAAAATGTGTGCGGTGCTTATTTGAATATGCCATACATATTCCTGACAGGTAATCTATTCCTAATGTTGCTGAGCAGCGCCTACAGGGCAAACCGTTTACAGCCATAAGTACTGAGAACTCCACACTTCTCCACTGCTGTGTATTTCGCTACAGAGCTCCACTTTAATGAATTTAGATATTAATATATTGCTCCCTACCCACAGTTAAACCTCATTACAACATTATGTTAAATGCACAATGTGACACAGATGAATACCCCAATAATATCACGCCAAAGGTGCTGCAATTTGTCATTGTGCTCATGGCTTGTAGATGTTGGAAAAAAAGCTATGGTAACCGTGTGCCGCCCAACTGTGAATATAAAAAGAAATTAACTACTAACTTTTAGAACAAAGTGCAGGCAAAATATGTAAGTCTTAAAGCTTAAGATATAATTTTTTTGGCTAAATTGAAGTGAATTTGGTTAACCAGTGAGATATGTGCATTTAACTGCCCGTTGGTGCACCCGTGGAGTGGGACGTGCACCAGCGCAGCCCACATTTTATCAGTAATGCTTTTCTGCATAATATTCTCATACATCAACATTTCAAAGCACATTGTGTACGCAGAGTACTTTGGACGCTTGATAAATTTTGTCCTTATGAAGCTGCGGCTGGCCTCAAACGCGCTGGAGGTAATAAATTGCCTTAATCAAATCTAATTTCTGAAAAATACCTGTGGGAACTACAAACAAAGAAGCAGGTCTTGTAAGAAGCGTGAAAAATAAGGAAGACAGGGGCAGTTTATTATAATCAACTTGGCATTGAATTACAAAATTAAAATGAGGTGGCCCTTGATATCCTGGCTTAGCAATACACATGATCTTCTAAGTAACATTCTTTTGCATTTCATAAGAAAACGGTTCAAAGGTACAAAGAAGAAGAAAAAAAATGGAACAGATTTATCGCAAAGGACCTGGAATGCCTGGAAAAGCTGGAAGAAAAATCCTTTTGGCTGCTGCTCATAATAAATTCGTGAAAAAACAGGGCTTTGCCAGAAAAAAAAGCTGTTTGATGGTAAACAATTTAATCATGCCATTTACATATGCAGCACTGCGGAGCGATCACGGTATGCTTCATATGTTTTCATTTCAGAAATTAAAAAGTGTTGATAAGTAGCAAATGAATAATTTCTAATTAGATATATGTTATATATATGTTTTTTTGTTAGGTTTTTTTTTTGGGGGGGGGGGGGGTAAATATATTTGGGAAATGAGCATGAAATAATAGTTAGTTGATGTCCTGGGATTTGAATTTAATTAGGTAACAATTATGATAAACTTAATATAAAATTTCCCTTTTACATTCATATACACTTAACGATAAATCTTAATGTCGACAAAAAAGAAGATAATGACTTTTACGTCAACTACCTATTTTTTTTGTTTATGCATTTACTTTTTGCTCTCTACATTTGATCAAGTTTGTGGGAATAAACAGAGAGAGAGAGAGAGAGAGAGAGAGAGAGAGAGAGAGAGAGAGAGAGAGAGAGAGAGAGAGAGAGAGAGAGGAGAGAGGAGAGAGGAGAGAGGAGAGAGGAGAGAGGAGAGAGGAGAGAGAGAGAGAGAGAGAGAGAGAGAGAGAGAGAGAGAGAAAGGCTGAGAGAGAGAAAAAAGAAGTTGGAGAGAGGGGAAGAGAAGGATGGGAGAAGAGAGCAAAAGAGGGAAGGAGGGCGCAATGCTGCTTGATACGTACCGATTACGTTTGCCTTGCACTGGCATTGACCTGAGTCCTGGTGACAGGTAATATCTGGCTGCACGGTCCCGGCGGTATTGCAGTTACAGGCGCGGCAGCCGTCAGCCAGCGCCGACTGCAGCTTGTAGAATCCGTGTTGGCACTGATTGCACTGTCTGCCAGACACATGTCGCTTGCACTTACACTGCCCCCCGATCTGTGGAGGAAGGAGAACGTCACGTGACCGTGCTCCAATTAGTCAAGTTGAGCAGGGCAGTGTGAGTGTGTGTGAGTCATGGATGGGCAGCTCTGCTCTGTCTCTACCCCCCACCCCGCCGATCCCCATTTGGGCTGCTGGGATGCTTTTTATCTCCATTACAGAGACCGGAGTGGTTTAGGATGGGGGAGAAGAGGTCACAACACCTGAGCTCACAAGCTGCCATTGTGCAGAGGGTCGTGTGGCTTAACAAAACGGATCCTTTCTTTGGGATGGATTGAAAGTACCAGCTGTTGTTTGAATGAATGAGGGGAAAATATTTGATACTTCTGACATGAACAGCTACCGTGATGCTGGCGATAAATTAGTGCTGATACGAAAGTCAATAACAAACCAATGCTTTGGAAAGATGACAAGTGGACAAGTAGTTCAAAGTACATTTTGCTAATGCTTATAATATAATATATTTGTTAGGGCTTTGCAACGATTAATCGCATCTAAAAGTTTGTGTTTACATAATATATGTGAGTGTTCTGTGTATAATTATTTTGTATAAATAAATACACTCACATGCATTTATTTGAGAAATATTTGCATGTATATAATGTATATATATTTATAATGTATATCATATATAAATAACACATTTTTCTTAACTATATACATGCATGTGTGTGTATTTATATATACAAAATAATTATACATAGAACACACACATATATTATGTAAACACAAACTTTTATTTTGGAAGCGATTAATCGGTTCACAGCCCTAAATTTAATATAACAAAATATTATAAAATAAAAGTAACTAAAATAACATTTATTATTATTATCATCATCTGTATGCATACTGTTTTATGACCTCATTAATTTATAGACTACTGGAATATATATATAAATATATTGTATTCTTTTACACCACAGGTTGATATAATATGTACCAGAATAAACAAAATCATACATAAGTCATAAAAATACTCTCAAATCCTGAATAATTTACAGGATAAAACATAAGACTTAAGATACATACATTTCAACCAAAATTTGCCAAAAAAAACACAATCCCTACCCAGCACCTAAAAGAAACAGCCCAACTAACAGTGTAAAGTCATTAGCATATGTGAGGAAATAATCATTCTGATAATTTAAATAAGGTAACAATCTAACATGGGGCTGACCCAGCCATTGATTCTGAATTTGTCATCCAGTATATCTATCGACATGGATCTGTTCCTCCAAAATGCCTTTCATGATGCTAAGATAAAGGAAAAGGTGGGGGAGAATTCTCCTGAGAGAGGCTCTCATGACGACACTTTTACATACTCCCAACTGATCAAAACACTGATAAATGCTGTTGTGAATACTAAAGTCCTCAGCCAATACATCAATGCAAACCTCTCGAGAAGGATTGGCCAATATCGTTATCTGAATCTACAATTCTCAATTCCGTCACAAAGCCGGGGATCAAAGCCTGAGATGTCTTCCTTTGAATATGCACAGAGATTGCCTTGCCGGTACCGTTGCACCTCAAAATTCTTGAATGTTATTTAACGTCATAAATATCAGATCAATGAGTAGGACCATATGGAATCATATGGAGTCAAAAATCTGCAAAAATCTGTAGAAAGTACTCTTATTTGTTGTGGAAATTATTATTAAATTAATAAAAATATCTAATAAATTAATATAAATGTGCAAAAAGCAAGGGATAAACTTGGTAAATGATGGGAGTTCAATATCTGCTTTATGTGCAGCAGGCATTTTTATTAGAAGTGCGACAATTTTTGTGGCTAAAGTATGAATCATGTGTTTGTTTGTGCATGTCTACACTTACCGGCTCACATTCTAAACTGCCATTGGCGGTCCCGGCGCTGTGGCACTCACATGGTTTACACACGTCCTTGTCCCACAGGAGTGTACCCACCTCCCTGTAGAAAAGACTCTGACACCGCTCACAGTTCCTGCCTTTAAACCCAAAGAGAGTGAGTGTGTATGTGTGCTTGTAGAAGGAAATGGGTGGGGGGAGGGGGAATTGATGCCAACCTATTAAAATTCAATCATATCATAGGACTATGATTTCAAATTAAAAAACTGCAGTCTTGGGAGAGGTCCGGCGAGAGTGTGTAATTTTCTAAGGTGTCCATTTTAATGTCCTCTTTCATCCCTACCTGCCACTGCGCCTGATGCCCAGCATATGAAACAATGAACCTGTTAGCATGGCCTGATTTACTTCATTAAATGTCCATCTGTTTTCGCTCTGATGCATTATTTCGATTTTTCTGCTCTGCTTTTTGTATGGAGCTAATATTCTGACAAAATGATTTGAATTTGAATTGTGTAAATCTGAATTATTTGCAAGTGTAATCTAACAAAATTGAATTTTAGGTGGTAGTTTAAATAGTTCTGAATTTGAATTTTTTTAAACGAATATTGAACATTTGAAATTTAACAAATTTAATTGTTTTTATGGCTGAATTTTATAGACATGTATTTTCAAACAGTAATATTCAGTTTTAAAAAAATTCAGATTCAAGTTTTCAAGATGAAGAAATTCAGAACTTCAAATTCAGTTTTCTAAAATTCAATGTCAAAAATTCAAGTTCAAAAATTCAGATCTGACAGAAAGTAGGTCACAGGTCATCCACAGGGAAGAGTAGATGATCTCAGAAAAGTCGAACAGAGCATTTTGGCCAGTTGCCACTCACTGAGGGACATTCTAAAACGCTTACGTGAAAAACGCTTAACGTGGCTTACTGTACGAAGACAGTGATATTAAAGGACCAAACTCAGTACAAATCATATTAATAAACCATACTTTGTATAAAAAATCAGATGAGCCCAGAATACCTACGCAACGCGTTTAATTGTGCGCTAAGCATTTCCTTACCATAGAAAACCGTTATAAGAAGACGCTTAACGTGGCTTACTGTACAAAGACAGTGATATAAGGACCGTACACATCATATTAATAAACCATACTATGTATAAAAAATCAGATGAGCCCAGAATATGAACGCAACGCGTTAAGCATTTCCTTACCATAGAAAACCGATAAGAAAACGCTTAACGTGGCTTACTGTACAAAGACAAGGACCAAACTCAGTAGCCTACGCATCATAATAATAACAATGTATAAAAAATCAGATGAGCCCAGAATATGAACGCAATGCGTTTAATTACGCGTTAAGCATGTTCTTATCATAGAAAACCGTTATAAGAAAACACTTAACGTGGCTTAATAAACCTTAAACCTGATTTTTTTATACATAGTAGGCCTATGGTTTATTAAGGACCATTTAAGGTTTATTAAGCCACGTTAAGCGTTTTCTTATAACGGTTTTCTATGATTAGAACATGCTTAATTAAACGCGTTGCGTTCATATTCTGGGCTCATCTGATTTTTTATACAAAGTGGTTTATTAATATGATTTGTACTGAGTTTGGTCCTTTAATATCACTGTCTTCGTACAGTAAGCCACGTTAAGCGTTTTCATATCGGTTTTCTATTAAGGAATTTGCTTAACGCGTAATTAAACGCATTGCGTTCATATTCTGGGCTCATCTGATTTTTTATACATGGTTTATTATTATGATGCGTAGGCTACTGAGTTTGGTCCTTGTCTTTGTACAGTAAGCCACGTTAAGCGTTTTCTTATCAGTTTTCTATGGTAAGGAAATGCTTAACGCGTTGCGTTCATATTCTGGGCTCATCTGATTTTTTATACATAGTATGGTTTATTAATATGTGTACGGTCCTTATATGGATTTCACGGGTCGCGTCGCACCGTTCGCGTCCGGTCTAGACTGCGTCGTACATGTAATAGACCTCCGGGCGATTCATGACAAGAGTCAGAGAGTGGCAACCTCTTTAACCACCACCACGTTCGCGCTGGAAAACTTCCGCAGTCCCCAATTGGCCAAAATGCTCTGTTCGACTTTTCTGAGATCATCTACTCTTCCCTGTGGATGACCTGTGACCTACTTTCTGTCAGATCTGAATTTTTGAACTTGAATTTTTGACATTGAATTTTAGAAAACTGAATTTGAAGTTCTGAATTTCTTCATCTTGAAAACTTGAATCTGAATTTTTTTAAACTGAATATTACTGTTTGAAAATACATGTCTATAAAATTCAGCCATAAAAACATTTCAATTTGTTAAATTTCAAATGTTCAATATTCGTTTAAAAAAATTCAAATTCAGAACTATTTAAACTACCACCTAAAATTCAATTTTGTTAGATTACACTTGCAAATAATTCAGATTTACACAATTCAAATTCAAATCATTTTGTCAGAATATTAGCTCCATATTTTTGATGCTTTCATTACATCACTGCTATTTCTCCAGCAGTTGTTATGAAACATTTCTGGTTTTCATGCCATATTGGAAAAATACTAAATTATTTTATAAAACATATGAAAGAAGTAGGTCCAATAATGGGTATATTTGACCTTATAACTTGCAATTACGGGTTTATATCTCACAATTCTGAGAAAAGAAGTCAGAATTGCGAGTTATAAAGTCAGAATTGTGAGATATAAACTAGCAATTGCGAGTTATAAAGTCAGAATTACGAGATATAAACTCACAATTCTGACTTTTTTCTTGCAATTACAAGTTTGTCTTGCAATTCTGACTTTTTTCTTGCAATTACAAGTTTGTCTCGCAATTCTGACTTTTTTTCTCGCAATTGCAAGTTTATAACTCGCAATTCTGACTTTATAACTCGCAAATGCAAGTTTATCTCGAAATTCTGACTTTAGAACTCACAATTCTGACTTTAGAATTCGCAAAATTTTAATCGTTTTATTCCATGGTGGCAACAAGCTTCCATAATCTAGAGAGCAAGATTACTTTAATGGTAATATAGAATTATCTTTAATCAAATATTTTATCAAATTTGTATATATAATGTAAACCAAATAGAAGAATTTCTGAAACTTTCAAGTTTCAATTACCGGTATATTTACAGATTTAAAGGTGCTGTATGTAACTTTTTCACTCTACTAAAGCATAAAAATACCATAATATGTTTGCTAAATTGAGGAAACATGCTAAGTTCACATACTCGTTTCTCTGAACACTGTTTCATACTACACTCCTACAGCCAGTTATTTTACTTTAAAATGTGCGTTTCCTGGCTGGAATGTTTGGAATTTACATTGTCCATTGCACTCGTTCCTGTTGCGTGTGCTCAAACTGCCAACCCGTGTGAGCGGCGTCCCGTCTGAGGAGGAGGTGCCGGGAGAAACGACGATGTCTGATATTTTGAATTTGACTGAAGTACTATTTCGACCACTAGTCATTCTTACAGACTGCACCTTTAAATTAGTTAATTTTTTTACAATCGCTCTCTGAAACATCATATGCTATTACCTGTGGTGTTATGTGTACAGTTATCACACACCCCTCCACCTCCTCTGAAGTGCTCTCCAGGTTGAGGGTCCAGGCTGGCGTTGTAGTGGCAGGAAGAGGAGTGGTCGTAGCACTGGCATGGGCGGCAGTTGTACGCCTGTACCTGATCTCCAGCTCTGAAGGGCTTGTCATTGAAGAGAGGAGAGCAGCGATCGCACTGTTGGAGAGAGTGAGAGATCAGAGCACATCTACATACATCATCTACATATACATTTATCAGCAATATCCAGATGCTACCTCAAGGTTTAATAGTAAAGTCCCAAAAGTCAAAAATAACAGTTTTTCCATATGTACAGAGTAAAATCAGTTAATTTATTCTTAGTGACTTTCAACAACTGAACTATTTTATTAGGACACTCTCATTGACCAAACATCTCATAATCGAAAGAGAGAGACGGAGAGGCAAGAGGAGAAAAATAGTTTTTTGAGCATTTATTGGCCAAGTATTTGATTTTTGTGAACAGTCATTACAAATTACGGAGAACACGGGAGGCATCAAATGAAATGATTAAATATGTATTATAAAAGGCGAAGGAGTCCCCAGTGACTGCTCAAGCTGTGGCAGAGGCTCGCTGTGTCAGGCTGCTGTTTGGGCAGCCGTAGTGGGCCGTGAGCCCGGGGGGAATTGCAAATTCAGCAGGCTGGATGCTAGAAGAGCCAGACACAGACCACCCGCCACACAGCCTTCTATGCCAATCAGGGGTCTGACTGTCAGGCTACAGGGATTTAGATTTTTATATATCACAGAATGTAATTTCAGAGCGAGCAAATATAGGTGCAACAGTTTTGGCATACTAAAACATAAATGAGCCTATAAAAACACATCCCAGATTTTAATATCCACAACAACTTTATAAAAATAATAATCAAACGGTTTATAATATGGTTTAAAAAAATTCTAAAGAAAATTTAAACAAACTTAAAGGTAACACTTTATTTTAAGGTGACAGTTGTACATTTTACATGTACTTACTATTGTGATAACAATAATCATGTATAATTACAAGCAACTAACCTTAAACCTAACCATATAGTTAGTTAATATTACTCAATACTTTTTGTACTTACACAGTAACAAGGTCAACTTAAAATAAAGTGTAACCCAAACAAACAAACAAATAAATAAAAATTAATTTGAAGAAAATGTATTAATAAAATTATTAATTAAAAAGTAATTTTATTCAACCAAACAGTGTGAAAACTATGGAAGCTTGTTTCCGCCACAAAATAAAAAATTAAAAAGATAACTGCGACTTTTTATCTCACAATTCTGACTTTTTTTCTCTCAGAATTACATGTTTATATCTTGCAATTCTGACTTCATAACACGCAATTGGGAGAATATGATATAAAGTTGCAATTCTGAGAAAAAAAAGTATTTTTTGGACATCATTTATGTGGTCGACCAAAGTTGATCAATATGGAAAATGCAATTAAGTAGAATAATCAAAATCCAGAATTTCATCCACAAAACTAAAACCACAGAACAGAGATCGGCATGCACAAGTATTGTGGGTTTTGTATTCGTCTCCAGTGTGCAAGGAGTCGGGCTCCAGTGGGAAAAGAGCCTTCATCCCGTGTGAAAGGCCTCTGTGAATGCCATGGCTAATTTCACGCTCCCTCAGGAAAGGTCTGCGCGTGGCTGCACCAGTAGCGAGCCTACAGTTAACCTTTAGCCTGTTAGAAAACACAAGGATTTAGCCATGCATTGCCAAAAATGGTATTCTCCGTCATTTAAATGATATTCATAAGACTAAAGGGATCATATACCGAGGCTAACATTGTAGCAGGTTAAAAAAAACTTCAAATCAGTAATTATAGTGGAAGAGACACGAATATTTCATTATGCTATTTTTCATAGAATACGCAATCAATTCTATAATAGAATCAAAAACAGAGAATATTTAAAGAAATGCCCCACAGGGCCTCAAATAATCAGTAAATCCTTGTAGTGAATGTTTTTTGTAAATCGTTTCTTTCAGGTGGTTCACAAAAGGAGGCCATGAGTCTTTCAGACAAATTAATTCACTAATATGAATGTTATATATGAAAGAGTGAACAGTATAGAAGAGCATTCTAGTATTCAGTTAGTAGCGTCACAACTTTTACACAGCTACACCCCATCATGTGTTGAGTTGTTATAGAAGACTAAATTTATTAGGATGTGGCCTCAGTGGCCTAAAAGACACACACATAGACACTGCTGTCTTACACAGAGACAGAACATGAAGATTTGTTAACAGACATTGTCTGAATGGTTTCTGAGGGATGAATGCGATGGAATGTGGCTGAGGCATTAACAGGACACATCAAAAACGCTCTCTATGGAATGTGAATGACATGAATGACCTATTGTCACATACATGTGAACTCCAACGCTGCTTTCCTAACTGAGTGACAATCATTTCAGTCAATGTACACTGACGACAAGAAATGAGACCCCGTCAGCACTTTCATTGGCTCTGAGTGGGATATTACGAGGAAGCAAACATTGGTAGGGCCGGCCTAGATCCGTGTCTCAGAGCTGGTAAGTAAACACAGCAGATAGCTTCGGGGCAGGCGACAGTCCCACCTCGAAGCCAGGTGTTTGGGTCTAGGGGCGTTTAGGGCGGTGAGACAACTCATATTTACCATATTTACACACACACACACACTTTCCAGCATATACGTGTTAGATGTGGCCCTTGTTTGTTTCGGTGAAAACAACAACAGTAGCAGCAGTAGAGAGAGTGTGCCGTGTCTGGCCTTGAATAATGCATGACATCTGGTGAATAATTTAAATCACCAAACATCAGGTTTAAAAGTTTAATCCTGGGACTTGTTCCCAATGTTCAGAATTATATGCAGCGATCTGGACAGCGCAGACTCTCAATAGGAAGAACGGCGAGGAGATTCCAGAGAGGAATGGAGAACTTATAGAATATGGAAAAGACTACGGGGTTTTATTTTGTCAAAAGCAGTTCTACAAATAAACGACATTTAAACCTAACTATATTTTCACATGCAGAATTGCGGAAGCTATAAATCAAACTGTCTCCCCTAAATGGTCCTTTCTCTCATTTGTAGTGTCAAAAGGTCTGATTCGTTCTAGTGAATCAGTTCATACTAAACCAGTGGATCTCAATCTTTTGACTTCAAGGGTCCCCCAATGTCCACAACAATATTTGCATATTTGTATTCAATATTTTTCATCATATATCAGCTTGCCCTAAACGGGCTCTTTCATTCTAGTAAATTGCTGTACCTCCAAAATGCTCCCTTCTCTCAAATGTGCCATCATAAACTTTCTCATCTTCCCATACGTAGTAGGTCTGATTTGTTGTATTAAATCAGTTCCTCCTAAATGGTACCATCTCTCATATGTAGTGTTAAATTCATTTTATTTGTCCTAAACGATCCTCTCTATCATATGAACGTCTGATTCCTTTTAGTGAATCAGTTTTCCTAAAAATGTCCTGTGGAAGTCTGAGTTTACCCTAAAAAATTGCCCCTTCTCTCAAATGCTTCATTATAGTGAAACAGTTTGGACTCTACAAACCTCTCTCTCATATTTCAAACCAGAAAATCCAATGCATTCTAGTGAATCTCTCTTATATTTATTCAAATGGTTCATGGAAATTATTTTAGATTTTATTTTAAGTCCTTCATGGTATATTAGTTCTCAACTACAGCTTGACTGTAGTTCAAATACTTTAAATTATGATAATCTTGGCAAACTACAGTTTCAAAGTAGCTTCTCGACACTGGTGAGCCATGGCATTCCTGAAAGTGTGAGTACTGGCGCCGTGTCATCAGAGCTTTCCCTGAGATATAATTACCTTTGCTGGACTCATCATCAAGACACCCAGGGGCTGATGGGACAGGACGATTAGAGCAATGCTGCCCACAAAACCACTTCCTTCTCTCCTTCCCCTTTTCTTTTTTACCCTTCTTCTAGCTCTTTTCATCAGGAAACTGGAGATGTGCGGGAATGATCTCTCTGTCTCTTGTTTTCCTCACGCTCACGCTCTCTCTCTCTCTCTCTCTCTCTCTCTCTCTCTCTCTGCTTTTTTCCTGTCATTCCGTTAAGGCCTATTTTTGAGTGCGGTGTTCATTAAAGAGGACTCTTGCACGTCATTAAAGGGAAGTGGTTAATTAAAAGGGGGCCTCCCCTGCGGGACTCACATTAGCTCCATGTGTGTGGCTCTCTGGGAGGCAGGCGCAACGGTACGGACTCACACTAGTGTCACAGCTGTCTGCATGGCCATGGCACTCACACCTAAGGGGACAAAGACACACAATTAGAACCCGCATCATTCTAGAAATTCGTCGTTTCTGTTCTTTTCATACATCTAGTGGAACTGGTTCTCAAGGTAAATCTAAAAGTTTTGCTTGAATACCTTAATGGGAGCAGGTATAGGGTGAAATCAAGGAAACGGGATACTATGATGCAGATTATGCAGGTATGATTTGTTCATGTTCCACAAAACTATACTATGTTTAAAAGTACATGATTTTTTTTTTAAGTAAGCATGATTTTCTTCCATAATGTGACATTTCTAAATTAAATAGGGTATTTACATTTTACACATAAAAATAAGTAAAACAAGACATGATTGTATACTGTGGTAATTGATTGGCTGAGAAAAAAAAGAGGTCTTGATGATGTCAGCAGAAAGGAAAGTTGTTTTAGAAAACTGTCATGATGAGACTAAGAAAATGTATTAAAATGAAAATGCTAAAAAATTAAGTAAAAAAAGTTGCTGTATTATGTCAAATCGTTTGAATCAGTGTTCACTTTAAATGTTTTTTTTGTTTTTTAATAATCCAAATGTATCATTTTCAGTTCAACTTTATTTTTTCAGGACACTTGGAAATATGTAGCAAGTTTTAACAAATCAACAGGGTCAGCAACATCCACGGTTCCTGACAAAATCTTCCTCTTCCTTTTTCACATTCTCTATATCTCTCTATCAATCTTCCATTCCATCATTCTCTCTGTGCATGGCTAATAGGACTTTCGCATTCAACATTTATAAATGCCAAAGGAAATATCAACGGTGTGTCGTAATGTACAACAGCAGACCTGACAGGTCTCCATCAGACGGAACACGCACCTGCAGGTCACCGCTTTAATTATTCATTCTCAACGGCCCTTATTCAACATTATCATCCACACATCTTTACACGGCTCCCTCTAAAAGCAGCACCCTTCACCTCCTTTACTCAAACAAACAACTTAACAAGAAAACAAGAGAGGAGGAGAGTGGAAAAGAAAGAGGGCTGTCATTATTGCTGGAGGTTATTACGGTATGAGCGTAAAGCAAACACTAATGCTCCCAGACACAGCTTGACACCCTGTCAGAATACCTCAAAGGCGGAATTTACACACATTTTAGTCCCCAAACACACATACATCCTCTTCTTAGCCTCTCACAGGTTTGAACTGTCAGTCTCCCTAAGGGGGTGAATCCACTACTGTTTACTCTCTGCCTTTGTTTCTCCAGCGAAGCTGTTGCGATGCCTCCGAGAGCAAAAGAAGAGAGCCGTACAGGGGGAAAAAAGAGAGAAAAGGCGGGGAGGATGGGGGACACCTCTGAATGTCAGAGGATGATGAGATTTCACAGTCTCTAAATCTCGATTTCGTCTGTGCCAGTTTAACTAGCTCTTAATTAAAGCTGCCTTCTCTCGCTCACTCAGACTTACTCGCACAGCGAGAACGAGCCAGGTTACAGCTGCCTGCATAATGACATAATTACCATAGTCGTAAGAACAGTGGCTGTTTAATGTCTGAAGGTATACATGGATATAACACCATGTCTCTGCTTCTGAAGAGACAAAAGAACAGATTCAACATCCTTGAGAGACGCAGAAGAACGTTTCAGACTGATTAGCTGCTTCCCTGAAGCATCGGAGAAGAACACAAGTTCTGAAATTTTCCTGCCAGTGATTTCCAAATGTGGCATCCCCACTGTAATTACAAGACCATTAACAGGAAGACAAAATCTGTGTTAAACATGGCATTACTCTCTGCGGCTAATGACAGACATGTCATAGATCCCCCAGTTGTGTCAAACTAGCAAACATAATTTTTCTGCCATCTCCACTTGGTCTTGAACCTAAAAAGTCTTTCACTTTATCAAAGTCTGAATTATCCTGCCATATCCGCCTACTGATTTTCTCATCAAACACGGAAATCCAATCAAATTAAAACAAAATCCACAAATGTATGTCAAATTTTGTTACTTGAAGCGTTAATCATGGGGCGAAAAGGGGAGATTGTGTCAGGTGATGCTTGATTGGGGTTGACAGGTGTCAGAATGCTGCTGGTCTCGAACCTGCCGCTGATGGTGATCTCGTCCACGGCATAGTAGCGATGGCGGAAAGGAACCGTTGCCTCTTGAGTGTGGTACTGGCCGTGGAGAAGGATTCTCACATGTGAGGCTCTCACAAACTCTTGTAGGGCGGCACTGTTGTAGAAGTCGTTGTAGCCCGGTCGCAGGTTTGGCTCGGGTGTTAGCATGCTGAAGGTGATATTTCCGCGGGAGTATGGTATATCACTGAAACAAAAGACAAAACAAAAAAAGTCAATTTAGTTTGCAATTCAGCCTTCAGTTCTCAGGTAGTTTGATTGACAGGCGATCTGACCAAGTCAGGAGAGTTAGTAGATCAACATCGGTGGATTTGAACTAGAACAACGGTGTGTACTACTGACGTCTTTCCACGGTTGAAGCAACATTCATTCTGATGTAAAATGTTTTTTTTTGATGCTATAAATTAACTACTGTAGAAGGAAGAGATGATCGGTTCACGAGCAGCATTAAGTTAGGCTCTACAGTGATCTGTCACGACACATTACAGAGCCACAAAACCGTATTTATTGTTTAAATTTCTTAAAAAAATGACCAAATTTGAAAGTTGAGATTTTGTGCCATATTACAAGTAACCTGCTCTGTCCTGTCTGTCAGCGCGTTGTCAGTGTCATCTTTGCTCCGCGATGTATTTTTCACTGTGTGTGAACATGGTGTGGTGTGAGAGTAGCATGACTTGTCGGACATAGCAACAGTAACTAAAGGGGGCGGGTCTTTGCGAACGGTCAATTGTTAAAAGAGTACAGCTAAAAATGACGACATATTGTTAATTTTAATTTGTTTCCCCGGTCTTGGAAAACCTAAATCCTTTATATGAGGGAATTCTTAAAGTGTGATTTCCAGACCTGGAAAAGTCAAGAAATGTATATAATGAATATGAATTTTAAAGTTATGTCAACCCCTAATATATTTTCAAGCAAAAACTGCTAATTGCACAAAACAAAAACAACAAAACATCCAATAATAATAATAATAAAAAACACTGGAAATGTCATGTAAATGCATTGGTCATAGAAGGTATGTACCCTGAAAAAGATTTTTAGCATTTTGGGTGCTTTTAAATTACTTTCGCCATAAGTAAAAGAGTGGCCTGTGTTATTCTTCAGCATTTCCCATTTGTAGAAAGTAAGCCTTCCAGGAATGTGGATGTGTAAATTATGACAACTTTCATTCTTGGGTGAACTAAACCCTTTAAATGGTTACAAACAGAAAATGTAACCTATATCATCCTACTGACTTATAAAAGAAAGAAAAAATAATACAAATCATGCGTCTTAAGCTTTGAATGTGTGAGTGATTGAAAGAGACCGAGAACTTCAAGTTTTGACATAGCAGTGTAACACGTTGTCAGGTTGAAAATGAAACATGTCACAAGCTACTGAAATGAACAAACATCAAAGAAATTGGAAAAGCAAAGGTCTTTCCTTTGTATCTCAGAACTACTAAGAGAAAATTTCACTAATACAGATTTAAAATATAGTTCGGGGTTTGAAAGGGTGATTTCTTAAAGGGCAGGAATAAATAGGGTGAATGAGAGAGTTCTCAAAGTCTTTCCAGGGGCAGGACAGGTATAGCCCCTGCTGCATTATTCACTCTCAAGAAAGATCCACAGAGCGCTTCTGCACGTTCCGGCCCTAATGCTGGTAGACTTATCCAGGACAAACCTGTGTGAAGAAAGTATTTTGTCACAATCTCTCTCTCTCTCTCTTTTCATCTACCTTTGCTCTCTTTGTCTCTCTCTCCCCACATACTCTGATGTGACATGTCTTAAAAATCTAAGTGCAGACCCTTAAGTCACTGGGTCTAAGATATTGTTTGTAAATAATGTAAATATTCGGACAAGTAAAGTGGTGAAACATCTGGTCAGTAGAACCAAACTTATCAGGATGCATAGCCTACATGATAAACATATTCATCATGAGCTAACTTAAAATGTAGTGTGATTTTATGTAGATCAGTTTTTTTTAACACCTTCCATTGTTCTTCCCATATAGTTGTTTTTCAACTTTTTATTTAAATTAACAGAAACTGAGAGCATTGATGTATTGAAGTAATTAACCATGAAATCAAAAAATGATTCAAGAAAAGAAAAAAACTGTTATTGAGTGTAGAAGATTTTTTTAGTTTACATATTATTTAATTAATAATAATGGTTTAATTCATAAAGTAATTCTGCGGCACATTTAGAAGTTTAGAAGCAAGTGGGCCCCGGCCCCCTGGCTGAGAACCACTGATGGTATGTGCTTCAATATTGCTTTTCAGATATCAAATGACTGTAGGAAGAATTACAAGAACTCAAAGAACACTCCTCAAGAAGATTTCTCAAAACACCACAGACAGTGTGAGGAGAAGGCGACGAACTGCCAGTGTTGAGGGTACGGTAATTCACTTTTTTCAAATAACTAGTAAAGTAACGCATTACTACAAACAAAATATCTTTATTTATGTCATTCTTTGTGAAGTAGCTACTTAATCGCATCATTTAAATATGACTTACACTAATGATTTTTGTGAGGGTCAATTATGCATGTTTCTGTTTATGTACCATCAAAAAAGACACATGAACTGCAGTTTATCATCATAAATAGTTACTATAACCCTCTCAGCCCGAGCCTATTAAAATAACTGTCCTCATTTTCTCTGTATGCATGAGAAACCAGGTGCTTGTGTGGTCCATAACATCTAAGTCTCTCTGCTGTCTTGATTGCAGCCAAGGACAGCAGAGATCAGATGTGTGCAGCCTGGACCGCAGCCAAGAGCAGCATTTTCCTCCCTATTCTCCTCCTAGATCCTCCAAAAGCTCCTAGACTCCCACTAAATGACAATCCACTGCTTTTATCAAAGTGGGAACTTGTCTCAACCCACTTTGATACAGCTTACCTGGCAGGAATCATTTGTTCAAGGACTGTTATCAGATTCAGAAGCGCCTGTTGATGGACTAACGGACATATAGAGCGCATGTGTGTGTGTGTGTGTGTGTGTGTGTGTGTGTGTGTGTGTGTGTGTATACAGTACCTAGGCAACTGTAGGCAGTTTACAGAATCAGGACGATCCAAAGGCCCGTTATCCTCCATCCCAAAGTAGCTGCAGTTCTTGGCCAGGAACTGCCAGTCCTTCCATTCTGAGTTCCTGATCGTCTTCCTTTGAATGCGGACTGCTTCAGGCTGAGCGTTGAGGAATTGGAGAATCACGTAGAAAACCTGTAAAGGAAGCATGCAAAATTGACAGAGGGTGAAATATGCATGAAATACTAAACAGCAATGGATTATCTATTATCTGCACAGCAACAGTCAATGCTCCGCTGCCTCCTAAAGCACGCCGGCGCTTTGAAGAACAGCTTGAAGCACCGCTTTACTCTTCCCTCTCCCTCTGTGGCTTCATTTTGAGGAGTTTGTCGAGAAACTGGTTGCAGCTTTGACTAAGTGGACACTTCAAAGTCTGTGTGGTGGTGTGTTTTATCTGGTATTGAGAGGAGAGACTGAGGCAGAGCTGCATAAATCCTCTACTTCTTTACAGCTGGACTCTCTGCTTGGCTTGGCTTAGCCACATGGATGACTGAGCGACTCACTCAGACACACACAAAGGACTTTAGGTCGGCTTTAGTGTATTCAAATGGAAAAGACGCTACCCAGTGTCTGGATTTGAAAAAGCAGCCACACAAATAGACAGTGGCGGGTTGAAACTTACTTTAAATCAGTTGTTATCAACCAAGGCCCGGGGACCACTAGGGGACCTCTGCAAACTTCCAGGGGCATCCCATTAAGTCTTAAAATGATTTAAATGCTGTTATATTAATTACAATACCAAAAAAAACTGCTAAAAATAAAGACTTGTAACATTAAACTGACATATTTTTGAGTTTATTTATTTTTATTACATGAGTACTTCAGGTACTTATCAGCTTAGAAATTAGGGTGTTCGAATATTGTCTTGGACAAATTGAGTCAAAAAGGTTGAGAACCACTGCTTCAAACAATATGGTTTCTTGATTTTCTGTAAAGTAAACTAATATCAAGTTAAACTAACTTTAAAGCATATAGTGTTTTTACTCTTGATGCTCTGTAAACTAATTTAATATCAAGATAAACTATAAACCCTAATAAATACTCTTCTAAATGGACAGCATTAACAAAGTAGCCATTTTTGTTGGTCCTGGAACAACATTCCCAACAAGCCACTTATTGATGGGTATGTACCTGGTACTGTCCATTCTCCAGATCTATAGTGATGGTTATTCCTTTGTCCAGCAGCTCTAAAGTGGGAAAGATGGAGGAGATCCAGGTGGTTCCGATGTCATTGTCATTGATGTAATGCAGTGGGTGGGCGTCCTGGTTCAGGCGGAGCACTTTGTTATGGGTGGTATCATTGGCTGCATTGGGGATGCAGTACCTCTCCACTAAGGGGTGCACTCTGGGGTGGCTGGCGAGGCAGCGGCATGTGGACTGGCTGTGTAGTTGAGGGAATTGCCCAGCGTACACCTCTTCAATCTCTCTGAAATACAGAAATGTATCATTTAAAATTGTTCATATCCGTTTTTCTAAACTGGTTTCGCTTCAGCGTGTGATGTTAATGTCCTGTGACTTTATGCTTACCTGTTTGTTAATGTCTTTGGATAAAATCTAAAATCCTGCATCCTTCCAATGAATTGATTTGACCCTGGGGAGAAAAAGAAAGGAAAGTCAATGGCCGCTATTGAAGACGGTCTGCAGGATCCATAGCAACTAGTGGATTACCTTATCTGTGTCTTTATTTGAGTTAAAGAGACACTTGCTGCATGGTGGGATCTATTATGCTTATTTACAGTTCTCTGTGAGCATTAATCCCACCGGCAGGATGGGCGGCATAGATCCAAGCCTAAACGTGTGGGTCCATCTACATCACCAGATAAGATATAATTCCTTCTGTTCTAATAACTGGCTCTGTTTGAGATGTTATATGGATGTTTGCCCTGAAATCTTTTCATCTTTGTGTGCTGAGTCTGTGTTTTATATGAGATATTGTTGCTGTATTTATATAGCACATTTATTAATAAAAACATGAATTAAAGAAGTTTATATGCATATATGAAAACACAAGACAAGACATGCCAAGCCAAAGGAAAATTTTACATTTATATATAATGATAAAAGCATTTATGGTAATACAGACAACGATGACTTAATAAACCAGTCTGTACACCAGAAAAGAGATTATTCAATATTAAATGACATGATCGAATAGACATAAATTCGAAAAGAAATAAAAATGTTAGGATCTAAAATAATTTATGTTTTTGAAAGAAGTCTCTTTTGCTCAACAAGACATGTGAAAAACCTGTATTGGTGCTCGTGAAAAATTCTTATTATCATCAATGATGAAAATAGTTGTGCTGCTTAATATTTTTGTGGGAACCGTGAAAAATAAAAAGTGGAAATAGTTTTGTGTAACTATGTTCATGTATTTTCTGTCCCTTGAACATTTAATGAATCATTGCTGAATAAAAATATTGATTTCTTTAAAAATATATATATATATATATTACAGACCCAAAACATTTTAAAGGTAGTGTAAACTTGTTTCATTAAACAGTGTGAAATGTGCATATCCTAAATATGACCATAAAAATTAAATTTGGAAACAGAGAATAAAATATTCATACCGAAATTTGTATTTTTATGCTCTGGTCAAAAGTTTCATATGGCATCATGTTTGCCTGAACCCAGCATTGGACTTTAAATCTTATAAGAAATCCTTCCATGCTTTGTCCACATGAGCTCTACATGAATCAAACAAGCATTTCAGACCCCTGGGCTCGGGATGTAGAGTTTATAATGTGTGCAAAATGGATTACACAGACTGCAACTTTCATATGAAGCTGTTCTGTGTGTGCATGTTTGACAGTAAATGATGCATGCTCTCTTTGAAGACTATATGCAATGGGTTGCTTCCTTGTTTTTTCTGTGTCATTTAGGAAACTAGTAGCAGTGGTTACCAATTTTTTATGCCCTCTAAGAGATTTGGGCAAATTTTTTGTCATTTTTGCACTAACAAACACAGCAATGTTGAGCTTAGATTAGAATGACAGCAGAGTGAACTTAAAGAAACTTTAGCAAGTCTATACTATTTGTGGATGTGTATTCAAAATGTGTGTGTCTGTGTGGGTGTGTGATTGTGTGTGCATTTCATTCCCTGGGGGTATTACAGAAATCCCATCTCATCTCATTTATGAGGAGATTATTTGTTGCCATATGGTCACCCCTGACCTATATAAACTCCAACTATGATTAGTTGCAGGCTTATGAATATTTCTATAATGGAAAAATGTAACATGTCTGCAAATTAGTGTGTCCTTTTCTGCACTCGAATCGAGTGATAGGAAACGGTGTGATTCTGGGGAAAAAAACTGTTGGACAGGGATAGTTACAGCTTTGTATAAATCAGCTTTTCGAATTTAAATCAAATATATAAATGTGCATATTAAAAACTGAAAGATCAATGTAGAAGTACAGAAATCATTACCGTTAGAACTCCTACCGATCCACAGAGCACTCTCTGAGGTGATGTCATCAACAGGTCCTGCTAGGGTTTGTGTGTCCAAAGCTGTGCCATCCTCCTCTAGACCATTCAGGAACAAGCTCACACTTGTGTCGTGCATCTATGGATTCATCAGGAAAATGAAGAATGAGTGCAATGCTGATTATAAATAAACATTTCATTCAATACTGAAATATATTGCTAAAAATAGTTTAATTTATATGTAATATTTATGTTTTCTATGGCTGATGATTGTGGATACTCTTTCAGAAAACGGCCCTTCATCATATTCATATTTGCATGTTCTTTCACAGTCTTCTTTTTAAAAAGGTGCATGGAAATAAGTCAACTAAAAAAATCCATAAGGATGAAGGCAGCGTTAGACTGGAGGATGCTTAAGCTGCTCTCTTTCATGGCCACTGATTGAAAACTGTAGAGGCTATTCTTGAAATCTCTAACCGGCCAATGACTTGCTGCTGAGATCTGAAGCAACGTCATAGTGATGTAAATGAATCTTGAAGTGCTTCATCCCATTTACTAGCCCTGCAGACTCTTGAAAGAGCTCTGGTACTCCCATTGTTGCTTTTTTCCCTCTTCCATTCTAGTAACTGTTGCTTTGGGAGAATAATGAGGGTATTTTTTCAACCGTAGCATCAAAGTGTTTATGACAAAATATTTAAGCAATATTAGACATATAAGATGGTTCTGATTCAGCCCAAAAAGCCCAATTGGTATAGCCTACTGCTTTTATGCAACCGTTTAATAAACAAATAAATAAAAAAGTTAATATTGAGCAAATTATTTTTTAGGCAACGAAATTAGTTCCAAATAAAACCGACAATCAAGATTAATGTCATCAAGCAACACACAGACTGAAGGCAGCAACTACAACATTCAGCTACTATCCAAGAAGGCCTAAAATGCCTGGAGACATCAATTCATTAGCATTCCCATTCATGACCTCATGGCGATGCTGATTGGCTGATGGCACCACAAGAATATGCACAGCCCTTTGCAAGTGATATCCTTAGGCTGTGATGTCCAAGACAGCAGACGGGAAAAATATTACATTCAAGTTCATTTTATACTCTTATAAATTAGGCACTGATAAAATATCTCTTATAATATAATGAAATATATTTAAATGTAAAACAAATGTTCTAAGAACACAATAATAGCACATTTTTTCTGCCACATGGATAGTGTTGTTACAGCATCTAGCAGTAGGGGCTAAGGCGCTATGCTAACCAGCCAAATATGGCTGCTTGGTACATTCTGACTCCACCTGCATTCACTCCAGCAGGAAATTGGACTATACCATTTCAATTAGGAATGAGGGGCCCTACTTCTTCTTGTCACATTTCATTTGCAGTAGTTTCAATGCTTAATTTGTGCATTACTTTATTTGTTCTAAATTGTTTTTCGGTAATGCCTTAAATAAGGTCTGTGGTTAATTCAATATATTTTCATTCTAATATATTGTCTTGAAAAAGGCGGTTGCTTACAAGTGACTGAGGCTGGAATTTTCGTCCGATTTTGAGCCGAATTCTGACTCGTGCGACTCATTTTCGGGTCGGGACGATTTTCAGCTTTGTCGTGCAGTGTACAGGGAGAAAAGAGGCGATTAACCTCTCTTAAAGTCTGTGAAATTATTGCGTGGCAAATTAATTATAATAGCCTATCAATTAAATAATAAAAGTAGGCCTTCCTACCTAGGAAATCCAGAGTTCTCACGAGAGCACAAATTGAATTTGCTCAGCGAGTTACTCTTGCATTGAGTAATGATGCTCATTAACTATGCCCTTGTATCCGAGCTGCACCAATCACATCGGGGTATCTGATATAGGTGGGCCACAGGCGAGCTAAACAAATGACGACAGCGCTGTGACGTCGAAGTAATTCGTAAACATTGCAAGATGGCTGCTGAAATCGCACAGAAATCGCACAGTGTATGCCTGCCTCAAATGTTAAAGTTACAGCGGTTGTCTGGGACATTAAACGCAATCACGCGAAACAGGAAAACTCATCTACTCACTAATACTTTGTTGGTTTCTTTTTGTTCTAGCAAATTATTTGAACTAAAAGTTTCCAACTTGTAGATATGAAAGAAACATTTTTGGAAGCTTAACGGTGCCTACGTTGAAGTCGTGCATCCATGGTGTAATGTATCTAGCCTAACTTTAGTTTTTTACTTCTGAAAATTGTATTTAGGCTTCAAAATTCATAAAAGTTGTGAAGATCATCTTGATCAACAAAACATGTAAATGTCATTAAATTTAGTTGGTCACAGAGCAAATTTTCTGCAATAATCCAAACGCCAATGAAAAAAATCCTATTGGCTTTTTGCAGAGGGAATCAAGGTAATGCTTCATTGTACAGTATGTGGCTTTTTTATGTGTAAAAACCATGATATATGAATATGGTATTCAAAAGCCATACACTGCTCTTCTGAGTTTTTTTTTTTTTTTTTTTTGCCCATTTTTATGAGCTGATCATTATGTCATTATCAACCCCGGCATGTTTCTTTTAAAAGGTGGAGAACAAAAGTCCTTTCTGTTTTGAACTACTTGTGTCCAAAGTCAATCACGTGGTTAGCTCATGTTGTGTTAGAATGCATGTGCAAAGTGTGTGTTTGTAGTGTGGGTTTGGTCACTGGTCTGACTCTGACCTGTCTGGAACGCTGCCTTATGAGATCAAACTGGTGTGGAGGTGGTTTCAGCTCTACGGCAGATTAATAACTGGACGTTCTTTGGAGCTCTTAGTAACGTACTAATCAGCAGGTGCTGACATCTTAAAAGCTCCTCTCTGCTCAAATTGAAAAAGGGATATTTAATCTGCACAGGGATTTACCAGAATGTGCAACAAATTTATACCATTATTTATATAACAATGGCTATTTAGCAAAGGTCCAACTAGCAGCAGACAGAAACTACTGCTGAAACTAACAATAATTTAGTCCTAAAGTATTGTGGTTTTACGTACAGTAGGCACAAAAAAACTATATAAATATTGGAAATGGTGGAAAAAGTAAATTTACAGTGTAAACTCTGTGGGAAACGACAATGCTAAGATACAACAACACCCTGAAAACACAGAGCCAAATGTGTAACTTTATCACTAGCTGACATTAAGAAATAGTAATTCTGCACAACAAGGTCTTTAAATGGATCACATAATGGAAAAGGCAAGCTAATCATTCTTCATCATTTGAAGAGAAAGATTGAAACTTGCAAAAACTGCCTGTTAGACCATTAGCAGTGAAGTCATGAGAAGGAGACAGATTATTACACTTTATATTAGACTCAACAGCAAACTCGCAGCCCATAAGATTTGCCTCCAATGGTTTAAATGAAAGCAAAAAATATCAGGAAGAAAGATGGAAAAACCTGGGGGAAATAATAATAATAAAATATAACCTCTTTAAACTGAAGCAGACCGTCTGACATGAGATTTATGAAATACTTAAAACCCTTTTTGTGTGTTAAAGAAAGACAATTTAGCCAACAGGGAAAACAACAGGGCACAATCTTTCTCAAATCTAACTGGGGGCTTTTTATATCAGTGATTTCATAATTCACACCGAAAACAATGTTGTGATCTTTGGGCTTGGACCATAAAGCAGGGCTAGATACAAGCTTAACCTGAAGCCAAGTCGTCTGCAGCAGCGTGAGTGACAAACCATTCCATGATAAAGCCCTTTCCATTTCGGCACTGGAGGAGCTGTCAGGGCCTCTAGAAATATTCCACTCTGGATGAGGGTATCAGCGCCAGCAATCCTCCTCTTTTAACGCTGATACCTGCCGGAGCCCTGCCCTTCTATCTGAATGCACACTCTCTCCCGCCACCTCATACACACTCACACATACATAACCGCAAACATGTGAGATGTTTTATTTATGGCTTATACCAAGGCCTCCCTGTGATTCTTATCATTTAAATGAAGCAAAAAGGTTTTCATATTTGTAATTTGTTGCATTATCACATGTTTCATAATGCACTGAGGGGCCAGTGTAGTGATGTGAAATATAACTAGCACAGACAGGAAGTTTGCAGCGTTGCTATTGATGCCAGGGCTTCTCTTCACTGTCCACCATTACAGCGCGAAGAAAACTGATGAAAAGCCAATTTCAGCTTTATCACATTAACGCAGCCATGAGAGAGAAACATTTGTTCTACTCAAGTACACTAAAGATACAATTACCAATCTCACATATACATGTTTTATATCAGCCTTCTTTCTCCTGCTGTGAGGATGGCAACAATATATTAAGACTAGCATGACAGTTTATTTAAGAAAAGAAAATTGTCTCTGTGGTGCTGGAGAAGTCAGAAATATATAAGGCAATGTGTCAGGGCTTTTAATAAAGGTAATAACTCTTGAGAGGCTATGCTTTACACAGAAAGCATATCATGAGATTTTTTTTGACACAGTTTACTGTGTCTGCTCTGAATGGAACAGGAATTATTTTAACCAACTAGGTTTTCAATACAATGTATTATTAGTATAGTTTCTACAGTTAGAGTTATGTGTCAATAAAAAATAAATAAATGCTGAGGACCCAGGCATAAAATAGCAGCAGATAAGCGTTTATTTATTTATTGTTCCTTTCATATTTTTGTTTGTTCCATATTGACACCGCAATGATTAGGCTAGTAGCATAAAATACTAAGTCTGATTACCAAATGCTCAAGCAGTGACTATGCATTACAGAATGGATGCGACTGCAACTTTGACATTTTAAACTAGGAAATTAGTAAATATTCATAAACCCCACTGTCTGTAAACATATGGCATAATTGTTTTACTGGAAGCTGTTTGTTTTTACAGCATCATTAATGGTCTTCTTGCTGGGAAAATTACTGATGCAGGAATACCTAGATTTGTGGTGAGTTACATTCTTTTTATATCAAGATAATGATTTCAAGTAGACTGTTTCTTGAAAACATGACATTTACAAGCAATTTACAAGTGCAAATGTTCCTAATTGATCCGGTTGTCATTAAGGATATTAATCAAACATGCTCTCTCACCAGTGAGCGAGGAGGGTGAATTCAATGTAGCTTCAATGCAACAATGGAAAGAGCAATATCTGCTGTAAAAGTGATTTCCAAAAGAGATTTTTCCTGTTATCTCCCTTTTCTCTTAGGTACTTGTGTCTGCCTCTAAAAGTAGAAACATTATGCAAATCTATGGCTATACTGCTAATGCACAGAGTAGTTGCACAAAATGCTCT
This sequence comes from Phoxinus phoxinus, assembly GCF_949152265.1. Lineage (NCBI taxonomy): Eukaryota > Metazoa > Chordata > Actinopteri > Cypriniformes > Leuciscidae > Phoxinus > Phoxinus phoxinus. The sequence continues at coordinate 24,348,186 of NC_136888.1, forward strand.
CTGAGAAGCCATAACAAAAGGTAAGGTTTAAGACAATCCACCAGCAGACCAATAAATATGCATTTATGCCAGCGTCTTTGCTTTTTTATAAAGTGGTGTTTGCTTGTTTGCTAAGGCAAGCATCACTATATTGCTTATTCTGATTACTTGAACTCATTTGACTCAAACTACTGGTTCGTGTTGAAATGTAATATGTAGGATTAGGGAGTTTGTTCAAATGTGTCATGTATATAATGCATTATAGCCCTTCAAAATCATGGGATGTTAAAGCAGTTAAAATGTTGATATAACCTTTATGGAATTGGAAATCAGACCAAGTAAGTGAGCACATACATCATTCACTTGCAAGATTACCAGTCCTGAACAACCATCAAAGTAAAATAACCAAGCCCACATTTCATGTAGCCTCTCATTATTTATTACCTCCAAAGATGAAATATATAATTGAGCCAATGTCGTGCATATGTGATGTTTTCTGTTTGATGAATTGCCGTTTATTTAGAAATGCCGGAAATGTTTAACATGCAGGCGCGCATTTTAGCGTCTGACTTATTGCCGTCCGGCCTTATTTATGTAGTGCGCTGAGTGCTGGTGTGTTCATATGACTTTGCTGTACACTTTACAGATTGTGGATGCAGGGGCAGCGTGCCACGAGCTACCCATCCATCTCCTGACAGGCTTCAGATCCAGGACTGTACACTTCATTTTTTCCTCTACCCATCCCTCTCGCGCCTTTCACTAGCAATAAACACATGCTAACCAGGCAGAAGGGCAGTGGCAGCTAAACAGAGGAGACGTAATCAGCTCCGCCACATCTGCAAAGAGCCGCGACCCCGCAGCTATGACAGATTACGGGACTCCGCTGCGGCCACACAATGCATTTGATCTGTCTGATCAACACGGACGATTTCCGGGATGGCACTCGCCCCGTGGCCGTACGCCCGTCTGTCATTGTTACTCACGCCTGGTCTGAGAGACATAATATACAGTGAAATTCCGCATATCGACTTATGGCCATTACCAGTTTCGCAGGGAGCTCTGCCACTCAGCATTGCCCTTTTTGATTTATATCCATCCGCCGCTGATCTTCTCTGACTTTAATCTGAATAAAGACTCCTGAGAAAACTTGCCAAGGAAAGCCTATCTCTGGGTGAACGTTTAATTCCGTCTGACATTGATGCGCTGAAACGCCTATAAACGCCTCGACGGGCCAGATTAAACAATGCTCTGTTCGTCATTGCTGGCAGTTCTCAAAAGGCCAGTGTATTTTTCTTTCGATGCGACACGTAATTTAAACCAGTATATTCATAAGCACTGCGAGGAAGTGCCACCCATGTCCTGAAGAAGTCAACTCCAGGAGCTTACAGCAGCAAAGACTCTAATTTCCTGTCAACACTTTGGGGTGATTTATTCACCACTCGTGGCCTCCGGTGCCCGTAGACAGTGAGCTGGGGAAAGGTGGAAGCTCTCCTTGCCTCCATCCACCTTGTTTCACCTTCACTTGCGCTGCCAATCAGTCTCCATCACTCTGGGTGGCACGAGAAGCTCTGAAAGGTCAGCTGACCCGCTGCCAGCTCCCCTGCCAGAGCCAGAGGGCAGCCTGATAGCAGTGCTGATGTCTCCTCTGCTTCAGATTGACTCCTGCGCTTCGACAAAGTTTATTCACAGCACACCTTTATCTATAAAGATAAACATCATGACATCATGATATTCAAATGTATATTTTCCATTTTTTGTTCTAGATTTTCAGTGTTTTATTGTGAAAAGCAATGAAAAATAAGCTGCAACCACAGCTCACAACAACAAGAAGTGAGGGCTTTGAGTCTATTTGTGTTAAAGACTGTATTACTAAACATATACTGTGAAAGCGAGCTGCCTACAGGCCTTTATTATACTGCATGATCTTTTTTTCCCTCACACAGATAGTTTGACTCGAGGCAGCCAGCTACCCTTTGCCAACCCCACCATCTCACCCCGGTTTTAGTGGTCCTCTGGCTCAAGGGGCCCTGGGCCACAGGCTGGCTGGCCTACTTATCTTTGGGTGGGGTGAAGTTCATGCAGGGTGATGAGGCATGTGCACATTCGGGTTAAGAGCTTGAGACTCGGCAGCTCTTGGCCAAAACAAATGTCCCCGGAGAACGAGTGTCTACCACAGTGCAAGCCTCTGCGATCGAAATGGCACGGCCAAGGCCTAGACCCTTGTGGAAGATCTAATTGTGCGTGAAAATGTTCATTAACTTGTGGAATTCTCACGAACTTCGAACAGCCAAAGACAACATATAAACAGCCACAAGAGCGCAGTTTCAGAACACTTGCTGGAGCTGGAGAACATAGGCTACTGTTATTGGGCACGTGCCCTCTCAGATTTTTGAGCCAAGTGGATTTTTAAGGATATTTGGCCAAAAAATGATTTGAATGTTTAAAAAAAAAGAAGTAAATGTGAGGTCAAATTTGCACAAAGGTTCCATTGTCTACTGTCAATAGCGTAGTGATGTATAAAGCACAGTTCACACTTGAAGTCACTTTCTAACCAAGCAGCTTTCTGTATGTTAACAGGGCAAATTTATGTGACCAAATTGAACCCATTGCGAAATCTGTGAGGGGAGATCTTTCACCCTCATGCAAATTGCAATCACGTGAATTCCTATTGAAATGACAGAATTTGGCAGAACAACGGTAAATGTCATTGCACCTTTACACGATTATTGAAGAAGAAAAAAACACGTATACACACCTAAATTTGCTAAGTGCAATCAAATCCAGTGTCTATTTAACATAATTGTATATTCAAGAATATATGATAGGCTATTCAATGCTTTTTAACTGTTCAATAAATAAGAGGATAATATTGAGTTGTCTAAAAAAGCATTTGACATTTCTAGTTTCTTGTCTATTTTTGCTCAGCCAACAGTAAGGTGCAAATGAAGTCAAGCAGAATTAACTGTTGCAGGTCTCTGCGCAACACACAATCAAGAGTTGAGTTGATCAATTCAGTTGTATAACGTAGGGTGAACTCAAAAACAAAGGAGAGCTGGATCAAAATGCAGCGAGTTTATTGAAAAAAATAAACATAAACAAATGAAACACAAAGGTCAGCGAAACATACTCATAAAGACAGGGATGTCTTTGTCTTTTTTTAAAGAATCAGTTTTTTTTTTTATCCGGGTATTTCTTGTAGAGATAGTCACTTGTTCGACTTGTGAATGAATTGAGGTTTGTTTTTAAATTAATCGGTTTATTCAACAACTCAAATGGATGTAGTATATCTATTCCAAGAACGCAAAAAACGGACTTGCGTTCTCGTGGAGACCGGTCTTGACAGGCGACCTTGAAAGAACAAACCCGGAAGGACGAGAGGACACAAAACGCATCCTTGTGAGAATTGAGATATGCTGTGATCTTGTTGCTCAACTGACCGTCCCAGCATATTATAAGTAGTGGCTAATGCACAATAGATAAACATCACAAACAATTGTCACAACCAGTTAAAACAATTCTTTCATATTATTATAAACATTATTTTCATATAATTTTATATATATATATTTTCAGCTTCTAAATAGAAAAGGAAACTGATTATGGTTTTATTTCAGCTTCTAAATGGAAGAAGCTTAGTAACTCAGGCGTAACTCAGTTCTGTTTGACACAGGCAAGGCCTCTACTTGGCATCACAGCAGCTTTTTAAATTGTAACCAAACACGAGATCTGAAAGATGGAGCAGACAAAACAATGGTTGTGACACGGATACCCTATAGTGGACAAGATGTAGATGTGATAATGTCCACTTCACCAGCAAATAACTCCATCAAAAGAGTCCCAACCTTTATATGCAAGAACAATGAAGTTTAAAACATTTATAAGAGCAAGTTTTGTCATGACAGGTACCTGACACGCATTGATATGATAATTCAGATTTACATTGAGGAACTGCTGTAATCACTGCTCCTCCTTGGCATTTACATTTTCAACTTTCCCTCTTCGACGACTCTTTTCATGTGTCAGCTAAGCTGTGATACGTTCACGGTTTTGAACTGACGTGCAAAGAGAGACAAAAAGAACACTGTTGTACTTTTCCTCCCTGCCGAGTCTTATGCCACTCGATACTTGCTTGATCTCAATTATGGCCCACATCTTCAGAGAGACAAATTACTCACAATAAGCAGTGCAACAAACAACTGACAGGAGCCCACTGTCGCTCCTCATCGTCATCCGAGCAGGCAGCATAAAAGGCATATCACTCTTCTCTAGCTTCTCCTCCTCTGTTGCTCTCACTCTCCTCTTAAAGTAATGACTACGGACAAGCACCTACAGATCAACTCCTCTTTTCTTTTTCCCTGAAGCCTTTCTAAATGCTGTAATGTTGTATTCCGTTTGAGTGTTTCTCTTTTCCTCCGCTCTCTTTATCTTGGAGTTTCCTTTGACTATAGAGGCTTCCTCCACAGACGGCAGAAAGACAGCTACCTGTCAGGTCGCTTAATTATTTGGCGGTCTGCTTTTTACAAAACCATACTGGCAGACAGTAGCCGAGTAAATGACAACAAATAATCTCAAACTGACCCTGACGGAATGTGAATGTAAAGTGATAGCGCTTATGCTAAAAACCCAGGCTTACCTGTATATTATAGTTTTATATTCCAGATTATAATTGTTAAAAGTAGGAAGAAAAAGCAAGAGGTAATGATACATGACAGACAAACAACATGTAAAGATAAGATCTAAAGATAATGGCATGGATGGTTTTGGATGGTCAACCACTCCAGTTAATTTTCAACCAGAATTGGAAATATTTGATTTTACTTTGTTAAACCTATAAAACAAAAAAATAATTTAAAATAAATAAAAAATAGTGTCAATAAAATAAAATTTAAATGACGACATGTAGCCTATTTTGGATAGTACCTCTCAACATTGTGGTAGATATAATTAATTAGTACAAATTCAAATTAAAAGTTAAATCTACATTATTTGTTGTCGATCATCGTCGATGGTTGATCTCTCCATGCTGAACTTTGTGCTTTGTTACTTTTAATATAAAAAAAGTCTTTTCATGTTCATTTTATTACGGAATCTAAACAAGAAATACCATTTTGGCCCTCTTTAATGTGGCGTGACAGATCATTGTAGCGCCTTAGTTCAGGCAGCGCGGAGTGCACGTGAATGGGATCATCTCTCTTTGCTTTACTACTAGTTACAGCATGAAATAAACATGAATGAACATCAGAAAGATACAGTACAACTTCCCAAAATCAGTAGCAGTCTCATGTAATCGCTCAATCAGTGTTTCAACCAGGAAACAGTCTAGTAATGTTCCATTTTACCTCAGAAAAGCCATAAAATGTCCATAAACTCGATAGTTAGCTACAAAAAAATTAACTCTAGAGAGGATAATTTTGCTAAATATATGCACTAGGTGAAGCGGAGTGCCTAAAACCCCCTTAGCTGTTCTAAATTCACTGTAAAACACGGCTTCAAGGGGCTTATTGCTTTTAAAAAACGGTTAGGCTATTCCATAAAAATATTCATTTTAATATATATTTTATTCATAAAATAAACACCAGCAACGAAAAATATAACGTTATAACTTATTTATTCCTCCGCCAAGCGATGTAGTTCCAAAGAGGTTGCCAAGCAACACATGCAGCAACAAGTTGCACAGTAATACTAATGTAACGCGGTCACATGTGTATGTTTGTTGAGTAATTTACAACGGCTTTGAACACGGCTCAACCAATCAGAATCAAGGACCGGAACTATCCATTTTATAATACATAGGCTAATCTTTGTATTTGTGCTTAATCTGTTCTTCAATATTTCATGTTTGAATAAATCAGTTATGTTTTTATGACAGACACCATTTAAATGTTTATATTAAAAAAATAAGTAAAAACATAATAATGTAATTATTAAAGTTATTATAAAGTTGTTATGATAAAACATTCCTAATGTAGGCCTATACCTTATGTATAATTTAAATGTGTAGCATAAACAAGTTAGTTAATTTTAACCTTTATTATTAATGTACCAACTGGGGTTCCCTAGTTTACATCATTAGTTGAGAGATTTTTTTTTTGTGTTTGAGAATATTTGCCATGTACTATCCTGATACATACCCCAATTAATTAATAACAAATTTAATTGAATCAAAATCAGAATCGAATTGAATCAAATCACAAGCTTGTGAATCTAAATCGAATTGTAATATTTGTGTCAACACACAGTGACCCCATTGGTCACTGAGGTCGACTAGTAAGTTTATGCTGATTTTTTTTATGCTTAAACACAGACTTCTCAGACAGGGGTTTCCGACCTTGGATATAGCCTAACTTTTCAATGGGATAAGTGACAGAAATTCAACGGGATAAGTGACAGAATTTCAACATAAATAGGCTTTTTACAATCATAGTCATAACAAAAAGCTCTCTGCCATGTTCTCATGCTCAGCCACTTTTCAACACATTTTAACAAAATTGCATAATCTGTAATCTCCATTTTTTGTGAGGACTACAATATTTCAATGCAATAAAAAGAGTTTTGCACAGTCAAAAGGTCTATATATCGATTTTAAAAAGATGTGTAAAGGACAGATGCATAATGCATTTATATCTTTGTTGAATAGCTACGTACATACATGATGAAAAAAACTGAAACCAGATACTTAGACTATGTCAGTAATAGCCCTCCGCAAGTAGACCACCATGAAGAGTTAAGGCTGAAAATAGGCTAATTTTGTCCCTGGAATACAGTGACCGGCCTGCAGTTTAAATTCCTAATGGGCACAGAGAATATATCTTATATAGTCCAAGTCAAGGCTGTCGCAGGAAGGGAACATATTACCTCTGAATTTGTGGGAAGGATCTCATTATCATAATAATGTTTTCTGTCCCAGAAGTCAACCTGCTATTCATAATCTCAACGATTGCAATTTAAAGCCATAATAATCACTACTATTGTAAGGTAATACTCTCCACAGACAGAGCACTCTGTTTCCTGATGCTGGCCAAGTTTATCCTCTACTCTTTCTCCTCTCGTTTCTGATACAGGCAGCCATTCGCAAAACTGAACAATGCCAGAGCGCCAGTCCTGATGGGGCTGACTGGTACTTTGTCTGTGCAAAGGGCATAGAAAGCCGAGAATGAAACATGACCCAGCAATTCCAAGTTTTTGTGCTCTTCATATTTGCATCGCTGCATTGGATGTGGATCATTCTTTGAAAACAAAGGAGAGGCAAAAGCAGCTGAGTATTTCTGACAGGAATGAAGCAGGAGCGACTGGGCCTGGTGTGTGTGTTGATATGTATTCAGAGCGGGGTGTGTGAGGGGCTGACCTGCTCTCTTCCCCCTTCCTGCCCTCACAGCTGCAGGAAAGCAGATGTTTACCACTGTAATTAACGCCTTCTATTCATGCATCTTGTCCAAAGTGGAAATCTGTTGTGACATGGGTTCAGCGGGAACCTGCTGCGGGTTCTCTCGACACAATATTAATATCAATATTTTCCAGCAGCTAATTACCTCAGATATGAATGGAGCGTGATTTAGTGTTGCCAGAGCAACACTACATGACACTTGACTATGCTTATTATATTATTTTTTTCTGCAGTGCTAGAAAAAATATTAATCAACACTGTCAGCTCAGCAACATATATTTTAAAGCACAATACATTAAAATAATCTTAATCACATCAAGTGCCTTAATGTATATGTATATATATATATATATACCACCTCTGAAACCACTTTGTCAACATAACCAATGCCACAATAATATCACAGCTATCTACAAGCAATCCAAACAAATCCTGATGAATAAAATCAAGTTCTGCCCTATTTCCCAATATAAATAACCACAGAAAGAGTAAGAGACTAGAAACATGCTGCCTACCTGTAGAGCCATGTGTGTCCAGTGGCCAATGCTAATGTGACCTGCAGTCTTCATGCTTATGGAGAAGTTTTGTCTGCTCTGAATGCTGTGGTGGATCTGAATGTCTTCCTCCGAGACTGTCACCAGAATCACCAGTCTGCCCATTGCGCTCTTTTCGATTAAAGTCCTGCACATTAGGAAAATAAACATTAATGATCGGATGAGACCAATTTAGGTATTCAAAACATGCACCATAAAAGAATATCCAACATTTTGCATTGCATAATACATCTTTATATTAAGCGCTTTCATAACATTTCATATAGAACAGTGAAAGACATTAGTAAACAATCAATACACCTTTAAAAGATCGGCTATGAAAATCCAACAACCCTCTTTTACTGGGAAATTCCTTGCCGTCTGAAATGAATATCACTCTGACATTTATGCATGTTGTATCAATATTTTCCATTTGCCTTTTCTTGTTACTCAAAAACACCCTCATACACTGTCATATGAAACACCATTACAGACGTTTTACGGGAAACGGCAGCATTTACGAACACAGGCCACCGCATCCAATAAATCATAAAGCATTTGTACTCAGTTTGCGGCTGGCCCCGGAGTCAGAAACATCTCACCTATAGCCAAGCTTTGCTGCCTGCTCCACTTGCAATTAGGCCAGGCTTCTCAAGGGAAGGCAACATTTTAGTATACAATATGTCTAGTAAGGCAAGTGTTCCAAAAAACTCCGTCTGAGCAGTGTATATTTTTATGTCATATTACCAAGGGGATCTTAGGCAAGGTATTAAACACACGACAATTAATTCACTATGAGAACAGAATAAACACGCACGCCTGTTGACTCTGCCTCGCGCCACTTCAAGGAGAGAACGCGTCGGATGAACCGCCTTGACCGCACAGACTCACTTATTTATTTTTCAACACTACACGCTGGTGGCTTTCTCTCTCTCTTTTCATGCTCTGCACTTGATATAAAATGCTGAAACAGTTGTTCTTCTTCTATAGCCTCTCTGACTCCATCCTTTCATCCCATCACCCACTTTCAACTATATCATTTTCTGTGCTGTGGAAAAACAAAGTGGCCTTTGAGTTGATGCTTTTTGTCAGAGCTCAGGAAACACTGTGGCAATTTCATTTCATTGATCTAAAACTGGCCACAGCTGGTCTTGCCGGAGCAGAGCAAACAGGGCTCAGAGCTTTTTCAACTTGGCAGGACTCCTCACAGAATGTATTCCATGTACCAACACGGTTTCAAAGTGGAGATACAACAGAGGAAATGTCTGAAAATGAGGTGAGGACAACCAACAGCTGAGTGGGGATCAACTACACAGGAAAAGCTATTTTGAATAAAACCAGCTCTGGCAAGGCGAGCGGTCGAGCTAATCCATATCGGGTTTAGATCATACAGCGGTGTTCTAACAAGTCATTATTTTCCTGGAACGGAACAGGTATTGAAACTGATCTGGTTGATTAAGTAAAATATTCACTCTCTAAGTGACAGAAACACTTGCACTGCCTCTCTGATCTTCTTAAGGGAAAATTCTGGACGTGTGTCTACTTACATTACAGTGTCTTGCTCGAGTTTCAGCCACAACGTTAGAGTAAATGAGCTTGCTTGGCCGAAGCTTAGAGTTGAGGGGGAAGCCGGACAACCTCTCGAGGTGGGAAAGGTGAAGCTGGTGGAATCAGCCTCTGCACCTGGGCGGTGGTCTTGTGCATCACCTTTCCAACACGTGCTCACACCTGTGGCGAAAATGTCGGTGTAGTCTGGCGTAGAGGAACTATATGGACACTCTTGGATACAGAACTTCTGGATACAGGTGAGGAGATCCTCCTGAACCTGGCCGGCTTGACAGAAAGTACTCCTTTCAGGAATTCCACATGTGGCCCTTGTCGGCGTGGTGCTGACAGATTTATATGCCCCTATGTTCTCGAGCCTGGGGAAGTTGCCCTGAGGGGCAACCAGGCTGAGGGAGGCATAAAAGCCTAGGGTGTACAGTAATAACATAGCACCTTTGTGCCCAAGGAGCCAATTCGTCGTTGGTGCCGAGGTTGCCTCCTGATGTAGTGATGTTAAATAAGTAATGATGGTCATGCCGGTGGTGACATTTTTACAGTCCAGTGCCTTGGGTAAGGCAGCGCAGCTTAATGGCACAATGTCAAAGAGGAGGCCAAAGCCTTCACATGATAGCTAGGATTTGGGCCCGTCAAAGTCCTGTAGAAAACCAAAGGGAGAAAGGAAGAGCAAAATCATATGTGAAAACATATTTATGAAAAATATTATACCCTGACACCCTCCCTGAGGCTCTTAGGATTTCACTTGATGCAAGAAAAGCTTAACAATTACTTTTGCTGGTGAATCTGAATTGCACTGGGCAAGGGCATGGCTTTCTACAATGAATTCAAGTGGTATTACAAAGAGGAGAGTGATAACCTTTCTAAAATGATGTACAGTAAATACATAAAATACATACAAAAAAGAGATGAAAAACAAACCAGGTAGGTTTATAGTTTCTTCTTTCTTTTAAAAAAACCTGCATAAATCCAGAGTAACAGTCTACAAGATTGATGATTGAGCGCGAGATCAACCTCGTTCATGTTACCATCAAAGCGGGCTATTTGCCATGTATTTGAACATACGGTGGCCAAGAGAGCTCACATGCAAATAGAAAACCAACCAAATACAGAAACGCTCTGCAAAATACTCAGCAACCAAATAGCCTACACCCACTGCAAATACTCACAAAGCAACCAAATACAAAACAGACTGCAAATAGCTCCAGGAAAACAACACCAGGAAATTAAGAAAACATGTTCATCAGTTTGCCAACACATGTGCTGCAAACACTGGCAACGCAACCAAATACAGAAACGGCAATGGTTTAAGGGGATCCCAACAAGTAACGAACCTGCGCTTGTTCAATGTCTTCTCGTCAGTGGTATTCACCTGAAATTAGTTTTTTTTTTACATTCTGATCTGTGCTTGAGTTGTGACTATTTGCAGCATGTTTCTTTATTTGGTTGCAATGTGAGTATTTGCAGCACGTTTCTGTAGGCTATCTGGTTTGCCATACAAACAGGTTGCTAGAGCCAATCGTATTGACTTTGTATCAGAATTAAGAAAAAGAGCAAAAAGAAACCCTGTGGGAAATTTTGAGGGGTCGACGTTTTAAAGGACTTTAAGGTTCTCCAGTCCTCACGCGACAATTGTATTTCGGTCCCTTTATCTACCCATCAAATAATGTTAAGACCTAAACAAAACACTTACGTTTTTGTGATTATAGTTTGTGATACGTTAAAAAAATAATAATAATAATAATCAGGGGTGCACATAACTGGTACGCAGGTACGCATGCGCGACAAAAATCAGGAATGCGTAATGCCACTTGTGTTACTACGCGCCTTTGCGTACTTTAAGGGTAACTGTCGCCAAAATGCAACATAGGCAGTGTTCATTTAATTTTTTCACGTCCACGTCAACGAATAAAAACTAGACGGAAATTATGGAGGGACGATTGGGGAAGAGATCCAGTCAGAACTGATTTGCGTTTGTGGTCGATGCGCACATTTGAATTGTAACGTGCTGATCTACCCGGCGCACACGAGTTGGCATGCGCTTGATGCATGTCTCAAATCGTTAAAAAAACGTCTTGGATAAAGAGAAGAGCAGACATGGATAGATCTGAATAAGAGAGACTTATTATACCGAGTAAGAGAGACTTATATACCGAATAATTCGGTATGCTTTTCTGTGCGAACACACACGACCCGAAGCGTGCAGTCCTGCACATAGACAGCGCGCAAGGACTGAATTGAGCTCTCTTTCGCATCTGAATGGACAAATACACACAACATTATGTCTAAATGTCAGTTTTGGAGAGCATTCACGTAAACACAGTCGGTTATGTCTTTACAGAACGTACAGTGCATCAGTGCAATTGGATCTGCATTCTGCACACTCGGTCTTAAAGTGACAGTGCGTAATAAACCTAATGCCTTCTGTACACTTAATATTGATCAAATAACAAAATAAAAAGAGAAAATTCACTGCTGTTTAATATCTTTAATAAGGATTCATTATATTTAATTTATACAAATAAATATATCTGAACAATCAAATAATACTTTAAATAAATCTTTTCCAAAGGTGTTTTCTATCATTTTAGGTAGTTTTTTCCCCCCACGCTGATGTAAATTTAAGTGTAAGTTTTTTTAATTAGTTTGGTTTTAGTTAGTTATTTTCTGCTATAAAAACGGGAATGTGACGTCATGATTGACAGCTGTGGCTACGCTACATTATGGGTTGAGTACCAAACACCATCTCCTGGTACTCACCTGAGTAACTCACTGAAAAAGTTATGTGCACCCCTGATAATAATAATTCAGTGATAATGTCAGCTTGACGTTTTCCCCTCTGGCAGCACACTGTTACTATGGTTACCTCAGGCAACCGCGACATCTATTTTACGACTTCTATTTAGTGTAACGTTAACGTTACTCTGACAAAAGTTTTGTGCCTACTGAGACATTGAAAACGCTCTTTGTACACTTCTAAGTAAAATAATACATACGTTTAAGCCCCCAATGTTTTGTTTGGACTTTCTTAATTAGCCTGCTGCCCTGCCTAAACCCACCATACGCACCATGAACAAACCCAATGGCTGTATTGTTAAACGTCTTGATTAGTATTTAATGAATAGAAGGAATGTGTCGCATTAAACTAATAACGTTACAAGCCAATATTAACGCGGAAAAGACACATTAGAGATCCATAGGCTACGTGAGACTGAAAACAGACTATAGTCTTACCTCGGCGCATGATGATCAAGGAGCGCGTGGCCACTCTGAGCAAAGCAGATTATGAGAGTTTGCCATCTGCTCCTGTCCAGAACTTGAACGCTCGATCACACTAAAACAATTTACCGAAATGCTGATAAATAACATACACGTACATATCCGCCACGAATAAAAACAAAACACCTGTTGGCATCATTGATCGGTCGCTGGAGGAAGATGTCAGTGTTACATTACGTCTCGATTTAACAAGTGGATCTCTTGGCTCAGGAACGCCACTCGACGTCGCTAAGCAACCCAGCACAGAGTTGCACATTCAGGTGCTGGACTCCGGGAGGGGAAAGCAGGACAAAGGATTAAAGAGAGGGGGGCTGAATGAATGCACTATGTAGGGATGTCTGAGTATTATTATGGTCCATGACGCAATGGCTCACTCTGATCACTGGATGGCATTACATTGGCCAAATGTCGCATCCTTCTTTGTGCGTCTTAAACCCACTTGATATGGGCGTAAATGAAACAACCCTTATATGTGATACGCCTGCTTTAACTCTCAGAGACCCGAGTATAGACATTAATTATATGTTTTGACTTTCTTGAGAAGCTTTAGGCCTACTAGTAATCTAGGAGAATGAGATTTGGATACACCTGTGTGACACACAAGTTTGTGGAATATTGTCTTCACTTCATTGATGCCCTTTAAAATATGCATTCATATTTAGAGGCCTACAGTGCAGTTGCTTTGACCTTTATGAAAGTCTGTTCATCTCAGAGCAGTCCCCATGCATTTGCGGTAGTTTCATAGGCTAAAAAGTAGAGCTAAAAGTAGGCTTTGTTGTGTGAATAGCCTACAGTGTTATAACCTAGCCTAATAATCACATGATGTTGCATTTTTACTACACTTAGGCCTATTTTTGTCAGATGTAATAATTTTTCAATCAACATGTTAAGAATAAAAAAATAAATAACAAAGGTCAATATTTGGGAAATTTGTTCCAAAAATAGACTAAAAGCAAAGGTTGGGCATACAGCACATCTACATTTAACCTAAATATTAAATTGAATGATTGTTAGCATATAGTCCACTCATTCACACAAGTTTAAGCGACATGAAACACTTTCATAAAAATGCAAGTACTAAATAATTATGCTATTATGCAAATATGCCATCATGTACAATACAAAAGAAGAAGAAAAAGAGGTAAACAATTATGTAAAAATAAAGGAAAAAATTAAAAAGAGAAAAAAAGGCTATTATTAGGTGTGTTCGGTTGCGGCCGGATTTGAAGGGGTGGTTGAGTATGATTTCACTTTTCTAACTTTAGTTAGTGTGAAATGTTGCTGTTTGAGCATAAACAACATCTGCAAAGTTACGACGCTCAAAGTTCAAAGCAAATTAAGATAATTGCTTTTAAAGAAAAGGACTACAACAAACGGCTAGTAGGGACTACATGACATTCCTCCTGGGTTAGTGATATCACCAACCCTAAAATATACATAAACCCCGCCCCCAGAAACACGCAGTCCATGTTGAGAAGAGGAAAAGTTGTATAAGAGTACATTTGTGAGTCAGCTCAAACTTTAGCATCCATATTTTCACATGCAATAGAAAGTCACTCTGTGTGCATCTCATAACAGTTCCTATATGAGCGATATACATATGCTAATTGAAGATAGATATACTTCACTCCACATCAGCAACATAAATTCATCAACTAACCATTTAGAGACGTCCTGTTGCATTCTACATGTTGTTACTTCTTCTTGAGTCTCTCCATCTTTATCTGACTCCGTTTTCACATTACAGCAGTTACTGTCATTTTAGTGTGTCTGCGTGAGGTAATCACAGCTGCTAACAGACATGAGCTCTTGAAACCCCGCCCTCTGCAGTAGCTCATTTGCATTTAAAGGGCCAGGCACAAAACGGTGCGTTTTTGCAAACCCTCAAAAAGTGACAACTTATAAAAATATCTGTGGGGTATTTTGTGCTAAAACTTCACACACACACTCTGGGGACATCCGATATTTATTTTACATCTTGTGAAAAGGGCATTTTAGGACCCCTTTAAAGTCACCATGAAATCAAAATTGACCATTCTTTCTTTTTAATGAGGTATTAAGGTGCATTCACGCCATGTCGGAATTACCGTAATTACTAGATATTATATAATGGCACATTATGGTATGATATGGTAGACTTGTAAAAAGTGTTTGTGTTAGAACTTGTAATTACAAATTCTAAGCTCCACCTGACTGCCGCAGATTCAGTGTTCCGTTAATTCAGCGTGCCGTTGATAGTGTTGCAATTGAAATACATAATCTCAGACAACATCTCAGAGAAGAACGGTACGGGTTGTCATCTCGTAATTATGATAACGACATGGCGTGAATGCAGCATTACTTTGTGATTGTTACATTAAAAGTGTATATTATTATATTGTGAATGTGTGTATGAATGAAATTCAGACAACCTATTTTCACTGTCATGTGATCTACGACGTCTGTTAATCCCCACGCTGGGCGCTTTTGACATCTGTAAAGTGATGTGCAGAGCTTTTGGACTCGCAGCGTTATGGGATCCCTTGGCAGTAGCCGCGTTTCCATTCCCCTTCAAATTGCGCAAATTGAAATTGCGAATTGAAAATACGCTCAATGGAAACACGTCAATTTCGCAAAAACTCTCGTTTATCGCAAAAAAGTTTTTACGCTCGCATGAGGAGGTTTTTCGGCCAATTCGAAAAAGGAATATTTCGCAAAACTGCAATGGAAACAGTTTTTGCGCATTTACAATCACCTGACTTAGAAGACGCGGTGTGTTTGGGGTCCGTGTACGCAAATAATAATAATTATCATCATTATTATAACATTTACTAGGCTATATTTAGATGACGCTTTTATCCAAAAAAAGGAACAAGCAATTCGTCAAATGTCATTCATAATACGGGTTAGACAATAATAATACAGAGCTGAGATTATCACAAATAAACACAATATTTTGACGCATATCTAAGGGTAGGCTATGTGTGGAGTGTGGAGCGCGCACTACATGGCACGGAGGCGCGGGCGTGAACACTTGCATTTTCCTATTAACAGTGAAACAACTTAATATAGCCTACTCTATAATTTCTGGTCATACAGAAAATAATAATACATTATTTGTAACTACTTTTATGTGTGTAAACAATAACAAGAAAATGTTGTGCTTTTGTAAAATAAAATAAAACAATCAGGCGCGTTTTCATGATCTCCCTGAACTGGAGCGCGAGAACTGAAACAAAATATAGCCTATATAGCTAAAGCATGAAATGTACACTTTAAAACGAACAAATTCGAATCGAAAGCTAATACATTTTGTTCTGATTAAGTAATCCGTATGAAAGGTGCATTTCTCTCTAAAGCGCATCTGCTTAACAGCGGAGATGGAGATGTTTTTAGCCGAGTTAGAAAACAATAGTTTAATAATATTAATGGCTCTTCTTATTCAGCACTGCGGGAAAATGTCAATTCCAGGTTCTAATTTGGCCTTAGAAAACCAGTAAAATCAATATTAATTTGTGGATATTTTACATGTTTAATAAAGGGGAAAAAAGTCATTAAACAAACATCTGAAAATTCGTCGATATTTACTTTTTTGCGCAGCAGTTTGTGTAGCCAGTTCAAATTAAAATTGTGGTGTTCAACTTTGCGTTTTAAAAAGACAACCGTTTATTTTTCGTTTTTCAATTACGGGTTTAAAAAGGAAAAAACGAATGGACACAAAAGTAGCCTACATGGATCGTTTGGAATAGGAGACAGCGTTCTTTATTAAATTCATAAAAGAAACAATAATTAGCCTACAGGAATACTGGATTCTAAACTTCAAAGAAATGCCACAATCAAAACCTCAGCGCAGAAATGAGGGTGAAACACCCAGAAACTCCTTATATTTCGTTTGGAATATAAGGGTCTTTCCCTGCCATTAATGCTTGGATAACACGTACGTCTCCCTCCATTAATAATAATAATGTCTAATGCGGTGGCTGTGAGATTATATAAACCAACGTCCGCTGCCGTGATTTTTGGAATGACTTTATCGCGAGAGAAAAAAGGACGTTTTAGTCGCATAACATCGGTTAATGGAAACGCCGTCATTTCGCAATAGTTTTGTATCGATATTTAGATAAAAGCGCAAAACATTTGCGCAAATCTGTAATGGAAACGCGGCTAGTGAGATCAGGTTGCCAGATATGGAAATTGTGCTAAATATAAGAGACAGCAAACCATACAATAGAGTTATACATGATTCAAACAAAAGTCTCCTATTTGAAACTATTTGTTATCTATGGGAAACATTTAAACAGTTGCAATTATATTTGTAAACCAAGACAGTCCTACCGCTTTTTAATTAAGTGCTTCTAATGACCTTAAGCACCTTGAGCAGAGGCGGGGCTGGAGGACTGGCTGAGCAGGATGGTGATGCAGGCAGATGAACGCTTGACGGGGTCAAAGGTAACAATACATGTTCCATACATGTGTCTGTGCTGTCTAGAAACAGCGATGAAGGTTCAGAGGAATCGGGAATAAAGTTCATAAAGTCTATGGTGCTGTCCTGGTCAGACACACTAGGTGGCTCCTCTCCTGGAGCAAGGGTCCACGCTGACCTCATATCTTCAGGCACTGGCTGACGCGTCGTGGCAAGTGGTAGCTTTCCGTCTGCAGGGGGCACAAATCTTTCCTCTGTGGTCGATGGTGGTGGAACAGACTCTGGGTCCAGCTGTTTTCTAGAAACGGGGGTAGACACTCTCTGGGAGGTCTACGGGGTGATGGTAATTCGCCAAGTCAAGAACAGTGACTTCAGGGTCTCGTCGCCAAAGGGGCTGGTGACGGCAAGAAGGTAGAATTGTCCAGTGAAGGTTAAAAAGTCCAATTAAAACAAAAAGGCAGACATGCATAACATAGCAACAAACAACAACCAAAGACTGAAAATAGAGGAACTAAATACATAGAGATGAGTGTGTGCAGGTGCAAGCAAGGACACAAGTAATTGATGACAGATTTTTTGGGGTTGACTATGCTTTTAACATTCTAATAATGTTACATCAACTATGAGAAATGTGGTATTAAAATGTAAGGGTATTTAAAGCAAAAAAAAAACACAAACATGTACATTCCGATATTCTGATGCATATTTTGCATGTTCTATTTATTCTTATGAGATTAAAATGTAAGATCAAGGCCAATGAAAGTATTTCCAAACATTGACTACAGTTTCATCATGATTTCCTATTCTGTTGGCCTGAAGTAGACGTCAGGTTTGGATTTTAATCATATCGATTTTTCTTAAGCCTCCTGTCTTGCAGCCTCTGCTGCACACAAATGCTGAGAATGTTGAAATGAAGAGCGGTATTAGAATTAGCCTTAGCATTATCTTAGCTTTTGTTCACAGAGATTGCATGCAAATGAGGCTAACACTGCTATCCTCTGCATTCCAGTTACTCAGGAGACGAACCCTGGCAGTTTAACCCAGCTGTGCGCCTGGACTCTTCTGCTAATTAATGAAGCTCAACAACTACAAAAACAACACAATGTACTGTTGCCATTAGATTTTTCCTGTTTTTCCCCCCACTTAAATATGTGATGCAATATTAAAAATCCATGCTGGACTGAATAATTTCACTGTTTCCCATATACAGTATACCAAATTAACATAAACCAACACACAAATCAGTCCCGTCCTCCCTGGCTTTACTCACGGGAATCTACTGCAGAAACGTGCCTTTTGACTGTTAAACTGGCATATGGTTTGTTTTACAATAAAATATGTGACATGTTAATGCCATAAATTGTAATAAAGCCTGAAAGTCATATCTTGAGCTTTATGCTGCTGATGTGCAGTTCTGTGGTATTTTCCCCCAGGGTTCCATAGTGAAATCCCTGTCCTGCTGAGACACATATGATTATATTAGCCTCTTACTCCCAGTGCAGGAAGAAAAACCTGCCATAGTTTGGCAAAGGGGTACAGAGAGTGCTCCAGTTGTATATTTCAGCACACTTCAGCAATGTGCTTGCTAAAGCTGGGTTAAATGTTTTGTGTGTGTGTATTGTTATATATTTATTTATTTACAGTGTTTTTATTTATTTATTTGTGGCACAAAACTCTTTTATTAACGTATATATTAAAGCCTTTGACATTGTTTTGGGATTGCAGACATGCTAGTACTGTGCAAAAGTCTTAGGCACATTACTATTTTCACCAAAAAAGGGTTTAAGACAGTTATTTATATATTTTGCTGTAGCATGTCAGTGGGAAATATTTGTTCCATTAATTGTTATAATCCAGTGAGATTTTTGTATGCACAAAGAGTCTGACAACAGCCGGTGTGCTCCACACTGAGATCTGATCTCACCATCATTGAGTCCGTCTGTGTGATTACATGAACAAAAATCTGAGACTAAATCCAGAAGAAATATGGCATTGTCTCCAAGACTCTTGAAGAAAACTTTCTGAAAAGCTACTTGAAAAACGATGTGGAGTGAGACGACCTGAGCAAGTGCACATGGACAAAACCTGTTTTAAAAACAAAAGGTGGTCACGCCGATTTGATTTAGTTAATATAAGTTAACTGATAAATAAAATTTATGACATTCATTTTGAAAGCATCCTCAATTTACAGTACAGCATTTATACACAAGTGCCTAAAACTGTTCACTGTACTGTAGCTTTGCAGGAAGGATTCTTCAGGCATTTTGTAGACTTTGCCACAGTTCTTCTGGATGTACAGTACAGTAGTCTGTCTTAGTTTTTTCTGTTTCTTCATGTAATCACAGAGAAACTCAATGATGGTGAGATCAGATCTCAGTGTGGAGCACACCGGCTGTTGTCAGACTTTTTGTGCATACAACAATCACACTGGATTACTACAATTAATGGCAAAAGGAATGTTAGGAAATGTCAACTGAAATTTCCTACTGACACACTACAGCAAAATATGTAAACTTAAAAAAATATGTAAGGCTTGAAACCATTTTTTTGTGTGTGTGCGAAAATAGAAAATATTACCTCGTTAACTTTTAGTTAAATATTAGTTAACATGAACTATTAACAACACATTCTAATGCATAATTGAAGTCAAAAGTTGTATCTGTTAATATTATTCAATGAATCTGAGCTAACATGAGCTAACAATGAACTGTTGTATTCTTATGAACTAACATTAACAAAGATGAATAAATGGTCACAAATGTATTGCTCATTGTTAGGTAATGCATTAACATTAACTGGAACCTTATTGTAAAGTGTGGCCGTTTTGTCAAAGTTCAGTTCAAAATTGTATTTGTCACATTGCCTACACAACAGTTCTCTTCTCTACACTAGAAATGCAGAGAAATATGCACTCCAGTCCGCACTTTCTTTCTTTTTTACTAGTTTTTGTATAGTTTCATTGTTATGAGCAACAAATACTTTGTCAAATGCTTCTTTTCAGCACATCTAAATCTAAATGCTTTAATAATTGAGGACACATGTATTCCGCGATTGTAAACAAGCTGCAGAGGGAAGTAGGGGGAGCAGAAAATGTGGGCGATGTGCACTTCAAGACAGCTGTAGTGCTTGGAATCCCCGTTGCTGTCAGTGAAAAAGATGGACATAGAGGGACTGTGCCAGTGCATCATCTCTCAGATTGCTCCTCTCCTGTGTAGCGACATGGTTGTATATTGAGTTGTCAGATGTGACACTCCAGACACCCCATGCTGGCTCGGAGTAGGAACTGGAGATCACTGGGAAGTCAAGTCACAATGGGCTCTGGAGTGTTCGGTTGCCACACACACACATACAGTCAGTCATTCAGCTCACTGCGCCACAGGGGGGTGAGATTTCAGCAGACACAAACACCAGCTCTGGTTGAAAGCATGGACCGAATTACAAGGAAATAAGGTACAGATGAGAAAATACAAAGGAAAATATTAATTATAAACGGTTTCATTTTATGTAGTCAAAACCATATCTATAAATTGTGCTTCCTCTAGGACTAAGAAATCCCTATATGAATCCACACATTAGTTATTTATTGTGCTTTATGCTATTTTATGAAGGCCTACCCCTAAAGAGTTCTCAAGTGCTACTAATTCAAACCCAGATGACACCCCAAACTATTTATAAAAGTGCACTAACCAAATTAATGGTTCATCGAATCTAGAGTAAAACATTTAAGTGCAAATAAACGTGCAAGTGTGACCCGCTAATGCTCTCAATGAGCCCGATGCCGTCTGATCCATTTTATCCCGTGTATTAAGGAGATGGTGAACTTGCCTTTTACAGGGACGACAATTAATTGCTTTTGAGTGATCTACCAGTTACATTTAGTGTTAAGTAGTTCTAAAATTGAAAAAGGCTATTCTGCTGGAGATGAGTCATTATCTGCCTCAGTAGAACGGTGGAGACATGGTGCGTGAAGAAGGGAGTAAAAGAAGGGTTTAGATGGGAACTAACCCACTTTACTAATACTATAAAGATGACTAATGAGATACTAATACTGGAATTTCTGATAGTTTTACATAATGTCTTATAATGTCCTATGCTGTGTTTAAAGTGTTGTGCAAACTAAAAAAATAAACCTAAATTCATGGTTGTGAAAAGCAAATATTAAAAACATTGGCTGTGAAAATGGTGTGTGATCTAAAACATTAAAGGGATAATTTATCCCAAAATGCTGTCATTATTTACACACCCTTGTGCTGTTTCAAAACTGTATCACATTCTTCTGTGGAAAACAAAAGAAGATATTTTGTAAAATGTGTCAGTGCTTTAATTGTGTGTCAATACAAAACATACATTTTGTACCTGACAAAAGTCCATATTTGGAAGATTTTTTTCATCCAATTACAACCCCATCAGAATGCTACAGCTTTGCTTTATATAATCATTTAAAAACAATTAAAAATAATAAAAAGAAAGAATATATTTTAAAAGGGCATTAAATAAAATAAATATCATGACACAAATAAGAACACACTACCGCACACTCTTGACTTTACTCTTTTATTTTATTCAAAGCGAACAACGCGTTTCGCATATAGCGTCCTCAGGTTCGCTCAGTTAGAACAGAAAATATTCTCTAAAAAATAAAAATCATATTTAAAATAAACTGGGAGTTAACTATAATAAGTTAGGTTAACCATAACTTGAACTCTCTCTAAAGACCCAGGACTTCAGGGAATGTAGAGTAGCTCCTTCCATCTCGGGGTAAACAGGGTCTCAAGAGGGACAAGCCCAAAGTTGCCTTCTTTGCACATTGTCAGGAACCGGATCTACACACTTCCTTCTCTCTTTCTACACACACATATCAGGACCCCGTGATGTCTCTCGCAGAGACATAACCGGCGTCGAGGGAGCAGGAGACCTGTGAAAGGCCATTACCACAGTGTGGCCCAGGCCATCAGCACACTAAGACCCAGGAGAGTGACCCTGCTCTCACACTGAGAAATAAATTGGGTGGACTCACTGACAAAAAGCCATCAGGGCCCAACTGCACACATTAGCACTTCACAGATGACGCCAAGCACACCGTGCTACCAGTCGAACTTTGTTCCCATGGCACATCGGGGACACCAAAAACGCACAGTGCTGCTCAAGAGACAGTAGTTTGGCGCATGAAATGACCAGGAAAGTTGGTCTATACTGCATTCAACTCTTCAAAACCTGCAGCTGAAGATGATCAAGAGTCTAGTCACCATCTTCATAGAATTAAAAAATGAGCTGAATCGAAACAATTATTTTACATTTTGTACCAACTTAATTTCATTTTGTTCAAACCACTTGAATTCGTAAAATTTAAGTTAACTTGAAAAAAGAGAAAGACTTTTAGAAGAATTTTGAAGATTTAGGAGAATTTCTATTATGTTTTGTGATTACCATTTTCATTTTCATAATTCATTTGCTTTGAATTAGCCATTAATCTACCTGCCTCCATTTATTATTTTTTTTAATGTTTTTCTTCGGTCACATCTTACTTCACTTGTGATGCCAAGTGAGCCAGGACTGTCACTGGTGCCCCTTCAAAAAGAAAAAAAAGAAGAAGGTTCATGACACCCCTGACTATATAACTTAGCCACTCCTTTTTTATGTCAGTTCATACAGTTACCAGAATGCATTAAACTGATGTGAGCAGGACAGAGGTCATTTCAAACAGACTTATCAAGATCAGCAGTTTAACTAATATGTCTAGAATAGATCAATTAATCTAAAATGAGCTTAACTTTGAACTAAAGCTTTATGGGGAACATCAAAATTCCCAATTGGACTATAAGACACTTTCCCGCTCCGGTTCCAAATTGCACCGACGGGATGATCCATAAATTGACATAATGGAGAAATACAAATAGTCTGGCATATCCGTGCATATTCCTTGGCTTAGCTTATACCGGGCCCTCCACTGAGGGTCCAACCTCAGTGAAAACCCAATTACAGCAGCTCCACGTTGCAGCCGCATAACATGGGAGAGCGGAAAGAGTTAAAAGAGCCATTACAAATGCCATGGAGCACTTTTAGCGTCTCGCAAGGTTAATGATAACGGTACTTGGCAGCTGAAATGCTCAAGTAGCTTTTATTGTATCATAATAATGAATCAATGGCATAAAGATAAAATAAAATAAATGAACTCCGAAGTCAATGAGTAAAATGTATGTGCCGCAGCGCAAATAATAAAGAAAAAAGTGGGGGGAAAAATCCTCCGCCAACGGGGCCCTCTTTAAGTAATATCTTATGATGTCATCCTCTTGAAAAATATTTGCCTGCAGGTCACTGCTCTCTGTTTTAAAGCCTTAAACGCTT
Source organism: Phoxinus phoxinus (assembly GCF_949152265.1). Taxonomy (NCBI): domain Eukaryota; kingdom Metazoa; phylum Chordata; class Actinopteri; order Cypriniformes; family Leuciscidae; genus Phoxinus; species Phoxinus phoxinus. The sequence continues at coordinate 24,371,668 of NC_136888.1, forward strand.
TTGCTACAGAACATTAAATGTCTCCCCACATTATATGATACATATTAGCGGCAGACGATTTTACACACACAATGCTATCTTACTATATAGTGTTCTTTTTTCAAGCCCGTATTCAGGAAACGGCCCCGAATAGCCTTATTATTTCATCTCCTTTGACAATATTATTATTTAGTTGGGTGTAAGGTTTGGTATTTGGGCATAAGTGCTTTCCTCTTGCTGGTGTTTGTGTCTCTAGCTCCTCATTTGTGCGGTTGTGTGCTATAGGAGAGACCGAGTGGATGCGTGCTGACCGTGAGGCTGTGCTGATGTTAGGAACGTTGTCTTACATCAATGTGTCTGCTCTAAAGCCTCAGGGCATAGCGGCTGATTACCCTCTGAGTGGACATGCCTCAAACGCTGCATCAAGTTGTCAAGAACTTTCTGCTCATCCACCATTTTTCTTCCCCTTTCCGACGCAATAATATTGTAACCACGACAGAATGAAGAGTGGCCGCGTGAAGATGTCAGCGCAGGGAGAAAAAAAAATGACAGACTGCTCTTGAGAAGAAAAAAAGTCAAGTAGCCAAGCATGCCTCTATTGCCTGGATACCAGCATTCTACTCATCAGTTGATATATTCACAATTTTCTTAATCCAAGTGTTTTTCCCCTACAGGAAAGTACTTATTATAATTAAAAATCTGTAATGTTTTTGACAAGAGTGTGACCAAGAGTTTCTGATTTGTAACAGTGTAGCTTGAAAACTCTCACTTGACCAATTTTAATATAAAAAAAGCCACAATATATGCCACAATGGAAGTTAAAGGTTAATGTTATTGATACAGTGTATTATAAATACACTACTAAGTTTGGGGTCGGTGAGATGTTTTAAAAACATTTTTTTAATGAAGCAAGCCTGCATTTATTTGATGAAAAATTAACTGAAAACAGTAATATTTCAATCTTATTGCAATATATTCTAAAATGTAAGTTAATGGCAAAGCTGAATTTTCAGCAGCCATTACTCCTTCAGTGTCACATGATCCTACAGAAATAATTCCAATAGAAAGATTTCCCATTATTATCAGTGTTGAATTTCAAGAGCATATAGGCGTATTCATGTACTGATGAACAACTGTCTCAGGTTTCGTAATGTAAATGGCCTGAACATTTACCCCACATCATGGAGTCTATACAGAAAAAAGTCAAAAACCGAAAAACATGTTCTCACACAGTAAACACAGCCCGAGTCAAAACTGGAAGCATGTTTAATATTGCTCTACTATTATCCTGAAAGGCATAATTGGAGTTACACATCTGAACTGATCGTAGTTACAGAATCATAGGTCTCTCTTTTTGCATTGAACAATATATACAATGTAAAATAAATACATTTACACAAATGGACATATTGTTTGGAGCACACTGTAATGATGCACATCACAAAAATATACAGTTAATAGTTTTACCGATGTGGAGCACATCTAAAAACTACAGACATGATTCTCACTACAGGTTGTTTCAGCAACTGCTGGGTTGAAATATATCATTATCATATTGATCATAGAAGCTTCTCAAATGCTCTTTTATTCTTTCCCCTTCCTTTTTTTTCTGGATCTTGTCCTTTCCCTCACTGCTTTAGACTGCCAGGAAGCCTAGATGCGTTTGGCAGACGCGTCGATGCATGAATAAATACAACCAACACCTAGAATATCTTCAACATTGAAAAATAGCAGTTGTTTGTACATTTGCTCATCATTAATCCTTAATTTGCAAAATAGTCCAATAGATACAGCATTTGATCACTAATTGAATAGCATTGTACAACAACTGTACGTCGTACCGTAATATTGCTTTAAATAAGAAAATATCTCTAAAAAAAAGTCATTGTGGGTACGGATTAATTACACTTTGATTTCAATGCTGAATAGATGAGTGTTAAAAGACAGTAAAATTGTCTTTAAATGGTTCGAGAGGTCCGTGTACCATTTTGTCCAAAATTACACAGAACGTGTAATATAAGTATTTTGTTTTTCATTTTGTGCACTAAAAGCAACTTGGAAAAAAATGCATATCTGAAAGACTGAGTGCAGATCAGGACCACTTGCTCTCGTTTTGAATGAAATCTTACAAAACTGACCAGAATTAGAAAGCTTAGCTGGTTTCATACCGCTTCATTTCCTTCGTGATCACCTCAGAGTAGAGTAAAGACAACACAAAAAAAAAAAGGAAGGAAAAAAATTTGAGAGAAAACCGCACCTCATCTGCCAGGAGTTGATCACGTGAGAAAATTTAAAGTCTTCTTAACAGCAAGACCCCCCCCCCCTCCTTCCCACACACACCACCCCCAAAACCCATGTTTTGACCATCTGATGAGTTGCCATGAGCGATAAGATCTAGTCACGTTACACTAACCTTTCCAAAGCACAATCTATTAAGAGTTTTGAATAGCTAATGATAGATACAGTGTATTTATAGAACAAGACTGAGAAAAGCAACAAAGAAAACCATCGTTCCCCGTTCGTCTTAAAAAATGATCTGTTCTTGCAGATTTTTTTTCCGTAATTTTTATTAAGCACACAAAGTCAAAGTGATAGTTTTGAAAACCGATCTTACACCAAAACAAACAAAAATGTTTCTTCCCTTTGCAACCTTAAAGAGTCAAGATATATACCAATGGAGTTCAGCATGAAGGCCTTATGTACAGCATTTTGTTAAAAGAGAAGGAAAATCAGAAAAAGAGGGGAAAGAAAGAAAAAGAGGTACTATTTCAAAGCATATTTTTCTTTGCAACCTATGATATACAGTGTTAGTCTACAAGATCGGAGTTACACAGATGGTCTCTTGTACATATAATGCACCTCCTTTTAAATATTCACTTATATATCAGCATAGATTATATTGATCGTTGATCTAGCGTTAACTAGGAAGAGTCTTTTTTCAGAAGGTTATTTGAGAACCCATCATCTTGCTCCTGAGGATTCATACATCCAGTATTGTCTCTAATTCTACCCTGTCTCTAAAAAAATGAAGTAAAATTAGTAAAGAAAGAGAAGACAAACTGAAACAGAGAGACCTGCGATCTCCACGGGTAGTACACTACATCTTTTGCGTGTGACAGAGGAAAGGGGGAAAAAACTGAAGATGTTTCAGAAAAAACACAGCAGACATGAAACACCAAGAAGCTGAACTACATTTTTTTTTTGTTCATTTTTCATTCTTTTTTCTTTTTCTTTGATCTGTTCCAATAAAATGTCTTAGGTTAGATTTTTAATCTGTTCATTTACAATATACAATGCTTAAGAATATTCAGAAAATACCCCATACTAATACTGACATATTTCTGATGAAGGCTGTGGATCGCTTGCTTTGATACTCGAGCCTCTCTGCTAAAAATGTCATTTGGAAGAAGATTACATCACGTGTATGATATCTCTGGCACTAAAAAATTAACAAACAAAAAAAACAGGACCATCGTGAAACTAAATCTACGATGATTCTCCGTCTTCCCTAAGTGCTATTTTGCTTAAAGTTCAAATACTGCTTCAGTATGAAAGAACGCCAATAGAATTTCGAGGCTGAAGTTAATATATATGCATATATAATTGACTTGAGATAATGGTTATGGTCCTCCTGGCCACATCGTGTATGTAATGTATCATCTTATGACAAGCACAGACAGAAACGCGAAAGCTTTCTGGAAATTCGTTTTCCCAAGTAAGTGTGGCACTAAGAAAAAAAAAGCAAACAAAATTGCATACATATACACCTCCACTTTTTTTAAACATCTATTGCTTAGAGAAGATAGCAGGTTTTCATCTTCGTGGTTCGTAAATCGCGCAACACGGTGGTCGGTAGAAAAACATAACGATCTATTATTAACATTATATGAAGAAACATTGTGTTTGTTGACCATACCATATATTTACATCCTTCAGTACAGTAAAAATACACTTGAATAAAAGATAATAAAATAAAGTCAATAAATAAATGATTCTGTTCCTTGACCACTGCGATTCATCTTTGCTCAGTATTGCATGAGAGACTAAAGCTTCGGCTATTCCCTGAAAAGATTGAAATGAAATCATTAAAAGAGGCTAGACGTGTTTGGAAGACTTGAAAGAAAAGGACAAGGGAGTGACACACACATGATCAATCCGCATGGCTACATAATGGTGAGGAGCAGCTTCTTCAAAATCTCCGTTTGGCTATCGCGTTGTTAAACTGCTCCGAGGACCTCTAATGTAATACTGCATATACTGTAGTCACTACTCGTATGGTAAAGAGGGTCGAATCCTTCAGCAACATGGAAGCTGGACGGTACAGTTTGGGGAAAGTTTCTCTTGCTGGTGTCCATCGGGTGGACCTCCTTCCTTTGGCAGGGCTGGTCTTTCTCGGCTCCAGTAATTCTCTTTTGAAAATCAACAAAATGTTTCAAAAGCACAAAAAAACTCAGCATCAGATTTTCGAGAAGAACAAGTCAACGGCTGGTTTCAAGTCCCACTGCTGAATAATGAGAGCAGTCATTTTTTTTCCACTTCATATTTTTCTCAATAATCACATTTTAAATCATTCTTATATTTACGTATCATTGTCAGTAATTAGAAGTACCATTACGGTTATGTTTTTAGTTATTATTTGATAAAGTTTATAGACAAAGGTTTCACGAACAGCGGCAGAGAGTCAGTCAGTGTCTGCCCGGTGAAGGGGCGGAGCCAGTGACGTACCCCCTCCAGCTCTCTGTGGGTATAACGCGGGCCGGGGGGGGCGGAGTTAGACCTTGGCCTCCAGCAGCTCCAGAAACAGTTTGTGCATGGGCACTTTGCCGTCCTGTTTGATGCTGTAGAAGTGCTGCACTGCCTTGGTGGAGGTTTGCCGGAGCAGCGGTAGGGTCATGAGCAGCTTGCCGGCCCGGCGCGGGTCCTCCGGATGCTGGCCCGCCTCGTAGTCCTGCAGGGCCTCGTGCAACACGTCCTGGAGCTTCTGCACAGCTTCCACGTCCTCTATATGCATGGAATCTGGGAAAACAATTATTCAGCGGACAATGATGAGTTGCTTTAGAAATAACTTCAGGGAAACAAACAAATTCAGGTTTCGCATTTTCCTCCAGACCCAATAAAACAATGAATCACACATCATTTGATTTTTTTTACTATGACATGACCAAAGGGGAAAAAAGTCATACGTTTTGCTACTACTAAAGTTTTAGCAATATGTAAAGGTATAAGACATGTTAGTGTCTACAGTTTTCATTCAACTATATATATAGTATATATGAATTCAAAATCCACTTGGCTCAAAAATCAAAGCAGGCCCCCTTTAGTTTAAACAGGCACGACAATTCCCGGATGCTAGTCCTGTATGGGACTTTTCTTTTCTTTCTTTCTTTTTTTAAAATCCATTTCAGGCTGACGGAAACCTGAGGATGAAGTCCTGGCAAAAGGAGAGGGATTAAAAGAATGTGACTCATGGTTTTTTGCCAGCCCTAAGCTCATTCTCCAGTGATTAAAGACACACTTGAGTGTTAAACGCTGAGACTGTCCTCGGCACGTGTTTACAAGCCTCTCTATGGGACTGATGAATGGCACGGGCGACAGAAACAGTGTTTGGAGGAGAGCTGATATGGCACTTGTCTGAGCGAGAGAAACAGAGGCTCGAGTCAGGAAACAATACCTCAGCCTGACTGGCATTGTCTGCCAGAAATGTCAAACAGGCTGCATTTGCATTTGCACTCGTTAGTACAGCATTCACGCCCGTTCACCGCGACAGACGTGCCTCTGAGAACGCAATTAGTCTCAGGCAGCTACTATCTTTGCTGTGTTGTGCTCCAGTGGATAATATAGTTGCACTTTTCCAGCTAATCCAAGCACTGGATGCTACTACGCAGTGCTCTGATGGTTTTATCACATCACAATGGTAAAGAACGTGCTTTGTCTGACTTGTTCTTTATAGACTGACTCCACCAACAGTATTGACTCGGTTTTCTACTGTGGCGTGTCGATCCGATCCCTTTCCCTCCGGATAAAATGTCCAAATGCACGCTGGCTTTTGGCAAAGATGTCACAATCAATGCATTGCCTCGAATCAATTGATACATACACGTTAAATAATAATTGTATGGTCAAGTATTGATAAAAGTGAGACCCTGTGAGGTTCCTCTATTAGTGGAGAGCACCATCTGTCCTTTGGGCTGGCCAGCGGGACAAACGTCAGCGTGCTTCAGGCTGCGATTCGATATCCTAACCCTTCAGTGTCTGGAGCCCATCTAGAATTCAGACAGCGAGGTCTCGTCCATCAGTCACATGGGCTTTGGCCATCTGAAAAGTGACCTGTGATCCGACAGAAATCCCTGGCAGGAAAGTGCTTACCTGCACCTTTCCACACAAGCTGCCCTATCAATCTCACCGTCACCGCTGGAGGCGGCGGAAAAACTCAGGCCGTTCCGGAAAACACATATTTTCTGCACACTATTTGTGCCTTCAAATTTACTATCAAAAAGAGTCTTCACTAGACTTACATTTGTTAGGATTTCCTAGAATGACACTGGAATCGTGTCAGTAAATGGCTGAATCGGTTGAAGATATAAGAGGTCATGGACTGCTTTACTGATCCATTTACTTACATTTTTACCACGTCCTTTAAAAAGAAACACGCACCACAATGAGATAAACTGCAGCATGAAGCTTTCAGAAAAATAGTAAAAAATGTCACTCTGACATCGATTGCTTGAGCAATACTGAGTCTATTGAAAGACTGTGAAATACATTGGATCTGAGTGGAAATACCCAGCACCTCAGGGCTTTAGAAAATGGTGGAGTGTATCATTTTTTTAGCAGCCGTCTGAAACACTCTGCTCTCCACCAAAAAAAGAAGTGACAAAATGGCTCACCTTTGAAATCGGACATGATGCATGTGTCTCCTGAGAGAAGAGTGCAGAGAAAAGCCGCAGAGAGAAAGTCTCGATAAATACAGAGAATGACACCCGAGAACGAGAGGAAAAAAAACTAGCGACTAGCGATTAGCCTAAGCATCAGGCTACAGGAAGTCTCATTGTGTATGCCTCAGATATAAAAAGGCGTAAACGTGGACAGAAGACGACATCGGCTTGAATAAATCTACCACTCATCGATCACTTTTACCTGTTTTTGGCAGGTTGACACGCACGTCGACAAAGCGAGATGAACTGCTAATCGTCGAATCAATTAAAAATTAATTTCTCAAAAGAGTCACGTGCTCTCTCGCTCTCTCAGGGGTGCACTTTAGGCAGAACGGCCCCCGGTGTCTGCAGGCCGGGGCCAAACTTGCGAGCCGTCACCCGCAAGCGAGCAAGAGCAATCTGCTTTTTCATTTTTCAGCATGGCCAGGCCCAGCCGGAGATTGATCGTCACATATGGCCCCAGAAAACAAACTGTCAATACCTTGAGCGCTGGAGAATTTGAACAAATAGCCGCCCTCCCATTCAAGCTGCTCATTGCGTCCCATTTAACAGATTTTATTGACAGTTTCCTTCTTGTAATTAAAGGGAAAACTACTGGCCAGCAACCAAGATAAAGTTCAAAGATGGGGTCAACACAAAGGGAGCCAGAGGGCCATGGCGTGACTGTCGATGGCGGACAACATCAGAGCCTGTTATTGACATGCAGGTGCATAGTGATGGGCTCCTTACTTAAGAGGCATCTGAGCAGAGACTTATGCTAATTCGGAGAAGGGCCGCAGCCGTGCTTTTGAAGGATTTCAAACGGGGCGGGGAAGGGTGGGAACACGGTTTAGTGTGGTGTTGTGTGTGCGAGTGAACTGAAGAAGAGAAAACATGAGAGAAAGAAAGACTGAGATATTAAGATATCTCTTGAACTGTGCCTGAACAATTCTATCGCTACATCTGTCTTTAACATTCCAAAACAGTGAGTTTAACTCTTTCTATGCTGATTTAAAAAAAAATCAACAGCCAATCCTATTAAGAGGATGAAAAAATAAAACTGATGACAGGAAATTCAAGAGGCCTCAAGTGTAATTCTAAGCTAAAAGCTAAGCTAAAGTTAAACACAACATCTCGTTTCATTTGCAATAGGATTGCTGTGAATTATTTTGTTTAATAATTGTTTAGGAAAAAAAGAGACACCTTGAACAATGTAAATTACAATAGAATGTAGACTTTAATCAGAGCAGACACCATATTTAAGTTGATGTAAATAAAAACAAAGTAATGACAGCTAGAAGTGGGTTAAATGACATATAAATAGTAAAAAATTACTCTTTATTAATGTTGGTTTCATATGTTTTTGAAAAATGTAATGACTCATTTTCATGTATGATTGTAATAATGATTCATTGTATAAATTGCTTTTATAATTTATTTTTGAATACCTTCATGTTTGCACTTTATTTTAAAGTATGTGTACTGCGTGTACTTACAGTGTACTTAAGAAAGTACTGGGTAATATAAAGTGGGTTAAGGTTAGGTTCAGGGTTAGTACCTACTTATTACCCAGTTATTGTAATTACGATAATAAGTACATAGTATGTAAATGGGGTAAATATGTATTATAATATAATATGTAAAATAAATTGCTACCATATTCATAAATTCTGACAAATATTGGGTGTCATGCCACTGACCAATTTTTTTTTTAATTCCCAGAATTTTTGTCCATTGGAAATTTGATTTGACCGCATGAACGTTTTATAACCAAATGTGGTGCCTGCTCTGAATGAAATCTATAACATCTGCTCATTTTACCTGAGTTAGCCAGGGCTATAGCTTTAAGAGTGACGAACTCCTCCTTCTCCAGCTTCATGCTCTTGTATTTCTTCACCAGCTGAAGAATGGCGTTATTCAGGTCGAGCAGGCCGGCCAGCTTGGACTGATCCTCATCCATGATGTAGTCTTCAGCGTAGACCAGCTTGTCCTCAAAAGACAGAGAGCGGTAGACTACACGCAGGATCAGGATCTCCATCCATGCGCTCTGCAGAAGACTCATCTGGTCCGCCAGCGAGAGTGTGGAAAACCCTGAGAAAAGCGAGAGAAAGAGCTTTGTTCAACTCAACGATGAACGCTCAGATTCAAATCAACATTCAACGCGGTATACGATATTAAAGCTCAGTTCATTGCCAGAAGTTTCTGGTTGTGTTAGTGGGAAGCATTGACATTCTAGAGGTGTATTACAGAGGAAAACTCCAGTGGGAGTGAGCTGAGGCACCTAGCACGAGCCTTGGCTCTCATCTCCTGCTGCGCTGCAGGCCAGGGGGCATCCTGAGGGAGGGCACTCCTTATCTCCCCCAACATGCAGCATGGATCAATTCTTCCCATCACACCAACTGAAAGACTAATTGCTTGCCTCAAACTCCTTCTCCTTCCTCCTCCCCCTACTCTGCACACACTTTTTTTCAGTTTTCACGTCTTTTTGCTGGAAGTGAAGGAAGTCGTGGAGTTCATGTTCATGAATGCCATTTGAAACTGACAATCACATGGCTTTTGTCTGTCCATGAGACAAGGAGTTTAACCCTCATGTTCATGTTCATTTTGGGGTCTGAGAAACAAACTTATTATTGAGGTACCAGGTGTTCCTAAAGATGTTTCTTAATACTATTATGCCTCAACTACAGTATAAGAAGATAAATAAATGCAATGACTTTCAAATGCTAAGATTTTCTGATTGATGCACACACTATTCAGGGACCTCAAATTGAGTGTTAAAGTTTCAATAATTTCTGTCAACTGACATTTTACTGGGTCAGATGAACGTTTTAAGTGAAGGGAAATAAGAGGTTAATTTCAAAATCCCTCTCTTTTACTCTTTTCGAAACCAAGGCAGACAAAAAGTAGCTTGTAAAGGGCACGAAATCTTAATAAAACTGCATAAGTGCTTGAGAGCCATCCTTGAGCTCTGAAGGAGAGGGACAGGCAAAACAGCACCTGTTGGAGTTGGACCTTTTTCGTCTCATCTCACTCGTTCTGCTCTTCCAAGAACAGATGAAGCGTCTCTTTTTGCGACAGCAAGGGGGCTAATCTGGGTGGCGGGGGAACGGGAGGAAAGAGATGCTCACCAACATCTGTTGTGGAGAGATGCCTTCAGAGAAAGCAGGCAATTTCGCTCGTTTTTTTTTCTTCTTCTCTTTTTTGAAATCTCTTTCTGTGAGTTAATCGCTAATGGCATGGAGCTCATTAGGTATAGGTTTCAGGCTATTGTTTATACCAACCGCTAATTTATTATCCCAAACTGTTAACATCTCTGATCTCATTAGAGGCAGACTAAGAGCTGGTGAGCAGTTGGTGCCTCCCCTGGCCTGCTGGTGCTAGTGTGCTCAATGCCAGTTGGCACCGCCATCTTCTACTACTTAATAAAATCATCAAAAGGGATTAAGCCAAGAATTTCTTAAGGGGGTCTAATGCAAGACTGCTGCATTCTTATGAAGACATTGGCCTCAATGAAAGGTGGCATTGGCTAAAAATAAGATCACACTCTCTCGGCCTCCTTAGAGGCACATGCAAGATTGCTGATCATTTGGTAAAAAAATCCACCGACATAAATCAGAGTCAAACTGCAACACTCATTCTAAATAAAAAATATTAAATCATAAGCATAATTTTGACTATAAATTATATTGTATTGATTAATTGATTGGATATATAAAAGTATTTCATGTTTAATATTTTCTCCATTACGAGATTCATTTAAAAAATACATAAACGCTGTGGCGCTGTCGCTCCGACCAGCCTGACACATCAACACTAGCTTAGCCAATGGTGTGAGTTTAGGGTCTGTTTGTCCAACCAATGGAAGAAATGAATATCAAAGATATTTTTTGCACGATTGGTGACACCACTAGAACAGAAATATTTAAAAGGGTTATCATGAGTCCAATGAATGATGGATTGACTGAAGGCACTATTTATCAAGACAGAACGAGAGATGCGATGCAGAGGGACAAAGAGAATGAGCGTACGAGGGACAAACAGAGAGACAAAATAAAGGCAGGGGCGGGTGAGGAGGGGGTTGTGGAGTGGCAGATGGACGGAGCCCATCGCCTTGAGCTCCCCCTGTGCCACTCCCAGCCCTCCCTCTCAGCCACTGCTGTTAGTAAATAATTAGATTTACACATTCCCCAATCTCCACACATCTCTCCGCAGAATAATTAAAAGCCGGATGATTAGTTTATTGAGTGGAAGGAAGAACTTTTTTTCCCTCTTTATTGAGGTCCATCAATGATTTTATCAGGGGCTCGCGCTTTTACGGTTGTCATGCCAGTGCAGGCATCCAATTTTTCTTATCTCCCTGATTAATACAAATGCTGTTTCAGGACGCATTAATTAACAGATACAAATCTACGTTCTCATGGCCGGATCGATAGAGAGAAGAAAAGAGCCATCAATGTGAATTTACTGCTGATGATGGAAAAGGTTCTCTATTGACATTTACGCGAGGGCAAACTTTAAAGATGCATTTTTTCCCCTTCTTTTCATCTGTTATTTCATTTCACAAAAGAGCTCAGTGGCGACTGTGATTACGGTTCACCTTTAGATGCTTTGCTGCGTGAGAAAGGATCCAAAGAGCCGAAATAAAGCGCGTCACTGTCATTTCAGCTGTGGTAAATGTGTACAACTCTTTCCCCAAAGGACTTCCTGTAACAAGAGGAAGTTTATTGACTCGGTGCAGGCATGACACTAGACAAGGCATGACTGTCTACACACACACACACACACACACACACACACACACACACACACACACACACACACACACACACACACACACACACACACACACACACACACACACACACACACACACACGCGATAACAATGTTTAATTGTTAAACATATATTCTGATATTTAATAATTTGCCTCGTTTCTTCTGTGCTGGAAAAAGCAAGCCATGTAACTCTGGATAACAGTCTCTTTTATTTGGCAGACACAAAGCAGACTGCCCCATCCTGATGACACACAGGCATTATCTGATCCAGCGTTCAATCTCCAGTAAGGTCCTCTCAATTTAACTCTCTTAGCCCGGAGACCAGCTTCAGAGCTCAGACTCCCTCTCTCTCCAACAGGACTGAAGGGGCTTTGCCACTGGCACAATCTCTCTTCTTCTCTCTATCTCTCTCTTTTCTCTCAGTAAACTGATGCACTTTGAGCTAGATGGGGAGGAAAGGCTAAGTATGTGGATCTGTGAAGGTTACACCAGTAGAAGGTATCTGATGGCTGAGGCCTTGTGAAACCTGCAGTGGCTTTTCAGAAGAAATAAGCATTGGAGCAGCGTGTAGCACAGGCTGACAGAAAGAGGCTGCGGTGCAGCCATGCGAAGTTAACCCCTGCCGGGCAGGACTGCTCACCACCAGGCCTCACAGCAACCACCGGCCGTCCGTCTGCCAAATCTTTTCTGACTGCACGTTTACACACTGAGAGAGCCCGCTGAGACAAACACACACACATACACACACAGTCGTTCCTTCTCCTCGTCTTCCTCAAGGCAGACTTCACCTCAGCAACGCTGTTTAGCCATCATATAAACACACGTGCGCTCAGCTCCTCCGTCTCACTTTAAGCAACACCCCTTGCTTATTTTCTCATGGTTTCAGGGTAAATGAACACGCTTGAGCAATGAGAATCAGTTCTATTCTGCGTGCAGACTGCACTGGATGTTTATTTGACATATCCTGGTTCCCTCCTGAGCTCCTGTGTGAATAGACACTCTATTTGCTTTCACACTTTGTCAAGACGATGATGACACAGTGACTAATCTACTTGTAAAAATAGTGCTGGGGAGACCGAAGGTGAGACTTAGTAATATTAGTAGTCTAAGTTGTCATATCGCCTTAAGAGATAAAACAACAACAACAACAACAAACTTACAATCTATAGTAGTAGATGTATTAACATCTTACAATTCTTTTCACAATATCCGGAAAACAGCACAATTGTGAGAGTAATTTTGCTTTCATACTGCAGTTCAGTAACAAACAATAAGTTAATATTGATTAACTTACATTTCAAACAATATTACCAGTTACATTGTGTAGTTTTGTTCCACGAACAGAAAAAGTTCCACACTAACCCACAGCAGAACCAGAGCAACACATAATAGTGAGCTTTGTTTCTTTCCTGAATCAATCAGTGTTTCTGAATGAATCGTTTGAGAAAATGATTTTACGTCTCACTCATAAAGACTTGTTTCGCTCCTGAATGAATCAGTGCTTTTGAACAAATTCGACTAAATGAATGATTCAATGACTCACTCATTCAAAAGACATGTTGCCACCTGCTGGCATACCAATGCATACAGTATTCGTGATGATATATATAACATGAAACTGCTTAATTTCTTCTTTATTATTTAATTTGATAATATATCATATCTTTTTAACCACCTCCCCCTCCCATTTCTTTTCACCTCTGTACTATTGTGTATTTGAGTCACTAAAACAGATCCTTTGTAGCATCAATCTCCAAACAAGCCATGAAAAGGATGTTTCCTTGGAATACATTCAGCTGATTGGTGATTACTCTAAGCTTACAGATAAGCCTGTGGTGAGGCTAATGATGCCAAAGTCCATGGTGAGACAGGAACAACCACCATGCCAGTCACTGTCTGTCCATTTACTGCCCCAGCGAGGCGCTCAGACGCTACTCCCTCACCAGCTAAACCAGCTTTCTGCAAAACTCCTGCACCAGAACAACTCCCACCAAAAGACATGGCAAATATTAGCCCACAGAAGTCTTGCACAAATCAAAAACAACATGAAAAGGCAAACAAGAGTGTTCTGTGTGTGTGTAAACAGTCGGGTCTTTAGTCTCCCTTCCAACCTCAGCAAGGAGGGGGGACACAGGGGAAGTGATGACAGGAGCCGCATACACACAAACCGCAGCAGCGCTCCTCTTTGCTTTTATCACCGGCCGCCTTTCATCTCCACAAAACAACACCAGTCAGAGAGAGAAAGAGGGAAAAATCACACTTTTTAGGAAGGAAAACACATTAACACCCCCATAGCTGTCCACATCCATTTAGCGGCTAAGCAAATATTCGCCTGTCAGTATGAGGCATGCTGCCGTACAGCGTTTACCGTGATCACATGTGCACTGCTACAGTGTTAAACAGCTGCTGGCTTCTGGCCTACCATTCAATAGAGTTAAACAGAATTGAGTGATTTTCCCGCAGGCTTTTCTTTGGGGAAAAAATGGAATGGTATTTTTTGCCACTTATTATTTTGTTTCCGTTTTGAGACGAATTTTTGAAATCGACAGCAATCAGCGGAAGGCTAATTCTGTAGGAGGGTAAAGCAATGGGGTCAAAGGTTATCAACTGTCATTAGACTACTGAAAAATGTACTATTTATTGTCATTATACTATACATGTATTGTGCTCAATTAATTGGTGCATATTAGTCTAAATAAAACTATCTTCCTCCATATTATGAGGACACAACTAATAACACAACTAATTTGCTGTTGTCTTTCAGGATTTGCTCCACCTAAAGCAGAGAAGATGCTGCATCGTCACGTTGGCACGGCTTCTTGATTCTAATGCACCTAATTAGCAATCGGCAGACTCTTAATTGCATACATTAAGGCCGATTGGTGGTGGAGATTAATTCTAAATATACCCAGACAGCTGGTTAAGATAGCATGGATTACAGTTCGGACTGTACTTTTCCACTTAATTGCATATGGAAACGAGGCAGCAACAAGCCCATGTGCCCTGGTGGCGGCCGCGGAGAAGGGCGGCAGCTCCCCGGACTGTAATAAAGCCTCCATTGCAGAGCCTCCACAGATGGAGTGACATTAACCACAGCGGCGAAAAGCCATTTCCAACAATGAAATATCAATATTTACATTTTAATTACACCTTTTCTCTATTTCTCCCCAGAGTCTCTTAAGGTTGGTGAATGTAAAGGTGTCTCTTAAGGGTTTTATTATTAAGCTCAGGATTGACTTGGATTTGGATTTCTGTTTTCAGAAAAGTTATGTTGAACTAATGAGATTAATAATGTGGCAAAAGACAAAATAAACATGTCTCCTTTTTCCTCTATCTCTTGGGGTTCGGTACGGCTCATCCCTGTACTTCCTGGTTTTCGTGTGTTTGCGGGAATGACAGCAGTTTTGTCCAATTCCTATTAGGGGGTATTAGTGTAGTTTACACAGAGCTCTAGAGCTCTCCGCCTCACTCCTGCGCCAGTTGGATGCCTTTGATGTGCGACTCCTCTACGGGGGTCGAATCGGCTCCCGCTGGCAAGGTCCGTCGAACGCAAATGCCGTCGTTCTATCAGGCACAAAAGGATGTGTTAGTAAAGGCCACGGGATGCACCAGGCAAGGGCTTAAGTCTGAGCCTCAGACGCCCCCTTAGTTTGCCACGGCATATAGTCAGGAGCGTGAGAGCGTGTGTGTGCGCATACGGGAGGGGTGTGGGGCAAATACTTATACGGATTCATTTGTTTTCCCATGCTGATCGATAAAGCCCCTTACGAGGCTGTATTGACAAACCCTATCTCATCTGGACGTTGTGAAAAAAAAAATAACAGAAGAAAAAAATCTTTGATGATACATTCTTCTCCAAACCATGGAATAACTGCGATTACTGCAGCATTTTATTTATATGCTTATCAGCGGAGATTAAATTTGGGGGAAAATCATCCAGATCTTTCCGATAGAGGCCTGACTGCATGGATTAATTTCATACTGGAGGATTAGCGTCTCTCTCAAACATGATCCGGCCAGACAAACAGAAGCAGAGGAATGTCCCGCATTTCCACAAACACTCCGGCGTCAACGACGCACGCAGACAGTCTCGCGCTTAAAGCGCGCCTTAATGCTTCCGAGACAAGACATTACCCCATTCCACGGCAATGAGCACCTTTTAATTTCTGCAAAAGCCACGGCTGAAAATCTTAATTAATTGTTCCATACTGCTTCAGGGTCATTATGCAATGTAATAAAGGCCGTGTAATTATGAAATTTTACAGCCATTACTGAGGCTGATAGCTCGTATTTCATCATCAGGCGGGCCGATGGCTTTCCGGGCGCACGGCTCCAAGTGATGGACTGCACACAGATCTATCAGGCCCAAACAATAAGCTGGCCCGGCTGGCGTAATAGCTACCCACAGATGAAGCAACAGATAAAGATAAACTATAAATCCGCAGCACAAACCCAAATGTTGTTTAGCGTCCGGCGCGAGCGACCGTCAAAGCTGCGTTTTGATTACGCAATTGGAAATAAGGCAGCGATGCGTGTGAAGGAAGAAGTCGGGTGTTGGGAATTTGTAAATGTGGTGAGTAAACAGTGAGACAATGAGGTAGGATGGCCATTTATGCACTTAAAGGAATAGGTCACCCACAAAAAAATGGTTCAGTATTTTTTTTTGTCCATAGGTTCATGTTTTGGACCCCATTGACTTTCACCGTATGTACAAAAAATATATATGTTTCTCAAAAGAAAAATTGCAAATTTAGAACTGGGTGAACATTTAACACACACACACACACACACACACACACACACACACACACACACACACACACACACACACACACACACACACACACACACACACACACACACACACAAAGAAATTAAAATATAATAAGGGACGTGAGAGAACCTACACTGTGACGTATAGCTATTTCAGAACAGAGAGAATAATATAACAGAGTAATGCATGAAAGCATCGATCATGATAAACACAAGGGCTTATTTGAGGAGGGCCGCATTTTATGTGCAAAATATGCAGGGAGGAAAAAATGAGGCAAAAAGGAATATGCTGATGCCAGTTTTGCAAGACACAATGGCTCTTCGGCCTTAGAAGTACAGAAGAGGTTCTGTGGAGGGAAACTCTCTATACCTGAGGGACTGCAACAAAAGAGACAGAGAGAGAAATTCAGAAGAGGAAAAAAAGGAAGGGAGAACATTTTGGACACACTGAAGGTAGCAGACATTTAAATGTGAATTTACATTCAAATATGAAATATGGTGATGAGGTGGAGGACACTTAGATGTTGAGACGTCCATGTGTGAGAGAGAGAGTACTGTATTTGAACCAGTATTGCTTTTCAATCTCTTTGAATATGGACTGGCTAGAAACTCATTCAGGATCTGCACATGGGTCAATGATAAATAAGTGTCCACAAAAAAAAAAGGAAATATATATATATATATATATAAAATTCATAAAATTTTAAACAATCAAACTAATATCAAACTAAAAGATTCAAATCTTGTATTTTGGATTGGTTACTTTCAAAATGATTATATTATTAATATATTGTATACATCAATAATAGAAAATACACTACTTTCTTTTTAAGAATATCATTTTTTTTTAAATAATATTGAAGATGAAAATCATAAAAGAGGTCCAAAATGTTAAACTTTACAAGTAGTTACATTGTACTTAAGTACTGAGTAATATGAATTAACTGTACTTATTATAGAGTTATTACTATAGTATGCATGTAGTATGTATAAAAATAAAAATAAAGTGTTACAAAAAAAAGTGTCAGTCATTGACTCAATTCTACTCTGAGGTTCCTTCCAAATGTCACGTGTGAAATCTGCACGTGTGAAGCACTGCTGAAGTGTTCTGCATTTTTCACTATGTGGAGAGGACACTTTCTCTGTTTAAAAACATGGCCAATCATATTACTCATAAGCAACACACTGGGCATGACCATATACGGGCCGTGTCGCCTTGCCATCGCATCGATAATAATTTACATCATGATTAGGCTCTCATACAGGACCGAGGCAATATGTTGCACATCTTCGAGGGCCGCTTGTTTAACTCAAAGTCTCGTTTGGACGTGTACACACACACACACACACACACACACACAAGGTTATAATTCCTCGTCGGCCGACAGCTCAAATCCAATCCCATTTTCCTTCCTGCTTACTCTCTGATGGAGATGATGGACCCCTGAACTGATACTTTGGGGTGGGGTTTCAGGGGAGGGCCATTTTGAGCCTGTCTGTGAACTTTGCATGAACTGCTATGAAAAAAAAAAAAAAAATCATAATATGATGACAGGCCTGTTCTACCTCCCAGCAAATTTGCTATTGAAGATGAGGGGACTGAAATAGAGTTTGGTTTGTATAATTACGTCCATCTATCTTTATATTCCACTAGCATATCACAAATTGAAAATACTAAAAATTGACTGTTCATTCTGATGGTTAATGATTGGCGTAGACACAGCAATGATTTATTGGTTACTTACTGATGTGACACATTTGCATCTTATTAGATGGAGATTACTAGGAGGCCCTTTCAGATTGCAGGACGCAGCCCTTCACAAACCGCCTGATGGATTGATTTGATTTGCAAATGTAATCAAACTAATAAGAGGGAAAAATGAGCAATAATGCCTTGTTTTTTCAACGGGCAATCACACAGGGCCGCCCCCCGCTGGTTGTGGGGTAGACACAGGGCCTGATGGGTTGGTAAGAATGCAGCGCTGGTGACAGGCCAGAAGGTTACTGTCACACCTAGTCAGCTCTCTTA
This sequence comes from Phoxinus phoxinus, assembly GCF_949152265.1. Classification (NCBI taxonomy): domain Eukaryota; kingdom Metazoa; phylum Chordata; class Actinopteri; order Cypriniformes; family Leuciscidae; genus Phoxinus; species Phoxinus phoxinus. Next base: position 24,390,138 of record NC_136888.1, read on the forward strand.
CGGCCTTTATAAAAGCAAATGTGTCCTTTATAAAGGCCGACATGCGAGGGGACAGATAAACATGCATAATGCAGAGCTTTGTCATGTGAAAACAAATGTGAGTGTGAGTGCAAAGCATAATGCAAATCTGACTTCTGTCAGTTGGATTTCCAACAGGCTAAGACAGACGTGTTTACATGTGAGGTGTGGTGTAGGCTGGGGATTGTGTGTGATGGACACTCACTCCATAATCTGTGATACATAGTCTATTAGCAAAAATGAAGAAAAAAAGAGAACATCTATATTAATTTCAAGAAGAAAATCAATGCTTAAATATGGTGAGCAATAATCACTTGAAGACATCCATCATGTGTTACTAACATAATCAATTCCTCCTGAATTTGAAATATGTAATATAAAACACACACACACACACACACACACACACACACACACACACACACACACACACACACACACACACACACACACACACACACACACACACACACACACACACACACACACACACACACACACACACACACCACAATTATAACATTGTTGCCTTTGTTATGGCCACTATAACTCACATAAGGACAATCTTCTTAAAGATTCCTCAAAATTCCTGCTTTTGTTAAAAAAACAACAACAACAAACACATTGAGGGTGAGTAAATAAATAACAGAATTTTCCATTTTGCATAAACTATCCCTAGGCCTAGTCCTAAGCTATAAAATGACCAAAGTAAATGATTTATAAATATCTTTTCACAAACACTGTCTTCAGAATAATTAGACTTTAGGTAATTAATATCCTCAAATATAGGTTAAGAAGACAGAGACACACACTAAGAAAATGGAGTGAGAGATCAGTGTGGAGAAAAAGCAGCACATAGTCCACATATCGACATGCACAAAAAGGACAAATCTGTGTGTAATGGGGTAAAAGTAGAGTCGGGCATCATTCAGACACCCGAGTCAATAATGTCACAGACTGTAGGCAGCACGTCCGTATGAAGATGTGGAACTCATCCAGTATTCTGTGCTGTGGTTATTTGTGAGCTGACACGGCCTTCCCCTGAACAGAATCTCACAAACACAACCTTGAGAAGACAACTGCTCATTTCATCACCAACTACTACCCTGCTTTGTCTATAATGACCAATTTACAGATTTATATCACTTCAAAGTAATAACGAGAAATGCAATTGAAGAGAGCTTATGTGATCATGACCTTTGAACTATGTTAACACACCAATAAAAAAAGCACATCTCTCTGACACACATTTCTCCTATCTTTGCTCTGTCTGTAGAGCCCTTTTCTCTGAGTGTCAGACTTAATTTAGTGTGTCTCACTTTGCTGAATGTATCAGGAGTGAAACCCCTGCTAAAAGTGAAAATTTGATTTGCTAAAAGGAGCTTAGGGCATCTATTAATCAATATTTGCAGTGTGTCAGGCTGAGGGTGGTGACAGACAAGGCCTCATTTAGAGATTGGTTGGAGTGGGAATATCGGGTGGGGGTGGGGTGTCACGAATGGGTTTTCTCCTCTCATCCAGGGCAGAGAAGTGGAGGAGGGTCCCAAAAATCACATCTGGGAATGCACTGGCAGGCACGCCAGCATCAGTGAGGAGAAATAAGAGGGCTTACTCCAGTTTGCAGATAATTATGTTTACATATGATTAGCTCTTCCTCCAGTGGGTTCACAGAGCTAATGAGACAAAACTAGCAAGCACATTCAGTCAAAATGAGACTGGAGTGAGAAAGAGGGAGGGACTACACCAAGAAAAAAAGGCGAATGGAGCCGTGACTCTGTGTTTTCATGAGTAGAACTTGTGAGCCAGCAGTATGAACTGAATGTGATGAGCTAAGCAGACCATGTACTGTGAAATTATGTCAAATAAACACGTCTTTGTACTTTCACTTTCTATTACATCAACAATGGTTGCACTGAAATAAAGACTGATTCATGAACAAATGACTCTTATGAGTCAGGTCTTTTAACTCTTTCCCTGCCAGCATAAAAAAAGAAGAAGTTGCCAGCCACCGCTGGCATTTTTGATAATTTTCATAACATTTTCATGGCCCCCAGAATCTATGCAATAAATCAAAAGAAAGAACAGACCCTCTGCTGGAGAAAAAATTAATGTCTTTTTTTTTTATATAAACACTTGAATGTGGGTAAGTTTCATTTAAAAAGTACTATTTTGAGCAAAACGCTGAGAAAATCAAATCAAAGATCAAAGACTATGTCTAGATGGGATTCAGAACGATGATCAAAACATAGATGGGGTAAATCGAGTCCATCAACACCACCAAAGCTTGCACAGTCCTATACCTCATCCTGGGTCAACATTTCATGCGGTAATGTTAGGCAGTTGTGATTTATATGCCATTTAATGTTGAGGATTGCGTTATTTTACTTATGCATACATATGATATCGCTCGTTTCTGTTTCTTCTTCGCATGTGTTTTGATCAGGAGATTCAGTGCTCTTTCAGAAGATGCGGAATATAGCGTCCCCTACCGTATAACAGTGAAAACTTTTATAACTTTTATTTTATTAAGTAATGTTCAGTTAAAAATATTTGAAAAGCATTAAGTTATAACATTTAAAATATTAATAATAACAATAAATGTACATATATTAAAACTATATAATATAATATTTTTAAATATTCTGTACACTGTATATTAAATGTTTGTATACATATAAATACTATTTTTATTTTGGTAATATATTTTATTTTTACTATCTATATAGTAAATATCTATATAGTCTTATTGTGTTATTATTATTACAATATATATATATATATATATATATATATAGTTATATACACACTCACACAGGAAACACTGGTGTAAAATGTGCATTATTTCTGCACTGTATTACAACGCCAAGAGTGATTGTAAGACCTCTATCTCCAGTGTGTTTTTCCATCCTGAAGATTAGAGGCTGGGAAAGGGCTCATGGAGAAAGCAAACCTGTGCTTTAGATAAATCCCTTGCTCAGCTCCTGATTAAGACATCTCATCGTCCACCCAGTGCCAGATACAGGGCCAGTATGAAATAAATAAAGCATAAAAAACCCCACACATGTTGCGTTCACGGCTGCAGCCTTGGGGCAGTTGTGCACGCTTTGCCAGTGTAACTTTAATTGCTATTGTTCGTATCCAGAACAGGCCACTAAGCCCCGTATACACAGGTCAACCAATAATGATGACACCTCAATCATGTCTACAGATTGCACTGAGTAAGCACCTCCTGTTTTTTTTCCCCTAACGAGGTTCCCGTGCGAATATGCTAATCCCACGGCACGTCTGTCCGGCAAGCACGTAATCGTTTTATTATACCCCGAGAAACCTCGCTGAGATATTTGAGTAGGAGTCAGGCTTCCATGACTCTCTCCTTCTCCTGAACCTATTATGAATGCACTGGCCCTGACAATTGAGGGAGCGAGAGACAGGCCAGGCCAGAGGAGAGAGGGACAGGAAGGTGTAGAAAGCCAAGAGAGGGAAAAAAGATGGAGGTGGGGGAGGCAGAGGAATGAAGTGGAGTGTGGCAGTACCTCGGTATCTACATAAAAGAGATTAGAGTCGACAGGGTTCCATTTTACAGCTCAATCATATTGTGTTAGCACACGCTTATCCGCGTGCCAGTGAAAATTGAAAGGGAAATAAAGAAAGGGAGAAAGTCCCTGAGATAGGACCAAGAATGGGAGAAGCCTGAGCAATTTCAGCCTGCATAAAGGGCCTGTAATAGTGAGGGTCCTGTCATGCTAAAAAGCCAGCGACGGTCCGTTCACCGGCCATTCTTGTAGCTCGCTCGTCAAGTCAAGTGCGACCGCCCTCCATTGTGTGCCGCTGTGTTACGATAAGGCATGTCACAACCGTATGACAGCACGTTTTCATTTATTTGGATTCCTCCCGGATGGCGCGAGGAGACTCTAATTCTATTTACAGATAAAAGTGCAGGTTTTTGGTTCCCACCAAATTCTGCTACAAATGTTTGCTCTTACTCTTAATGCAGATTGAACGCAAAAATAACAATTACAGCCTGAATACAGCAGTTATTTTCTCTCTCTCTCTACTCCTCTTGGCCGGTGTGAAGGGACACTAATTCTATTTACAGATAAAAGTCGTTTTATTTCCCCGCTCCTGCTTTTTCAGCTACAAACGTTTGCTCTTTCCCCTTCCCCACGTGCGGCTTAAATGCTAAAATAAAATTACAGCCTGAATGCTTTAATCTCGCAAATGAGATTCCTCACCCTAATCCACATTATGTCATTTTCTGCCTTTTTTTCTCCCTCGTATTGAGTTAATATCACATTTCCAAATCCTTCCGTCTTCCATAATGCCAGGCTTACAGGAACGCGTGACGCCAGGGTTTTGTTCAGACACCCTCTCTCGTCGTGTGTTTGTAAACCATATCAAATGTTTTCATGGCCTATGTGAGCATGTAAATGATCAGAGGAGGGAGAAGGGGAGAAGTATTAAAAAAGCAATCAGAAAGGAGCGTCCGTGTCTGCGCCGCCAGCGGAGGGAGCTGCCGTCGAGGCGTCTTTAACTCTATTCCGCAAAACACAGACTGCTTCATTATCCGCCAGCTCTCCGCAGCGGCAGCTCCAGTAATACTGAGTGATGTTTAAATTAGTTTACAATTTGCCTGCTCTTCGCCTAGGACAGATCGTAAGCGAAGGCGCTCAGAAATGTCAGCGGCGCTCCTAACCACCGTAACAAATTGTTGCCCGTACGCTGCACACCTAATGACTTCAAATTAGCTTCTGTGCGAGAGGCTGACAGTTTGTTACGTCTGTTAGCAACATAGCCGCCGTATCATGAGCCATAAATTGGTTTGGGCTCTCGGGGAGAATGGAGGCCTTCATCAATTTGATTAAAAAAAATTACTGTACCATAGAAACCGTACAGATAAACTAGTCGGAAAAGAGAGGAATGCGCACATGGAGCTGTGGCGGAGGGTTAGGGGAGGCTAACAGGAGGCCTGGCGTGTCTGTCTGATTGTGTGAGGGTAAATAAAAAAATATATAATTGAAAAAAAAAAAGTCATGAGTAGGAATGGAACTTTATACTGTATCTCGCACTTTTCTTTGGAAATTTTCATCAGGATACAGTGGCAATCGGAGCGCAAGGAGCAGGAGGAGATGAGAGCCACAGGAATACCTGCTCCGGAGATGAGGGGGCTCCTTCCTCTTCAAACAGACACAGAATTGCCTGCCGAGGTCTAATCATACAATCATCTCTCTTCTGCTGAGCAATCGTTCATAGAATGTGAACTCTGACGCCAAATGTACACTGCCAATCGAGAGACTCCTCTGTTTGCTTTCTGAACAGACGCGGTCTATGAAGAGAACTAACACATACGAACACTGCGCAGGGGAAAAAAAAAAAGCTATGAATGTGCAAATGCATACACACAGAGTGTGTGCAGAAGTTCATATACAGACTGAAACATAACGGACACTTCTTAGCCTGACAAATAAATGACAGGAAAACTCATACGTTATGTTACTCTACACAGTATGGTATACTGTACTGTGCTATAAAATACCGATTTTTGTTTTGTTGCCATACCTGCCAATGACGAATAAACTGAGAAAATGTAGTCCTTGCATAATTTTTTTTAACAGAAATGTCTAGATACACTTATTCCCATACTGATTACTATAAAACTTATAAGTTCACAAAACTGGCTTGACGAGCATACATTATTGAGCCTGAATAATAGCCACTATATTGCACCACACTATACAGTAGTATATTATTATTATATTAATAGTATATAAACAAACATATATATATATATATATATATATATATATATATATACACACACCTTTCAAAGACATCATAAATGTTTTACTGCAACTTTTAATGAATAAAAAAAAAATCGAAGCGTAGTGTCATTCAGTACAGTATACACTACAGTATGGTCTGCTATACTATACTATATACATAAATGTGCCACATTCCAGAAGCTCCAGCGGTGTGGCTTCCTGCACACAGGGAAAATCCCATTAAATCCACAGGGCAAGTCTGGGTCAATCTGGCATGGAGCAGCAGAAATAACCTCCCAATCCTGCATCTCGTGCCTGGCAGGAAATTGGCACTCTGATGAGCTTTAAGCCCGTTTTATGGCTTGTGTGGCACTATTGCCCTGGGCCAGTATTAGCACAGTCATATCTACAGCACAAAGGGAACTACAACACAACTTCCTGTGCAGCTAATCAAGGTGCTATCATGTTTTGCTTAAAAGGCTGGATTCTTTTGTAGGTAAAAGTGGTTGAATAAATCTCATAAAATAATCTGGGCATGCGAGTATGTTCACGTGGCGTGAAACTACCACTCAGTCTCTTCCTCCTTTCTTTCCAAGTTAACCACTCTTACTATTGTCTGATTTCAGAGCTTTCTTTCTCTTCACCTCATTTTTTCTCTCGCTCCAGAGTCAGTCACCTATGGGAAGCTCTTTTCAAACAGTGAGGGATGAAGTGGGCCGCCACTCTCTGTGACCAGGGCCGGCTCAGATTAAATGCAAAAGAAGGGCTTTGTTAAGCAGATTACTGGAAACTCCTCATTCTGTCTTGTGGAGATGGGCAATAAGCAGCAGTAGAAAGAGAGAGAGAGAGAGAGGAGGGGAGGACACTTCAATCATGGTCAGTCATGCCATTATCGTTCATGGCTAATGTCAGGAATCCTTTCAACAAGCCTGCTGATTGGCCGAAACAGCAGGCGAAAATGCCTCCCCTCCACTCCTATGGATATCGTGCTATACTGAGGAAGGAATTAAGCTAAAACTAAACAAATTGATCCCTGTCTGCTGTCACAGAGGGTGGGAAAATGCTGACCTAAGGACTGTGCCACTGGTGGCCTGGGTGATGGCAAATGTCCTTGATTGACAAGGCACAGCTTTGTTTGTTTCAGCATAGTGTTTTGCTCCTGCTGAAAACAGCAATTACTCAAACGTGCTTTACTTAGTTTTTGCACATACAGTGGAATACAAAATTTGGAGACTACATTGGTTTATTTTCAGGTTTAAATGTAATTTAAATCCGAAACTAAATAAACGGTTTTAGGATGCAGAAAAATGTAAAACAAAGAAAAAATATGATAAATAAATATGTTATGTGTTTTTTATATTTATATAAACAAGAACATATAAAACAATAATATATATTTTTTTTTTGCTTTCAAGAATCACAAGATGATCTTTGGATCATTCTCAAATCATGCTGGATAACTTCGATGGCAAACAAATACTAATAAATTCTGAAATTAATGTCATATTCAGTTAACTTATTCACTCACTGTAATGCTAATAATGTAATTTGAGATGAAATAGAAGCATTTCTTTTGGAATTAATATAATTTTTTTTAGACTTCTGGATCCCAAAGTATTATTGAGTTACTTTCTTTTTTGTTCTAACATTTTTCAAAAAAAAAAAATTATATTTAATATCCTATGTAACCTTTCAAAATATGTTCAAACTTATAAAATAACTGGCTAACGTCAGAACATCCAATCCACGGTTCACATTGAGAGTTTACCGGTAGTTGCATATAATCTGTATCTCTGCTCATGTCCTACCTGGGATATGCTTGGCCCAGCCAATGTTGACCACCAGTTCCCTGTCCGCCAGGTCGCAGAGCGTGGTCAGGGCTTTGATGTCGCTGTCGGGCACTGTGGGGTCAGGCATGGCGTAGATCTTCTCAGGCTCCGCCACCAGCAAGTGAGACACAATCTTGTTATCTGCAAGGCAGCCAAAGGGGACTGTATTTGAACACCGAGGGGAGAACAAAGAAACAGATTGGGATTATACCAGCAAGGTCATATAGTGTTTGGTTCAGTAGCAAAGAAAGCAATCAGATAACATGAAATATTGGCAGAATTGTTTTCTTTGGGCGGAAAGATGATGTTTGTGGTACTGAAAAAGCTGTTTTTGGTCTATGAATCAATGCCTGGTGTCATTTGTAATCGAAAATAAAACATTTTATTTTTTTTGTTCATAGGTTAGGAGAGAGTTTGATGGTGAAGAGGAGTGGCTCTTAACCTGTTTTGCTTCAATACCCAGGTTTTTTTTTTTTTTTTTTTGCCCATCAAAATAGTTTAAATTTAGGAAAGAAAATGTATATTATATAAATATATACAATAAAAAAATATAAATCAAATATATTTACAATTTGTGATTTTTAAGCAATCATGTTGGCCAAATGAAACTGAACTGCAATAAATAAATAAAAAATAAAAAAATAAAATTAAACAAATAAAATGTGGGGCCGTGACCTACCAAGTTGAGAACTACTGCTGTAGAAAATGAGATTTAAAAAAATAATAATATCTATTTGATTCTCATTGTGGTTTACACTGAATTGTGCATATAAAGATTTGTGTTTGGGGTATCCTGTCAATCTAATGAGAGAAAGGACACACATTTCAGATCGGATTGCGGAGGTGAGGGAGATTGGAATAGGTAATTAGCGACACCCTTACAGTTAAATGAAATTCATTTGCTGTTTAATCATCTATGTCAATGCAATATGATAGACAGACAGAAGCCAAATACAGCACTGCAATCTTTGTGTGTATATCTGTGTGTTTGCAAGGCCCAGATGAATCACTTTAAGCCCATTGCATCTGTGTTTGAGGTCCGAGGACAAAACGGATCACTAAATTAAAAAGCATTAACTTCTGAGGTGTGTGTGTGTGTGTGTGTGTTGGAGGAGGGGAAGAAATGGATCAATCAGCCCAGCCCTGCTACTCCAGGGAGTGGGGGAGCCTGTAAGTGCTATCTCTAGGTAAATCTTATTTAATGTTTCCCTAATTAGAATCAATGCAACCCAATTTCCAAACCCCATGCCTTTGTTATGTGCAAATAATCAATCAGGTAGGCTGGGACCATGGCTATTCCTCTCTGTTTGTGAAAATAGAGAAAGAGATAGAAAGGAAAGTGAGAAAAGATACAGAGAGCTCAGAGACAGACTGATAAAAGCCTCTATTAATGGGACACTGCACTAAAATACGAGGACGCCTCACAAAACCCAAACATTTGTCTGTACGCCAATGCAAGGGTGGACGTCTTCTGGATTATCAGCTGATAAAAAGCCATCAGTGGGGATTTATGTTAGAAAAAAAATATTTGAATCCATAATTTAATTTAGACCTAAGCGAAGGCAAGTCTTAAACTTGGAAATGTCCCCAAACAGCTATTTTCGGAGTAGGTAATGGGTAAAAACCAAATAAATCTTCAAAATTGTTTCAAAACATATTTTCAAAAGAGCAATACATTATGATAATAGTGGTAATATAAATGCAGCTTCTTTAGCTCCAAAAATGTTACTTCTATATTAAACAAACTTGAATTAAAAATGTCTCTTTCAACTGAAAAGCGGGAAGAACGACAGATTCATCCTGTTTATTTTTCTATGAGTAGTCCGTCTCCTCCCCATTATACTGTCTCTGAGAGAAGTCCACATCTTGCTAACATACAATAGCAAGGGGGGAAAAAGGAAGTAATGAAAGTGGATGGGAGCTGGACACAGGACAGAGAATAAGCTTTCAAATAAGTTGCTCTCGGTGGCTGGAAATAAGCCTGAACCTGGAAGGAGGGATCAGTAGGATTAGGCAGAAGGTTATTCAGAGGGCTGTATTCCTAAAATGATTTCTACCACTGTAATAATTAAGATTATTTCCGCTGCTATCATGCATAAAAGCATATTGTATTCCAGGAGAATATGCTACCATTAAGTAAAAAGGCTTTAGGGACAAATCTGTTAAGCGCTGCCGTGCTGTCTCTTTGCAGAGCAGTCTGACAGCGCGGAAGCTCCGGTATTGTGGGTTTGATGTCTTTGCCAGATTGGATTTAATCCGGATTAGGCCTCTCTCTCCTTCTCGTGCTCGCTCGCCCTCCCCTAACACACACACGCACACAAACATCTTTGTCGATTGGCTCTGTCATATACTACATCTCTGTCTTTCTTGTTTTGTGTCCAATTTCCTGGTGCATTGGAAATAAGGAAGGCCACTGTAAGGTGACATTGAGATATTAGAGAAAGATACTGTATTTTATATATATATATTTTTTAATTAAATATATAAACTGAAAAGGTGGTTCACTCAAAAATGAAAACTGTTTACTCAGTTTATCTTTAAATATGAAGAATGTCTGAACTGTTTTTGTCCATATAATGAAAGTTAATGGGGTCCAAAACAACACTGGACCCCATTGCATTTCACTGTATGGGGAAAATATAAAGATGGGTACCGGTAGATTAGATAGATAGATAGATAGATAGATAGATAGATAGATAGATGGTATGGCTTAAATAAGAGTGTGTATGTGTGTGAGAACAAAAATCCCTTTAAAAAATATAAGAAAAAATCTCTTTATAAATGTGAAGACATTTAATGACACAAAGACACTGCAGTTCTTACATGGCTTTTTGGCCGGCAGAGCCAGTTGAGGGTTCAAATAGGGGCTGTTTTCCGCATCTATCCGGCGTTTGTACTTCTGTCTTCCGCCGCGCACACGGTCCAGTCGAACACCTGATGTAAAGGAGGAGACAAGAAAAAAGGCAACATTTACTTTTCACACATAATTTTATCACAAACACAACCTCTTCAATAAAGCAGACAGATAACGTGCGCTGTCACTTTAAAAGCACTGCGAGTGGAGCGGGCCGCTGTGAGCCAGCCATAAACGGCACGGCAGCTGTCAGTGGCCATTTCAGGGATGTGGACAGGAGATGACCAGCTGCTGACAGACAGGGGCACAGTCACTCTCTCCATGTGACATCCGGACATGCACCTGCCCATCTCCTGCTCGTGGCGTGTGTGCATCTTTAGAGCACTCAAGTCACAACAGAATAACAGGTAAACACCAGAGAGCCATTTTTGTGGTGTTAACGCACATCTTCAAAAGTGTTGGTGACAACAATTACAGGAGACGTTAACACTCAAGAGTGCAGGAGCGTTCAAGTACTCTTGTAAAGTACCTCACCGTGTCTTTAAAGGCTGTCCTATTCTCCTTCATTATTTAAAACTCTCGTCGATATTTTTCCCACACAAAGAGCGCAAATAAAGTGTGATGGGGGTAATCTATTGAGGTGCCACGGTTGTGAAAACATTCTGAATCCATCCATCGCGACCTGCGATTCTGATGAGTGCAGAGCCTTAAAGACCTGTCCCTGCTTTTAATTAATTGACATACAAAAGAGCCTTAATTTAATTATGCAAACCTCTCTAGGGGATGGGCAGTTTCCGTGGAAACCACTTAAAGGTGGCCTAGGACCCGTTTCATGTTGCATGCTGGAGAGGAACGGAATGGACATGAAGGCCCAGTGGGCCGGCCCTCGTTTCACAATTAAAACACTAGAATTCTCGTTTATCCGAATGGCGCTCATCGGGACCTCCGCTGGGCTTTCAAGGCCTGACACTCTGAATAATTTAACAATGAGATGCACCTGTCTCATATTGAAGATCACTGACTGAAATTTTGAAGTGCCGCTTATGGGTTTTACGTATATTTTAGCTCAATGAAATGTGAATCCATTGATTTCAATTAGGATGATGAAACAAAAATCAGGTTACATCCTTGCTGACAATGCATCAAAACTAAGTGAAAAGCTAATTCATAAATGTAACTCTATTCCATTTATATGGCCAATATGCCTTGTATAATTTATAAAATTATTATTATTAATACAATAAAAGTATTGCCATATTGTACAGACCATAGCCATATTATTTCCTCCATTAGATCAGTGTTGCACTGTGATTGCACCAAACACACGAGCGTATTTTGAGATGGCGTGATAATGAGTGTTAATTAACTTTGACCCTGGCTGGTTGTTGATTATGTGACATTGTACTGCAGGACAAAAGCGGATCCGTGACCCTGTTTGCTCACATTTCCACGAAGGAACACGCGTCCCACAGGCTTCGTTTTACACGAGAACGGCGGTCTTAAAAAGATGTCACATTGCTAGCATAACCTTCTCGATGCCAGCACCCGAAATATGCAACAACACACGACTCTCACATGTTGACAGCCTCTCATCTTAACAAGACCGACCCCCCAGCCAGAAACCGGATCCTGCCCTTTTCCGGGTGCTTGGACTGCAGGGTTTATTGGGCTAATTCACTGCTACAGACATGCTTGTAATAGCATCACCTGCAGTCCCGTACGGCATCTTATATCTCGCATGAAACCGCCATTTTCCATCCCGATTAATGCGGGTCAGATAGATAGCTCTTTTACTAGCCTGATTGTTTGACTTTCCTGGTTCTAGAACAAGACGTGCAAATGACACCAAAACCATCGAGTTGAGTATGTATAACTGTGTTTTGCGTCCAAGCTCATCATCTTTGTAGGCCTGCACTGGAAATAGATGAGGAATTAATGCAGCACAACCCTAAAAGAAGCTGTCTATTATTAGGAGAGCCTCTTTCATTGCTGAAGGAGAATCGTTCAAGGATTAACATGCTCAAAACAAACAACATTGGAATAAGTTACCCTTTGTAACTGATTTGCAGCCAGCTTTGTGGCTTCTCTTATATGGTTAAGATTAAGATGCGGCTACAGGATGCCGACCCGAGGGCGATCGCTACCCTCCACAAACGGCGAGAGTGGCTTTACACCATCGGGGTACATCCGTCTGCTGATAGACCTTCTATCGCCACATGACTGTAAAGCAAGCAGGCGCCTGGCTGCACATGATGCCCCGCTGGGTCGGGTTTCACACAGGCGCAGATACAAAGAGCTGCTGATTGTTTGTTTGATGGCGTATCTATGGGTCCATGTGGAATGATCTTGATGAATTACATTGGGACGAAGATGGCAAAAACCACTCTGATGTTACAGTCTCAAAACAGACCAAATAGCTCTTACCATTCAGTTTATGTGAATGTTATGGGTTTCCTTAAAAAGGATGACAAGTCAATAAGAGTTAATTTAAAGGGACAGTTCAACAAAAAAAATAAACTGTGGAACACGAAACGAGATCTATAGAAGATTGTCCAAGCTGCCCTTTTCCATACACTGAAAGTAAATAGGGACTGGAGCTTCAAGGTAAGATTTTCTATTGATAATGACTAAATTTTCAGTCATTTGCACACGCAGATTGACAGCACCAGTCCCCATCCACTTTCATTGTACTGAAAAGACAAGCATGGACCTTTTAAAAATGATTCCTTTTATTTTCCACTGAAGAAAGAAATTGATGCAGGCGTGAGGGTGAGCATAGACAGAATTATTTTTTTTGTGTAAACTGTCCCTTTAAATAAGAGGCTCCTGACAGAAAATTATGCACTATAATTTATTCATATAATACATTTATTTTCTTTTTTTAAATGTTCCTCTGCTAACAGCATGAAGCTCACAAATAATATTATTTGTATGTTTTGTGACTTCTGATTAACTTCATACATTAGTACTAATGTGGACAATGACATGAAATGCTGGAAAATATATTCACAGCAAATGGCTCAGATTTCATGCAAGCATTCAGAACAAAAGGAGGTGGAGAAAGATGATTTCATTTCATACTGTTGTAAATCCCCAGTAGATTACAATATTTTACTGTTTTAATTAAGATGACAAATAGACTAGTTGCTTCATGGTGAAATCCCTTTTCCCTCGTTTTAAATTATCCTACTATCCTCTCCGCACATCCCCCTACATTTTTATTAGGACCCACAGATGACCGTAAACTTCTTACAAGGCTTGTTTTGAATTTCATAGGTGGCGTGGAATCCTGCAAGGCGTCTGCAGAAATTTACGGGGAAGTGTGAGAGAAACAATCAAACTGGCAGCAACGTGTGCCACTTTAAAAAAAGACTAATTAATCAGACGTGCCCAGAGAATTTGGATGTCTCAAACTTACGTCATTATAATACACCTATTCTTGTTTAGTAGTCAACAGCATGCGTGCAGACACACTAAAGAGGCAAGGAGACTGTTGTTTTGGCCAAGGCTGATGAAGGAACTGAAGAGTGAATACGGCAGCCAAATTTCTCACAGCTGACACGCATAAACACTACGCCGCGTCCACTCAACAAAGGCTTAAGTGTTCACAGGAACGTCAAACGTGTGCTGATAGTTCAGTTTCTTTTTACAGGTGCTATGCATCACAAGAGTATAGCTTGCTCTCTGATGAATATATATAGGAACAAGCACTTAACCAGCTAAATCTAGCTACCAGAATAGATCTTCCATCAACAGTATGTCTACAATGAAAATTAGACATTGACCAAAGCAAACATGAGAAGGAGAGAATGTTGATCTGATTTACTTACTATGATTATTGTGGACAACATTGTAGTCCAGTAAAACCACTCTGCTATTGTGTCATATAGTATATGACTTAAATATATATTATAGTATATATAATATATAAAATAGTAGCAATAATGCTTATCAGAGTCCAAAATTAATACAACACATGCCAATGGTTGGAGAAAATGTCAGACTATAAATAATTCCTTACCTGCTATGTACTTGTTTTGGCTACAAAACACAATGCATATTTCACATAATGTTTTTTATGTTTCTGAGGGTCATTTTTTCTAAAGTAAAGGTCAATACTATGTGCATGTCACAACAGATATTTTCTTCTGTTTCGTCGTCTCTGAATCATCGTGTACGTTTGCAATATTCAGTGTATCACTCTTACAACTTCAATTAAACCATGCACTAAGTTCCAGTTCCTTGTGAAGGAACTATCAACTGGTAACTCTGTACTATTTACTTGCCAAATACATTTTGTACTCACATTTGGCTCCTGATGGGTGTTAATATTGGACCCTAGTGCTCCTCTTCTCTAAAAAAAACATATTTAACAGTCATCAGGCACTGACAGAGATGAGCACAGTGTAAAAGTACCAGAATCTACTAAGCTGCCAAACTCCATTAAAAAGTTCACCGTAAGATATTCTAAAAGCATTGCCATAAGACGATGACAACCCAGCTTCATTCACATATTCTTGCTGGTTCACTTTAGCTAAATCCAAGGGGGACCAAATTGTTTTAGTCAAAGTCAGCAGCCTTATTCCACCGAAGCACACATCCTCCAGTCTATTCCATTAATGCTGTGAGCTTTTATGTGGAAATAACTGTGACCTATGGCAAAGGGCAAAACAAAGCGTGTCCCGTGTGCTGAGGCCAGCCCAGCAAGCAGGACACCCCATTCTGAGAAAAAGAGCGAATCCCAATTGCAAACGGCCGAGTTTACACACAAGATGCAAATGGACCTCGGACAAATGAACATGGGAAAGCAACAGGACTGCTGGTTGCCAGATCCCCTGAGATCTACAGGAATGAATTATTAAATCTTCACCGGGACGATGAGAGAGAGAGAGAGCGCAGGAATAGGAGAGAGGGGGTAGACACACACTGTCATCTGAATCTCCCTCTTAATCCAATGAGAATTTATTTTCTCTGCCGCTGTAAATGTTGGTCGCTAAGCTGTGGGACAAGTGCGCACTGTGGTGCTATTCATGCATAAAATGTGGATTTCTATTTGATTTTCTGATGTTTAAGCCTGTTAAATTCCCCCCTGCTCTCCTGGCACAATCGCCTCCCCTTGAGTTTCTCCGTAACGTAATTACATTGAGGAGCAAATATTGACAGCATTTGTCTTAAGCTTTGAAATGTTCAAATTCCCAAACAGAAAAAACTAAAAACAAACAAACTCAGAATAACATCTGGGTTCATTATTTTGATTGGCCGGCTACAGAAATTAAACATTGAGGGTGGTACTTTGAATTCTGGAATATCAGAAGTGATGCTTTGAATTTTTGACGGTGAAAGATTTTTGTTCGTGTTCGGCTTAGCCCTTGACAAGGATTTGCATTCTTTGAAAATGTGCTGACCATCGGCAAGTAAACAGACGTGACCGTCTTGACAAACAAGTCAGGTTTGGTGTGAGGGAGAGTGTGTGCCATTGTGTGTTCAGAAAAAGGACGTTTGTTTCGATTAAACAGTGGACACAAGTCAACGACACATTCTAGAAGTAAAGAATAAAGACCCCATCCCTCCCTAAAGACATAATCACAGCAACTCAAAAATCATATGAAAGAAATTAATCTTATGAGTGCAGTTTCACTAAGCTGCTAAAAGCCTAAAAAGAGTCACATCACAGGTGAGAAGATTTACATGAATAACATGCATGTGAATGACTAGAGCTTTAGAGCTGCCTTTTCTTCCAAACATGCTCCTGAAAAAGGATAAAAAATAAGTCATATTACAAGCGTAAAATGAGCTTCATTTCAGCTGCCTTTTGCATAATATAATACATTATATAAACTTCTACATAATATAATATTTCTACTAGTGCTGGGCAACGATCAATCGCATCCAAAATAAAAGTTTGTGTTTACATAATATATGTGTGTGTACTGTGTATAATTATTTTGTATATAAAATACACACATGCGTGTTTATATTTTAAGAAAAAAGTGTTAATTATATAATATATATATATATATATATATAATATAAATTATATATATACAGTATATATATAAATATATATATATATATATATATATATATATATATATATATGCAAATGTTTCTTAAATATATAAATGCAAAATGATATATACATAATAATTACACACAGCACACACACATACTGTATTATGTAAACACAAACTTTTATTTTGGATGCGGTTAATCATGATTAATCGTTGCCCAGCACTAATTTCTACATACTATTATTTAAATTAGGACTTTTCCAATTTTAATATGAATATCTGTAAGTTAGATAGAATACGGTATAGACATCTATATGCACAGGATCCCAAGAAAAGCTCACAATGTACCATATCTCTCTCACTATGTTAATTTTGGGCCAACAGTCGATCCTATAGTACCTGAAAGAGACCCTCCTCCATCACCGCCCACCCCTCTGCACACAACTCTCACTTAATAAAGAGCCATCCGAACAAGCTCATTTATTTTCCAGAAAATTAACTCACTTTCAGTCCTGATTAATGATTTTAATCTAAATGAATCAAATTAAAAATTGAAAATTATATTTCCAAAGCCCACAAAAAGGGGGGAAAAGACAAGGAGAAAAGACCATTCCCACTTAACAAATGAGCCTTCAAATATTAAAAGAGGAGCAGGAGTGGGTGATCCTAATGAAATGTGTCCGGTGCTTGGCTGCCTCTCCCTACACACAGGCAGATCCGGAGTCGGAGGGGAAAAAAAAGAAGAAAAAAAAGAGATGCACAGAGAAAATAAAGAGATAGGAGAGGGGGAGCCCTGCTCATTGTCCACAGAAAATCCAGAGAGAATTACTGAGCTATCTACTTACTTTAATTATTGTGTCATGCCCTGTCCATTCTCAACACTACTTTAAAAGAGAATGAGAGAGAAGCGAACTGTAGGTGCTACGGTCATGTGATTGCAGTGGGCCGAAGCTAGTGAGTGGGCATTGACTGATGCGGACAAATTCACTGCGATATTTCGGCACAGAAGCTGGCTGCGTGGCTAGCTGTGTTTTTTTCGGGGCTTTGTTGCTAACCTGCCAAATGCTTGGCTGACTTAATAGACAAAGTGATGAACGGCGATCATTTTGGGGCGGAGGAATATTGCTGACTGCCGATATTGGAAGCACTTCTGATTGGATCACCATCGGATTTCCCACTTCAAACGGCATTGTACATTGGAGAGACGGGGGGGACGGCGACGGGGACGGGGGGGGGCGATCGGCATCTAGGTCAAATTGACATGTTAGTGCTTGCTTTGTGAGGGGAAAAAACACAACTGGAGTGATGGAATAGGCGTCCGTGAGTGGAACGGTGTCACTTGTGTAAAGCTGTTATTGGTTATCGAGTCGTGGCTGTTCAGAGTTGAGCACAATTTTATTATGACCCATCTTTCATCCAGGATCCCCAGTATAAAGGACACGGAAATTTTAGGGGGGTGGCGAGTGCTGATGGAATGTCATCCAAATGATTGAAATGTTGAAATTCATAATTGGAAACACAGTGCTATCTTATGGCCCTCTCCCTCCACACACACACACACACACACACGTACGCAGAGCTCCGTCACAGCAGCAGAGGCATGTGTGAGGATGGGCACGGCAGTGGTTTTTATGGTAATTGAGGCAGTTATATGAGGTGGATGTGGACAGCGCCTTTCTTCTGCCGAGACTTAAAGAGAAATAAGCGTGCGTTATCTTCCTGCCGGCAGAGCCGCCCTATTGTTGATTCAATAATACAAGACGGCTCTTATCAGGGCTCGGGGTGACTGATTGGCAGGCCGATATGTTTAGACAATGTGCCGTGTTCAAACTGAATTTACTCAGGCCTCCGGTCTACCCAGGAGCAAGCAGAGCAGAGCGAATTAACACCACACAATGGACTGAGACTCTTTCAACATCTCTACATGCCCCCCTTGGCCCATGTCTTTTTCTGGACTAATACCCACAATGATTATGATGATTACGGTGGTTAACGGTTATAACGGGGATAATAAATAAAAAAAAGCTAAATATAATAGTAATATAATAAATGTAAATGAAAGCAAACAACAACAATAATAATACATTATTAGCGACAAATGGAAATTAAAGCAAAAATTTTATAATAATAACAACAAGAAGATGTGAATAAAAAAAAAAAACATCAATGTGAATGAAGACACACACACACACACAAAATGCTAAGTAATAAAAAAATCATAACAAAGGTGCACCAGGAAGGGCAATGAGAAACGTAGCTTTAGTTGCACTAATTAACAATAATCAAAATAAAATACGACCGTTGTGAAAAAATGCAATCCCAGATATTCCTATCCCAATGGGATTAGAGGACACCAGAGATATCCGAAAAACTGTAGTTAATTTGCTTGATCATTTTTAACAGGGTTATGCAAGAAAGTGTTTAATTCGAGCAGGATTAAAATCATCAAGTATATCTGTGAAACAAATTTACCGGAGAGAACTAGTTCTGTCTGATCAGGGCTTTAGAGACAAACGCATCAACACAAAATCAAGAAGCATAATTGTGTTTACATTTGAGGTCCCTGTTTAATTTAAAGAGACCTCCAAGTGGTGGGCAAAAGCCGAGGCAGAAAGAGGTGTGTGTAGGGGTGAGATATGGGCCAGGGGAGGTGCTGGCCAGCATCGCGGGATCAAAAGGAGTGATTTTTTGCCTTCATCTGGCCTGATGGTGGAGTAAATGAGAACAGATCAGCGCTGTGGTCTGTGGGCAGGTGGCTGTCGGCCGTCGTCCGTCTCCCAGCCATTAAATTGCTGGCAAGATGGAGGGCCTTCCTTTCCTGTAGCCACACTTACAGATCAAACAGTGACAAATGAGATGTAACTGCACTTGTAAAGCAAGGCTACAATCTGTCAAAGTACAATATAATTTGTGATCTGATGTGGCAACCACGTTGTCTATTTCTGACGGTTCACCTACAAAATCTCACAGGGTTTTTTTTATTTTCTTTGTTTCAATCTCCTTTTCATATTATTCTTTAATAATTTTTGGGATGCGCTGATTGTTTGAACAGAACATTTTGGATGATAGTGATTTTTGTTATGGTTTATAGCCATTATGTTGACCTATAACTGTCCTATACTATGCTTGCTTTCTTTCTTTTTTCTTT
This sequence comes from Phoxinus phoxinus, assembly GCF_949152265.1. Classification (NCBI taxonomy): domain Eukaryota; kingdom Metazoa; phylum Chordata; class Actinopteri; order Cypriniformes; family Leuciscidae; genus Phoxinus; species Phoxinus phoxinus. The sequence goes on from NC_136888.1 coordinate 24,409,757, forward strand.
TCTTCTTTTTTTAAAAGAAAAGCTTTCAAATTAAACCGCCAACAAAAATAGTTCCAAAAATAGGCTACATAAATATATGTTTATATAAATCTATATTTTAAAAATATTTAAGATATTTACATTTGGGGAAAAAGTCCTGACACCCTCTAGTATCTACCTAATTAGGCAGATAATAATGGTATATGATGATATTTATAATATTAAATAGCATATATATCTACTATATATGCATATAACATGTTTTATTTTATAAAAAAATAGTTTAAAAAAATATTGTATATATATACTGTATGTATATATATATATAAATTAATCCATCAGACAAACATGATTGGCATACAGACAAAAAGATGGATAGATAGATAGATAGATAGATGATAGATAGATAGATGATAGATAGATAGATAGATAGATAGATAACATGCTTTATAATCCTCAAAGCCATTTTTGGTGAATTTGACTCGGTTCTACAGCTCCATTGTCTGTGTTTGTGTGCGGTAGGCTTGGTCATTACCTGAGGAAAATCAGTGCCGAGGAAAAAACTACTTAGTGAGCTGTATGACTGCATTAACAAGGCCTCTCTCTGCCTGAACAATTCCTCGCCTCTAAATGATCTAATTAAAGTCTCATCAGTCGTGTGTCTCGGGCCGAGCCCTCCGCTGCTGCATTCAGACACTTTCACACGTAACAGCGTTCCCTGCTGTGCTAGCACTCCCCTCGGCCTAACTGATCCAATGGAGGGCTTCTGATACATCATCATAACAGACAGTGGGTGTCTTCTGAGGGTGGAAGACTTGTAGAGGTTTAGATGTTGAGCATGGGTAATATGATGGGCGATGAGGGTAACAAAATTAACCCTTAGTGGTTGAACAGTGAAAATGATATGAAAATGAGTAAACAGTTATGACCACATACAGTATCACTCAGATACACTTTCTACACATTCCTTATGCACACACACGCAATGAATTATCCAAAAAAGTGTCCCCTTCAAAAATGTGTAAAACATTTATAAGCTTTCAACATGACCGGGACAGACAGATTTTGGTGGCAGGTCATAGTCTATCAAGGGCTGTAAGATTGATATGGTATGTGTCACGATGGAAGGGCGTCAGTGCTGTAAGGCAGTGGGTGATGGTGGAGATTGCATTAGAGCAGAGCACAGGATGGTGCTGGGGGCTGGGCCACGCTGGTTAATATGGGGCAGTGGGGAAACTGATGGTGTTGTAAGGAACGAGGGACGGGCAGCAAACGGCCTGCAGGTTGCTTCAGGTCGGTCAGTGGGAGATGAGTGGGTAATTGCCACTTCACCATGCCCAGTGTGTTCATTCAACCCTTCAAACGACAGAAACCGCATCTGAGCCTTCTCTGATTTCTTTTCTTCCATAGTACATAAGTGGGATTCAAAATGTGAACTGAAGTATGTATGCTAATATCATCAAAACCTAATTATGAAATGCAATAAAAGAGGTAAAAGTAAAAAAATAATAATAATGAATAATATACTGTATATATAAACAAAAGAAAACATTTATAAACTAGGGACCACATTGGACCATAATAATAATAATAATAATAAAATAATAATTTATATTATAGTATTATTTATATATATATAAACTATTTATTTAAATATAAGTATATACAAATATTAAAAACAATTTTATATAGTTAAAAAAACTATTCAAAAATGTAAAATGAAGAAGAATGTGTGATACTGACCATTATTGTACTTACTAACATGAATCATATTAATAAATTATAATGTTAAAAAATAAAAATTAATGAATGCAAAAAAGCCTTTTCGGATTTGGACCCCACTATATGCATTATATATTTAGGCCTTCAATCACATGCCACAATTAAAAAAAAAAAAAGCATGTCATCTCTCTCCTTCCAACTCACCGCTCTAAAAAATATCTGAAGATATTGTTTTAAATAGGCGTTGAATTCACCTCATCAGCACTTGTAAAAAAAAAAATCTGTACGATTAGGCCTTGTGCCATGTAATTAGCCCAAAGCAATTTAAAGACAATGAGTAAATGAAATGCTTTGCAATCAGCTGACATTAATTTTGCAATGCACATAGTCAAGGCTGCACTGGCTCATCGCTCGTGATCACGGCAGGGGAAGAAACTGTGTATTTTAAACTGAGACGCGAATATTCACAGTATAAGTGCAAAAAACTCCCAAACCTTTGATGAATGCCTGACTGTGCTATTTGTGTGTGATCTTGTATATATGGTTTATGAGGACACAAATGTGTACTGTATAATCTCATGTATAACTTCATGTGTCCTCGTAATCAACTAGCTTAAAAACATACTAAACAGTGTTTTTTGAAATTTAAAAAAAATGGCAAAAGTTTTTTGTTATCGGTAAGTTTAGGAGTAGGGTGAAGGGTGATAGAATATACCGTTTTTACAGTATAAAAAAAAACATTACGCCTATGTAGAGCCCCCGGAAACCACATACAAGTATGTGTGTGTGTGTGTGTGTGTGTGTATTTTTGTGAGACATTTAGGTGAGCTAAATGTAAGTGTGGTGTGGGTTTACGGCTGAGTGACGGGGGTATGACCCACAGAAATACACTCTTCTAAAGAAACTTCATCTGTCAGTCATATCAGTGCTTTAACAGCTCTCTACCGGACAGCCTGGGGTACCGGGAGAGGATAATACTCAGTTTGTAAGTGTGTTTGTGTGTGTGTGTGTGTGTGTGTATGGGTGCTTTTCCTCATTCAAGACCTGTGTTGTGTAGAGACTTTCACCACATAGAAGCTTAATAAAAACAATCTTTCATATGTGTTGGTAGCATAATAGCTGTGTGGTCTGCTACCACATATTCGGAATGTTCAGTTCTTCAATTTGAAGAAACGCATCTGAATGGCAACCGCATAGGAACATCTAAATAGCAACCACATAGAAAACAGAAAATGGTACGCAACATAAAAAACGTGTCCAACAACAACAACGTGATCTGTGGGGATATGGCTGATAGATTAACACCCTGCATCAAACTAAGCAGGTCATTTCTACACTATTTTTGGATGAGAAATTAGCAGATGCGTACTGATGTGCCTGGTGGTAACAAACCTCTGGACAGAAATACATTTATAATACTTTGTTTCAATGCCTGTGACCTATTTTACAGCAAATTAGACAATTGCTTTAGTACATGCTGACACTCATGCTAATTAGACTTGCGCTGTTGTGTTGTCTTGGCTTATAAAGAAACAGATCTGGAGGCAAATCATGAATTTAAGAATTACCATTAGAAGATTTGTATCGAAAGTAAAGATTTGTAATTGTTTAAAAGAGAAAAAATGTGATTTGAGTGCAGTAGTTGCGTTAGGAAGTCGGGAAAAAGTCCAAAGACTACTAAAGCATATGTTTACCGTTAATTCTCTAGGTTTGGGAGTAATAACATTGCATCCAGGGTGATGAAACGCAATTGAACCTGAATGCATGTTCACCTTGCTGACTACAACATAGGAATTCAAGACTTCCTCTCATCTGTCTGCCTGCTCCAACCATTCATAGATTACTATGATCAAGCCTCTCAAAGCCAGCAGTTCCACATTGCACCAAATTTAGCCTCTCCACCCCCCCTCAGGGCTCATACCAGAACAGTCTGTCGCTGAAACCGTCTTCCCTGCCTTCCACATCTGCATTCTCCCGCTCAATCGCACCAGACCGCATGGATTGATAAAGTATGATGACATGGATATCACATGCCTCGAGTGTGTCTATATGTATGTGTGTAAGGTGTCGTTTCCCAATAAGTGAAGATAATCAGGACAGAGAGGATGATGCTCTCCACCTTGTGAGGGCAAACAGCCGCCATTGGGTTGTAGCTGCTTCCTGACATAAAGAAATAAGGACGTTCTCAATGCGCCAGCTGTGCGGGCATCAGGCCCCTGCCAAATTCCAGACCCTGCCCTGCAACCAAATCAGCCTGGCCGACTGGAAAAGCACAGTCTGTGGGCTCAGCATGGTCTGTCTATGCAAAAAAAAAAAAAAAAAACCTGCCGTCTGCAGGCAGCGGCGCAGAACCGGAGAAGCCAAGAGCCCAGTCCGACTGGTGCCTTCATGCACAAGTGAAGCCCAGTAAGTAAATTGGTCACAAATTACCAAAACAAAGCAGTCGGAGAGAGCCAGTGCAGGCAAATCGCGGCCTGCGGCCATGGCCCACTGCACTGTACAGAGCTCTGATTGAGTCACATCGTTCAAAACGACATGTTACTGTTGCATTGTTATGACAGTCGGCCAGCTGCGTGATTGGTGCGGTTGCAAAAGCCCATATAGAGCCATTAAAAGGTCAGCAGGTGCTGGACAAGGCGGCAGCATGTGCATCCCAGTGGAGACGTTCTCTGGGATTGCGGGCGGTGGGCTGCAAGCGCTTGTGATGAGGGACACGCTGAATGCTGGAAGCGGTCCAGACTCTATTGCTGAGCCACTCAATCACAGGCTCAATCGAAGGCCCTCGCTTCAGCAGCGTCTGCCCAGGCCTGTGGAAGTACATGTTTACTGCGCTCTGCAGGGAGCACTTCACAATATCCTCTCGGATACTACACTACACTGCTGTTTACCAAACGGCTGGGAGTGAGGAAAGAACATTTGTTTGCATTAATGTACAGTGAGCCAAAAAAGGTATTTGGACACCTACGTCACACTTAATGTATGCATTTCAGAATTAGAAATAAAATATATAATCAAATATACTAGAGAGATAATTTATTTGTATGCACTGAAATTCAAATTCTAGAGATACTAATAATTATTTTAAGGTTATGGATGATAACTGATAAATGGTCAGTATTAAAATTCCACAATATTTTGTCTAAATAAATAATAATAATAATAAATTAATAAACTCAATTGTTATAAATAATAAAGGTTATCTACATGTAAAACAAGCATGCACATTTAATTTTATATATACTATATATTGAACACATTAAAATACTTAATTTTGAATAACTATTGTTTAATCGCTTCAAACCTAACAAATTTATTTTTGAAAATTTCTTGGAAAATGTTCTATGGTTATTTCACATACATGACACACAAAATCATCCATGGCTTAAGTGTCCAAGTATAGGCTACTTTTTGTGGCCACTGAATGTATACATCACCTAATTATGAGAATATCTGCCTTGGCTGTGCCAAGCTGCCTTCTGGGAGAAATCGTCATTTATTAAAGTGTCAGCAAAGTGTCCCCGGTGCTCTGTATGGAAAACGAAAGAGCACAGACCTCCAGCTGTCCCTCTGCCCACAAGTGGTTGTGGCAGACAGGGGAAATGCACGAGTGGAGGAGGAGGATGGGAAGAGTCCTCCAAAGTCAGCAGCATGTAAAATCTTCCCCCACCTGGCTGGGGTCCAAACACACAATGCTCATTCTGCCTCCGATTCAGCGCAGGGACTTCCACCAATCCTCTGCGGGTTACTCCAATGCCTAAAGATGTCATTTAGTTGAGGATGGCGAGCAACCAGGGAGCGGGAGAACAGAGGGATTGGAGGGGAGGGAAGATCGGTGGCAGGGGAGAATGGAGGAAGGAGTCGAGGAGGGATTTGAGCTACTGTGCCTTCTGTTGCTGCTGGAGAGGAGAGGTGGAAAAGGCACAGCGATGACCTTTCTGTCTCTGCACAGAAAAAAAAAGAAACCTCTCAGCAATTAAGAGGAGTTAATGCCCTAATTATGTGTGTCGTTTTAGGCAGCGCCAGAGGGGATCTCCTAAATAGTAAGAGAGGGTCGGGGGAGGGAGAAGAGTGTGAGATGAGGGGGATGGAGGGTTACGAACCCAGCTGTTTCATTCCCAGACCCAACCTGGAGGGGAGTGCTATGGCCAGTAGCTTGGGTTTTTAAGCAGGTGCGGTAGATAGGACAGTTGGGCGATTCCCAAATGTGCCACCTAGGGTTATTTCAGGTGAAGCAATCCTCTCAACCCATGAAGGGTGCGGAGAGTAAGGGAGGAAGGTGTGTGCTGTGATACACATCACTAGCGCTATCAAGCAGGGCCTGCCAGTCAGTTATGACACAATAATGAGGCTGTCATGATATTCAAATGGGTCTGTTCTGAAGAGTGTGACTCTCTATGGTGCACACTTTCGCCTTGACGATGAAGAGGCAAGTCTTCTTCTGAGTGACATTTCATACTTAAGAAGTTATACCAAAAGCATATGTCATCTTTATGTGGTGTACTATCATACTGGTATAGTCAACATACCATATAGCTGTGCACAGTGATTTTTCTGTCAAGTTGGTTTTGTGCTCCACAGAAACTGAGTCAGCCACATATCTAGGACTGAATTAGTCTCAGTGACTAGCGAGAAGATGGACAACTGTTTGTTCTTTAACAGGGAGATGGGTGGGACCTCAAACTGAAGGTGCAGCACAATCGCACCCTGGAAGAAAAACAAACCAGCTTTGAGAAAGAGTTGCTATGCTGACATTTAAAAGCACACACAGAGGCGCTATCTAGGAATAAAGTAGGGCAAACTACAGAGAGAGAGAGACTGCATAATGATATCACCCCCCTGAGAGCTCTCTTTAAGACACTAGCTCTCTATTTTGGGGAGGCAAGAGTGGTGGGTGGAGGGTGGTCTCAGACGGGTCCTCTCCTCAGGCTCTAAATGAATGGCGGCGTTGCATAATCCAGCGAGCCTCGCCCGCTGACAGCACAATGATTTATGCCCCCCGTCAGAGGAAGAGAGGGGCGAGAGAGCGAAAGGCAGATGAGGAAGGGACGGAGTGTGAGAGAGAGAATGAATGAGAGAGAGGGAGAAAGAAAAATAAAGAAATAGGTAAGGAAAGTAAAAAAAAATGCAGAAATGGGGAGGAAGGCAGAAAAGAAGAAACTAGGAAAAAGAAGGTGAGACAGACGTCAAGCCAAGTAGTCTTGTTCACTCTCTCCATCGTTTTCCAGAGACACTTGGGATGACTTAAGTGAGACAGCTACAAGTTATCATTCCTAGTACAAAATGTATGTTAAAATATATATTTTTTTCATTTATATTGAAATTATATTGCATTAAGACCTATAGATTTGAATTTGTACCCAACATAGAACCAAAAGTGTTTATCATACAAAAGTAAACAAAACTGTCTCTAAAATATGATGCTTTAAAATCATAATAATCTAATAATTTTATGATAATTATCATTAAAAGCAATAATGTTAAAAAATAACAATAATTAAATTATGTATTTTAATGTTATTGCAACATCATTATTACTATTATTAAAAGGTAAATAAATTAAATTATAGTAATATTATTCATACTAATTTTTACAATATTAGATTAAAATAATTACATATTAATAATAATATTAGCAGCCAATAACTCACAAAACATATGATGAGTGAATGTCATGCAAACTGTCCAATTTGGCAAACAATTTAGTATCAACACACTGTGTCGTTGATGACCTTTGACGTCAACAAGAAAGATCCACCCATTTTTGGCTCACAACCCACCAGTTGAGAACTACTGATTTAATACAAGAGAAAATAATGTGGGATGTTTAGCTGATGAGGTGTTTTTCGCACTACCATATCTGACTACTGTGATCATTGCCTGTAGCATGTTCTGTGTCAGTCATGATAATGGTGACAGTGGCCAGCATGCTATATATTTCATTGAAGGGTTTGCAGCACAGAAGCGGAGGAATTTTATGCGGGATTTGATGCGATGAGGCAGGCTTTTGAGTTTTAAATTGCTCTCTTGCTCTGACTAAAAGCAGCACGCACTCTATATGTATGAGTATGTATGTCAGTGTGTATGTGTGTGAGACAGAGAGAGAGAGAGAGAGAGAGAGAGAAAGAGCAGACACTTTAGCCTACTCATATCTACAGGCAGGACTGGTTATTTTGCTTCCATGGCTGCTCGTATCCCCGGAGAGTTACAGTGGGGAGAGCCACTGCTGTCAGAATCCAAACTCCGGCCTTCGTTAGGACAGCCACTATCTATAACACAGCACAATAATTGGGCGAGCTCTAATTGCCTTCTGCAGGAATTAGATGTTACATATTCGTAAGGTGCATCCCATCACTGCCAACCTACGTCTGCAGGTTTCTTATTTCCCCCCCTTTCTCTCTCATTCCCTTTCTTAGTTTAGATGAAAGCAAATAAAACACTTCATTGGTCAGTAAGCAAGGAAACTAATATGCATCCAACATGCCCTGTAAACTCTGAATCTCAAAAAAAAAGATTTGTATACATATAAATTATTATCCACATATACTGAACATGTACATATACATAAAGCGCTTAAAGCTCCAGTACAGATATAAGAAATAGTTTGACCAATCAGATTAAAGAACTGGAACTGTTGTTTAAATATTTAAAAGCAAATTAGACAGATTAAATCATAATTTATAATTATTCATAAATAAAAATGTAGTTTCAAAAAGTGAAAAAACATTCCCTCACAATAAAGTCTGAAATCTACAGTGATGGCGAAAGACAGAAGCATCACTTCAAAAGAGCGGGACAAAGAGAGGTATGAGCTATATTAAGTAGCTCGCTCTGTGCAGAAGGCCATCCATCTGTGTGTGCAGACATGAGGGATGAGTGGCTGAGAATCTACCATCAACATCATCATCATCACACGTATGCCCCTTCTCACTTAGCTTAGAGCACGCAAGGTTTCGCAGAGTGAAGAGCATGTAGGTATTGATGAGTGTGTGTATATGCATTAGCATCCTAGTGCATATGTTCTTGTGAATAAGTGCGTTCTCTGAGTGTGTGTGATCAGCGCCGCATGCATCAGCTCGTCTGTGAACTGTATCTCTCTAAGTGTTGTGTAATAAGCACTCTCCAGTCCTGGTATACGGCTCTCGTTCCCCACACGCTGCGTACCGCCGGGTGCTTTAGCTCAAGCATGTTAGGGATGATTCCCGGCTCTGGTCTCAGGCCAGTGCTCTGTCAGGCCCAGTCCCTGTCTCTCTGACTGTCTGTGGATATAATTTTACAGTTGGGTGGCTGGAGGTAGCGACGCGGCAGGAGGTCGGCCCCCAGGGTCAAACAGAGATGTTGCTGGAGGCAGCAATTTCCTTGCAGCTAGAGCGCGCATGTGCCTGCAAGGTGAGCACCTGCACACACTCTCGGTGCGAAGGCGAGTGCGTGTTGATACTGAGAGGCTTTACTTATGCATATGTATGAGCAGTGTGTGTGTACAATATGGGAGTGTTAAGCTGCAGGTGAGAGCTGCGTTGTGATAGGTGGACAGATATCATGTTGGGTGGTTCAAATAGCCCTGCGGCGGTTTGGCTCTGTCTGCCGAAGGATTTCATCACTTTGGATGCCTGGTATAGAGAACTGCAAGTCTGTGTTGTGGATGTGTGTGTGTGTGTGTGTGAAAGATCCTTTCTTTATCAGGATTTCTTATCCCATTCCCACCTTCATGTCTCCCAGGGGTGACAGGGCTAATTTCAGACAGATCTTTCCCTTAAGCAAGCTGTTGGCTATGGGTAACAAACCCAACCCCCTCCCCTCCCCCAAAACCCTCCAACTCCATCCAGCGCCTCTGCACGGACACTGACACGCCGGCTTAGCCTGTACCTCACCTAAGCTAGCCAGCCACAGTTAACGTCGACTGACAACTAACACACACACATAGATGACTGATCTGGATTTAATCTGATTCCAGGCCAGTGAGTTCTGCGCTAAAACACTGAAAACAACAAAACCTGACAAACGTGTTAGCATATCGTTCAAAAGTGTTGTAAAACGAACAAATAAAATGTTAGCATAACATTTTATTTTCAGAAAACCATGAGGAGTGTCAGTCGTACTTAAAGGCAATTTAAATATTTCATATGAAAAGCCATGAGGCAGAATTGTGTTTGCATGTCTAAAACAACCCTGAAAAATGTGCTAGTGTAATGTTACAAAAGTAGCTGACACAAAAACATTGTAAGCATTTTACACAATATTTTATAAGAATAGGTTGAACTGTATTTGTATGCTTGTCTAACAAAGCTGTGAAAACAATCGATAATAGGTGCTAGTGTAATAGTCAGTTTTATGACAGTAGCTACTTTTGAACAACACAATAAAATGCCAACAAAAAAACATGAGGGAGCAAACAAGTCATTTAAATAGCCTATTTACATGAATAGCCATGAGGTTAAACACTGTTGGTACAATATGTGTTTGTTGTGCATAAAACACTGTGAAAACAAGTTAGCACAACATTCAGCAAATAAAATGATGTAAATCTGACTAAAAACATAGCATTTTAAACAAATTTTAGGTTGAATTGTGTTTGTATGCGTGTCTAAAAGCTGTGAAAACAACAAACCAGAAATAGGTGCTAGCGTAACGTTCAAAAGTAGCTACTGTCATAAAACTGACTAACAAAATAAAAAATGTGAGGGACCAAACAAAAGCAATCCACATATTTTATATGAATATCTATTGTTGAATTGAATTGTTTGTATGTGTTTTTTTCTTCTTCGTTCTTTGTGTGTAAAGTAAACATGTTGTGGAAAAATAAGAAAATTGATGCATCAATTTTTCAAATGACCCTTATTCATATGTAGAGGGGGACCTCTGTATTAAATTCAAGCACTTTACAACAAATGGTTGTGCCATTGGGTGCCATTTTGATATATGTGTGTATGGGTGGCTAGCAGCAAGAACAAAAGGCTGCTATTTGTCTGGGTGCTCATGGGAGAAGATGCCATATCAAACATGCAACTACATCCCTCAGACCTTTCTGAAAACAGGCCTCTACTTATCAATTACCTACCTGTCAGCGACACCGGCCGTGTAGGCAAATGTCCCTGCACAGGGCAACAATAGCGTTGAATGAGATTGCCATTTGCGTGTATGTGTGTGTGTATGTGCACGTATGTGTGAGAAAAAGACGGATAATATAAAAAAGAAACATTTCACATGGACAAAAACATGCATATGCGCACACTCACACTCAATGCAAAAAAAAATTTAACCTGTGGGGCATTTGTGCCTGCTGTTGCTCCACAGATGTGTTGTTTTGGTATAATGTGAGCTGACCACTCAGGTCCGCAGAAGGTAGGCTGGCCGCAGGGCCTGTGTGTGTGTGTGTCTGGTCTCGTGTCTTGGTGAATAAGGTGCAGTCTACCTGATCGTGACTTAAAGGGCCAGAGCGTTTGTGTCCACACACACTTGCGTCTCTAAGAGTTCCTGTGCTGTGAGTGACAGGAGCATAGCCTACCTCTCATTCTCTCTCACATCTTCCCTCTCCCGCCAATGACGGCGGTTCTTTCATAGGCAGACAAAACACATCCTGTCCGCCTGAATGAAAAGCGAGGAAACGAGATGCCGTGCCGCATTTCAGCTGCTGGAGATATCAGAAAGGACTTTTTTCCTGCGTGAAGGTTAAAGGCTAGTTCAGGCAGCTCCTCTGTAAACTTTTAACATCAAAAGCAGGAAAGCCTGGAGAGCCAGAGCCTTTCCACAGGAGAGCGGCGGTTTCAAAATAACTGCTTGTCCATTTGGCAGAACTCTGAGAAAATGCCTCACAGGCCATCTCTCTAAATAATAACCAGTCTTGTTAGTTAGAACTGGGCCTTGAGGCCGAGACAAAAGATGGTGTTTGGCTGACCGTGAGTGGCCCTCAGGGCAGGAGGCCAACCGGCCCTTCAGTTTCAACCTTGACTATTCCAGACCTGTTCTACTTTTCTTCCTTCTCAAAGAAACCAGTACATTTTCTCAGAATAGTAGATAGAGTGAGAAATAGTCGGACAACAAATACAATGTTAATTTACTTCCCCTCCCCGACCCTTTTTTATCACTCACCTTCTCGCATCATGCCGACGGTCAGACACTTCATGAAGCGGCAGGCTTGGCAGGACTTCCTTCTGCGTTTGGTGATCTCACATTCATTGGTGGCGGGGCAGCTGTACTCGATGTTTCCTGTGGCGAGGCATGTAGAGGGAAGGAACAGAAAGTGTTTAATGACTGCCAACCAAAACCTCATTTCTGTAGCAATCTAGCAAGAAATATCATGTATTACATTATATCATATATACAATTGTATCATTTGCACAAATAAAAGCTTGGGGTTGGTAAGATTTTTGTTTCTTAGGCTAACTAAGGCCACATTTATTTAATCAAAAATTATATAAATCTTAATTTACAGCAGCCATTACTCCAGTCTTCAAAGTCACATGATCCTTCAGAAATCATTATAATATGTTGATTTGTTGCTCAAGAGGCATTTCTTATTATTATCACAGTTGAAAACAGTCGTGTTGCTTAATACTTTTGTGGAAACTGATATATATATATATATATATATATATATATATATATATATATATTTTTTAAGAATAGAAAGTTAAAAAGAAAATGTATTTGAAATTGAATTTTTTTACATTATAAAGATCATTAGAAATGTATTTACTGTCACTTTTGACCAATTAATGCACCCTTGTTGAATAAAATTGCTACAGTATACATATCAATTAAAATGCAATTCACATTTTCAAACATTATACTATCAACCAATACTGTGAGTGCAAACCCAAGCTCAATTTGTCAGTCCAAAAGAAGAGACTGAAATACAGCAAATGCATCCCATCATATCTGTATATGTGTGTGCAATGAGTGCAAAATGTCATGCAGGAAAGCGCCACTGGCTCTCCTCAGAGGTCATGTGTCATGGAACTGTGTGAAGCTGGGCAGGCAGGCAGACTTTACTAAACCTAAACAAAGACCTGCAGGTCACAATTCACCTCTAAGTGAACTTCCAATCACCAAGTGACAACGAACACTGCTCCTCATCCTACCAATCCCCATCATAAACAAAGCACAGAGAGCCATAAGTTTCCTATTGCAAGCCCTGGCATAAAGTAGACTATTACAGCGTGTTCTTTGAGTATTATGATGCAGTGAGAGGGGAAAAGGGCACTGATATATGCTTGTTTTTGCAATAGCACACAAATAGAATCTGATGAGTAATCTGGCACACAATAAAAGCATTTAAACACTTCCTTGGCTGAATTATGAGAATAACTTGCCAGATATAGTAATTTAATATAACAAATTTAGGGTTTGGAACAGCTTATGGCAGTGCTAAATCTCTCAGCGTAGGGAGAGAATTTGCACTATAGAATAACTATTAGAACACACACACACACACAGACACTGAAACAGACTCTCACACACACGCACACATGCAATTAACATAGGGCCCGTCTGGGACCTCCACACTGATGAAATATTTCAGAGTTAATCAGACTTTGTAAACACTGATTTGTATTGACTTCTCTTCTGTGAACTGATGTTTCCTCATTAAAAAGCAGATTAGCAGCACGAGCAGGGGGGCTAAATGCTCAAGACTGCTAATTCAACAGGAAACAGTATTTAAAGTATGCATGTCCATTAAACTGAGCTCCAATATTCATTAGTCAGGTAATCTCCAGAATCCATTAGGGTCTTCGGATTGGGAGGAATCTGTGCAGGTGGAATGTGTGTGGAGTTGAAAGGTGATTCGCATGAGGGATGAGGCTGGTTGAGTGGTCTTAACCAGCTGGGAATGTTTAAGGGAGGAAAAATCCTTGCCAATCTAATATAGGTGCTTTCCTCCCAGTAGTTGAATGCCAATGGCTTGAGTACTGTGTCCAGGTTATCAACACAGCGGAAAGAAGGCTGTATGTGTGTGTGCGTGTGTGTTCGCTGACAGGATAGAGTGATGTGATTTGAGTTAGGTGGCAGTCGATTAGTGCAATGTCCATTGTCTATCAGTCAAGTGCCCGACTAGAGGTTTCAAACAAGATATAAAATGTCCCAGGCGCTTTCTTCCTCTGCCTGTCTTCATACTAAACGCTACACTTCCATCATTCATCAGTTGCAGTCAAATGCCAATGGAGCTCATTTCCAGAGAATGGCGTCAACATGACCTTGAGCTGACCTTCTGCTACGGCAATAAAGTAAGGAACGGGTTTGGGAATGTTTTTGGCTTTCTGAGGTTGCACTCTTGGTATCCCTCTCCAGTATTTTGCCACTGCCTGGCTACGAGTGGCTCAATTGGGAGGTGATAGATGCAGGTTGTCAGGTGGCATTGGAGAAGTGCCACCGGAATGCCAGCTGCCAGTGATTTGAGTGGCCATGGCGCCCGTGCTGCCGCCTGTCCCAGCGCCCTCACCCAAACCGCTGTCCTGACGGCCCTGCATCCCTGAACTCCACAACCCCGTTCCTTCCCTCAAAAAACCTGCCAGTCTAGAACTCAATAAATGTCCAGCTGGATGGGATGTTTTTGAAAATCACCAAGAGTTTTATTGGCTAATGGGATGAAACATACCGATATGTCAAATTCCCACCTTTCGGGGGTTTGGATTGTGTTCAGGCCGAGCTAATTTTTGACCCATTTATTCAGGACCTACTTTGTTCCTCAGAGCTTTACTGTCACTTCTATACACTAGCAGATGAGTTACTTCCCGGTAAATTCAATTACTGCTGATCTCCGCTTTGAAATAACTGATCAAGCTTGTTAATCTGAAGCAGGAAATGTTTATTTCTTTGTAGCACATACTATTGACTAATAAGCCAGAGCATTACCCCCTTTGGCTTTACATGTATACTGGACGGAAAGCTGCTTAGGTGGTGTAAAGCCAGAGGACGTTGGATGTATGGAATTGATTTGTGCTGATTCTAGGTACCGGTATTGCACTTTGACTAAGTCCCTCTGACACCCTGGTCTGCCACCTGAACCTAGCTGAAGTTCTAGCTGAGGGAGGGTAAAAGCCAACCTTGAATGGTCCTCTTGAAAAAGGCCTTGCAGGCCTCGCAGGAGGCGACGCCATAGTGGTAGCCGGAGGCGATGTCCCCGCACACCAGACACAGGCGCTTGGGCATGGAGTTCAGCATGTACTCGCATTTAATCTGCGAGTCCTCTGTGATGGTGCTGGAGCAGTCCTCGTAACGCTTGGCTCCGGCTCCGCTGGGACCCAGAGCACCAGTTGGGCCGTAAAGAGTGGGTGAGTCCAAACCGTTTTGATGGCCGTTCATAGTGGAGCTGTAACTACCGCTGGCGTCTGAGGAGCCGCCGGGGCTGTGGTGATTTACGCTGTCCGTCAGTGATGCGGGGCTGGAAGGTTCCGTCTTTATGTAGGAGGGGCAACTCGACTCAATGTGGCGGTCCTTGCTGGACATTCTGCAGAGCAGCCTACAAGGATAAAACATAAAACAAATATTGAAGCGTTAGTGTACATGACCAACAGTAAATGAGCATGGAAACTAAGAAAATTATTGCCTGAGAACTTTTCTTTGATGTCCGTGCTGAAAAGACCAACATATGGCCTTAGATGCTAGCAATATAGTCAATTTGTGTTAGTCTAAGATGGTCTTTTTAGCAGGGGCAACTTAAAAATGTGTCGCCAACACAAAGCAATTGAGAAAAACAAAAGAAATAGAAACATACAACCCAGCCCCCCCAGCCCTTAAGAGCGACTCTCCATTCTGCACATGGGTCCACCTCCGCCTTAGCCTGAGAGAACAGAGGATTCAGCAGCTAAAAAAAGCCCCTGATTGAGAATTCAAAATTCTAGTTTTTTAGCATGTTAATGACTTCTCTGAGAGGAAACATAAGAGGCGAGGCATATGAGAGCCAGTGTGCCACGGTCCCCTGGGTCTCACTAAAGTGTCTGAGTGGTTGTATATCTACACGGCTGTAAAGAGGAGAGCTAACATCGCTACTCTAGCATAGTGTGCAGCCAATTGAGTTCTAAAGAAATGTGGCACAACTAACTCAGTCATGTCCTAATAGTTTTAGATCCTGTCGTTTTACATACATATACACACTCTGCAATAAATGTTTGCCTTGTCAAATCATAACGATATATTTATAACTATCTATATGCACACTAAAATAAAGGATTTGGACAGAATTAATTATACACTAATAATTACAATATAAAAATAAAATGACTATAAATATTAAATTGATTCATTTATATATATATATAAAAAAAAGAAAGTTGAACTTAAAATCAATGCTGACTTTTCAGATTAATTTTCATTTGACAGGAAATTATGTATTGTCGAGTTACAGAGTGTAAGTCAAAGCCTGTCATTTCTCCTGCACCGAAATCTTCCATCTCCACAAAAAAAGTGCTAAAGGCCTTTTCTTGTGATTGTGGATCAAGAGGTGGGATCCGGTGATCAAATGCACCATGACAGATGAGCGTCTGCGGGGCGGAAGAGAGAGGGACAGTACGGATAGCTCAGCGCCATCACTCACTTTCCAGTCAATATCAACTTGTTCTACATGACTCTAATCAGTGCGGAGGTGCAAAGCAGTTCCATCATCCTCGCCCGTGGCCAGTCACCATACACACTCGCACACACACGCTCGTACGCATCGACAGACAGAAAACAAAAAAATCAGCTAGACAGACTCAAACATCCAGTATCAATCCAGTAACACAAACAGACACCCACACAGTCAAAAGCAGAGACTCTTCAAAGCCAAACAAAAGAGCAGGCCGACCACCCCACCCACCCACCCCACATCGCTCGATACCACCAACCCATTTAGTTGAACCACCCCTCCACCCACAGAGCCCTGGGAGAGAGGCCTATTAATGAGCGCTGTAATTAATAGATATCTCTGCTCTGTCTTACAGGAGGCTTCAAGGCCTGCAAGAGTGGATTAACCGTTTCCCCTGTCAACAATCCAGAGGACCCTGAGCTGGGTCCTGCAGGGCGTATGGGGGTGGAGGGCGGCACTTCAACACAGTCGCATCAATTAGCAGCACTTCAATATCTACGTTTAGCAAAATGTGATCATTCAGGGACTGTTTGTTTCTTGAAAATCCTCAAAGGTTTTGGGGGTTGTGATTTCATAAAGACTGAGTGTGAGGTCACACTTAAACGCGCTCTCTTTTTTTCCTTTAAATGCATTAGCGGTATGAGGTGTGTAAAAATAAAGATGATGGCGGAGGAACAAAGACTTTATATAGAGACAGAAAGAAGATCACGGAGGATTTATACAGACAACACATCAGGACCATTTTAACATGGCGATGGAGGGGGACAAATAAAATAGGCAGTCTGGAAGACCACACAAAGGTCTTTTTAATTAAGGAAGCCCGCTTCCAAATGAGGGCTCTAAAATCCGGTCAGCTTGTAAAAGATGACTTCTTCTGAGGCCCATAAAGCAAGAGAGCAAAAGAGAGAGAGAGAGAGAGAGAGAGAGAGAGAGAGAAAGAGAGAGAGAGTGTGTGTGTGTGTGTGTGTCTGTGTGTGTGTGTGTCTGTGTGTGTGTGTGTGTGTGTGTGTGTGAGAGAGAGTGAAGGAGAGAGATTTTTAAAAAAAATCAGACCACCTTATTATTCAAAGGCATTTTACAGAATCAGACTAAACAACAACAACTAAAGAACATTTTGGATTATAGACTCTTGAGTTAAATTATATTTTTGTACTATGAACTAATTTTGAAACTGGCTAACACACATGAGGGTTTGTCAAAAACTGCCCGAATTAGTATAGTATTTATATATAGTATTTATATATATATATATATAGTATTTTCAATACTATTAATAATTTTTAGACCAAAAATATTTATATATATTTAAATATTATGCCAGTGAAAATATTGGCAAGTCAAATACATTTAAACAAATACAAAATGTTTAAAAATGTATTTATATATACATATATTCAGTAATTCAATTTACATAAAATTGGTTTATACATGATAGTACTAACCATTTATTATAATTTTTTTAAACTTCCTTTTTATATATATATTCAGTAATTCAATTGATATAAAATTTGTTTATACATAGGACAAATCATTTTAGTACTATAAACCATTTTTTAATTTAAACTTCCTTTTTATATATAATATTCAGTAATTCAATTTATATAAAATTTGTTTATACATAGTACTAATAATTTTTGTACTATAAACCATTTTTTATTATTATTTAATTTTTTTTTTTTTATCTATATATATTCAGTATTCAATTTATATAAAAAAAAATTATAATAAAATATTTAACCGTGTAAACAAAACAAAACAATGGTGAACTTTCATCTATTAATGCATTCTGGTGTAAAAGGCCAAAATGTGCTGAGTAAAAGCACCTGTTTCTGTGTATTGCATTGAGAGGCAATCGATTATGAACAAGCTCCTATTACATTTCCACTGATGCATCACTGACACACATGCACACACAGACAGGTGTCCTGGGCTGTGCGGAGGACCACAAAGGTATTCTAGAACATTCCAGTAATGTCAAGGATGCATGTTGTGTATATATACACACAGCGTAAAGCCGGTTAAAAATCAGTGAAAACAAGCACCAGTGACTGTTTACACTCACAACACATTCTCTCATTCTATTTTGGGTGCCGGAGACAAACTGGTTTTTGTGGGGCGGCTGAGAAACCCGCCTCCTGTCCTGAGTGACACAGTGAGTGTGAAGTCAAAACGGCGGGTAACAAAAGAGGAAGAGGCCAGCATTGTAAGAGTCCCTCGTGCTTTACAGTGACTCTCAACAGGAGACACCCTGCTCTATAACTTTGACTGAAAGTTATTAGCGTTCTCTTTCTCTCGCTCTCTTTCTCCTGCTCTTTGAAATTCTATGACTCTATTAATCCAAACCTGCAATATTCACAACTCTCTATAAATTCAATTGTCAGATGCTGGATTTTTATTCTAGGCCGCACTTGAATCCAAAATTAGAGGCAGTAAAATTCACATTAGCTCTAAGAGAAATGGAATTCTAAAGCCTATATTTTAGAAGAAAAGAAAGCCCTTTCCGACAGAGAAGAGACTATTTGAGAGGTAATGATTTTATCTGTTTTCACCACTGCCTGGCGCCGAGCTTCAATCCCACAGTGTGCCATTAACAAAAGGAGTTCTTATGCTGAAAAGCAGTGGAATTTAGTTTAAGCTTATGAATGGAAATAATAATCGTTAAGTGGACGGGTAGAAAAAAAGGCAGGCAATAGTCAGCCGAGAGACAAGATAAAAAAATAAAAACGAGACATAATCGGTTGTTCTTTATTGTTAGGGACATTATTCTGATTCGACATTATAAATAGTGCTCGAGTTCGTAAACTTCTTGTAAATTATACCACCTCATTGTGTTAAGGTTCTAGTTTAAGTCTGTGACTGGGGCAAAATAAAACGAAACGTCGTTTAAAACAAGCAAAAATAAATCAGAAAATACTGAATAGTGTTGCTGTGCATTCTGCTGATTTAAATAAGTTGACATGGTAAAGGTCTAGCTGGCTAAAATATTGCAAGAATGCTTTAAAGCCTTTGAAGCATCGGTAAGGCTGGGTTGAAAATTCAAAACAAATCTTAATAAGCTTTTTTATTTGTATTTTATAACGGTCTGTAATCATGATCAATAATTATTAAGTTTCAGTAATGAGAAAAACTTGCCAGAAAAGTCACTTCCTGTCCTTTCCAAGAGAGTAACACAAAACATCTCAGATGTGCAGTCACTGTACAAAGGACAGAAGTGTATTCGTGATCTTATCCGGACATCAAATATTTAAGCCGTCTATTTGTTGAAAGTTAAAATTCAAAGTGGATCTGTGACCAAAGACATTATTGTTTTCCTTTTGTTCTCTTCTAGCTGTCGACTCTTTGTAATTTTATGTGCTGAGGCAAGGTGTCACAAATCAGCAGGAAAACAATTTTGGAAAACACAGCCACTTGGCAATGACAAGGTGTCATTAGCCTGTTTGATCCAGTGCTCTGACAACTATAGAGCAAACATATAATCATTGCATTAAGGTGCAGCCACTGAGAGTTTCTCTCTCTCTCTCTCTCTCTCTCTCTCTCTCTCTCTCTCTCTGCCGGAAGCAGTAAGTCTGTGTGATCATGGATAGCTGGAGGCGGCACAGTCTGCTAAATGCTGGAAAAGAACTGCCCATGACAGCTACTGAATGTTTAGAGCCGAAGATGTGTGGGAAATTGTTTTAGAAACATACATATCTTTATATTATCAGTGTGGTCCAAAAAGTCTGGGAATACATTGAAAATATGTATACATATTTTTTCTTCATTTAAATCTAGATGCTTTAGGATTTTGTTTTAAAAAACGACAAATTGAATTTGAAATATTCAGTGATAAAGTAAAAGTAAAAAAAAAAAAATCAATCTTTTTTATTTTACTTTTTTTTTATTCTTACCACTTAAAAAAAAAAAAAAAAAAAAAAAAAAAAACGTTTCATGCTGATGACATACACTGGGGGGAGGAATTTTTAAAGTGATCTGTTTTTTTGTTTGTTAAGTATTTCACTCTTTATAACTACATTTAATTATAAAAAAGAAACCTAAACATTTGTTTCACTTTTAGAGTGAGTTAAAAGCACATTTGCCCTAGAGAAAGCTGTAGGATATTCAATTAAACATTAAAAAACAGGAACTGATCTGCCTCTTTACAGAAGGGATACTGATTTCTCTTGTTCCCGCATGAGAAATACAGACGTGCCAAACAGGTTGCCTTTTCCGGCTGTATGGGCAGATCAATTGTTATAACATTACTGGGTTGGAAAGTAGTAATTCACTTCATTGTCGATGGACGCCTGCAAAATAACACCTCTGATTACAGTACATGCAATCAATGTGATAATGACAAAAACACATTTGTACAATGGAGCGAGCTGCCGTAAAAATGCCAGCGGCGGGCCAGTGGAGATGAGGAGCTAACGCTCTGCTGTGTAATAAATACTAGAGGATCAGCAGCCTGATACAATAGAGTAAATGTAGAGAGATAAGAACATATATTTACATTTTGCAAATTCTTTTTGCAAAAGAAGGGGGGTAGACAAATTTAAATCTTTAAATAATGTATTGGCTTTCTGTTTTATCCATTTTAAATTGAATTTAAATACAAAAAAAGAATGTGCTGTTCTCCCTCACTGACAACAGTGCAGGGTTAAGATGTCCAAACCTGATAAGAGTCATGTGTGTGTGTGTGCATGCGTGTGTGTGTGTGTTTGACAGTCCCTGGAACACTCGTAGATGAAAATCTTGATGATTTAGGTCATTTTCCTGTGCGGGCAGATAAGTGTTCTGCTTTATCAGGTAAGATGTCCCTCTCAACAACACACACAACACACATATACACTCACATGCATATCTTGTTCTGTATGCATTTTGTTTTATAATTATTTGTAAGAATTTCAGCAAAAAAATGCCTGTCTAGCTGAATCACTGTCAATGTAAGAGGTCAAGCTAGAGTTTGAAACACACAAAACAGGATTTGTGAAGTTTGATGTGATCATTATTTCATTATCTGAAGTTCTTGCAGGTAGGAGCCAGCGATTGCTTCTTCGGCAGTGACAGGCCCTAAAGAACAGGGCAGAGCAAATAAGCTTTGGCATTTTTCAATAAGCAATACGCTTAAAATCACTGCTTTACCGCTGTTGGAGCGCAGCACCCATCTATTCAACAACCCCAACAGGACATGAGAGCAGATAAGCGAGGATGAGCCGCAGTCTCAAAGAAATGAAATTGCACGTAAATATAATAAAAAAATAACGGGACAAAAAAAAAAAAGAGGAGATTAAAAACACATTCTATTAAACAGATGGTTAAAGAGGATTTTATTCCAGGAAATATGACAAGCGTGTAAAAGAGGTGCTGAGAGTGGGGGAAAAGAGGGAGGGAGAGAGAGAGAAATGGTGGTTGTTTTTTGGTGAGTGAACCGGTGAAAGCCATGTCTTTAACCAGATCAGATTCTTGAAATTGGCTGTCAAGGCAGGATTGTCCTGAGTTATAGCTGTCTATCACCCCCGCTCACATGGAGACGCGCCGAGCTGCTGTCGCCTTCCCCTGCCGCAAAGCATCTTAAATTTTCAACACCACCATCTGTTACAAAATCTAATTCACATTCCGCCCATAATCGGGTTTACCTCTGTAATACCCGTTCTGCCACTCTCTCTCTCTCTCTCTCTGCACGGAGCCGGTCCCCAACCCTGGACGAAACACCCTCCATGTCTACAGGCACTTTCATTAGGGTGAAAGAAGAGGCGCAAATAGTCAAATCATTTTTCAGCATCTTTGATGCTTTGATGATCAAGATTGTAACATCACTCTACCTTTACTGACAGAACCACAGCTATACTATTGCTTAATATCCCTTATTAATAACATAGTTGTCAGAGACAATAATAATTGATTATGTATTTATAATTGACTATGTATGTGTTAATATAAATAATAATAAATAAATTATAATTGTCTCTGACAATATATATTATACACATATGTGTGTGTTTGTGTGTATTGTAATTATTATTATTTTCATATAAATAATACTAATTGCAATAAATCAACAGAATATAACTATGCATATTATACAAATAAAATATTATAATCAATAAGAATACACTTTTAACATATAAAACCAGCAATGATAATAGCACTGCTAATGTGAAAATTGAAATATATATATATATATATATATAAAATGACAAGAATATCATAACTATACTTATATTTTTAATTATTTTAAGGTATCAATAGTATTCACAATAATATCAATATTGTTTTGTCATTATTTCAATTTTAAATAAATAACTGAAAAATGTCATACAAACACCACATCTATCTAAGACATAACATCTCAATAAAACATCCAGCTATTTCCAACAAGTGGTCCCTGACCACCACATTCGGCCCCAAGACTCCAGAAAGATTTTAAGTTTCAATACTACAATATAAAACACCTCAGTCTAATAATCCTCCCAGTTCTAAACCCAAAAGCCCTTCATTTACCATCTGCGTTTAGAGCAATCTAGTTTATTACGCAACCCGCTAAATTTACAGTAACAAGCCGCTCCCTTGACAAATTAATCATTTTCCGAGTATTTGATCATATAAATAAAACAGTGCCTCTGGAGGCCGAGGAGCTAAATCAGTTGATTCCGTTTATCTGGGAAATGGCTTGCATCTGGGTAACAGCTCACCAGCAGATGGAGAGGTTTTTCCCCTGACCCCAGGACCAGGCTTCTGTCTCTCTCACTCCGCTCTGAGATGAGAGTTATCAGCGGATGGTGTGTGCATGTGTGTGAAGAAGTGTTGAAGGTGGGTGTTCGCCTATTTCAGTAAAGGGATTTATTTTTCTGAGCAGGCTTCCACAAGCGTTCAAAGTTCTCCTGGTTCCCAACAAACCTGCGCCCTTTTGTATTAATGTATGTTTTTCCCATGAATCTTATGCTGGCATAACTGATTGAACTGTAAACAATGTGTGTTTGTGTATCATAGGTCTATGCATGTGTGCCAGTACCGGTTTGATGACCATCGCTGCATGACTACATGAATGTGCGCTTACAGGAGTGCATGTGTGTGTGAATCTATGCGTGACTGACCTCAAATCTTCTGATACAGCTGCTAGTAAAACATCCTGCCCTGTTTGGCATGTGTGTGAATGTGTTTGACATGTCTGTGCCTGGCAATGGAGGAAAATCATCCGCAAAATGGAATTTTCTAAATGCAACGCGGTTAGCATTGCACTCCTCCCTGAATTAACACCACTGACGCACATCTAAGCACCTCAACATGAATACACACAAGATTTCAAACTGTGCTGTGACCAATGTGGATGTTCAGGGTGAGAGCCATGTCCTCCAGCTCCCAACATGCTTTGCTGGCCCATGGCGTGACACGGTTGTGCCTGGCAGGCCTGTCTATAGAGAACCACAAGCTCAGACTATGCCAGTAACGTGATCCTGATTGGCTTAGAGCGGAAAAGACTTCTTGCATGCGAATGGAGCCTAATTGGTTTGACCCAGACTAACCTGTCCCAAATCCAATCCTTGTAATACATTTGAGGGTCCCTGTCAAAGCACAGTCACCTTCTTTTAAAAGGTTTGTTTAAAAAATCCTGCCTTAGGACACACACCTACTTTAACTATACCCAAAAAACATCAGAGTATGACGACAAAGAAGAAGTTGAGTGTTCAAAGTGACACACAGCCATTCCTACATTACAAATCAATGCTTTGCAAATACTGTGACTAATTATATTGTTCCTTTGAAGCACCTTTAATATATATATATATATATATATATATATATATATATATATATATATATATATATATATATATATATTAGTAAATTAAAATGAAGAAAGAAATACAAATGTTACTGAAAATGTATTTATATTTCAAAGAAAATAAAATGTACCTTTTGAAAATATATCACAGAAGTGAAGGCACTTTTCTTTCTGACCCTTCCGTAACCTCTAAAGTAATAACCATAAATGACCTGAAATTACAACAGTCAAACAAAGACATTTTACAGAAGATGGCCTGAGAGAGAGAGAGAGAGAGAAAGAGAGAAGAGAGAGAGAGAGAGAGAGAGAGAGAGAGAGAGAGAGAGAGAGAGAGAGAGAGAGAGAAAGAGAGAGAGAGAGAGAGAGAGAGATAGAAGGGCTTGGTGAGGACTCTTAACTGGTCACATCTGGCTGTATTTTATACGCAAATCAGCCCCCACTAAATCTAGATAAAACTCACTGACTCGTGATCGGAGCAATGATCTTCATACATCTAAATTTATATGCTAATCGGAATCCTTGAAGCATTTAACACATTCCTCTGCATCTGGAGGGGACGACAACCGGCAACCTCTCTAACCTATACCCATAAACTCAACATAAACTTTCCCTATCCATCTAAACCCACAACTATATTCAATCTGAGCATATCTGTCTATCTATCTATCTATCTATCTATCTATCTATCTATCTATCTATCTATCTATCTATCTATCTATCTATCTATCTATCTATCTATCTATCTATCTATCAACCAACACTGAAGCTCAAGGCAGAAACAGATGTACAAATGTTCCTCCATCAACACACACATTAAGAAATAACACAAATGAATATGACCTGATTACTTTGTATCAGTGTTTGGCACAGTTATAGGCCCAGGGAACAGCCTAGGACAAGGTGTTTAGTGCACAATGGGTACGTCATGCAACAGTTACATCCTGTGACTTGACAACAACACGCACAGACACTACACGTACTAGACTAAGACACTGACTTGAATGAAGCAAGCATGGATAAATAACAGCTGGGCAGGCAAAACACAAACAAACACACAAAGAACTGATTTTGGCTTTTGATGACACTATTATTGGTCCTTTCCTTACCTTTGGTTATATAGAGCATGTGCATCACGCATGTGACTGGCCTCGATGTCGTATTGCTGTTGTGTTCTCCAAGCGCCGCATTTGGCGTACTTATCTTCGCTATTAACTTGGGCCTTTGA
The DNA here is from genome assembly GCF_949152265.1 of Phoxinus phoxinus. Classification (NCBI taxonomy): domain Eukaryota; kingdom Metazoa; phylum Chordata; class Actinopteri; order Cypriniformes; family Leuciscidae; genus Phoxinus; species Phoxinus phoxinus. Next base: position 24,435,005 of record NC_136888.1, read on the forward strand.
TAAATTCATTCTACAACAAAAGGGAGAGCAAGAAAAGGAATAAAAACGAGGGTCAGAGAGATGGACTGAGGAATTCTGATAAAGAACCATTGAGCCATTAACTGCTGACAGACAGTGACGCAGCTCGGCACACTGAGAGACAAAATATTCCTTCTTTTCCTGACCGGCATTCTTCAACGGATCCGCTGTAACTGTGCGTCTCCGCTGAGGATCGGAAGAGGGTAAACCTGGGCTCTTTTGTTAATGCCAGAACCTAATTGAAACCTGCCTTGACGTTTTTAATGCACAGACTCATCAATCTACCGGCCTCCGAGTTAACAAGTTTGGGGTGTCGGCAGATAAAAGAAGGAATCGGGGAGATCAGCGCACGCCCGTGGCCCCTGTACACATCAGGGCGAGAGAGCCTGTAGCTTTACGGGACCCGCCGAATCAGAGGGTTCAGAACGGGTTGAGAAATGGCCATATAAAAACAAACGTACAGGGAAAGGTTTGACGTCACACCTGTACGAGTTTATTTGCTACACATAGGCCATTTAAGGGCAAAGATTGACGTCTTTACTAATCAAAATCTTGGTTTTAACAAAGTCGCAGCTGCAGGTAATCACATAAATACATAGGAAACACTCTAAGACGCCTCACAAGAAAACAAAAGACTGCGCAGATGTTATAGGAGTGTCTGTTGCAGACTTACTGTATGTAAATAACCCCTCGCCTGTGTGTTAGTACAGCAAAATCTTTAAACAAACTTATGGAAATTAATTGAGGCAACACAAGTACCTAAGAAAAACACCTGTTCACATTAACACACACTTCAAGTTCTCAGCAAAAACAACTAGATTTCCATCAAAGATGAACATTTCTGAAACACTCATTTTTGAAGATTCTGAAGATTCTGTACGATAAAAGTAAAGGAAGTGAAGTGGTACGAGCCACAGGCAGTGCGGTTGAGTGTATGAGTCTGCCACACTCTCTAATTAACAGAGGAGGCCCCTAATTCTCCTTCTCCGTTCCAACTCAGCAAACACGTTCAATGTCATTAGAGCTGCACAACCCCCAACTGTCCCCACACTCGGACTGATGAAACTAATCACTCAACTAATGCTGTGCTTCAGCGGCTGTCTGAGAGAATGCAGCCATGAAGATCTGTCGGTCTTCCTGGCATTCTCTTTCTTAGGCTCCCGTCTGTCTTTCTGTCGATCTGTCTACGATGAAGTTTAGGCATTTCTTTCTGTATGTCTTTTTCTTCAAAAAATCGTGCACTTTCATTATTAAAGTATAAAGCTTAAATGTATCTTTTTTTTCTTTTGCATTGTAGTTTTAGTATTTATTGGAATTAGAAGCTTAATCAATTTCTCAGAAACTAAATCCCATTTAGAGTACATGAAAGCCACAAAAAATGCATAAACTTCAGGCGCCGTTTCATTATTTGAGAAAATAGTATGTTGTGAATAAACAACATGATCGTCAAATCGCGTTGTCGCAATTATTGCTAATTTGAGAGTTAATTCTGGAGAGCTGCACTTTAGAGTGGGTGTTTACCTCATAAACAGTGGGCAGAACAGCGTGTGCTGTGTGTGTGTGTGAGTGAGGCTGAAGAGCCAGTCAGAGCTTAGTGGAAAAAAGCAGCACACACACACACACACACACACACACACACACACACACACACACACACACACACACACACACACACACACGTAATGTGTTAGCTTTAGTTCTGGGCGAGTGAGCGGCGGAATCGATAAGCCCCACATCACACACGCCACACGGCCTGATACACTCCTGTTTCTCTCAACTCTTTTTAACGTGACTTTACACACAAACACACTACTGCACTCCCAATGCCAGCGGCATTAAATATCTGTCATTAACTACTGGGATGCTTTCTAAAGCAGTGTGCTATTTTTTTTTTTAAATTCCGACAGGCCATGCTGTATATAACAGGACACATCAGCAGCAGACGAGGATGAAAATTACATCAAAAGCCAATAAACTCTTTGACTTTAGTGGCACAATATTAAACATCTGAAAAGAAATCAGAAAGGAAGGTTTGCATGTAAAATAGTACATTAACAATACAGTAAATACATTTTCTAAGCATATTTAAATGCATTTCAAGAATATAAAATCTCTTAAGAAGAATAAGAGATCATATTAAATGTTTAAATCAAAGTAAACACCACAACACATGAAAAACATGCACAGTAAGACATGCACATATACACGTACATATACAAACACACACATTTATCTCAGTCATTCTCTGAACACTTCCAGAAAACAGAAATATCTATTTCATCTTGACTGCTAAAGTACAGCTGATATTTCAGAACAGCATATGTGACAGAGCTATGTAAATAACATGGTAATTGTGGCCTCTGAGTATGTACAGTAAAATAGTTTATTCAAATATATGGAAATTAATTAGGGCAGGATTGCTGGATTGTTGAGCACAGCCAAAATGTTTCCTAAATTTGTACATTTTTTACAGCATATCCCATTAATCATTTACTTGGGTCTTTACTAACATTTAAAAATATATATAAAATAAGAGAGGGGGGGAATAAAAGAAATGAGAAAAAAAGCAGACTTATTATTATTAATAATAATAATAATAATAATACACAAACAATTTTAATTGATATTGTCTGATAATCTCACCACAAAGTCACACTGAAAGCAGATCAATATTATGCTCCTTACACTGAATTACCTCAGCCTTGATTCAAATGAATTCACATATTAATATTTCCTTTTAGTTCATATTATTTTATTATTATTAATAATAATACAATTCTTATTTAAATATATTATTATTATAAAATTTCAGTAAGAACTAAAAGATCATTTTCAGAAATAACAGGATGGTAAACAATGAAAGCAAGAGTAACAACGAAAATGAAGTGTCACTTCAGATCAGTGGGAGAAACAGGCGCTTCTAGAGGAGAGAATGAATCTATAGGGATCTACCTGAGCCCATTTCACGCTACTGTCAAAACGCCTAAGTACTGCATCCATGCGGACAAGGATTAACACGCAGGACAATGAGCTGAATTAAGCCAGGAGTGTGTGTGTCTGCGTGTCTGTGTTGCAGCCATGCTCTGTGACTCACTCATGTGTTGCTATTCCATCTGTGAATAGTGGGGGTCTGATTGATTAGACAGGTGCCATTCTTTCTTATGCAGGAACGGCCACCCCATGCATGGTAAATGCCATGCCTATATCTCTCTCTCCCTCCACTCCTTCCTGACAGCTAACCTAGGCTGGTTACTCATATCCTACTAATTACCTGGTACAAGACGGTCCTCCTAACAGCTAAAACACACATGCACAATAACCATTTACACATGCTTATGAACAAAAACAATTTCACAAATAATTTCTTTAGTAAAATGTTTAGCTATTAAATGCCACACAACTAGCGCTATCATGCCACAGATGCCGCCGGTGGCGGCTTTAAACCGTGTCAGCAGGGATTCTTGTTATTGTACGTCGACGAGCACGTGATTTAACCTTTGGGGGTTGAAGGCTGAAGAACGGGACAGGTGGAATTAAATGCGGGCCTCGCACGCAGGGGCAGCACAGGCAGCGTGGACGGCCACGCAGCAGATGGACTGTCAGCTTTAATATGACGGAGCGCGTGCGGCCGCTCCAGCCTGGAAGCATGCGGATCTCTACGGGAATGCAGCCGTTCTCCGCGCAACAGGGGCTGGGAGCAGACGAGAACGGAGCTATGAAGCGCAAATACACCCGTCTGACACTTCACACAAACATACACAGATCTGCTCTTACATCCCGCCAAGTACGCCAACATTTTTTGCTTTGATACCTGCACATACATGTGTGAAGCAACTGCGCATCTAACCCCGAGTTTAAAAAGTGCCACAGGCCGCAGTCAGGTACATACATACCCTGTCTGGAAAAATTACCGCACATAAGCAGATTTGTTCAGAAGCCTTCCATCATGGATCGCTTTGATAATCTACAGCAGTGCGAAATAACACTCGTTTGAATTAACTCAGACAAGCATTTTCGCATTCTAGATGAAAAAGAAACAATAGCTTCTGTTTGGATAAGCGTTTCCGTGGGACACATTTAAACAGGTTTTAAAAAGTCATGTTAAGCAAACAGAAAGATAATGCACATAAATATGCTGGAGAAAATGACACAGATAGGCTTGATTTAGCGGCATTTGAATTTCTAATGAAGCACATTTCTCTAAGGATTTCATCATTCTGATTTATTTGTGGGAAGGATTGGCCTGAGGGTGAGCATATAGATATTAATACATATTTGCGACATTTTGAAAAATCACTTTTTCTAAATATCCTGACTGAATTAATGCACTAAAATAATTCAATGCGATGCAATAAAATGAGATAATAGAGAAATAAAATGATTTAAGTATCTGAACAGTGTTGAAGTTCAGCGATTCAAAGAGATGTTACAGTCCAGAACAGCCTCCAGAAACACTCCACAGCTGACTGCATGGAGTCAGGCCTTACACGGTACGCATCATACTGATCTCATAACACACACACACACACACACACACACACACGTGATGTATGACAGGAGAAAGCGCAGAGAAATATTTCACTGTCATCCGTCACCCAGCTGGGCGATTCATTTCCCTTTCTCTGCTACAAGACCAGCACAATTTCATTGAAGACCAATGGAGCTAAAAGAGATTTTAAAAATCAGTCTGGATCTACACCACTAGAGCTGGAAAAACTTTACTCATCTGGAATTTCTAACATCCTATACTATCACACCTATGTATAGACACACATGATCAATAACAGACAAATGCAAATGCTCGTATCACAGTACCATAAAAAATGGTTTTCATCTTATATTTATAATTTTCTCCTATCACTTATATACTGTCCTAATCTACTTCTAAAATCATTTTATACTATTATATTTTTTACATATAAAACCACCACAAAAAAGACATTCATTTGTTGCAATGCATCTTCTGGTGAGAAACAACTAAACAGGAAGAGAAAACAGAATCAGGAAAGCTATCCGCATGCCGAGAGACAAACGGTGAGTCTGCTGGGAGCCGGTGGAAAACGCAGTGGCTAAAAGCACTATTTTTACACCCTTATCTAGCCCTCGTGGACCCTCCTGCTTCTGGAGTGACCACACTCCCTATTGACCTGCTGTAACTGTATCCTACAGGCTCTCAGCCGGCCCGCGCCTGCTCTGCCACTCTCTGGCACGCAGCAGGCCGAATCATTCGCAAAATAAAGACAGGAGCAAAGGGGAAATGAAGGTCTAAGAATTGCATTTAAAGAAAAGAATAAAGCACGAATGCAGGGGTCTAATCGCTAATGGCAGTGGGTCGTTTTTTTGACGCACACGAGCGAGTCTCAGCTGGCGTGGGCCCTGTTAAAACCCTTATTTAACTTCTCGTAAAAAAAATTGCCGCACTGCATTCGGAAAATCCTGATGGATTGATGCATAAATCACACAAATTGACAACTGCATCATCAGGCTCCTGCGCGCACGGCCGGCCGTGTGTTTTCATGTGCACGGCACCTGCGTGCGACCGTTTCACACGAGTGTGTGCGTCCGTCCGACGGGCCACTTATTGCACTTTTCAACAAAAGGGCAAAAATATAGCTTCCCTTTTTTCCTTACAGCCCCCCCTCCGGCCTCTCTTTTCTCCTGAATGACAGGCCGCTGGAAGGGCCGGGAGGGAGGGGGGCTCTCTTTTAACTGGAGTTAATTACCCTTGGAATGCCTCAGACCCCTTCAAATAAGGGGAAGTGGCAATGCTCTGTCTCCAATAAGCAGGACAGCGTAAAGACAAAGAGTGTCCAGACAGTAATCGACAAGGGGCCACGGAAAGAGAAAGACATGCAGGACGAGCCACGACACCTCTCACACAGGGGAATGGGATGGAGCCAAATCAGGGCTGAACGGCAACAAAGGCCTCCCCGCACACACACACACACACACCACACATGGCAGAATAAATAAATCTGCGCTGTGCATATTGACATCATTTGACAGATGAATTAAGTAAATGATTTTATAAGGAGATTAAATGGAATTTAATTTACACAATCTCTCTTTATTCCTGCTGATCCCAGCCTCTGGGGTTTCATTCGCCTCTCGTACAAGAGAGAGAGAGAGAGAGAGAGAGAGAGAGAGAGAAAGAGAGAGAGAGACAGAGAGAGAGAAAGTGAGAGAGACAGAGAGAGAGAGAGAAAGAGAGAGAGAGAGAGAGAGAGAGAGAGAGAGAGGGGAGTATGGACGGGTGAAAGGAAAACGCAAAATCAAGTTTTCTTCAAGGGCCACAGGGGGGGTTTGGTGTTTTAAAATCATCCGCAAAAGCGACAAAAGGTTGAACATGCATGAGTGAACGCTCAGACACCTTCTGCACGATTCTGAGCTGAACTATTCAGCCCACTGCAGGCCAGCAGTGATTTTACACACATGACACCCGCACTTCCAGTGGACATTCACACTCCATTGCCTTTAAAAAGCTGACTGCTTGCTTCCGGTGAAATTAAAAAATGTCAAGCATTAAGCTTTGATGTAATTTCCCTCCTCTCCTCTTTGCTTCAAAATTGTTTCTTTTTTTATATATATGTACATTCCAAAAATGTACTAAAGGTTTTGAGTAAAAATTCAAATGCGAACAATTATAAAAAGCATGCATGTAATTTTATGACAATCTTTTGAAAAGCTTCATGATTTTCTTCACGTAAATTTGTACGTCTTATAAATGTCCTCGTTCGTTCGTTTAACAAAACAAACACGCTGAACAATCAAAGTTGTACACCACATATGTGTAAAAACATGTGTCATATTTAAAACAAATTATATAGTGTATGAAACAAATTAAAATTTATTAAAATATATTTTTTGTTTAAAAAAAAATCTGTCAACAAAAAATCTTCCTTTTTAAAAATAAAAAACCCAATTAACATTTAGAAATCCAAAATAATTTGATAAACTAATATCTAAATAATAATAGCAATAGTAATGATATTATTTAATAATAATAAAAAAAATTCTAAAGATGTAAACGTTACGATCATAATTAAGATAATCCAAAAAGACAGTCAAACACGCTCCATAATATCTCCAACTGTGAATGTAAATATTAAAATGAGCGTGCAGATGTAAATGTACATGCAGACGGTGAGAGTCTGTAATTATGATAATAGCTAAACCAGCACTTGTTGTTATTACCATCATTAATATACTAATTAGAATCTCGGTAGTCAATTTGTGTTAAAATAAAGATCAAACAGCGAGCGAGCGCCAAATGGCTAAAAGGCTGTGAGGAACCGACACTCTTATCTCCGAATTTCCTTTCATGAGTCTCAATAATCCAGTCAATCTAATGATCCTGTGCAGGGTGTGTGCCAGCACATCCACACGACTGCTGTCATTCCCACAACATAGGATATTTCAAATCTCAAACTTCCCGAAATAAATTGACTTTCACAACTACGCTAGCATATGTTCTTCAGGTGTGTTTATAAATCGCACAAGCGTTCAGGAAGAAGTTGAGCTGCTGCTGGTGTGTTGTACTTTGCAGGACGGTGGCTGAAGGTTTTAGGAGACCAGGATGGTTACCTGTTTGTGATCTTTCTGACCCTTCTCAGTCTCTATGTGTCTTTTTTTCCCTTTTCTTCATCCTGTAGGTGTTGTCAGTTCACAGCCTATTTTTCTTATCAGTATTCATATGCAGCACAGGGCAGAGGTTAATAGTTCTGTTGTTTCTTTAATCAAACTTGTACGTGCACTTGTTCTGCTACATCACTATTTTGTCCGATTCAGAACGCAAAGATTGACGAAATAATGCACCTTTTTTACGAGCAGGCATGATTTAAAGGTATATACAAGTTTTATTTTTAAAACGATTATTATTTTTGATAATTGTTTTATGAAATTTATAGTTTTTTCAAGACCCACTATGCATGTTTTAACTGTCTCACATAAAATATAGAATTTTTAGCTTTTATCTCAGGTGATTTTATAAAAGCATGATTTAGCCAAACAACTAAATAAAATAGCTGGTATTTAGAACAGAATAAAAGTCTAGAATAAAACCGTCAGCACAGTGCTTGACATCTAAATCAGTGTATTCACGTTTCCTCGCTCTGTGCTGACAGAAGGGAGCGGGACAGGGATAAATACGAAGCTAAGGAGCTGTTCTCTGTACCGGCTCCTGGACCGTCCGCTCGTGCCCCGCACACTCAATCCCTCCCTCCTTCCCTTTCTCTCTCTCTCTCTCTCTCTCTCTCTCTGATCCAGCACACCGTCTTTAATACATTTAGCGGGCCACATGCTGTGCGACCGGTCTGCGATGCAAGCCACCTAAGACCGTTTTCTCCCTTCCATCCCATGGCTTTCGTCTTCCCCTCCTCCCTCTGCACTCTCTCTCGTGTTGTTTTCCGCCACACACTCCTAATGATTTACACAAAACACTCTCTGTCCTGTCAAAGCGGACACAGATTGCTGTAATAGTGGATAAGCCGTCAGCTACCGGCACGACCTAAGTACGCACACACAGCTCCAGACGCTACCTGACAGCAAAAACAACCTTGACAAGGAGGACTACGGTGGCCACATGCACACATAAACACACAAACAAACAAACACAAACACACTGCCAGGACAGGAACTACAGACAAAACAAACAGTCTAGCCAGATACATAACTATAAGTAGAAGTACAAGAAATGAAAATGTACCTACTGTTGATCGGAGTGCAGGGAAAAACACTCAGGGAGCGAAAGTTCTACCGAATCCATGTGCGCTCTGCGATCATCGTTTGAGCAAACCTCTTCTATAAATTAAAGTTTTCTCTCTCTCACTCTGGCTTCTCTGTCTCCGCTCCTCTTTCTCTCTCTCTCTCTCTCTCTCTCTGTACCTCCTCCTCTTCTCTCTCCCTTCCGTGACTGAGCAGTGCAATTAACAGGACCGTTCTCCCGGTGACAGCCTATAGGCACAGCCAGTTGGGACCAAAAGCTCTTGCACTCTTCTAATCAAGGACTTAAAGCCACGATTGCTGCTCATTAATATGAAGCAGGGCTTTGCATATGCAGTCCCCCCGGCCCTCCCGGATGCCAGATTGGTGGCTTCCCAGCCAATTGGAGTGAGACAGGGTAGTGTCTGCGCCCACAGAGAGACGGAGCAGGGAGAGAGGGGAGGGGAAAGACAAAGAGCGAGCGAGCGAGAGAGAGAAAGAGAGAGAGAGAGAGAAGGAGGGAGGGAGGGGGAGTGGTGTAATGAGAGGGAAAGTGGGGGTGAGAGAGGGTTTAAAGAAGCAGCCCGCGTCTCTCCCTCAGCAATGCTTATCGGCTCGCGCTGTCAAGTGCGGAGATAAAACCGCTCACTTTGTTGATACAAAACATTGTGAATGAAGCCGCTTGCCGTTCGCTTTGCATCCGCCCGTCGTTTGTTTCTTCCTTCCACCTGCACGGAGAACATTAAAAAAATGTATGCGTTATAAACAATCAGTGAGTTTGAATTTAAAAGTACTGTTTGTTCTACTGTAAGGAAAAATATATATTTTTGTTTTCGGGTTGCGAATACTGTCGTGGACTTTAAGTAAGTGGAAACAGGGAAATTGGAAGCAATACAGTCCTTAAACCCGTAGCAATCCACCGCAACATCATAACAGCGGCCCATCAGAGCAAATGTGGAAGTGAGGGAGTGGACACACGCTACCGTGACCACATCACTGACAGATACAGCGAGGAAAGATCAAAGGCACCCCTTTGTTCTAGAATGATTGAGCCACATTTGCGGGGCATCCAGGCTGCTGGCACGCGCGGTTCGCAAGTACGTGTGTATGTTTACGCGTGTGTCACCGGCTCGCTGCATTTCCAGCAGCAGCAGGGAAGATATTGCTGGCATCTCAGCACACTGCAATTCCCCACTGATAAGAAAATTCAGGTGCCGCACCGGCCCACAAACCATTGTGCCTGCCCCACCACGCCGCCACAGAAATTGCATCTGACGGTCTTTCATATTTCAAACTTGTGGGGATTTTGGAGGCAGACATCTCTTTAAAATGCTTGCCTTGGGTCTATGAAACTAAACTAAACCTGTTCCCAGGACCTCACATACAAAACTAGATTTCTTTGATTGACTTGATTTATATTAACAGTTTAATTCTGTTAATAAACATGAAGTAATTTATCCTTTTCTACACTTTTATTTTTTAACATTTCAACAATTATAAAAAAATAATAATAATAATAAATACAAATTAATTCACAAAGCACTCAAACTTTAAACAAATAAATTGTAACAATATTTTTTTTAATAAACTGAAAACAAAGAACATATTTAATGAAGAAATAACTCAATAGTTGCAAGTAGTTGTTTATCTTTGCTATTTTCAACAATCCTTATTCTAAAAATATATATTTATTATTATTATTTTTATTAATATTTAAATTTCAGTAGTCATTGTCATTTCATTGCTTAAAACACATTCATAAAACATCTATATTTAAAAAAAAATAACTTACAAAAATAATAACTATATATATATATATATATATATATATATATAATTTTTCTTACAAACATCTATTAAGGCTCAGGTAGGCAGCAGGTGCGTTGTGTAGAGTAAGATATATCGAATGAGAGATGCACATCAACAATAAAGAGGCGCAGATCAATGCAACGCACACATCACTGGAAACTAATATCTTTCGGGGAAATAAGATCTACTTCTAAACTGCACAAAGAAAGAAAAAGCTTGATATGGCACATATAGACACAACTGAGTGAAATTCTGGCTTTTCCCTTTGAATAACAGATGGGCAGGAAAAAGAAAAGGAAATGCGTTTGAACGATCAGAATCGCATAGCTTTGTTTCCAGAGAAATGTAAAAGACTGCAAGAAGATTATTTTTATTACATGGGAGTCTGCTGCCATTGCTGAAGGACGCCCTGGGTCTAACAAAGGAGTTTCGAAATAACACTCTACTGTTTTCAGCCGGCCAGTACGCGCACACACACACTCACACATCGAAAGTTACATTTGCTTAATTTATTCATCTGTCTGCTTTTAAACAATGTACAGTCTCTGCAATCTTTGCACCACAAAAACAAGGCACATGATTAAAAAATACTAAAGCAGCGGTTTCAAAGCGTTGTGTGTAAACGACAGGCAGCCGACTGCCATTTGAAACTGTTTTAATTGCACTGTGACAAACGGAAATGAAGAGGATGAGGGGAACGGGAACAGCCGTAATGTTTGAATGGAGATTGGAGGGATACCTGTGTTCACTCGGGTCCCATGAGACCAACAAACATTCCTCATATTGAGATCCACGTAGATCAAATGCTGAGCGCAGGAGCTAACAGACAAAACTTATCTGCTCATACTTGAGCAACTAAGATGCACACTGAGACTGTCAAAAAGGAAAAAGAGGAAATCAAATAGATGGCCACATTAAAAATGTATGGTCTTGCTTTAAAAGCATGTAGAGAAAAAGGTTAAAGTGAATCAAACCTGAATCAAAGCAAAGCAAATGTTCATACTAGCAGACAAAGTTTTTTTGTGTGTTTTTTTTGTGCACAGGCGATGTGCTTTTTTTATTTGGGCTTCACAGCAGGGGTGCAGTGTTGTGTCCGGACGTATTGATTCAATTACAGTGGCCCGGCTGCTTTTGACAAACCCCCCTTTAGGTCACATTTCCATATCTGTGCTGAATGGACAGCCATTCCCCCAAACACTGGCCACGTGGGGCTGGAAAGACCCAAATCATCACTCCAGACTTCTGTCACCCCCTCTACATACAACAAAAATTGTGGTAAATCTGACGTTGATAGCAAGATGCTAACAACATTAAGTTTAAGCATGACAACAATGCGCTCTTCGCACCATAAAGTTATTCAGAATCGAGCCTGGCTTCGCTACTACACGCTGCCATTAACAGCCTTTAATCCCTGCTGCCCCGCTGAATACATTTGAACTTAAGTATGCACGACTAGTCTGCGCTGATTGAAGCGGCTGTCGATACGTGTCAATAGCTGCCCATCTTTTTCATTAGCAGTTTTAGCACAGCCCCTCTGCATCCATTGTTCCGACGGTGTGTGTTTTACAACGAGCCACGTCTCGCTTTCAAACCGAATCCCGTTCTGCCACAAGAGACGGACGAGCATTCAATTCACAAGCCGGCAGATTGAAAGACGAGCTCTGAGATGTAAAAACAAAACGCATTAGGCGCTAGCAAGGACGGGTGTGCAAAGTCTCAAAAAGGATATGAAAAGACTCCAGGCTGGCTTTTGTAAGCGTTTGTGCGTGTGTACGTGGGCGTGAGAGCATGTGTGTGTTTTTTATTTGTGTGTGTGAAATGTTAAAGACAGGGATGACCCTTTTGGTCACTGGCTGTTGACATGTGGCTAAGAATTATCAGGGCTAGCTTGGCAGAGCATCAATCACGGCAGTCAATAGGAGAGGGCAAGTTCACTTAGGTCACATGTCAGCCGACCAGCCGCCGAGCATACAGTCAATGCGCCCGCCGCTGGAGTTGTTTAAAATCAACTTGTCAAAAATAGGGCTGTAATAAATTCAAGAGCCAGGATGCTTATTTGTAGCCACTCGGGTCAGTACAGGGCGTCTCAGAGTGAAAGCTTTCGAGCTGAGCAAGAGAACTGTACTACAAACAAACAAAAAACAGCATAAATCTAATGTTTTTATATTCATGTTCATTTAAAAAGAGAGTAATAGGTAATAACATATTTATAAATATATATACAAAATAAAACATATTTTTATATTATTATTATTATTTTATCTTTACTTTATACTTTATTAAGTATTAAATATACATAAATAGCTTGTTTAAAAAAAATTGTTATGAATAATGTCTGACTTATTGTGTATTTATGTGATAGACATGGAAAATGTGGAAGCACTGTTTAAGTCACCACGTGACAACTTACACTTGCATAGATTCCTAAACGTGCTGCTATCAAGCAAAGCATCAAATAGAAAAAATATTCTTCTAATATCTGCTTCTGCTTCCTCAAACTCAGAAACTCAATGTCCCTCGCTAGAGAAAATAGACTGAAAAGTGTGCGTGTTTGTGCCTGTCATATGAGAGTGCTGCAGTGCTCTTGTATTGCGTCTTGACGGGGACACAAAGGCAGGTTGGCAGCTGTGTGCCGGGAGAGCCCTTCAGTCTGCAGTTCAGCAGTGGTCAACAGAGGGAGCTACTGGCTGTGCGGTGGTCAGCGCGTGTGTCTGTGTGTGTGTGTGTGCGGTTTGTCTGATGAGCGGAGAGCTCATCTGTGTGTATGTGTGTTTGTCCTCTGTTGTTTTACCCCAGCGCTGTCACAGAATGGATATATTTATGGCTGCCACTGTGGTCTGAATTGCCTTGTCATACAAGTACATGAAGGAATATTTTAGGGCTCAGAATTAAGATGTGAAAATATTCATTTAAATGCATAGTAACAATATGGAATTATACTAATATTATGATTACATTAACTGTACTAAAGTCAAACAATAAATTAAATAAATTGTAAATTTTAGACAGATTTTCCCTTGATTCTGACATTTTAAGTCAAACCTTATATAATCAAACTCATCATAATTTGTATTAAGTTAATTAGTAAATATTAGTAAATCATTTGGCAAAATTGTTAGATACTATGATTTATTACAGTTGAGACACCAAAAATATCAATTTCAAATACAATACAGGAATTTGTTTTAGCCATCAAATATTTCTTAAGAATGGAAATGTTTAACAACAAATCTGATTAATACATATTATTTATTTATGCAATAGAAAATACAGATATCAATAACCTGTAGGTCCTACATTTCCAACGCATCATACACTGCCTTTTCAGTTGTAATATTAATTTAAATTCACCAAATGAACTAAAAACAGCTATATGATGTTTCAAATATGCATTTTATTTCAAGTATAATGAGACGATGTTGTCAAACCCCTTTCTTTCACTCCATACCACACATACACACACACACACACACACACACACACACACACACACACACACACACACACACACACACACACACACACACACACACACACACACACACACACACACACGTCAATTCCAGGGCACCAAAAGGTTGGTTTAAATAACTGCTACGGCACCACTTTCAAAAGACTTGGGTGGGTGAGTAAAACTGCCCTATGAAACAACTGTTATGAAGGGGAAAGCAACACAAGGTTAATATGGTAGCGAATCAGTGAATATCTAAGTAATCTAATGGTCTATCAGCAGGTACAATTGTCACATGAAGGAAAGTGCCAATTTCAAAGCCCCCCTGCTTGGCAGGGTGATAACAGGCTAGCGGGGGCTCCAGGGACAGCGGCAAGCCCAATGTGCAGCATTTGCTAACCTCTCTTTGATATGGCCACTGCTGTTTCCTGTTTCCACCCTCTTCTCTCTCCTCTTGAATTTCTTTAGCAGTCTGACTACACGCAGGACACCCTAAATAAACTGCAAATAAATATAAAAATCCAGAACAGATAACCAGAGCTCTGATATGCGATACACATTAGCCCATTAAAGCACCCTTTAACTGATGGTATTTGCAGTTCACCATGTCTGAAAAGGATCAAGACCTGTCTTATTCTTATCTATAGTTACAATTAAGACACCCTCCGTCATTCTCCAGGTCTGCTGGGATCACGTTTACTTTTAATTCATGACCAGCATAACTGATATACTTTGAGCAGAAATAGAGACAGTACAGTGCATGAAATGGTTGTCATTCCTGCACACTTTTTTTTTTCAATGTAAGATAAGCTTGAGTAAACATGAGCACAAAATACTGCTGTCTCAGAGAGTTATATGTGTGCGTGGTGCACCTGGATGAACCTCGCTGTGTTCTTGCCACTGATTCTAAGGCTGCATTAAAAAGCTTGAATTAAAAACAAAGTATAAAATTACTTTGTGGACATGTTGGGCCAACCCCAAACTGTTCCCACAAAGTTGGGAGCATGAAATTGTCCAAAATGTCTTGCTATGCTGGAGCATTAAGAGTTCCTTTCACTGGAATTAAAGGGCCATGCCCACCCCCTGAAAAACAAACCCACACCAAAATCCCCCCTCCACCAAACTTTACACTTGGCAAAATGTTCTCCTGGCAACTGCCAAAGCCAGACCCGTCCATCGGATTGCCAGACAGGGAAGCATGATTCGTCACTCCAGAGAATACGTCTCCACTGCTCTAGAGTCCAGTGGCGGCGTGCTTTACACCACTGCATTCAACACTTTGCATTGCACTTGGTGATGTAAGGCTTTGATGCAGCTGCTCTGCCATGGATACCCAATACCATGAAGCTCTCTACGCACTGTTCTTGCACTAATCTGAAGGCCACACGACGTTAGGAGGTCTGTAGCTATTGACTCAGCAGAAAGTTGCCGACTTCTCCGCACTGTGCGCCTCAGCATGCGCCGACCCCGCTCTGTGAAATTACGTGGCCTACCACTATATATATATATATATATATATGGGGCTAAATGATAAAATAAAAAAAGTAAAAAAATAAATGATTGAAATGATGGTGGACTAATTAAATATTCCTATTGAAAGTGTCCCTGCTCAGCCAGGCTGTGGCCTTGGCCTCTCAGGCCCTGTTCTGAATGGAGAGCTGCCATCACGTCAGCATGGCCTGTTTAACCACATCACTCTCATCATGCCAAAGCTTCTCAGCACCACACTGCGGGCCGGGTGTTTATTTACCACAAGATTTCAAGCGTCTGGTCGCTTGAGTTTGTCAGTGACATCCAGTGTTATTATTTTGAGGCACTGATATGAATAGAAAATAATACTACACATCTTCTGGATTAAAAAAGACAAGTCATTTTTGCACTACAAACACTCCATATAGTAATTCTGTTTGGCGCCATAGAGGCACAGAAATGACACACTTTCTTCCATTTCTGCCAATTGTGGGTGATATAAGAAAATGTTTAAGCATCAAATAAGTCTCACAGGTCATAAAACTGTCATCTTAGTCATAACAGTTTAATATAATTTATGGGCTACTCTCCTTTCTGCACAGTATAAATCACCATTCTCATTCCCATTTCAAGCAAAAAAGAGCAGCGCTGACATTTTGCTAAACTTCTCCTTGTGTGCTCTACAAAAGAAATAGTGATACAGCGGTTTGAACAACATGAGAATGAGTAAATGACAGGATGTTCATGTTTGGGTAAACTAACCCTCTAATCTGAACCCATTTGCAACTTCTCCTTCCAAATACATTACATAACCCTCACAATCAAAGATAGAATTCAATCACACATGTGACTCTTCCTGTCATTACAAAGCATGTGACCGTCCAACTTTCCATCCCTGTCTTCACCTCTCAGTTTTGGTTCAGCTCAAGACAGTGACACCCCTCAGCCCATACAGAGCCCTGTGCTTCTGCCCGCAGCTGTTCCTCAAAGCTGCGGGGATTTAGAGAAGATCTCCCGCTCCGTTAACACGTGGATCTGCCCTTTGGAGGAAAGGCGACCACATTTGCTGGCCTTTGCGAGGTGGCTCGCCAGGTCGTCCTTCTCCATTAGGGGTAGGTCACAGGGATTCACACAGGGAGAGGGAAAGTAAGGACAGGTGTACAGTACACTAACCAGGGATTAATAGCTAATTATGAGCACATAATATGCTTTACATTTACAGCATACTGCAGTTCTATGAGGTGAATTCACTAAGAATGGATTGTGTCTGTTGATAGCACCATTTATTTGCACATGATTTTTGTGCTATTTTAAAGGCCAATCCATTAAAGGAAATATGCAAATGTGAGATAACAGCACCTACTGTATGAGCGCTGAGTAGATGAGGATGCAGCAGACTATCACAATCTAACATAGCCTACTTTTTGCATATTCATGCTATTTCAGCAGATTAATTATTTTAATATCAATTATTTTATATAATACATGAATTAAAATGTTAACCCCCCAATCTCTAAAAATATAGTTGTTCAACATGTTTATTGTTTTAATTTGTCCCTTTAACAAATGTTGTTTTTACTGAAGAAAAAAATACTGTTGCAATGTCTTGAATAATACGATTATCTACGGTTAATTATTTTATACCACTGATTGCAGAAATACCAGAATATTGGATTTTGTTTAGTGAAGGTTAGTAAGTTATCAAGATATGTATAGACTAAAACTGTGTATTCAAAAATCTGTTATTCTATATTGACATTTGAAAATAATACATCAGCCATCTACGCTTTAAAGGACAGAAATATATATAGACACATTCAAGATACTTAGCAGTTACACTCTGCTTATTTCTCAAAACCAATGTAAATGACTCCCTGCTGATTCAGCTGAGCTTCACTATTATCACAGTACATCTCATTAAGTGTCATGATCTAATGGCAGTATCAATTTCACCACAAATAATACTTTAAATTATGACGTGAACCTTTCCTTTACTCACCCTCATGTCAACTAAATGTTTTATATGTTTCACACATATAAAACATTTCCTGTAGCTCAAACAGTAGAGCGTTGGAACTAGCAACGCCAAGGTCATGGGTTCGTGGGGATAGCAAGAACTGACAAAATGTAAAATGTGTACCTTGAATGCAATGTAAGTCGCTTTGGATAAAAGCGTCTGCCAAATGCAAAAAAGCAAATGTAAATGTAAAGCTATAGTACAGCTTCAGAAGAAATTGAATATAGCACACAAGCTATATGGACTATTTCTATAACAACCTTTTAGTAATTTTGAAGCCAGACAGCCTCAACATCTTTATTCAATGTTCAATTTCTTTCACAATTGCCCACATAAATGTGTCTCTGCAAAACAGATATAAATCCGATTTCTCGAGCTATATGCAAATTTAACGGAGTTCACGTCAGCGAAAGTAACAGATATGCTGCATTTTATTCATCATCAGCTAATTTCAAGATTAAAGACCACAATAGTGGCATCATCACTGGTAAGATTATAGTCTCACTTCTTTTAATGAAGATGATTGTGTTTTGAGTGTCTGCAACTTTCTGTTTTATTTGTGGCAGTTTGTGAGTTGGCTTGCTGAAGAGATACACATCAATTAATCTGCGGCAATGCGTGTAGCGGTAGCGGCGTCATATCTGGCTATAATGCTCTCAAACGTTTTTTTTTTTTTTTACATTTTGGGAGGAGTAATATTTAAATATGTAGTTTCAACAACCAGATGCATTTACACTTGTCCAGTTTCGTCTAGAATGCGGCCCAGACATAGCCTGGTCCTACCAGACTCTCGTACATTGCATTTGTACAGAGTCTCTGGCCACTCTCCATTGACAAGCGTTAACTTCCTTGAAAGCGGGTACTCTGTTGAAGTTTAAGACTATTGGATCTGCCCAGAGCCACTCTGGATCTGACCATAACCAACTGCTAACGTTTGGTCGTGACGAAATTTTAACTCAAACTAGCGCACGACCTCAACGTCATCGTTCTAAGCACTAGTGCGCTGATTGGACCGGTAAAAAATTTACCGGAGAAAACCCACGAATATACCGCAAATCCAGACGACGGACTGAAGGACAATTATAATTGAGTGGAAGTACGTAGGAGGGCGGAGCCAGGCTAGCCCAGACCACCTCCTGAAGTGATTTAAGCGATCGGATTTAAATCTGTCTCAAAAGATCGGATAGCTATCCGATCAGAGAAAACGCACGAAGTGACCAGGAGTAAACAGGCCCATTATGTTCCGCAGAAGAAAGAAAGTCATACAAATTTGGAGCAACATGTTCGTGACTAAATGATAGCATAATTTACATTTTTGAGTGAACAATCATTTAATCAGAAAGAAGTGAATTTAGATAGCAGTGAATAGAAAGCAAGTCCGGAAGACTGTTTAGTTGATTTGTCTTATTTTCTATTCTATTATATTCAACATAAAAAAAAGTATCACAATTAATGCTAATTCTATGCAAAATCACTAGTAGAAAGTGATAGAAACACACATATACTCTCTCTCTCTCTCATAAAAGTCCCTCCTGTATGGAAGTGGTAATTGACTTCTCAGAGAGAGCTAGTGGGCGGATTCAATCCAGACTATAGCCACATGTTCATACTGCTTCACCAGGACCAGGCTGCATGGGAGAGAATTCTTAATGAGGGCCCCCAACGCCCTGCGGGAGCCCGCTCTCTGTCTCTCTCTCTCTCTCTAACACACACACACACACAATCTCACTCCATACACAGGTCCTGTTTCTACACCGACCTGTACTAAACACTCCAACAAAAGGGTTTGGAAGTGCTATTGCTCTCGAGCGTTGGGACCCCCCACACACTGAACCATCAGCTCTTTTGGTAGGATTCTACGGCACGCACACACTTTGTCAAAAACACAGAAATATATATAAATAAATCAAACACCTGGAGAGCAGGGCAGCACAAAGCTTGAAAACAGAGAGATGACTGAGGCTAGACAAAGGGGAAGAGAGAGAAACGCATCGGGGATTGCGTGGGTCTGTATTTGTTAAGTTTTTTTCTTTTCTTTCAAAGCGTTGCTCATTTTAATAAAGGAGATCCCTCAGTCTCTCTAAGTGCCGCAGATAAAAGAAATAATTTAGTGGCTTAAAAGACTATTAATGTGAAGAGCCACACTTGTCTCTTTCTCTCTCCAGTCCTCGGAGGAAATGTCATTGAGCCTGTTGCATCACAATAGCATGGAGGGAAAAAATTTAGCATGATGGAATCTGAGACGTGTAATTTCTTTGCTCACATATTTACACTGTAATCTGAGGGGCCTAGACGGATGTCAAAATAAACAGTAAATATTACCTTACATGTATGCAATCACATGGTAGTTTGTTGGAAAGTCCAAGAAATGCCATGTTCCAGGTGAAGTTTGAGGCTTGAATCACCAAGAAATGTTCCCCTTCTGACCTCTTCTGAAGCGTTCAGTTATGCTGAATTATAGAAATCTTGGAACATGGAATTCTCAAATCTCCACTTGAGAATAACCAATGGAGTATCACTTTAATCACCGCCATTTTGGAAATTATGTCAAATTCATGGTTCTCACTGAAGTCTGGGTTGATTGATTTGCCCAAACTTTACCAGTTGGAAAGTAGGAAGTAAAATAATTCCAAGTTTAAAATAATGTCTTAACTATAGAATGTCAAACTTCAACTCTCCACATATATTTTGGTTGTCATTTTCTAAATACTATGTGTCATACAATGTGCACATGTTTATTTACACTATGTATTTGTTTTAAAAACCCTGCCATAGATTTGGTGCAAATTGAGTCGAATTTGAGTTTCTATCTCGAGTTAGTTAGGCCTGCTTAACCTTTTTGTGGAAACCTTCATGCACTTTTTCAGTATTCTTTGATGAATATAAAGTTCAAAAGCATGTAGTTATAATAGAAATCTGTTGTAACATTATAGAAGACTTGACTGTCACTTTTGATTTGCAATTTAATGTATCCTTGCTGAATAAAAGTATTAACTTATTTATTTTTTTAAATCCTACTGACCCCACATTTTTGATCGGTAGTGTACAAGAAACATACGCAACCCAATTATGTGAAAGCTCAATTTTTAGGTGTCACTACAGCGGGCATTTATGTCAACTAGCAACTAATGTCTTATTATAGTCTGCATATTAACCCTAAAACATGCAGTACCATATTTGATATGCAAAATCTGCAAGAACTAAATCTCTAAATGATCAACAATCAGAACTTTGCTGAAAACCCTTTTTGAACACAATCTTCCACAAGCCTTCTGTTGTCTGATTTGATAGTTTATACTTTTTTACCAAGTAAAGGTAATTTTTGTATAAGTCTAAAAACATCCTGTTCGTGGTACACGTCTTTTTGCTGTGAACTGAGTGACAGCTAATATTTATATGTATTCTAGGTAGTCTACTATTCTGTTATAAAGATGTATTTGATTTACATTACAAGCTACTGAATAGTTTTGGCATGTGAATAAAATTTAGATTTTTTTCCTTCTGTATGAGCTCCAATATATCATATATTCCATATATCATGGTATGTGAGCCACAAAAGCCTGATGTATCAAATATGATAATCAACACATCTATGCAAACTATTTTAAAATCTTTTTAATATATTTAGCCTAAATGTTCAATAAAGGTTTAATAAAAAATAAATCTGACTGTTACTGGTATTTCATATGACAGGCTTTGATACTGGGATAAACCAACAAAAAAAAAAGTGAAAAAAAAAAAATCAGACCTGTAGTCACACAGGTTTGGACCGACAATTTTAAATATGTACAAAGGGATTATGTGTGCTTGCAATGCACATTTCTGTATTTGCATACTTTCATACTCAAGTATGTTTTAAGCTTAGAGTTGAAAACAGCTGAAGACTCCTCTTCGTTGCAGTACACACACAATCCTGGCCTCTGCGGGTTGTGTTTGTGTGTATGTGTCTCAGAGAGTCCACCCATCACCCCTTTGGTGTAGGCGATGGAGTGTGACGGCTCGTTAAAGAAAAACAAAGCCCCTCACCTTCCTTTATCACTAATATGCACCTGGAGAGCTGCCGTGCTTTATGATAAACTCGCACAGCCAAACGCACACTCACACAAACACAACCGTGTTTACACACCTACCCAGAATGCACCGGTAGCACAGCCTTGTTCCAGGGGCCACTGTAAACAACTAAAGTCAATCTGTTTGCGCTAGTTTACTGCCACAGCTCAACTCCTCTGCTCACAAACAGTTTTCCGCCAGCAATGTCAGTGACTTATGGACAATGATATTACTTTTTTTCTTCCATTTCTCTCTTTAGATGAGTAAATCAAGATGGACTGGGGCCGCAAAGCACTGTGGGGAAACTATTATTGTTGCATTAATATTAACAAACTAAAATGAGAAAGTTTTAGCAGATAAAATACAGAAGGTGTTATTAATTATTGGCAATAAACCAGAGCGATTTCTAACTCAACGGTATCAACGGAAACCCTGACCTCACTGGGAAGAATCCCACAGCCACACCTCCATGAAGTGACCACAGATCCAGTTATGTCCTCTCACTCGAAGCTAATACAGTTTCCTCCCCCCTCATCCACTCCTACCCCCCCTTCCCAGGTTTGATAACAAATATTCCCTCACCTAAATTAGAAATGTGAAGTAATTATACCGGCGGCCCTCCTACGGGTTATTCATAGGAGTCGCCGGTCGTAAGAGAGCTTTCTTTATATAAATAGGTTACTTCAGAGGGTGACTTTAATTATGTTGGTTTCAAACAGAACATGAGTGCCGTATTCCGGCGGGATTAAGCGTCTCTGGCTCTTTGTTAACTGAGCACAAATGTATGCCAGCAAGGAGCATCTGCACAAGATCTCCGCTAAATTTATTCAGCCACCGTGCACCTCCGCCGGTGAATAATTCCACTAATAATAAAGATTGCAAGAAACAAGAGGGGGAAAAGGAAATCTACATTCAAGAAAAAAAAGAGAAAGTGTGTGTAGTTTTCAAGGACGACTTAAAAAACAAAAAACAAGTTTAATCTGTTTTGCATGGGAAAAAGGTATTCTTGTGTTCTGTTCTATGAGTGTGTGTGTGTTAAAGTGCTCATCTCTCTCTGTGCTGCGCAGTGTTTGTTCTATCGGTGTTCAAAGAACCGGTGGTCTATTACTAGGCTGTATTGGTTCTTTTTTTGACAGTCTAAATGCTTTAAGAGAAGGTTTCAAATTGAAGGCCGTAGGTCTGGTGAAAAAGTAAAGTAAAAAAAACTAAACAATTACGGCTGTCAAAGCTACTGTAGCACACTAAGCAGACTTATTTTTCTATAGTTTGAATATTATGAATAGTTTATTTTCTAAATGTAACATGCTGAACAAAACATTTATTGACTGACCTAATTATCAAAATTGTATATACTTCCAGTCAAATGTTTGGAACAATTATGATTTTTTTTATGTTTTTGAAGAAAAGTAAAAAAAAAAAAACGTTTTTCTATTGTAATTAGGGCTATCCATGTTGTTAACGCAAGTGATTTTTTTTCTTTTTCAGTTTAACGCATAAAAAATATTTACCGCAATAAATACAGCATCGTTTTTTTCTCTCATCCTCTCTCAGGTCGGTAAATTAGAGAATGAACTTGCGCTCCCAGGGGCGGTTCAGCAAAAAGAGGAGGCGTGTTCCGGCGCAAATGTTCCCTGGTGCTATTTTGCAGTTTCAAAAAACAATTCCGCCAGTCAGTGGCGTGTTGCGCGTTAGTCATATGCTATTATAAGCGCGTGTACTTGGCCATTATGTAGCGCGTGAACAACGTACATACACTTTGATTCTCTAATCTAAACAGACGCAGCAGTTTTCATTTTTGCAAATCATACATTATTACAAGGAAAAATATTAACACACGAGGGAAATCATTGTTGTGTCCATGAAGATGTGAAAAAAATAGGCATAAATCTAGCTTACACATTTACCCAAATTATTATACGCCTGTTTAACCGAAGCTAATTTGGGTGGGTTTCTCCCATCCCCATACATTGTCACTTCTCTGTCTTTTACGGCCCTGGTGAGAACGTCTGTCTCCTCGGCTGTGAACCGTTCCTGGCGTGCGCCTGGCAAATCCGCCATGGAACAAGCACGCCTTCTCTTAAAGGGAATGTGAGAGGACGCTGTGATTGGTTTATTGCACGTTTTGCCCAAACCACACCTATGAGTAATGTCGCTACTTTAGACCAACCCAATTTAGATTTGAGTCGGTCGCAAGAGCCATTTATCCCGCCGGTATAATAGCAACAGTGGACGGGATCCGCCCACAAAGTTACTTGCGTTTTATACTTGCGTTTCAGATCGTTAAAATAGGGCCCATACTGTATTTATGTTGTTTCTACATTGATTTGGAGATTAAATGTGAAATTATTAATATAAAAATATAATAAAAACATTAATTTTAGGTGTGATTAATCGTGAATAATCAAAGAAAACATTTGTGATTAATTTGGTAATCGATTGACAGCAATAATTGTAATACGTTTAAAAAATTTAATTTATTGATGGCAATGCTGAATTTTCAGCAGTTACTCCAGTCTTCAGTCACAGAATCAAGAATCATTCTAAAATGCTGATTTGGTGCTATTAAAGTAAAATTATTATTATTATCAATGTTGAAAACAGTAGTGCTGCTTCATGTTTTTGTGGTCAATTTCTGATACATTTTTTATTTCAGTATTATTTGATAAATATAAAGTTCAAAATAACATTTGAAATCGAAATCATTTGTACATTATAAATGTCTTTACTGTAACTTTTGATCAATTTAACGCATATTTGCTGAATAAAAGTATTATTCTTTTAACTCTTACCCCAAACTTTTGAATGCTGGTGTATCACTGTTTTCACAAAAGTAGGCCTGTTTTAGTATCCAAACAGCAATATGAGACTTTAAATATATCATCTCATAGTTACATTCGAAATATTTGTCAAAATAAATCACAATATGACCAAATTGTCCTTATCCCTTGGAAAATTGATCAGATGTGTTGATCAGATACCACACAATGCTTAATATACTGTAATACAAATACCTCAAGTTTTCATACTTCCACTTAGTTTTTTACATACTGTACAGCAAGACTGATCTGAAAGTCTTATTATGTTTTCTAAGAACAACAAAACCATCTACATTTCTCAAGCAGCAATATCACAATATCAGTAAGGCAGAGCTTCAGCCTGGCTCTAATGTTTCACATTCATACACAAACAATATCCATCTGTTTGACTGCGGCAGAATTTATAGCCACCCCATTGATTGCTTTTGCTGGACATGATGGCTGTAAATTGCAGGCCGTTTGGTAAATGCGGGCAGTTAGAAGTGTACAAGTAATTATTTCACGCCTGCTGATTGAAACATAATTCCAATATGGCCTTCTGAAAATGACAGCATTCCCAAAGTCCTCCGTTTTAATTTGGAGGTGATACTAATTAGGGGGAGCATTATAGGACTTTTTATGTGATCTCTCCAACGGAGCCCCAAATAATTAAAATGTCAGCAGAAATAAATATGCATAAACAGCTCGTAATTTCAGAAATATCGCTCCACGTCGTTCGTGGCTTGTGGGAAAAGAAGAACTTACGTTATTTATGCTTTTTCGGGGAAGTTTATGTAGCATTTCACAGAAGTTAACAATCTAAAACAGTTCAAATAAACTGAACCACTATAACCAGAGTGAACCTCATTATTGAGACCTTAAAGTTACAGATTTTATCACTTGTTTATAATCTGCTGCAGTAATAATCATAATAATGATAATTATTATGATTATTTTTTTTGTCTAATTATTATACATTACTCTAATGAAGAACAAGAAACAACTGATCTTTTCATATGAAAAGTAACTATATTTATTTGGTATTTCATGTTATTCGTGTCATATGCCATTTTTAAATAAGTTAAAGTTATAAAAGCCCAACGTTCAGCAACACTAAAGGGACACATGGGACAGCTTAATCAAGGCAAGTCACAGAAGCTATTGATGAATGATTTCAATTAAAAGGCTGTGTGCTCATATGCCATAAATACACTATTGTAATCAGAGCCTGTACAAAAGATAGACACATCTTTAATCTCAGACAATTCCACCGTGAGACATGGGAGTACAGGCATCACACACAATGCTTGTGCTGATATGAAGCCCAAGTTGTGCACCACTGAGAAAAACACAAAACAACAACAACAAAAGTGCGTATCTGATACATGATTTTATATTTCCACGGTTGCTCTGTCTTTTTGTAATAAGAAGTATTTGGGGCGGCTTGGGCTTCCTACACTGGACCTGTAAAAGGCCTTTGGGGTTCCGTGTTAATTGTTTCACGTAAACCACATTTTGTAGTACAAGCAACGCATGCCGACATGCTGGTGCTCGGGTCAACCCTGCACACTGATATGAACGATTGCAATAAAATATTAATAGGATATGCAAAGCAGCCAGGGAAATCACCTCCAGTTTGGCTGAGGGAGTAAGACAGGTCTACGAAATAAAAGGCATAGAAGATAAGAGTGATGTAACGCACATGAAGAACTGAATAATGACTGGCTTCTATATCATTTCTGTTCTCACAAACAACACTGAACACAACCTGTTAAAAAGCAGGGGGGCAACACGATCTGGGCCAGTGCGACCTACCTACCCCACATAAAGAAAGAGGGACAGATAAGTTCTGAGATCTGACCTTGTCAACTAATGTCCAGCATATATCCAGTTACCAGCCCTGCCACTCTCAGCTCTTTCCCAGTACAGAAGCAGAAAGATATAGAGATACACAAACAAAACATTAGAGCATTATAATGCCAATAATGTGTAAATCACAAATAAGAGTGTTCACAATAAAAATGAAAGAAAAATCTTAACTTCTTAAAAATTTACTCTTTGCATTCATGTAGATTTCATATATTTTTGAAAAACGTTTATAGCATTTTCAAGAAATTAAAAATTCAAATCATTAAAAATGTTGTGGAAGCTAAAACGTAATCTGAGTATACATTCATTTTCAAAAAGGTTTAAATATATTTTTCATGCATTTTTTAATTGATAAATATAATTTGTTATTTTGGGGGAGTTACCCTACATTTTACAACCTTTACTAAGCATGGGCCAGATTTACTAACAGCTTGCGCCAGCGCAAACCCTCTTTTGGCGTTAAAAAAACTACTGTCAGAATTTCCTAGACACGCAGTCAAAAATTTGCGCTGAAAAGGCATGGACACAGTTATTTTTGAGGCTGACCTTATTGCATATGCATTTGTTGGAGTTTCCCTTCCAGACGCAAAATTTATGGGAGGAGAGTATTTAAGTGAATCATGCAAGGTGATTTACTAAGGTTTGTGCAAGCCAATTTACTGGTATGTGCATCCAAAAAAAGCATGTTTTAAACCAGACGCTGATTTGCGCTGCTCTTGGATTGTGTTGGTCATTATGGAAAAGATCTAGCTACGTCTGTTTAATTTGTGCGTCGTCATTAGTTCACGCGCAGAACTTCCCACACTCATCAGCGCTTTTTTTGGAATTGTGATCTCACGCTAATTTGCCCTTCTTAGTAAATCTGGCCCTGTGTCTTGTTATAAAAAGGTTAAATGATCTGATATTTTCAGAGAAACCTAAGATTTTCTTTTCAAGAATTTCATCTTTTTAATGAGGCTCTTTTTCTTCATTATGATATCAGGACCGTTGTTTTTTGACGGTCTCTCAAAAAATTTAATAAATTAGAATTTAGAAATTAAAAACATGTTCATTATATAAGATGTGTATCCAAGTTACTGTATCCATGAATTACATATATTTTTGAAAAAAAGAAAGAAAGAAAAAATAGGTCCAGACAAAAAAATTAAATAAAATGAGCATCACGTCATTTACCCATATACAAACTTGTACACAGCAGCGTCCTTCTTAACATCGTAACCCCAATACAAGGTTCTAGTCGCTTTTAACAGCGTTACACATTGAGATTTTAAGATCACTATGAACATTCACTTAAATGTGCAAATTCAGCATTATATCCATGACATGTACATCAAAAAGATTAAAAGTCGTTTTGTTCATAGTAGCACGGTTATCTTCCTCTCATTCGGTTTCTATCCTCTTAGTTCTGAGGGAAAGTCTACGCATATATAGGCACGGGGCCCAACGCCACTTTCATCTCCAGGCACAGGACTGGAGACGGGCATATCTGCTGTTGCCAGGAGCAACATTTGGTTCACTTAGAGAGCCCAGTGCCTCCTGCTTTCTCTCCATTTCAGATAAAGCCACTCAGCTAGATTTCCCCTCAGAGATATGGGCAGCCACAACTTGGCCTTCAGAGGAGCAATGCATCAGCCAACAATAAGCAGCTACAGATATGACCAAACAACAGACGTCATGATTTAGACACAATGGAAAATTGGCTGAGAGTAAGACACATCAGAATTTGGGTTAAAGCACAGTGTGAATGTATGTAAAAATGGTCTTCAATGCCAAGATGGTGTTTAGGTACTCATACCAAAACTTACAGTAACTCATATTGAGCTGCACTGAATCTGCTGCATCATGGCAAAAGTCATATTTTACGGAGTTAGCAAAAACAATAAATCAGTCAATTCATAAACACTTAACTCTTATGAGCCAGTTTTTTTAATGAATCTGTCAAAAAGAATAAAAAATGTGTCATAAACTCATGAGCTTCTAGTTAGAATCGGTCTAACGAATAACTGAATCAGTGGTTCTTGACATATTAATTGAATTTGTTCAACAAATCACTGAAACAATCAAGCAGCTCTTGACTTACTCGTTGAATTAGACTCATTGAATCAGTCTGGGGTGCGTTTCTCAAAAGCATCGTTAGCCAACTATGGCCGCAAGTTCCGTCATTATCAGCATAGTTCCTGAATCCATAGTTCTACCGAACATTCGCAAACAGCATCGCAAAGTTGTGTGGTTCAGTGCAATCTATATATTTTATTTAGAATGCATACAAATGTCATTTTCTGTCTTTTAGTTTGTCAAGAGATTTAAAGCACCGTTTTTGAAGAGTGTGCTTGTGCGTACGTACGTAAGAACGAGCCATTGATTGAATCTGGAAATAAAGCAAAATAACTGAGAGAAAAATAGAAATACTCCTCAGATGCTATGTCCGTAATTTATAGCAAAACATCTAGCATTAATTAGATCTCAAACAGATTCATTAGAATTAGTTATTACTCCACCTCCTGCGTGGCATCAACGTGGTTGAATTACCAATTTGCGACAATACTGTTTTGGGAAAGAGTCGTGACTAGCTAGTTGATTTCTTCAACGATGCATCATACTATGGTAGTTAAGCAGCGAGTTACGTCGTTGTACAGACCCCAGAACAGTTCTTGACTTACCCACTGAATCAGTCTAATGAATCACTAAATTAAAGCAATTCTTGACTTATTCACTCAGTCATTTCTTTCATCATTGAAATGTTACAATTAAGTGTTAATGTTATTGTTTATTATATTTATTAAGAATGCAGTTTACAATTGTAATGGGCCATCCCAAACATAACCCAATTGATAATCAGACAACAATAGTAGTCCCAACATTTGACTTAAATCTTTCCGCCTCTGTTCTAGCACGGCTGCCTGGTCCTATGTAGGGCAGCTAAGAAATGCTCCCTGTGATACTGAGTGTAAAATTATACCTAAGTGTTCAGAGTGAGGGCTTTTTTCTCTCTTTCTGCTAACATGATGTGTTAAGCATGGTAGTGTGTGGAGAGATAAAGCACTTCCTTGTTCATTTTCATGCGCTGCCTTAAGTAGATCTCTGGGGAAGCTTCTGGCCTCAGAGGAGGCAGCAGGTATGAGATTCCTCTGGTTCACACACATCCAAATGTGCCTCAGTTCTTTACATCTCACATAACATGCTTATCCCCTCTCAAAAAGAGACAACTAGCACTGGGAACACAGAGTGAAGCTTTTTCAAGTATTCTCCCTGTCAGTTCCATCAACAGTTGTGGACTCAAGTTTGAAAAAAAAAGAAGAAGAAACAAAGTAAAAGGTTTTTATTGTTCATTTTATTTTGTACTTAATCTTACTAAGTTTGAGGTGTAACTAACTAAAAGTAGCAATCCTACTATCTTGACTACATTTCAGTAGCAGTGTTTAGTCACAAAACATTGCGGGTACATTTACACGACAACGATGTACAACAAACATCACCGTTTTCACAAATTTGCGTTTTTGTAGTTTGCACAGAGATGATAACAGTATTGTTTTCAAAAGCGTGCACTTTGAAACATGTTTTCAAAAGTATGCATTGTCAGGCCCTTAAAACGCCATTGTCGTGTAAATGAATGGCCAAAACGCATAAACATTTTTCTGTTTCTATTTTGACCCTGAATTGCACATATAGCTTTACAGCTTATATATGAGGGATTGAAAAGATTTATTCATTTTAATACACGGGTTTCTGTGCAACGTCATCGCATAGATGCGCGCGCATCTAAGAGGCAGAAAGCAACAGTCTTTACGGCTATATCTAGCAGAAGCAGAGATGACGCGGAGCTGTTGTGCTGTAAACTAACCTAAATGCATAGGGTATGTCAGGTTTTTATGATTTGCAAACTTAGTTGGACAATTTCATACTAGTCAACTAACTAATGTTTTACATAATGTTATATTAATATGCAAATGAAACACAAGCAAACAGATCCAAATCTGAAATTGCAGTTTATTATTGAGTCAACAAGAATTTACAAACAATGCGAAATCTACGTTTATTACAATGTTCTTTTACAGAACTCGGCATAACATATAACGGTCTTGCCTCTTGGATGCGCGCGCATCCGGTATTGTTTGTATACAAGAAACCTGTGTATAGAGCAGTAAAACATGAAAATAAAAATTTGAGTCCCTACACAGTAACTACATTCAGTACCCTACACTTTCTATGCAGCTTTTGACATTTACTGGGTTTTTGTAGCTAGCGATATATAAAATAATATTATTAGATGTATTACAATAATTTCAAGGACAAAGAATTCTGCTTAAAAAGCTTCAATGTAGTTAGTTACTTCAAAACAACTTTAAATTACGGTATGAGTATATAAGCTATAGACTGGTGCAGGGATGTTTTCTTGTATGCCAAAACCAGGAAAAAACGTACAAATTAGAATTTCCGGTTCCATCGTCCTAAAGTCAATGGCTTTATAAAATAGTTTTTTGGTTAAATGCTTGAAATAAGGCCTGTGGTGAGCAGAAGCTCAAGCTATTTCCATATTTATTCTACAATATAAAATACAGTAATACCCACTTGTGATATTTTTAAAGCTTTTACTTGTCTTGTAAAAAGGTGGTTGCTAAAAAGTTGCTAAATGTGACTAGAGAGGTTGTCGGGGACATTAAACGGATAAACTTAAAATCGTGCTCTTGCAAACTATTATAAGTCGAACTTTCAGGGAAAATGTTTTTAAACAAAGATGAAGAGTTTAGTGATGGTGACGTTGAAGTCATGCGACCGTCGTGTACTTCGTTTATAGCCTAAGGGTTAGCTTTTGACTTCTGCAGGTTGTATTTACACTATAAAATTGATAAAAAAAAGTTGTGTTCATTTGTGAATATTATCAAGATGAACAAAATGTGTAAGAATCATAAGCTTTTGTTAGTCACGGGCCTTACTTTCTGCAACAATTCAAAGGCAAATGGAAAAATCCAATTGGGTTTTTAACAAGGGAACCAGGGTGATGCTAACTTCTGGGTTAGCCTACAAAAATATGTCAATAGCTTATAGCAGATAATATTACATTGATGTTTACTACAGTTATTTTGATTTAAAATTAATAGTTAAATGACCCCCAAAAAAAAAGATGTCTGAGCTGCATAGAAGTGAATGGGGAGCAAGGATCATCAAGGACAAAAAAAAAAGCACCATGAGAGGTTCTTGTTCAGTACGTTCCAAAATTTAAAGCAATATAATAGTTTTGTGTGAAGAACAGACTGCCGTTTAAGCTGTTATTCACTGAATATCTTGCTTGACAGCTGTAGTCACCATTTGCATTCATTGTATGGAAAAGAGCAGTGAAATTCTGCTATAAACAACTTTTTTTTCTGTTCTATAAAATAAAAGAAAGGTATGTAAATTAAGGCATAAGTGCACTGTAAAAAGAATAAAAAAAACACAGGAACTTGGGCGAAGACATTACGCAGGCTAAATATTTGTGAATATGTGAACGTATTGAGAATGCTCACAATCGGTAAACCCTCTGACACTCATGTAATCATGAGGCAAAATCAATGACGTGTCCAAAACTGTAATTGCCACTCCTAAACTGCTTCAGTAGCAATATGCTGTTGACGAAACCTGCAGCACAGCAAAAAACCTCCTCCGCTGTCCACATTCTGCATCTTTTATCTGAGGGAACTATGTGTAATTCTAATGCAAGGAGAGATTTGTGATGCAAATCCATGAATATGCAGCTCTTTCCCAATAAGATGAACCGTCCTTCGGCAGAGTCGTGATGTTCAGCGGTTCCTCACATCTTTAGTCTTATATCAGGTGCATCCCCACATCCCGGGCTAAATACGCCATTAGCGCTGATCAGTGGGTAAGATAATCCAGGTTATAAATATGAGGCTAGGTGAGAGTGCCTTTGGGCTAATGCTATATGAATAAGACATGGCCTATATTTTTGTCCTAGGCATAGACATGGTTTATGGGACATAGCCCACATTGTGAAATCCAATCAAAGGCACAGTCACAGAACCCTGCGTTCATAGGAGCTCCAACCCGCGCTGACTTACAGCCATGGTGCTACGGCGAGACTCCAGCAGCGCGCGGGGGAAAGAACGAAAGAAAAATGACACCATATGTACGACGGAATAGCATTTTAAAAGACCACCCTCACGCTGCACAACAAAGACTAACACTCTGCAATTAGTCTAATTAATGTAAAACAATGGGCCGCATGGCCACTTATCAAATTGATTGTTCTCCCTATCGAAGGGGGAGTGCAGTAGGCCTGGCCTTGTAAAGGGCGACTAATTTCGGGAGATGATTGGAGTTGT
This sequence comes from Phoxinus phoxinus, assembly GCF_949152265.1. NCBI lineage: Eukaryota > Metazoa > Chordata > Actinopteri > Cypriniformes > Leuciscidae > Phoxinus > Phoxinus phoxinus. The sequence goes on from NC_136888.1 coordinate 24,467,504, forward strand.
CACGTTGCTGCGGGCCAATTACCTCCTGACTCCGGTCACGGACGGCAGACGAGATAATTAGCATGCGTTTAAGAGGCGCACTTACCGCCCATATTCTAATTAGCTGTGTGTTGCCATAATATGGAAAGCGAGGGTGGACATCTCCAGAACTTTAGAGATTCGTTGGGGGGTTTGAGGGACAACAGTCCGTCCCTCTGATCGTAATGAGGGTTTTTTTTTTTCTCAGCTCGTCTCAAGCAGCTTAAAGGAGCCACTTTTCTCAGAGTCCTATAAACTGTCTCCCTCTCATCTGTAGCCGCTGCAAATCCATCATTAATCCTTTCAATTAATTTATTCTAGCGGGCTTCTCCCAAGCTTTAGTCTCTGTGATTTCACATAGTACAGAAACCACAAGTTGTTATAGAGAGATTTGAAGCGCTCCTCTGTCATTGGTGCTCATATCGTCACCTAAAAAAAGGTACTGGAAGGCAAGTTTAAATAAATAAATAAATAAAGCGTGGGTGGCATTTGCCAGAATGACAGTGCGTGTCCTGCGGGATGTGAGGGACTCTTGTTTCTTGTGCGGCTGACCCTTGAGAGAGGATTCGCCTGCTGCCTTTATCCTCCACATTCTCTTAATGGCCGTTTTACACTTTTAATTAATTCCATTTGACACCATTGAGACTCCTCATATACATGTTAATTGCAATAGGAGGGAAGGAGGAGGAGGAGGAGGAGGAGGAGGAGGAGGGGAGGGGGGTAGCATAGTTTTTTGGTACAACACTGCTCTCTTCCTCTTATCTGAACCTAAAATGCATTTTGAGCAGGAACAAAATAATTGACTGAAGGATTTCGGTCAAAACTATAGCAGAGAACACAAGTCTAAACGCTCTTCACTGTTGCTACAGTGCTACTGTCTCATCTTAGTCTCACTTTAAGATATGTTCTTCATCAGGATAACATATGTCCTGTCCATCAAACTGACAGAGGGCTTTCCCCTAATGAGAGACAAGAGCTCCGGGCTGTATTAAACACCTTTTACATTGTCGGTAAACAATGTTTAGAGAGCAAATGACAAATGGGGATTGTCTTTTATCTTCTTCTGAAGGTTCACGATGCCAAACTAATATCAACATTTCAACTATTTCAGTCTGAATGGTGGGAAAAACACATGTCATTTTCATACTACTCTAAATCACTGATCCAACAAAACCCAACTGTTTGCTGGGGCAGTGTGAACTAGCCCTTAAGGGGATATGCTCTAATATTGTGTTATTATGTTTCCAACAGGATATTTGATTGATTGATTGATTGATTGATTGATTGATTGATTGATTTATTGATTGATTGATTGATTGATTAGGTTACATTCTTAGTTTTTTACAACCTTTTTTTAAAGATTGTCAGTGATGCTTTTCTTTTTAAAAACTGAGTTACAGATATTTAAACCATGTTTTATTCTCTCTATCTCTCTCTCTCTGCTTCATAGGGCAAATCATAGGTCTCTACATGGTATTTGCCCTTTTAAAAAGAGTTAGTTGTGTAGGTTATTAATTATTGTAAAGTAACCATTTGTAAGAAGGGTGTGCAGTTAGTGGTCCCCTCTCAAAACAGTCTAAACAGCGCTTCATGGCCACTGAATGATGCAGCAACTGTTTTAGCTATGCACCGGTATGGTGGTATTTGAAAAATACATATTGTATATAAACCGTTATACCGGATGAACTGGTACAGTATACTGCCCAGCACTACATTCTACTGTGCTACTCTTTTATTAAGATACAAAAATAGCAACAGAGTGGTTTTTAGCTTACTCTGTTCTATTGTGCTCTATTCAGTTTTACTCCATACTATTCTACTATCATGATATATTAAGATGCAATAATAACTGGCAAATGATTTCATTCTCATGCTTTCAGCAGCCTCATCCACTTTGAAGATAGAAATGCAGCTTATTAAATAACTTGCAGCTCTAATTAACTGCCTCTACATGTAAATGATGACAGCCGCATTATCAGTTATTATCAGTTATTGCACTGATGACAGAGTCGGAGAGGAAGAGATTGGTTTGTATACACACGACAGCAAGCGGCGGTAAATCTAGCTTAATACAGTTAAACCCTATCACACACAGCGCACACCTCCATCCTGATCTTTCTGTAAACACTGCATTATTTCCCACCATACACTTCTTTTTAATGTGAACACGCTGCGCTCTTCAACACGACGCGTTCGCTGACAGCTCCTCATTCAGCGCTGCTGTAATACAGCAGTTCCAAACGACAGGCCGACGTGTCTCGGCAGAAGTGAGATTTAAAAAGGGAACGACTGAGAGACACCGAGATGGAGGAGATGGCGAGTGGAGGCTGACAGGAGAGGCAGGAGCCAGTGCACTTGGAGGAGCTGTCTAACAAGGTGCTGAGCACAGAAACCCAAGGGAGTCTCTGCTCTCTTACCCCTCAAGATTAGACGGCGGCAGTCAAGCAGGACATGAGAACAATGCGAAGGGGCACTGGGGAGAGGGAGGTCCCCGAAAACAAGTCAGTCTGCATGTCACTCTCTCTCTCTCTCTCTCTCTCTCTCTCTCTCTCTCTCTCTCTCTCTATGTGAGCACATCTCTAAACATCTCCTTATGTCAGGACAAATTGCTCAAGCTTCAAATCTTATTCTTTGGATCCTGAAAAGGCAATAGGAAATAAATATATGGCAGGAGGATGGAGGGATGAAGAGGCGGGGACATAAAGACATGCAATAAACAGAGCAGGACAGCAAAAAACATACACAAGAAGACCAAACACTATATTAAGATAAAGAGTGACTAACAAGCAAAACTCCAAGTAGGCGATAAAACTAGAATATCATAAAGACTTGTTGAAGTTGGGCTCATATAATTGGTCCAGTAAGAAACTACCGTACTGTTCTGAATATAAGACGACCCTGAATAAAATATATATTTTTTATGTACAGTGACAGATGCCGTCATGTCAAAAAACACAAGTGTTTGATACGCATTACCTATCTGATCCAGGGGATATTAATGTTTAATTTAATTAATGAAAAGACGGCAGTCTTTTTTCAAATCTTATTTTAAAAATTTTTTTTTTAATTGTGTAAGATATGATTGGATTTATCACAAACCACCACTGATAAATAACTCTGAACACCCTACAATGATAAAAAGTTGACTTAGGCAACCTATCATATTCAACTTTTTAAGTTATCTTAATTTATTCGCTCCCATTACAGTAGCAGGTAGTCTTTTGAACTTTACCGAATTTAGCATTTAGCAATGCAAGGGGTAAAAACCCTTGTTTTTTCATCTCCATGTTTGATTTTTAAAGCTAACTACATGATTATAAACATTATTTGCCTCTTAAAATTAGATGCAAACTTTTTACCCTTTACCCAACAAAAGTTGCAAAGAGATGCACATATAGCTCAACACACATCTCAAACATAGTGGTGATCAACAATTGTCATTCAGAAAAATATAAACTCTGAACCATATGACATTTATTAGCGACATGTTTAGAGTATTCTTATTTAGTTCTCTCAAGATAATAAACTTACCCATCCTACTAAATAATCTTTGTTCAAGCTACTTTTTTACATTTGTTAGAATAACATTTTGCAAGCTGTATTTTTTACAGTGTAGTAACCACATAGCAACATGCTAAAATGCTCAACAACTGAGCAGCCACTCACAACACCACAGCATCATGGCGAGTTTCATCATCTCCATTACAACTAAAACCATACTACCAAAAAAAAAAAAAAAAGTTTGTTCCCAATGCTTGACTCAACTAAAGTGGCTTAAGCCACTTCTATATCTTCCTACTGACACCAGCTGATGAAATCCAGATGGCTACTTTTGCCTGAACACTCAGCCATCACTGGTATTTGCACCACTATGGCACATGCTTCAGCTGCCACCTCAAGTTCATCTCATGTGGCTGGAGAGAAAAAAAAATCTTGTGGTCACCTATATGCTAACATTGGCAATTGTAAAACAATTGTACTTTGGTTTTGCAAGGGAATCATTGCCCTTTAGTGACAGACATTTGTGTAAGCTGACTGTTCAGTTTGAGAGTGCAGTTTTGATAGAGAGGTGGGACTTTATCTCTGTCTAACTCTTTCTGTCTGACCTTACTCTCCCTGTGATCGCTCTTTCCTTCAAAGCCATTAGGGTCAGATTTCGCTCACCTTATATAGGAAGACGCTGCCCTTGAAGAATACATGGAGTCCTTAAGCCAATGTAGACTTACCAACTAGAGTGCTTTAAAAGGATGTAGAGGAGCTGTCTGCGCACGCACACGCACACACGCACGCACACGCACACACACACACACACACACACACACACACACACACACACACACACACACACACACACACACACACACACACACACACACACACACACACACACACACACACACACACACACACACACACACACACACACACAGCAAAGTATCTGCATTCAGTCAGGCCTCCTATATTAATCATTTTATGGTGCTTGTGTCATTTTTAAAGCTGGAAACTCCAGTCTACCAATTGTCATTGTTAGTAAGTTAAAAAAAGGGGATTTGCCGGTTTATGGATCGTGCAGTTTCGTGTCCTGTAATGAAGCTTGTAGAGGCTTGTGTTAGATAAGGTCTCACCTCTCACCTTTACCCCACCTGACCTCTAAGGAGACTAAATCTCATAAACACTATTAAGCTACAACACGCTAAAGCTCTGTGAACGGTCACTTTTAAATGAGATTAGCACAAACACAATACCATTTTCTGTAGGGTTAACTTGTATGTTTTTTTTCTACACACCTACCGTGACCCATATTTGAACTTGCTGTCCCGGTTTTTGAGCCACTCTGTATGCTTCAGCAATATGTGTGGACGTATCCCAGGCCCCAGGGATCATTCTAGGCTCTTCCACAGGGGGTAAGAGACTTCCCTAATCATCTCAGAGATTACAAACATAGACAATGGCTGAGGCAGATCTCCTGTCACGCAGCATGGATGCACCGGCAACATGGATTTAAGGCATCGTACACACGCACAGCTAATGCCAACCATAGGAAAACTAGCTCATCGGCATTCATTACTCTAAACCACCTGGAAAACTGGCTGCAAATTGGCTTCAGGTCTGAGGGAGGTAGACGAATACCGTGCCGTACCCATAATCCACGGCTCAAGTGGCACACCCACACATCTCCCCCGGACTACATGGGCCACAGAAACCGATCTCTCCGCCACATCAATATATTTCAACTCGAGCACCGAGGAGCAACAGGGAGATCAGCAGAATGGGGCGAAATAATAGAATATTCATCCCTCTAATCCATATTCAATTCTTCTGTCTCTCCTCTTTCTGCTTCTCATTCCCCCCCCTCTCTCCTCGGCCATGCATATGAGGTTTGGCTGTATATCTCATTTAAATGAGTCTTCTGTCGCTCCTTTCCTCCCTCTTCCTACGTTAAACACGCACGTTCTCTTTCTGCCCCGCTGCACCACCCTGACAGGGAGAGGGCTTCCTCCTACTTCAGTAAAAGAGAGATGGAGGACTGTGCGGGTCAAAATCAAGCAATGAACAGACAGACGTTTAATAAATGCAAAACGTTGCCTTGAAACAAGACTCACAGAGAGGGTGAAGTAAACACCAGGCGTCTTCATCTGAAAAGATCCCGTGGATGGATGAGGTCTGCTCAGCTGTGCATTTGATAAGACTTGGAGGAAAGAAGGAATCTCATCTACCTCTGAAATGAGGGAAATCAATGGAGTTTTGAGCTGCTTGATGCTTTATTGTGATCTAGAGCAATATAGTGTGGATATGTGATATTACCTAAAAGAAAAAGACAAACCTAAATCAGTAGGGAACGTCAACCCTCTTATCCCTCTCATACAAAAATAAAATGTGCATGAAATAATAATTTGAGGTGAAATCATTCTATAAGTGTACCTTATCTTCAGCTTTAGCTAAGAAAATACTCAATTATAAGATGTACAAAACAATCTGCCTAGCAATAAGATAATTATGCAAAACATTACAGTAATATTAATAATGAAGTCATCTGAGGTCATTTTCACATTAATCGATACTGGCGGCATTGTGTTTGTATGAAACAAGAGAGAGTGAGTGTGTGGTGTGATACGAAAGTCAAGAAAGTAGCATCGGTTTCAGTTACCCTGATGAGAGGTCTGAGCGTTGCCATGGACGACTATGAACATAAGGAAATATTGGACCATTGAATGCTGTGATTGACCAATCATCATCTACTTCCATAGAGTAGTGTAATAAAATTTGGTAACACTTTACAATAAGGTTACTTATTAATGCATTAGCTATAGTATGGCACATTTATAGTATAAGCTATATCTATAGTACATTATTAAATTAACATTAACCTACGCTACTGTTCAAAGTTTGGTATCGGCATATTTCAAAATAGAAATATTTTGTAACATTAAATTAATCAAATGTAACAGTAAAGAGATTTATAATGTATACTTTCTGAATAAAAGTACTATTATATATTTTTTTAAACTGACCCTGACTTTTAAATGGTAGTGGCAACTAGTAAATGCTATAAAAAAAGTTGTTTATCGTTTGTTTGTGATACATAACATTGTGTTTCATCACAAACAGATTTCCGTAGACAAAACCCTTCACAGTGTCCTGTGAGTGGTCTTGTGATCGGGCCGTTCTCTATGTCCGTGTTGTCCTGTTCACACCAAGAATGAGACAGCAACTAATCAACATGCCCCCCCCTCCTCTACTTTCTCATTCTCAGTATGTAACATCCCCCCACCACTCCTGGCCTCCATCTATCTATCCGACTAACTATTCCTCTATCATCCTCAGATTACAGGATAAATGAACGGAGCCATTACTGCTGTGCGCTAACAGGCCCTTCAAGTGCACGGTGACAAATATGGATACATTTCAGGACCACTGAAGCCACGGAGGAATAATTTTGTAGATTTCATCAAGAGTTCTAATTATGTTCCTGTCAAGTCCAGAACGCAGCAATCCATAACTGAGGAAAGCACTCATAGACGATCCGCCGCACGGGCGTAATTTATGCCCCGCAGAAAAAGATGTGGAGCCTTTTGTGTATCAGCATGCACAACACCTTCTGACTAACAAGAGAAGATGGAAGAAAAGAGGAGGAAGTTGAGTGAGTGATTGGAGGGATGCGGGGGCCACTTTGTGGCCGCATTAAAGGGGTTTCATCTATTAAACTGATTTTTTTCTCAAAAATTTCCTGTAACAAAGGATTTGTTTTCAGTGTGGGACTTTGAGAAGTCTTCCGCTCTTCAGTCGAGAAGGCGACAGCAGGAGGACGGATCTGACAGGCCAATGAAGCTTGAGCTATTACTGAAGCAGCCACCGTCTGCTTTTGTCAGTGCACTGAAACTGAAGAGACCAAAGCAAGCACAAAAGGTTCACAAGAACGGAGAAAGGGAAGGAAAATGTACAGGGGGAAAAAAAGGGTGAGAGGGCATTGAGGAGAGAGGGAGGGCACAGGACTGCTCAAGGTCTTTCCAGTTGCCCAACTTCATCCTAATGAGATCTGCCTTGATTAATGGTGTCAATTCAGCAGAAAAGAATAAAAAGGATGTGGGAATTATTGTGTGTTTGACGCAGGCAATGATAGGTAAGACTATAGGTAAATCAAATTGTAGTCAGGTAAAGCAGTCAATCTCCAGGTAAACTTCAGTCACACAATTCAAACAAAAAACAGATGCACTGTTGAATGTTACAAAGGAAAAATAGGAGCCAGTTGTCAACTAATGCAATATATTATAAAGTTAATAATACGGGGTGTTTACAAGTAAATGTCAGATACATTAGTTTAATTGATTACGGCTGTTTAACTTATGATCATTAAAGTAGGTCACAATAAAAAATAATAAACAATTAATTATTTCACAAAATGTACATACAAAAGAAAAAGAAAAGGAAAGGGGAAAAAAACAAGGAGGGATCTGAGTTTGGCTCTTTGACTTGGGCTAATAGCAACCATCTTTCAACCATCCAGGGGCTAGTTACTTGAACTTAACCTTTATGTTAAAATCCAACCCGATCTCATGAGAAAGCTTGAGGTAAGGTGCAGTAAGGTGCATTAAGCGATTTTTGAGAAATGCTCTTGAAAATTGATCAAACCGAGCAGCACAAGACTCTTTTAACCAATAAGCAGTATGGGGCATGTCCACTCATGATGGGGGAGGAGAAAGAGAGAGCAAGAGGGAGATTTGAAGAAAGACTGTAGTAAGAGAGATGGCTGATAAAGATTACAAAAAAGAAAAGGTCAGAGGAATATCACTAGAAAAAGAAGGCTTATGATCAGCCAAGAGCTTTAAGACCCGCGTTAATATTAAAAAAGCTTTTTAGCGCTGGAGAGACCCAAGCACGAAGGCCTGAAAACTTATGCGAGTAACATTGGTTTTGCTATGTTTCACAGTACCAAGTAGGGGTGTAACAATGTATGGTGTCACAATAGATCACAATACAAAAATGCAACAACAATGGATAGTGACAATATATATTGTGTATAGTTCATCCTAAATGAAAATAAAAAATGTTGGTGTTTTAGAGTCAGTACTACATTAAACTGCTATATATAATGTTGAATACTATATAATAATGCAATGGGGGAATATTTGTGGGTCCTGGTTATGCCAAATGTTATATGTTACCAGTACATTGGTGGCCTACATTGTTTTAAATATATCAACCGGTAGTCAGTGAAAGAGTACAAGCATATTCGTCTAAAATACTTCAGTTTTCAGCAGAGTTGTAACAAAGAAAAAAAAAATATGCTTGAACTTACACCCCTACACCTAACCCTCAGTGAGGCCAGAGCAGGTTAAACAAAAATCAATATGAGATTGTACAAAAATTTACAAATGCGAGCATACAAATTCATAAGAATTTGTCACCATGCAATTTGTCAAAAAATAAAAGAGTTATGAATTTTCATGAGACTTGGTCAGAATATCTAATTATTATTGTGTGTTTGTATCTGAGAAGTGTGTGCATGCTGGTCGACAGTGGTGGTTAGGGTCCATCTATTTCCGAGCTGATGACATTTCCTGTATCAGGGGACCCCATTAGAGGAAAGAGGGAGAAAAGACCCTCCACTTCACCCCCAAAAGGAAGAGTGGGGTTGTTTACACCTCCAACTCAGGATGGATGAGTCTCAATTGAGTCTCTGTGTCCTAGTATAAATCCGAGAGAACCTTTATGTATACAACAAAGAGGCAGAGGCCCTGACATTTGCCGGTTTAGTTGACCTTCTTGAAACTACTCCATTGGCCCCATGTCTTGATGTCTACCTGCTTACACAATATGTAATATTAAATATTTAAACAGCATATCATGAAAACAAAAAGAGATCTATTTCAAAAGAGCAATAAAGCTGTTCACAACCTGTTTTGCAACTTAGGGAGGGAAGTTTTTGTTATGACATCACAATCAAGTGCGTATTAACATACAGTATAACTGCACACATTTACATATTTGCATGATTTGACATGTGTCATCTTTGCTGTAGAATCTGGTATACACGCTAGGAGCACTTTAAGTGAGTCAGATCTTAGTTTAACCTCCATGACATTGCTGGAGTCTTTCTCCTCCCACAAACAGTCTATTCAGATGGGCAGAGAGGAGGCTTGTTTTGATATTCTAAATTGAACCACAAACTGAATTTATGGTTCCAACATTTCTTGAGACAATTGTGAGATTTAATAAAGGGAGATAAATATGCTTTCTCTCTCTCTTTTCTCTCTCAATGTCCTCATAAACACACACACACACACACATTCTCTTACAAATACCCACACAGAGCAAACGGGGTGCTCTGATTGAATTGGATCATTTATCAGAGCACAAATATTGTAGGCAGGCTGATGATGACAGAAGCAATCGCAGACTGCTCTCTGTGAGTTCAGCTGTTTCGGTGCTGGTTTCATTGGCTAGCGGGCAGCCCTCTTCCAGCACAATGAACCTCTCCGTGTTTGGTTAACAGGAGAAATAGGATTTGATTTGAGAAGGAGTTGTAACAATGTCAGTCAAACAGAAACAGCAAGTTCATGTGTGCAAGTAAATCTGAACAACATCAAGTGATTTTAATATTATGCATTTAAATACGAATTTCAGTTTTTTTGCCAGGGTTGTGCACCATTCAGAATTGAATTAAGTAGGCCTTTTCATGCCAATTATCCTTAACCTAAAAGTTGTGGGAAAAGATGTAGAATTGTAATTCAAATTTGAATCCAAGTAAGTATAACCGCATTTTCGTATGTATATTTTCATATACAGTATATACAATTGAAAGATGTATAGATTTTCATTTTACAGATAACGGTCCATTACCTTAATAATCCATGACCTTAATTCAATTAGAATGTTCTATTTCTCCAAACTCTTCAAAATATAGCCAAACATCAACATACAGGTATAAATCAATTTGTCAATTTTTTGTCAATATTTAGTTGTTTGTTATTTGAAAACAAATGAAAATATTATATTAAACAAACAGACATTATTAGTCAACACATTGTGTGAGTGTTGAATTTGCAACTCAGAATATTCCAATGATCGAATTCAGAAAATTGACTCCAATTCAACATCCTGTATGTCAAATTCACATCCATGAATTGAATGGGAAACACTCTTTAAATTCGGAATTTTGCACACACTCCCATGTAAACCAGACGCAGCGAGTGAGTTGTGTGCAGCACTGTTTATAACCTCATCCATCTTTGAATTTATGATCTGTGTGACTTACTGTAATAATGTGAGGCAGCTTAAAATGTGATCAGAGTATTTATTTATTTGACAAGAATTACAGAAAAATTATTGGAAGGGAGAGTGTCAGGATGGTCAAACAATTAGATTTTATTTCTTCTTTTAATTTTAATTTTGCCCAACCATGGTGTTTGCACACACTCCCGTGCAAACCAGAGACAGAGACTGAGGTGTGTGCAGTATTGTCATCATCCTCTCTCTGCTTTTCAGTGACAGGACCCCTCTATCTCCTTTTCCCCCTCCTTTCTTCCGCTCCCACCTCCTTCTCTGCTCTCAGCTCAGTCAAGCACAACTAAGCCAGCATGGAGGCACAATGAGGCCATTTACAGTAATCATTTCTTTTCACACTTGCTGATGCTCTTAAAAGGTGCAAGGGATCGCGAACTACCTCTACCCGACTTCACGTGGCAATATCCTGTCCAATTAGAGGCGGCGACCACAACGGCAAACACAAGGCCTGGTCAGTTGGGATAAACTAACCAATCACTGTGCATATCCTCATCCATCTGTCAATTTGTCGGACTTAATCATTTGAGGCCGCTTAAACTGGGTATTTTCTTCCTCTTTTTTTATGCATTTATTTATTTTGACCAGAAAAAGGGGATTATGTCTGGACGGTCAAATAAATAATCTAGATTTTTTGCTTCTTTTGATTTTTGTCTTAGCTTGAATACAACAATTCAGTCAAGACAATGCATTTTGAGACATTATCTCTCTAAAAAGTGTTTAGCTTACAGATGTTGTGGTGCAGTAAGCTCTCTTAGAAAAGTTGCATATCTAAATGCAATGTTATTATTGTTATCACGATTATTATACATCTATGTTTTTGTGCAACGAAAAGTTTGACTTTTATGAGTTAATACACTTTACAATACGATCTCATGTGTTAACATAAGTTAAAGCATTAACTAACATGAACTAACAATGAGTAATACATTTTTACAGCATTTATTAACCTTTGTTAATAAAAATGTTCATGTTAATTTGTTTATGTTAGTCCACAGAGCATTGCATTAATATATACATATCACTTTTGATCTTAAAAATGTGTTGAAATTAACATTAACTAAGAATATTAAATGCTGTACAAGTATTGTTCATTGTTAGTTCGTTAACTAGTGTACTTAGTGTTAACAAACAAAACCTTATTGTAAAGTGTTACCGTTACATTAAAACAAAACCCCCTTTCTGTTTCATTCAGTCGTCAGCACTTTTTGAACACAAGAACGTGTTATTGCAGTAACAAAGTTCATGTCTGTCAAAGCTCATCTTTTCAGCAGGGATGAGAATTCAACATATCTTGAGCATGTGGACTAACAATTATGCCACGGCTATGACAAACTGCAGTGCATATTTTAATATAATAAATCAATGAATCAGTAAGCAGTGTACTTACAAAAACATCCTATTGAGCTGAAGTAAAAACAACCTCCTCCTCCTCACAAAAGATTTCACCTCTCCAAATTATCAATTTTGACTCTCTAAGAAGGAACAGTCACTCAAATAGACAACCTGGGGATACAGCATATAAATATACATAAGAAATTAATAAAGCACCTGGGATTGCTTTGATACAGTGGCCAAAGACCCTGATGAGAAGAACCACTTAGGCACATTGAGGTCAGCACAGGTAGCAAGTGCAGAGCCCCGCTCAGGTTAGCAGACTCAAAGTCAGGCTAACATAATCTGAGCTCCAAAACTCAGATCACACTCTGATGATCCAATTAAAGGGAGGAGACTATGCAATCAGGCCGGCCGCAGGCTAGCTAACAGACGCAGAGGCGCTAACATCAATTTCTTAAGTGCTTCTAAAGGATTATGAATGCCAGGCTCTGCCTTAGGGTGGGAACATCTAACCCGTTCCTCCACGCCACATTACTGTAATTGGGTAGTGAAATTACAGCAGGAGGGGCCTCAAAGGGAGGTTTCCGCTGAGGCGAGATTGTGTGTGGTTTTGACTTTGTCTTCAGGAAAACCTGGATGATTTTATATACTGGAAGTCCATGATTTACAGTACAAGTTAAGAACAACTGATAGCGGTAGTGGCATTAAGTTTATAACCACAATTTCTATTTGTCCCTCCTTTTCTTCAAAAAAAGCAAAATCTTGGTTAGGGTGAGGAACTTACTAATAAGGTGAATGAGGCCGATTCATAACCGTTAAAATACTCAATAGTTTCAATAGTACAGCCACAAGACATAAACATGTTTTTTTTTAAACATAATTTGATTTTTATTTTTATTTTTACTAACGCTATATCTAATTAATAACTTTGTGATCATGACAAAAAAAAAACGCCATGAACAATAAATTGACAAAAAATTATAATGTAAATCATTTACATCTCAAAAACAAGTTAATGCACATTCAGCTATAAAATTGTAAGCTCAACATTTCTTCTTTTAAATCCACCAGAAATTTCACATCCAATGTAAGTGCCTCATTGTAACCTTAATTTTTGCTTTAAAAAAAGAAGAAGAAAAAAAGAAACCTGAGGAACGAATCAAAATCATTTTTGTGCTGTAGATTGATCTTAATTTGTACTGAACTCAAAATATTATTTTAATGAAGGTGGAGTGTGTAATTTCTGTGCTGCTAGCATCACCAAACCAAAAATAATGACTGTTTACAAGCATTTTCTTTTTCTGAAAACACCCTCTTTTTTCCATTGGTCAGGCAATCAGATAGCCCCGCCCCAAACTAACAACATTGGTTGAGTCAATATTGCTGTTGCTGGGCAGGATGCTCATCCAAATAGAGCAATGTGTTGATAGTGTGAGAATGTTTAAACTTTGAGAGAATCAACTTGCTTCTAGCTGTCTTGACACATTAAGCTGGGATTGGAGAAAACATTTTAACTAGGACAGGAGAAATGCAAAAAGATCACATACTACATCTTCAAATGTTCTTTGTGTTTTCTTGTCAGACTGCTGAGCAGCAACAATTCTTGCCTTAACCAGGTGTACTCGCTCACCGTTTTATATTCACTTTGAATGGTAAGATGTGCCAGCTGGTGACGCATACAAAAAGGCAAAAATGCTGCATAATATGTGCTTCATAATACATATTCACAAAAAAAGTATTAGCATACACTCTGCATGATAATACAATTAAATTGTACCAACTTCTCAATAATACAATTGCTTGTTCAGGCTATTACAGTGAATGCTGAACTGGTGCCGTTAGGTTTTATTCAACCGCTACAATAGCTCTCAAACAGAGCATAATTATAAAATTGTCAATTTGACATATTCTTCCAAAAAGCCAATAAAGCTTATCTAAACAGTGAAATTGCCACTTCAGATGTAGTCAATTTGTGCAGCCAAAGAACAGCATGGAGAGCTGTTCTCCATATTCAGACGAGCCAAAACTGTGTGTGTTATTCCTCTATTCCCCTAATCTCATTCTAATCTGCTGAACTGATAAAGGCCAGACACCTGACTCCATCAAGAGTGTGTTATCTGGGGTGTGAAAGGGCACACAAATACTCACACACCACACAAAAAAATCTTGTTTGAATATTATAAAGGGCAGAAAACCCCCTTGTTCTATCAACGTGTATCTACATTAATACACTGATTAGGAAGTGACTGAAAGGGAAGACCTCACATTCTGGCCGCAAGCACCCTCTTTATTGAGTCTACTAATACCAGAAGTGTTTGTTTAAATAGCATTTTATCTTCAATAAAGCATTAGGAAGGAAATAATATTTATGCCTTATCAAAGAGAATTTCCAGGGCTTTTAGCTTTAATTATCGGCAGATCTCTTACGCACTAAGGGCCGATAACAAAGGCGTTTCTTTGCCACATTGTTGTGGAGTGGCAATTAGAATGGAAAGCCTCAGGCCACTCTTACTGTGAGTGTGTGTGTGTGTGTGTGTGTGTGTGTACACGTGTGTCTAGGTGGGACGTCAGATTCGCGCAGGCTAACCCATGACCGGTGGAGCTGTTTTATAATTGAGGTCCCATTGCCTTGAGCACAGCGTTTGTTAGGACCGTATCTGATACTGGGCTTTGAATTAGGCTGACGGTGGAGATGATGAGCTGCAGAAAAGGATGGAGCGCAAGCTGAGGACATTTAAAAAAAGCATACAGTGTTATACTGACTGAACGGAACATTATATTCCAGCTTTAGCGTTGTACCATGTTCTTTGCATTTCTATTTCCAGGCCAGAAAGTGGTTCAAAAAATGTCACATCGCTTTAAAACCAGAGCAACCGAATAACTGGCCTTCAAGAAACTTTCCAGTCAAGTGGATATTTTTTTTTTACTATACTTTCAAATGGTATGCTCTACTTTTATAGGTAGTTCAATTTTAAAGAATATCAATATTAAAACAATGTTTTTTTAGCATAATTTTTAAATCACCCTGATTTGAAACACGATGTCACGATGTGACATGAATTGGTAAAACTACAAATATTGTATATACTCTCAATTAATATGAGGTCATAATTTGTAATAATAATAATAATAATAATAATACAAATAATACAATTATTGATAAATAAGCAAAAGAATAAATAAATAAATAACAATGTGACATTAATTGCTAAAAAATACTTCATATAGTCTCAAATAATGAAAGCTGCAATACATAAATAGTTTTAGTTAGTAAATGTCAGATCGCAAGATCTGTAAACTTTAATGGAACCAAACCAATGCGTCATAATTATTTCATTATTTCATTTCAACAACCAATTTGCAGTCCTAAATGAAGGTAGTGAGAAAGAAGGGGTGGCCATCTTTATAGCACAGAGACCCATGACGTCATTGTGACGAGCAGGACGAGGTCGAGGGACGTGAGAGCGGCGTGAGACCGGTGGCGTGATTACTGATGAGCGACACCTGCGCGACACACCGGTCTCGTATCTCTCACGGAGGAGCAGAAGCATTTAAGGAGGAGCGACGACAGTGAAGATCGAGAGAGGAACAGGCCTGAGTTTATGTTGTGTTTTGTTTCTATAGCCAGCAGTCGTCCGCGAGGGGCTGCTGGCTTATACTTTCATTTTGTATTTGATTATTTTACTTATTAAAGTGTTGAATGTTCGCCGGTTCCCGCCTCCTTCTTCCCATAACAACATACTTTGCTACAGTCATATTGCCAATAAACCAAACACAGGAAGCTGTGGTGAGTATTTCTACGATAAAGTGTCCACAAATATATGTGAACAGTCCTATGGGCTTTAAAATCTACTAAAGCACCACTGACTATAAATTGCTGAGGTAAGCTTTAACCTGGCCAACCGCCTAGGTGAACTTTAAGTGTCCATTATTTGCAACTATGGTAACTTCAAAATGACTAAACCAAGATAAATCACTTTGGTGAAAATAAACTCTTTTTCTCTGCTCCAGCCCCGAGGCATAAAAGTGAAACTAAATGAACCTTTGAAACTGCATCTCAGGGGATAGTCACTATGAGAAAAAAAAAAAAAACCTCTATAAGATTTTTAAGTGCTGCAATTATTGACAAGGACTATATCGCCTACACTTCTTTTTCTTTTTTTCACCCCTTTCCTCCTCTGATCAGGACGAGGGAAAAAAAGCACGAAACCCCGTGAGACATCAGCAGCTGTCAGGTCCTTTAACAGCTGCTATGAAGTAGTTTACAGCAGAGCATTTGCCACTATCCCCAGACCCAGTTAAGAGGCCTTTTTAAAATCGGCTCAACCAAAAAAAAAAAGAAGAAAAAACACGGCTCGCACACACACACACACACTCATACATTAATCAAGCAGGGCTGCGCACTCGCCGCAATACATCAATTACCACGCTTTTTAAACAAATTCCGCCTCTACGACAGACACCTTATTAGGACTCGAACTGGAAGTGCAGGGGTATGAGTAAAAGTCTATTAACACGGACTTCGTCGCCGCTATTGTCGGCGAGTCCACAAACAAATTCAAACCCTGCATTACAATTAACAAGAATAGAGTGAACAGATTGAGGGGGGGTGGAGGGAATGAGATGGCGGATGGCTGAAAATCCTTGTAACGACTTCCAGCTTGCTAATTTCACAAGCTAATAATAAAAAAGGACATTGCTATGCACGGGCCGCCCTCCCTCTACCCCGCTCGCCACGTCTCACCAGAGAGCTGCTGCCATTGTTCACATGAAAGACAATTAGACCCAGGAACATCAAACCTAAAAATGACAATCTGCTAACCAGCCCTGGGTATTGAAGGCATTCTCCTCTCCATTTTCTGGACTGATAGACAACAATCCTCTGAAGGCCTCTTTTTAGAGAGGAGGAAGAAAAGCAAAAAAAAAAAAAAAAAACGAGGCCTTCTCACTGATTTATGCATCTCTATTCAGAATTTATTAACCTGACTGCTGCCAATTGAAGCTCTGCCACTCTTATAGCCCCGAGCCTCGAATTCCTGACACGTCTAAAGAAATACACCAATAATGGCAGGCACGTATTTCCATACAGAAAAAAAGGAAAGGAAGAAGAAAGAAGGTGGGCATGACAGAAGGAGCGTGTTCGTGTGTGTATGTGCGTGCGGTTGGGAATAGGGTTGCGCGATTGCAACAAGTCCCCTGATCATCCCTCCTCCTGTTCCGGTTGGACGGTGAGGGTCAGGTTACCAGAGCTCTCAGCGAAGAACCCAAACCACACCGTTGGCTTTTTCCTCCCCTTCCTCTGGAGCATCAGTTATAATAGCTCTTCTACTCATGTCACCAGGGATGCCATAATATTGAACCAGCGACTTCTGCAAAACAAAGAGCGCTCTTAACAGACAGCGGTGAGACTGATCAGGGAGATCGGAGTTAAAATTCTGCGTCATTGTAAAGAGTGAGACAACGAGAGACCCTCATTTGCCAAGATGCCATGGGGCGATCCTGAGCCGTCAGAGTTAATGTTCGCTGAGGAACCAAACTGGGCTGGGACAGGCTCACTGGAGGTCCAGGAATAGAGTCAATCGATAGGTTTGACTGAAAGAATGCACATTCTCCAGGGTAAAGATTGAGTGAGGCTGAGATCTGATCCCTGGCTGTCGTGAATGGGGCTGGAAACTGGATTCCAACGCAGGGAGATGCTCGAGCTAAGCTAAGATGGTGAGGTAATGTGGCAAAGAATAGACACACGGTGGGAAAAAAATGCAATCATGGGACTGAAAATACACTCTTATCAGTTTCACCATGGCATCAGCCATCTTGCCATTCATATTGCCCGACTGTATGTAAGTGTTGATTGGACGTACCGTACACCTTGAGTGAAGGTATAGAGAAAAAAAAGAAAGAAAAAAAACTAAAAGTAAGTGAAATTAGAGCATAATGAATATTTATTTATATATATACATACATACATACATACGGTATACACAAACACACACACACAATTACTATTATGATTATTATTATTTTGAATTTACTTATCTCTAATTCTAATAATTCCACATTAAAGGGTAAGTTCACCCAAAAAAAGTTAATTATTTTCTGAATCTTCTAAAGCGAAGCGATGCGTTTTTGTGCAAAAAAAATCCATATTTAGAACTTTATAAACAATAATCACTGGCTTCTGGTAACGGCCGTATGCGAGTCGAGTCTAGCATGACGTATTGACGAACACGAAATCGCAAAGGATAGAGAAAAACAAAACACCGCGAATTAGAAATCTAAAATGAGAATTTTTCAAGAAAAAATTTCAGAGGATTTCAATATAAGAGAAGAGGAGCTTGAGTTTTTTGCTCAGCCTTATTTCTTTGAACCGCAAGAGGTTCAAACTACTTACGTTACTCCTACATCATGCGTCGGGTGAGAGGTCACTCTTCCACCGGAACTAGACTCGCGTGCGGCTGTTACCAGAAGCCAGTAGAATCCATAGAAAAGCTATTGATCATTTTCTTCCAAATTGTCTCCTTTGTAATGATTTTATTCTTACAGTTTACAGGACGGGTACTGTAATTTGTAAAATGATAAATTTGTTTGTATGGCAAATTTTTGGAACCGGAGAAACGTTTTTGTAGCTGTACTGTACAATGTGACAGGTTGTGTTTCATTTTGGGGTTTGAACTACCAGCTCACAATGTTGAAGCATGTAATAGCAAATTCCATTACTTTAGCTGATTTAACCCAAAACATGGAGTAGGGAAAACCCAAAATTAAAAGCTTACACCACTGTGACCATTACACTCCTGAGAAAAACACAAACAACCAGAGCGCGACCACCACTTGATAACTAATTCATTCACTTCCGGGGTTCACTGATGCCGTTCGGCCCGCTTATTGGTTTTTGAGCATCCCGCTCGGATTCTGGATGGAAACCCATATTGATCAGGCCTACAGTCGATGCCCATCAGGAGGAAACAGACTAGGCCATTAGAGTAGCAGTCAATGGCCAGGGCTTGCGAGGGGTAACTTTAGCACAGCCTCAGAGGCACATTGACGAGAATCTAATCCCCCTCTAAGTGCCGCTATGATACTGCCATGCACTTTCTCAAACGCTTCCCATAGCATCGCGTCAGGGATTTTTTATTTTTTTTGGCCGGGCACTGAGAACAGGCATGAAGAGAGTCAAATAAAGCCATCACACAGCACTATAGGGCCTTCAGGTTGCTATCGCCATTAATCATTAGCGTAGCGGCTAACTACATCATGTCATTCCATGTAAGTGTGATACAATACTATAGTGGTGTATTACATATGTCGAGTGGCTTGAATCAATCGCGGTGAATACTAAAGGAAGTAGAGGCAATGTTTCATTTGTTCAGATAGACATGGAGTCCTACTTTCAGTTGATTCTACTTTCAGATTATTTTTCAATAACAAAATTTGGCATGAATGATTTCATACATGTATCTTATCTGGCTCAAATTATGGTTAAAATATTCATGAAAGGTGATTAGCTGGCTTCACACAACTTCTGAGAGTTTTACATTTTGCAGTCTGTGAGCATTTTTTGTGTTCTTTTAAGTCTGTTATGCTCAGCATTTATTTGAATAAAAATACAGTGAAAGCAGTAATATTGTAAAATACCAATATTTTACAATATCTTATTATCAATGTTGAAAACTGTTGTGCTGCTTAATATTTTCGTGGAAACTGTGATGCATTTTTTCCCGAGGATATTTTGATTAACAGAAAAATCTAAAGAACAGCATTTATTTGAAATACAAATATTTTGTTATATTATAAATGACTGTATTTTATTCTATTTTTATTAATTTAAAACTAAACTATACATATAAAAAACAGTAATGTCTTTTTTAATGTCTCTTTTTGCCAGTCTATTATTGTGGTATAATGCATTTCAGATAATCCGAGCTCTAAATTACATAAAAAGCAAACTGTGGTTGGTCGCATGGAGGTCAGACAGTTTCTTCCTGTCTGAGTGGACAGATCTTGGCTAGAATAAGCTGCAATGGAGGACAAACTTCATGCAGCAAGTTAATGCAAGAAAACCATGCAGTGAAAACATCAAGGTTTATGATAACTTCCAAAATTTGTGTCATTTTTTCCCCCACTGTCATTAACATTTAAATCTATGATTAGCACTAAATTATAACGAATTAACATACAAAAAAGAACAAAAGCATCTAGTCAAGCAAGAGCTGGGCTAAGCGAGGCTGGTGGTAGTTTGAGTCACAGTGGCGGCGGGAAGCCTGCGGAGAAGCTGCTGGTCAACTGGTCTGAAGCTGAGCTGAGCATGCTAATTAGTGCTGAGCTGAGGAATGAGCGTGCATTAGCTATGCGACTAATCAATGGGAAAAATCACTGAGCAAACTCCTATACACCCATTTATTTTTAGTCCCTCGTAACCTCCGTTCCCTGCTCTCATTAGCAACTTGGTCTTAGAGGAGTGTGTGTCCAGAAGAGAGAGAGAGAGAGAAAAAAATAAATAGAAACACTCTCTCAACAACATGCTAGTCCTGAATTGCCAACTATAGAGCATATTATAATAATAATGATGCTTCTCCATATACGAATCAATTAGGTGATGAGTGGTGAAAGGGCATGATCTTACTGTATGCTGATTCATTGACCTTTCTCATAGTGAAAACGTTCCCAAAAGATAGTCCAGGTTGAATCAACAGTTCAGGAGTCCAACCAGCTCATTCAATCTCCCAGACGTCCCAGTACTGACAAAAAAATGCATGATTGTTCAATTTATTCAGTTTATTAAATCTTCAATTTAATTATGTAATTCTCCAATCCCCAAATCACGGCTTTCTAGGTTAAATAGGGTAATGATGTGAAAGTACAGGAGCATTGAAGGCTCGCTCAACTACTTTTTCTATACAGAACGGCCTGTTGGCCATTATATAACGGCATGTTTGCCATTACAGGACCCCACGAAATTTGAATAAAATCAATGATCGTTAAAAAAACCGTGATGGACTTTTAACAGCAAGTAAACAAATTTGCTTTGTGTGATTTGTTTGTGGCTCCACTCTCTCTCTTTCTCTCCCTTCCTCCCTTATCTGCTACACTTTTGGGAATAGCAGAGATTAAGCAAAGTAAACTTGGCTTTACTTATCATATTGTGCTCAGGAAGCCCTGTAAGGAATAGGGGATAAAATAATTCGAATGCAAATGCTGAACTTTGAGCCACGAACATTGTTTGGCACCGTCAAGCCGCTGTCAGCAAAGGGAATATAATATTTGTTGGGATTTTCAGAGCACAAACAGGGCAACCCATTTCTCTATCCAACTAGCACCACCGTTTAACTAGCTCGGCCTGAAAGAGAGATCACATGCCACCCTGTGGGATTTTGTTTACAATGCAATTCTCCTTTTCCTTCCCGATTTCACAGACTGCAGAAACGGAGCAGTGGACTGTGGGAAACAGGCGTAAGCCTACGGAGGCCACAACCACGGCTAAATGCTGTAATACGCTATTAAATGTTTAATCTCAACTGGGGCTGAGGAGACGCTCTCTGCGGATGATACAGTGAGACATCAATGGCTTCCCAAACAAACACACACATACTCAAACTCTAACTGCAAGCAGCAGCGACTGATTTCGACAAAAGAATTGGGACTGTTGGTTGACAACAGACCCTGTGACTTCAGTAAACTGACAGTCACGAAAATTAAAGAGATTACGTACAGTGTCAATACAAGCCTCAAGTAAATAAAAGAAACATATAAAGTACTGTGGAAAGGTCTTAGACACGTAAGTATTTTCATTAAAAAAGCCAGGTATTTACAGTATATATTTTGCTGTAGTGTAGGAAATATCAGTTTACATTTCCAAACATTCCTTTTGCCATTAATTGAACAATGCAATGTAAGCTGATTTGGATGAAACAGTCAGTCAAATGCATAAAAATAATATTACATTCATAAAACATAGAAAGTTTTATAGCACCATGGAAACCCAGTTGCTATAATCATAAGATGTTAAAATAATAATAATAATTAGGCCCTGACTAATGCTAACTATGCTATAAAAAATATCACTATATTGAGAAACCTTATTACAACACACAACCTAGAGAAACAGCAACATATTTTCATTGAACCACGGTGCCAGAGAGACATTGAAAAAGTATAAAATCACAGTCATTGTTGATTGGCCACCACAATATCAATACAGAAACCTTGAAAACCTCTGCACCAAAGCGAAGGAGACAAAAGCGTCTGTGCGAGTAGCTGGGGGAGGCAGGAAAGGAGGGAGGAAGGTGGAAGGTAAAGTAACTCAGAAAGGAAAATAAAGCCCCCCCTCCAGCACACAGCCCCCTCACTGGTGATTAATCAACCGACACACAGCCTGATGCACATTAACCAGATAATTAATAATTTCTTAGGGGATGCCAGCTTGGCAAGTGTTTTATCAACCTGCTGAAGGAGGGAGGGGGGTGGAGGGAGGGGCCTACAGAACCCTGGGATCATCATTATCATCTGGCATGAATATTCATTAGGATTTGAACCCACAACCTACTGGTAATGAGTCCAGAGCCGCACGCACTAATCCTCACTTATGGGCGCCATGGCACCTGTGCAGAGATGTCAGAGGAAGTGGAAAGATCAGGTGACACACACGCACATACTACCTCTTATCAACTACGTGTTAGTTTTCCATGTATATGCTTATTTTTTATAATATACTGTATGCTATAAAATGAAACATGTACTTACATAAAGTGACTTCATAAGATCCAAAATCCTCCCAAAGCAAAATTATATTTGTGCTCATCCACTTTTGTCGTTGCACATTTGCTGCTAGATATGTGAAATTTTTTATGCAAACCTCACATGAAGTGAACGCAACACTGCAGAATTCCCCACAATGCACTCACTCAGCTCCAGCTGAAGTTTAAGTGCGAGACCAAACATGTGCCCCGCTCCTCTCTATTCTGTCTGACGGCCATGTCTCAGGCTTCACACCCTCTCTAAAGCTGCATCAAGTGTCCATGTGATGCCATTCCCCTGGTACTGCGGTCCAAAGCAAACTCGCCCTGCTAAACTCCCATCCCGTCATAACGTTTGTTTGAAAAACTCAGTTTTTAACTTTCTTTACAAGTTTCATTTTGCTGGGGTGTAAGCTGATTACGGTTGGAGTTTAATTCTTAAACCTTGTTTAAAAAAAAAAACAAAAAAAACAGCACACACAGAGCAAGAGCTTTAAACAAGGGAATAACCTCTGTGGAGCTGATTTTCATGTGAATATATTCCAAGCAATCCACAGGAGTGGAGCAGGCAGCCCCAGACACATTTGGGTACCTGTTTCCCCTCACAGCCATCCTTAGAAGAAAACATCAAAAGGCTTTCAGGAAAATTGAGAGTGACAGCTCCTTCATTTGTATTCTCCATGACATTACAGATCTAAACTGTAGTCTTAAGGCTTTTTTAACTGTTTGTCAGGGGAGGCTCATTGTTCTTTGCCTCTCAGATCTCGGCTTCTGAGGCTCCTGACTTTCTGCATACTTGCCGTTAACTTTGATTGATCGTTTTGCTTCATGTCGCAGTGCAAACACGGGCAGGGCCCGCTGTCAAAATTTTCCAAATCCGGGAAAACAGAAATAGGGCTTGCTTTCCCATCGAACTGATACATATTTAGAGATATGTAGAGAACAGGCAGCACCAGGGCAAAAAATGAAACTGGCAGTAAGCATAAACATTTCATTGGATAAACAAAAATATTGAGTATAAAATTTTGCTTTCCCTGGCCTACATATGTGTTTAGGATGTCTGAAGGCCAAAAAATTAGATAACAATATCTTTAAAAGCATGTCAGTAGCATACATTGTTTGTCAAGCACAGCTCGATAACATATACTTAAAGACCTACTAAAGTAACTTGGAACACGCAGCTTTGTATGATGCGTTGATGTAATTCTGCTGAAACAGAAAGCTAAGGCGGGACATATTGAATGGCTCCTCCCCCTTTTCAAATAACCAATATCGTTTAGTTTACCTCACAGACTGCAAGACGTACTTGACAGCACCATGGAAGCGAATCCGAGCGCTGATGATACGTTGGATTCGACACTAGAGGTGTGAATAAATTGTAGCCAAATTCTTTTATAACCAACATACAGTTGGAAAACGGAATGTGTGTGTGTGTGTGTGTGTGTGTGTGTGTGTGTGGGGGGGGGGGTTATACAATGCTAAATCAGAGATATGTACAATATGTGTACAATAAAACATTTCTGAAAGATGTAACATTACGATGTCCAGAAATCAATTTCAATAGTACATTTTATTAAACTTTTTGTCATTTAATAAGATCTACTAATATATATTACTTTAAATTCCGCAAATGTATCTTGTGTACTTTAAAGGTCTAGTGGTAGAACTTTTGCCAAGTGTGTCAGAGGTTCTAATCCGCATGAAGTATAATTAATAAAAATGCATCTGTTCATTGTTAGTTCATGTTAGCTCAGGTCCATTAAAAGATACAACTTATGATTTTCCCAACACATTAGTAAATGTTGAAATTAACATCAACTAAGATATTGTGTTATTGTGTATCATGTTAACTAAAAGAATTAGCTGAAGTTAAAAAATGGTACCTTTTTGTAAATGTTACCGAACAGAACAATAATAAAGAATCAGGACATTTTCAATTCATTTCCAGGGCATGGTTTAGTCCAGAATGTATATTTGTTTAGGCCTAAGTGTAAACAACTGTTTAAAAACAAACAGCCTATTAAGTAGGGGTGGACGATCTTCCCCAAATTTCATATCACAATCTTATAACAAACAATCACGAATCACGATCCACAATCTGATTCATGATCTTCTCTTTTTTGAGATGTAGAATATTACCAAACTTCTTATCAAAGTAGACATTAAACACTGAGTAAAACTTTAAAACACTGCATAGTAACTGAACATAACTGACAAAAATATTTTGCATCCCTAAATATTTCTGTTGGTTGTTTAACATTTCTATTGTAAAACACCGGACAAATATTAAATGTTGAGTTTGTCTTGCACTTTATGGCAGTTTACTGAAGCGTCGTGCTGGAATTTGTGATCAGAATTAAGCAGCTTCTGTGAACATAAAGCCTGCCTACTTTGATTCTATTGGTCATCATGATCTCAAACATTTTGACATTGATAAGCGGTGTTTGACATCTCAGATGAAAAGATCAGTTACCTTGGCATTGTGCAATATCCGCGTGCACCACCAAAGTAGAGTTAAAGTTAGTTCAGTTTCACAAACTTTATTATACACCTCGGATAAATACAGAGGTCCGGACCTCGGGGACCTCAATGGTGGGGACCTCAATAGTCGGGAGCTCAATGCTGGGTATTATATACATCTCAGAAAAATACAGAGGTCCGGACCTTGGGGGACTCAATGGTAGGGGCCTCAAAGGTGAGGACCATGGTTGGGACCATGGTTGGGTGAAAATCTTTTATCTAAAATCTGCGTTTTCATTTTCACTACTTTAATTCTCAGGATTATGAAGGCAGCATCAACGTAATCAGCAAATAAATGCCAATATAAGTGGTCAGCATGGTTTACAAGCTTTTGCAACCTCATAAATAAGTGCAGATTTACAATGCACCAAAAAATTACTTTGAAACAGCCCAAAAAAAGAATAATTGCAGAACATATCTAATTACCTCACAATAATATGATCCTCTGACTATCGCAATCGTTAAAACATGACAGAGGAGAGCAGGCTCCTCCTGCATGCAGCTCAGCTAACAGGGTTACGGCTGCTCTGCTTATAAACCCGGCTGCTTTGAAGTCCAACCCAACATTATATAGGGTGTCACTGTTTATTACAGATAACTAATGCTCTAAGTCTTTATTTGCTGCTATTTATTGGCATTTTATTGAGGGGGGTCACTGGAGAGATGCTGGCCGGCTTGTCTGCCCGGTTCTTTAATCACCGTCAGTAGGTAAAATCGTCTGTGACAACTAATCCAAAAAGCAGATTATATTTATTTTGGCTACAGTGGCTAGTAATTCGTTAAAATCAACAAAGCCTTTTCATTAGCCCCCCGCTGTTGTCCTCAAAACAGACATTCTGCTGGTCCCAAAAGCACAGAGCAACACACACACATACACACACACACACCGCTCACATGCCTCAGATAGACAAGATGGAATAAGGAAGAAAAGAGAGAAATATAAAGAGGAGGAATAGTGGAGAAGAGAGAGAGAAAGAGAATTTGTGAGGGTAAAACAGCAGAAAGACATCTATACTAATGGAGACAGGAAGCTCAGAAAAAGAGAGGATGGGCACAACCAAGGGAGAGAAAAAGAGTGTTGCAGCCCAGACGTTGCCCTTTCTGTTTATTCCTCTGTGTATCACGCTAAGCTCCCCAGACAGCACACATACAACTCAAACTGCCTGTGCGTTTGCCTTCCCTCTTCTTTTTTCCCACTCCTCTCTGGAATAACAAAAAATCCCTGTAAATTAAAAAAAAAAAACCTTGTTCTGCTATTCCTGCTAAACACACACCCTGAAACCTAGCAGTCAAACCAAACAAATCCTGCTTTCCCATTATTAGCACAGTTGCTATTTTGTCCACATCACATAATTGAGGTGGACACAAACAGCAGTAGGTTTGGGCTTATCGAGCAGTTCATGTCGGGATTTAAAGATTTCTGCACAAAACACGATTAACACTAGCATGCGACGTGTGGACCTTATGTCATCCTTCCAGACAGTGACGATATCAGATCTTTGTGTTAGCCAAACCTCTAGGAAAACTAAGTATATTGACTTTTAATCATACTTTAGTCCAAGGGTCTTCGACCGGAGTCCGCAGTAGTATTCCAGAGGGTCCGCCAACTAATGTTTGATCACAAATAATTTTTTTGTTAAAAAATGAAAACATGGGTAAAAACATCACAGTCAAATTTAAATATAAACGCCTCTAAATGAAAGCAAGAGCACCATCAGTCGATGCTGTAATAAAATCATACTGGTGAAACATTTGACAAAAGCTCCAGTGCGTCTTTGTGTTTGTGCTCTGGAGAACGTCAAATGTTTCTATTTATTACGCGTTTTTTAAGAGGGGAGAAATGTAGCCAATAACAGACATATTTGTTGATCTCTTGAACGCAATGGCCAATCAGAGGTGTTTAATCCACTCAACACTCAAAACGTAGGAGTTTTAGTTATGCACGCTTGTGAATCCTCTCATTAACAAACAAAGAAAATATGCAAGTAAGAGATTCATTCACCAGTGTAGATAACTTTGATTTTAATGGAACTTTGTGAGATTGCGACCTGAGATGAGTCACAGCATTTTAGTGATTGTAAAGGCATCTTTCGAGGCTAAATCCATTGAATAAAAGTTTTGTTTTTCATGCTGCTAAGAGGACCAACGGCCAATGACATGCTGCAAAATTTCGGAAGTGACATCTATATATAAATGCCAGATTCACTCTTGAAATTGCAATTGAAACAGTGATCAGTGAACTACTCGGGACCAAAATATGGCTTGCCAGAATAGATGCTGTACACGCAATATAAATGGAGATAGATTAATAGAAAAATATTTGTACCAATATATATGTTTGATATTTCATTCCAATTATTTGTAAAAAATAATGACTGTAAAGAATCTTAAATGTCTCACCGTACATTGCTGTTCTTGTTATGTTAAAGCCGTTGCTTACACATTATCTGCACTCTACTAGAGAACTCTCACTATTTTCAGATGCTCAGGCTACGTCTACATTAATCCGTATTCATTTAAAAATGGCGATTTCGTTTCAAAACGCTCTCTGTCCACATTAGCGTTTTCCAAAAGTTTCTCAACCTCATTGAAACATCCAAGAATGCTAAATTCACCTTACCGTGCATGCATAAAATCTCATAAAAGTATTTGTTTTTCTACTATGGATGTCAATGGGACGATTTAACTGTTTGGTTACTGACATTCTTCAAAATATCTTCCTTTGTGTTCAGCAGAAGAAAGAAATTCATACAAGTTTGAAACAACTTGAGGGTGAGTATATGATGACAGAATTTTAAAGTGAACTATCCCTTTAATAAACTTAAAGCTTAAGTTCAAGTTAACATATAATTGTCCATCTGACAGTAACATTTTAATGTATGACTCTGCAAATCTGTTAAAATAATTAACAGTAACCGTGAATAACTAATGAATTGGGATTTTTATCGCATCATGTATGCTTGTTATGATGCATAAATTAACAATGAAGACACAGACAATGAATGTGCAACAACAATAATCTGCATAGATCTAATCAACTGTCTTAACATAATATAACTACCATAATATGTTTGGTTTCTATTAATATTGATGGCTAGTATATGCTTAATATATAGCTCAGTCTGACACATTTTGTCTCTATTGCCTAGGGGTCCTTGCCCTGAAAAATGTTGAAGACCCTTGCTTTAGTTATTAGATTTTTTACAGGATTTTTACAGATGTTGGTATAACTAATTTCAACACATGTAAAAAAAATAAAAATAAAAAAAAATCTTTTTTTTAAACTACAGTCATTTTTTACATAAAAACTGATCATATTTTTCTCTATGTTGGCATATTTCATATTCCTACTGTTTCTGCATAAGTAAACAAACAAAAACAAATAAATCGTTTTATATAAAAAGTTTGCATAGAAAATATATAAATAATAATCAAATAAAATAATAATATTGGTTTATTTCCCAAAAACAAAAGAACATTTACAAGAACATAAAAATGTTCTCTGATTTCTTAATGTTAAAACTTATATCTGCTAAACTGTTAGATTACGTAAAGTATACAGATGTCATTAACATACATGCACTAAGCACTACAAACTTTGACTTCATGTGGTCTTCAAGCGTAAAGAAGACCAGTGCTTCTCAAAAACACAAAATTCACTACCCATAATCCTTTAGTCCACACACAAACCAAATGAAACTTCCAAAGTTCTAGGCACTGAAAACACAAATAACAACCGCCTGAGCTTTGTTTTTTTCTTATCAATGTTTTGTTTATGTCCCCCATCCCTACCATCCCCTTATTGCCATAAAAAAGCCATGAATGCTGGACATGACAGCTGAACATGTGAGTGCGTGTGGGAGCAGGAGGAGGCCCCGGGGCTTTGGGGGTAGAACAGGGCGAGTAGGGGAGCTGCTGAGGCGTGATCAAACAGGGCCACCGAGTTAATTCCCCACCATGACTGCTGCGGAGACAGAGTGTGTGTGTGGTGAAGCAAATCGTAGGCTCGTACAGCGTCGCAGCACACACACGCAGAAAATCAAGTGCAAGTGCCAGACACAAACTATAGTGTTAGTGTCAAAGACTCTGTCACGCTCTCTCTGAACCAAATCCAAAGCGTTGGCTGTGCTGTCTGTCAATCAATATGTATATTTTCGGAGGTCCTGAAAGGGATAACAGAACTGCATTTGGTACAGCAACGTGGTGTGTATGTAGTCACATCAATCATAACGAAAAGTCTTAAGAATCTGTTAGAATTAATGTCAAAACCAGAACTTAAAATAAATGCTCAAACACAACACTCCAATATGAAACCACATAGCCATCAGCACAATTCTAGTCAGCAAACTGTTCCAAATGGCTATTTCTATTCTAACTAATCAGCTATTCAAAATTGTATGGCAAAAATCTCAATCTCATCAAGTGTCATCAATAGTGTTGGTCTGTGTTTGGATTAAACGCCACAACTCTCTTACACTCTTGTATGAAGTTACTTTTTTCTCTCCATAAACACATACACATTTCTGCACTGACATATTTTTTTCATAAAAAAACATTATTTAATTGTTGCAGTTTGTGAAACAATCCTGAATAAATAGTCACTTTTGTCAACTTTTAGAAGTACAGATAGGCTCAATGCTAGCAAACATAGACTTAACACCATAAGTCTCCCAATTTTATGTCATGGGGTCTTTAAATAGTCAACCCAATTTCCACTGGCTGAAGAAGAGCATAACCTCCAGAAAGGTGGTCTAACCTTTAGGCAATCAGCAAGGGACTCACACTGACGACGTTAGCCAGCGTACAGAAGATCCCCACATAATCGGTTAGCCAATCAGCTGGATACTAGAGGCAAGGTTGGTGTGGGTGAGACGGGTGCAAGAGGACGCTAATTGGTAGCCAGGGTCAGCGGGGTTGAGACCCAGAGAGAGAAAGAGACAACATTTGGGATGACAAGTCTCTTTAAAAGCTAATCTGGTGGGATTGCTGGGTGGGCGTTTAGGATGAGTGTGCGTCTGTAAGAAGGGCTTAAATGGGCTCGCACCCTGAGAGGGGGGATAAAATAAATAAAAAGTGTGAGGAGAAGTGAGGGACAGTCACCTAAGTCAGTGCTCTTCGACACTGCCTGTCTCTCCTCCATTAGGCTGCAATAGAGGCCCTGTGGTAAAAGTACTCCCACACCACAATACTTTTATCTTCCAGAAACGTTATCCCAGCATGTTAATCGTTTAATATTGCATTCTTCATGCAGCCATAAACTGCAGACGCTGTTCCTTTAGGAAGTTGTGCAGAGGGGCTCGGTTTCCCTGTCCTGAGCATTTAGTACAAGAGCCGAGGTGAACGGGTCCTATATATTACACAACACACAGTCCAGAGAGAGGAACCCGGGAAGCTACAGCAACAACAGTCCACTCTATTTAGGACAGAACAAAACGGAAGAGAGATATTACATCAGATGTGTTAAGAGACCCTTGACATCAGACAGAAAGCCAGAAAAGTGTGTGTAGATTTAGAGTGGACGTCATTACATTTTAAATAAATTAAGCTGAGGCTATAAATGAAAGAATTAGTCATTTCAATGGGTTTCATTCATGAAACAAGCAGAACAAATTTGAGTTTGTTCTTTGCACAATATTCTTGTGCAAGGTGTTGCATCAATGGGATATTTTGTTCACAAATAGCTAAATATTATATAAATGTCACCTTGATGCAACAATTTATTCGCTAAATGGTTCTCATGGAAAATTGCCGCACTGATGTGACATTTTAGTCAAACCACACAAAAAAAGTAGTTCATGAAACAATGCTATTGTAAGTTGTCACATAGTGACAATTGTACAACCATATGTAAATTGATGTACTGATGTGACAATTGAAAAACGATTCTATTGTTTTATGTCAGTCTTTCCGATTGAATTTTTTTGATGCAACAATTTACGTTAGAATGTTTTACAAACAAATTGGCACATTATTGACAATACTAAATTTCAAATTATCAAACATCATCAGAATCATTTGCACAGAAATAAATTTAAAATCAGAAATTCAAAATCTCCTTGTTTTTGAGTCAATCACGTTAATTGCAAATGCAATGCTGAAAATACATACGTATACGTTATATTTTTTGTCCACTGAAAATTCGTTTTTTTTACATTAAATTAACTACTAAGGAAATACATCATCACAAGAAAACAGAACTATTAAACAAATCAGCAATATTGTACAAATTTGTACAAATGAGTGAGATTGTACAAATTTGTATAAACAAAACAGTAGTTACAAATTGTCATGAGACGGTGTTGGTGACACTTGATTTGTCAACCATCATGTCACTTATTTTAGAATATTAATATGTTATTTTATTTTTGACATCATCACTGCTTTTCTGACATCTGAGCTTTTCCACAATGAGAGACAGAATAATAATAGTACTAATCAGAATAAAGAGTGAATGATGGTGGAGATGAGCGTTACAGAATGTGAGCATCAACAATGGACCAGCACAACATTTCACGCCATCAAGGCTAAAATACACCAAAATGAAGAGCACTGAGTAATTAAGTTTGCTTGACCACAGTCACCCTCATCATTTACGCTTTCTTAACATTTGAGCCTTTTTTCCCGCCATTTTCCAAGCAGTTATGTGGAGGGTCGTGAGCTCGAACAATTGGCGAGGTGTAACGTGTGCCCGTCTCCCGTAGCGTGGCACGAGTGCATGTATGTGTGCAAGCGGCATTAGCACCATAAAGATGCACAGCACTTAACCCCTGAACGGCCCGAGTGCACCTCTAACGTGGCGGAGAAAAGCACCATCACTTACACAAGCAAATGACATCGCCGTGCCTCAAAAAACTATGTCAGAACCAGAGAGCAAATCAGCTCACCCTTCACACATCTCTCTCTCTCTCTCTCTTAGAGGCAATCTTCATATTTAGTCAAGCCAGTGAATATTTTGAGATTTCGGCCATGTCTGGTAGAGAAGCAAGAAGCATCAATTATTTAGAGGAGGTAACCCGATGCTTCCTCTGTTGAGGCAAATCTGCAGGCCGGTCCCCTGAGACAATAAAAAATGAATTAGGGAGAATTTATTAGTGTGTGTCTGAGTAAAACACTGGGCCTCAACGCTACAGTCTACTGCATGCCTGCATCGGCTGATATCAGTAAACACAAGCCACGTATGAAAAACACGCACAGAATCAGAGTCTTTGGGGGTGCCTTAAAAAGGCTCATCAATAAAACAGGCCTTTTTATATGTGCATTCTTTGCAGGCTGTTTCATGGCATGTTTGTTCACACTCCGACTGGGATTTGTAGGGAGCACAGCTGTGCATTCATCCTAAAAACAATATTCCTCCTCAAAAGAGTTTATGCAGCATGGAGGAGAGAATTGGGGGGGGAATGAAAAACAGAAAAACAAATGAAAGCAGGCTGGCAGTTTTGCCCAGCTGTAAGATGACCCAAACGGCTGAGGGAAATAGAGAGAGAAAGGCTTCTTCCAAAGCTGTGGATAGACAATCTATAGAGAAAAGCATATTTAAAAATAAACCAAAGCCTTTTAGCTCTAAAACATGATGAGGAAAGTGGATGTTATAAACTCCACTCTGTGGTAGTTTACCAAAATGTAGGTATGAATTAGAGTTGTTTAAGGTATGGAAAGTTTGTGTTTAGGATTAGGAATTATCTTTAAGATATGCAATAGATCAAAAAAGTCCATGGATAATGCAGTGACAAGAGTTGAGATAGCCAGCCCTGGCTAACAATCTGATAATATATGCTCATTGTATTGTGTACTCTGCTAAGCTAAGTTTTAGAGTATGTGACCAGTGAGATTTATATACATTACACAACAGTATACGGATTACTATCAAAAAGTAGAAGTAAAGTAGAGTAGAGTAAAATCATGTACAATAGTAAACGCACAGATGATTTGTTGCATAGCAATATAAACAGCAAATCTCAGCTTTTGAAGAGGCTGTGCAGATACTATGGCATCTCATAAATAAATAAATAAATAAATACACACTAAGATGCTTATTTGTCTTTTTTTCTCAATTTGGGGTTTCCTTTAAGCAGGACAAACTGTAAAAAGAATTCCAGTGAGTGCTAGCAATATGCTACCAATCAATTAGCAAACAAGCAAAGCAGAAAATAGATCCATAAAACTACAAACTGCAAAAACATTTCCAATCCCACCACAATCTACCCTTGATATATGCTAAAGAGTGCGGTGTTCAGATAAAGCCCATAAATTGGAAGGAGACCAGAGAAAAGACTTTTCACTCATCTAACAAGTAAAACTCATCCCATTCTAGAGATAAATGAATCAATATATAAATAAATAAAAGGGATATTAAAAATGGCTGGTTGCTGACCCTCCGCCTGGCAATTGTATTCCAACTGCTGTAATCTAGAATGGGAAACTGGAGACATGTCTGGGATTGTAGCAGATATGCATATTTAACAGGGCAAGGCTTGATAAATAACCCACTTAGAAAACTCCTGACAGCCCGACTGAGACATTAGCAATGACCAGAGGAGACACAGCGCTCTAGCATGTATTCGTGCATGCGCACGTCTTCGGCGAGGGGAGGGGGGTTCCCCTTTTAGCTCTGTGACGAGGAGGGCAAAGCATTCAATGCACGTACCAATTACTCTTCCATCTCACCCTCGCTAAAGGCAAGGCAATGCAATCTTCACATTATAATCAAAACCATATGACAAAGCCGGGGCCATTAGAGAACAATTTCAAGTGTTTCGCAGCAAGACAGTGATTTTAGAATTGCACTTACATATGCTGAGTGCTTACCTCTGCGTGAATGCACCGCCTAGATGGCTCAAGCTTCTCTTCCCTACCAAGCGAACAAGTGAGCAAGAACAAAAAAAAGAGAGAGAGGGAGAGAGAGGGCTGCGACAAAGAAAACAACTTAACAGCCGAGGATAGAGGTGTAATTTGAGTTTATCTGTGTGGACAGATAATGACAGTTTGAACTCCATTTAGAGGTAGCGAGGCTCCAAACCTGTACTTTAGTCTGCTTCAAACATAGTTCAGCTCTTCTGCTGACGGCGGGAAAGAGAACCAAACATGAAAGTCTAATGTTTACAGATTACATCTGACCAGTGGTGCGTGTAGTCATTCTGACCAGGTCCTTCCTAAGAAAGGAGGAATTTTGTGACAGATTGTTGATAAGTGGCTGTATTTTGCCCAAGTATGTTCCAGCAATTTGAATCCATTTTATTTCTACCAAAACCTAAAATAAGGATTATGATGTAAAGCAAAACTACCAGGTTAAACACACAATATATATATATATATATATATAAGACTTTCAATATAATATTTGCACCATACAGCATGAGTCTGTGTTCTCTTATTTATAGTACCAGTAAATTTGGCTCAGTGTCTTATTTTGTCAAACTAATATAATTACCACAATGCCAACTTTTCTCTAGAAATGACATCAAAAGTAGAAAAGGTTGGTCAAAACATACAGTTACAGACAAACTTGCCACCAACTGCAACTTTAATTTTTTAAGCTAAACTGTCACAGATTTGAACACACATGATAGTGTGATACCATAGGAAGCAACGGATACAATCTATGCCTTAAAAATGTCAATGAAACTGTCTACTAATAAACCACCCAATTGTGACAGAGTGGGCTATAGTTTTCTGCTAAACAGAGCAGAATTTCTCAGGGTTGTCATATCCATTGATGCATTGGTACTGTACATCTCACAATGATGACATCACTGAGTGGGCCACAAGAAGTGTTGAGGTGTCTACACTTGTATAGAGTGAATGACAGAGGTTTATTGGTTTCCCTTCTTTTCTATTCTCAATCGTTCCCCCTCTGTGGCAGTTTAGAAGCTCCAAGTCATTTTTCCACTTGAATGAGCTGGCTCATGACATTGTTTTATAAAACATGTCAGATCACTCCTCCAGTGGCCTTTTCTCATCTCTGAGAGGGGCCTTCTTCTGTTAGTGATTTCAACAAGAAATACTGACCCCTGCCCATAACACTTACCATTAAAATAAGAGCAAAGGATACCCTGTAATATCTGTGCGCCTTTAGTGCAGCTCTCCACAAAGAGAGTGAGAGAGGTGAGTTGTGTGACCTCACTATCTGATCCAGAGAGGATTCGCTCTCTTTCTCTCAATCAGTCAGGGGTTACATCACAGTAAGAGGCTCTTTAACAGTAGAACAGCAGCTGTGGCTGGTCTCTGCGCCTCTCTTCTGCAGTGTGCACCATATCACTTGACAGGATACACAATTTACTCACTTTACAGGCACATCATTTGCACCCTGATGAGTGCAAAAACATGACCAAGGGTGGGGTCTTTAAGGCCACCTAGTCACCTCTTTAGCAAGAAGCCATGACATTAGATTAACAGCTGCTAGTTTTTCTTTCAGAGAGAAACATCTCTGCCAAAGAGAACTGCCAGATCTTTTGAGCCTGACATGTGGTTCTCGATATGTGGTACCCTATTTAATACACAAAGAATTAGTGATGCACCGAAATTTCGCCAACTGATAATATTCAGACACCATATAAATGTTTATATTTCAACAACAAATTGGAGTGTAAATAATTGTATCATTAAATAGTTAACATGAAAGCTGCCATGTGTGCAATACATACAACTCAATTGAACTATTTTCAGTTTTTGGCTAAATGAAAACTTTGTTTCGGTAATAATTTTGGTGCATCACTACAAAAAATCCTTCATGTTACTGTACGTTATACCTGTACCCTGCACCTTAAGTCCTGCTGAAGCAATTCTGTTATTCTTTACCAGAAAACGACAAGTTTGATGGAAATGAGATCCAAGATACTCAAAAAAGGAAAGGCAAAAAATACTATATTATACAACTTAGAGTCAAGGATTAAAGTATCTGAGCACCGAGGGACAATGACCTCCACAATACACTGTCTCATTGGATCCCTGATGCCTTTCCTCTTTGAAAACATTTAAATTATACGTTTAAACTGCTAACACCTCAGGCTAAGGTAAAAAAAAAAAAAAAAAAATCTAATTGTTTGGATGGTTATGCAAGTGTCTTGAATAACAATAGCTGTATTCCTGTAGGAGTTCTGCAGTCTCGTATTCTACTTTCCTCCCATATTATTGTGTAACTTTGCATTTTGTTAGCCTAAGTTTAGAAACGGGTCCAAACTGCTGACTCGGGCTTCTGCAAGAAAAGCACCTTATCAGGGAGCGCTCTGACGTGAAGGTGCTATCTAGAATAGGAATCTTACAGCTTTAACACTGTAGAGGGAAAAATGTTTTCATGAACAAGACCATCTCTATTGTAAATTATACACATTTTAGGCCTATAAGCAAAAATTGTAGGCTGCATGGGAAACTCAATGAGGGCAGCATGGTCTTACCATGTCAAGCTACATTTTATTTCAAAGGATCACAAATAATATTTGCAACTGTCCTGAGTGTTTAGACAGTCTTCAGCACTTGACCTCATTCTTCGTTACAGCAGATACAGCAGCTATGGGGTCCGTGTCAAACCTGCAGTACTAAATACGAGACCTCCACTCCTCCTCCTTCCCCTGACTTTGCTCTCTCTCTCTCTCTTAACAGAGCTCCGCAAACGGACCCTTGTGACCCCGAATTAATCCCAAAGTAATTGAACTTACTCAAATTCCCACAGGCATGCGGCCGCCGTGTGAAAGCACTTGATGTTTCTTTGTGGAGAGACTTAATTGGGTTTTCGTGACTCTGTCAGAAATTGAAACCTTTTTCTTCTTCGTTTTTACTTTCGCTCTCTCCAGTCTCCACACACGGACTGGTTTCTTGTGTCCCATTTGCATTCAGGATGAAGAATGCAAGGCAAAAAATTAAGACAAAGTGGCAACAAACAGGTTTTTGGAGGGATCTCACGTATGAAAAAACACATTGAGCACATTTTTCCATGATCATTACCCATGAACTTCTACAACAGGAACAGGTGAAGTAGGACTTTGCCAAGGAAATATCAGTTTGGATTTTTGCAATATTATAGGTTGGTAAGATGTTATCAATGCCTCTAGCCCTAATATTAAGCTTAACCCAAACCTTAACCCTAAATAGGGGTGTGAATCGCCACTGGTCTCACGATTCAATTTGATTATGATTATGTCAACAATTCGATTCAATATCACAAACACAAACAGTTTCAAAAAAGGCAATGGTGGTTGGCAAGATTCACCAACTAAGGCGATGCTGGTCCACCAGCAAGACCAGCACCAATCCAGCATCAACCAGGAAATTCATGCTGGTCTACGTAGGCTAGTTCCATAATCGACATCTACAACAGATCAAAGTCGGCGAGACCTGCTTAACCCTTTAGTGTACAAATTTGTACTGGACAACTCAGCAGGCGTAATGACAGACAGGACTCCTCATGCACGCCGTATGTGCCGTCAAGTCGCCACCATGTGCTCTTGAATGAAACTCTACAGCAGACGAAACAAGACTCTGCGTCTGTGTCAATGATGGTCCATCTCTGACTCCGAGACAACCACCGAGTAGGAAGCGTGACTATACAGTACTGATCCCAAGTCGAGGCTGTACCTCATTCCAGAGTTCAGTGGCTACAGGAGAAACTGCAAAACCTGGTTTCGGATCAGTGGTACAAGGCAACACCAACTCCCAATAGGGAGCTCATTTCACACACCAGACGGCCTCTCAACAGGTGAAGCCTGCGCTCTCTGTGGCTAATTTACAAGTGTGCAGCAGGGCTGAAAGTGATGCGCCTTCACAGAGGAGGAAAACTTTGTTCATTAACTCAGCGTATGCAAATATTCAAAGAGTTATGTAGAGTGAGCTACGGCAAACTCTTGAGAAGGAATTTCCTCAGGGTTAATGCTCTCTCAACTGAGCACCCAACAAATTACATTGTCTTTCCTAATTTTGTAATTAGTATTCATATTTTAATGTTGCCTATGTTTAAGAAACCACTACGTTCCAGCAAAAAAAAAAAGCTTGTTGTTCTTTGTACTGTGCCCTGTAGATAAATTGGGTACAGCAGCTGTTAAAGAAGGTGTTTGTAGCTGCAGCAGGATGCTGAATTTTGCTATGCTAAACTTTCATGCTTACGAATGTGGGAATTATAGTTTTAACTTAAGTTTAAGTGTGTTTTTTTCCACTGAATAATAAAGAAATTCATGATTTTTGTATGAGTTGGATGTGTTTGAGCTTTCAGAAGCCATGGAGAATGGTTGACAGAGAGGCAGACAGTGAAGTGTGGCCTGGTTCCCCGTGCTGATCTTAGCGTCGTGGTGAGGTGTGAATGGGGTGCTCCCCTGTCTGTGCTGTTCTGCTGCTGCAGGCGGCTCTCAGCGGCCCCATCTGTCCCCCCAATGCAGCACTGAATCAGGGACACAGCCAGACATGCTGCCATGGGCCTCCACGTGACCCGCCAGACATACACAAATACACACACCATGTCTCTGGTGAACCACAGAACTGTTCATACACTATTTCATCGATGCTCACAAAGTGATGATACTCCACTTAGTAACATAGTTGTTAGTTGTGCTGGTCTCACGTTTCTATGAAATTACAATGAAAGACGACTAAAGTTTTACTGCTTCTTGGGAAAAAGAAGTTATTCTTGCAAGTTCTCTTCGTTATAACATTTTAAAGGAATAGTCCACCAAATTACCTTCTTGCTTTATCCACTGTTTGAAATTTAGTTATATTGTATTTATTAAAGCATTTACCCAGTGGCACTTTTAGCACCATACAAAGTATCATAAAAGTGATCCTTATAATTCATGCAATATATGAGTTTTATAGTATATTTGTTTTCTGTAGTCATTCAATAGGTGAGAAACTGTTTCTAGGTGTGTGAGATACAGGCTGACAGCTGTTGTTCACTGAAAATGTCTGAATGATTTATTCAAAATTGGGCTGTTTTGGTTTTGGATTTTATCTCTCTCTCTCTCAGTGAATTGCTGTCGTTAACAACTCAAGGTGAAGATTATCTTTGAGTAATAGTCTAAATTTAAGTTTATTCCTCATTATTGTATGGCT
This sequence comes from Phoxinus phoxinus, assembly GCF_949152265.1. Lineage (NCBI taxonomy): Eukaryota > Metazoa > Chordata > Actinopteri > Cypriniformes > Leuciscidae > Phoxinus > Phoxinus phoxinus. The sequence continues at coordinate 24,506,926 of NC_136888.1, forward strand.
TTAATGGTGCTTTTTGAATTCTTTTGAAGCTTGAAAACTACTGTTAACATTACTCAATCAACAGAGGGCATAAAACTTGATAAGAGTTAAACTGTCTACGTGAACTTATAGGTAGTCTCTGTAGTTCCGGAAAACATGTAATCAAAGTATACTAATGAAGACGGCAATGCTGCAGAAAACATACAATTATCCCTACCCGACCAGCAGATCGGTACACATGATTAAAATGGTCCAAATTAGTCAAATCAGAAATGTGGGTCAGCACTGTAATTTTGGAACATGTTATGAGGAAATAATTCAAATGAAAATAGGACCAGGAAAGAAAGGATATAAAAACGAATACATTAAGACTGTGTGCCAAAAATGTGTGTATGAAAGCTGTGTGTCTTCATCAGCAGAAAGAAAATTCACAGATTTTATGCTAAAGTAGATTTTGCTTTTCCCTCTTTGGGCACTTACGTTTTCTTACTGCTAACGCTGAATGAAAGCCAACTGCTTTCTTGAATCTTCAAACATGGCAGCTACCCCAAAAGACCAAAACCATGCATTAGAATAAGAAGTGTGCGGTTCTCTCTCGCTCTTTCCATCGCTGTCTCTCTCTACTTTACTATGAAGGAGAGAACATTGAATATTCATGACTCCAACTCAAAACACAGGTGACATGCTTGACTTCTGTTATTCGGCTAACCTAAACAAAAGAGAGCCTGCTGCGTTTTCTTTTGAAGGAGGTGGGTTTGTACGTGTGGGAACGCTCCCAAGAGACCGCTTTGCTTTTTGTAAGGAGCGCTAAACCAACATGCTAATGATCCGAGAGGTGGGAAAAACAAGAAAGACGGCCATTCCGTCACTTTTCCCAGCATGAGCTCTTAGTTTTTTCTTTAAACTGTGGATTTAGCCTGGAGTTTTCTGGGGTTTTGTATCAACACAGGCAAATAGATGAATCATTACAATATCAAATGAAGAAAGTATTAAATATAGATATAAATTACATGAGTTAATAGCTAAATATTTAACAGAAAGTGCTGTTCCTTTCCAGCAATAACGATTATAGGCAAGATTGTGTTGTTGTAAAAAAAGAGAGAGAAAAACACAGAAGAGATTCCAAGACAAAAAAAAAAGAAAGAAAAAAAGATGGGGTCTGGTCTCTCGGGCTGCGGCGGATGGAAAAGTGCACCTTACTGTATTTATTTGCAGGTGAAGAGAAGCCCAGCGTTTACCAAAGGGCCAGTGGGTCAAGGAGCAGGTCATGGGGGTGTGCAACCCTGGGAATGCTGCTGGAGACCCGGGTCAGGCACTAAGAAGATGAGGGGTGATTAATGCAGAGAGACCAGACCCGAGTGTGACCCCGAGAGTGGATCCTCGACCTTAAGACAGCAGCTTTGGTCCACATATAGAAGAATAGAAAGACTTGCAGACATATCTAAACTCCACACAAAACTGAGCCTTTCATTGAGACGCATGTCGACCTGCAGTTGATTTCTATAGCAGGTTATTAAAAAACTGATGTGGCAGGTCAGGCTTTGAATTCATTGCCAAACAATTAAAAAGAATAACCAAACTGTTGTTCAAAAGTTTACTATCGGTACGTTTTTTTTTATTCTCAACAAGACTGCATTTATTTGATAAAAAAAAAAAACAGCAAAAACTTTAAAATTGCTAAATATTATTACAATTTAAAAGACCTGTTTTCTATTTGAATCTATTTTAAAATGTAATATATTATTTGATGGCAAAGCTGAATATTCAGCAGCCATAATGCCAGTCTTCTGTATCACATGATCCTTCAGAAATCCGTCTAATATGCTGATTTTGTGTTCATTAAGCATTTAATAATATTAGTAATGCTGAAAACTGGTGCTTCTTAATATCTTGTGGAAACCATGATTCCTTTTTTTTTAGGATTCTTTAATGAATAGAAAGTTCAAAAGAACACAAATTAATTGAAATATAAATATTTTGTAAAGTTATACAGTAAATGTCTTTACTTTTGATTAATTTAATGCATCCTTGCTGTAGTATTAATTTACATATATCTTGCAGACCCCAACATTTTGAATGGTAGTAGTAGAAAGGCTTGTGGACACTATAGCCCCCGAAAATTGTTTAAACATCCCCACACAGAAACCAATGGCATGAATTTGAGTCGGTACTATTCGTTTTGTCCAACAACCCAGACAGGTAAAATATTTTTGGAATCCTGTTTGAAAACATTTCATTTTTGCACATTCATTTACCGGTAGTGTTACTAGTGTAGCAGGAATAATACACTTTATAATTATACACATTTCTCTCTGCCTTGACAGAAGTTTTGTTAACACATAAAAAAATAAATATATAAATATATTCTACTCTGTTGTATGCCAAGTAAGACTGTTAGGAAGTCTCTGATGAGACTTCTGATGACACTTCCACCTTTCTGATCAGTGAGGGGGAAAGATAGGTATGACTACACTTCCTAGAGAGAGAGAGAGAGAGAGAGAGAGAGAGAAAGAGAGAGAGAGAGAGATGGCCAGGGGAAGCTTGACCCAGAGGAGAGATTTACGGCAGTAATCCTGTAGATACAAACATCCCTCAGGCTCTCGGACCTTAGCCTTGTGAATAACGTCGGCTCTGTGGTCATCTTCATTATTGACTGCAATACAGGTTAAAATCCTGTTATACAGCACCTCAAAACAACTTCTCACTACAGAAGTGACTGCTGGTGGGTTTGATGAGAAGCATGAGAAGATGAGACAGCGAGAAACAGACACAAAGCGTGACCTCTCAGTGTATTTATTTACAGTATATATGGCACAATCTCAGTAAGATTACTTAGACTAAAGAAAATATTTTAGTTTAGTTTGAGGATTTGTCAACCTAAAAAAAAAAATCAAATTTGAGCTCTTAAATTGGGTGCAGTTAAACCGAAGGGGGATAAACATTCATATCCATTAATCTGTGTGAGATGTACGGCTCGTCTCTGTGGAGATGTCAGGCATCGTCGATACAGCTGAAAAATGAAATGAGCGATCTAACACTGACGTGGTCTCATGGGTGCTGTTTACACGTTCCACTGCACTCCAATACTCATATCTTTCTCTTTTTTTACAGTTTTAACAAGAAGGCATTAGCTAACACTTATCAAAATATATCAGCAAATAGTGTTACATGAATGAAAAGCTGGTGTTTGATGTCACTGCCGTTGTGATGTGCTTGTTTGGAGCGAACACTTTTTTTATACTGTTTATTTCTGCTCTAGCAATAGGCTGAAGCACTAATTACTTTCCTCAGACACAGAAACAAACCTTGCAAAATAAATAGATTGATTAAAAAGAACATAAATGACAGGCATACACATACATGACAGACATGAGACTCTTTCATAAGGCCGTGGAGGGAAAAATACATCTCATGTTTACACAGAGTTAGAGTTTTCAATGGAATCTAGACTGTTTTATTTCACTGTAAAAGCGATGGATATTTTACGTAACTCCAAAGAATCACTATCTCCACATAACCCTAATTGTAATAAGACCATCTCATTCCTAACCCTTGGAAAGGTCAAAGCAGCAGATTCATGTATTATTCCAAAACATAAAAATCCACAATATAGCCTATTAGAACCATTTCGGTTATCAGAGAATATTGAATATATGATTGCATAAATAGGGCAAATGAAATGAACATCTAAGGCTCACCTAATGTTATTTTTAATCACCTATTTTTTTTTTTGGTTTTGCATTTGATGATATTACAGAGATTCCCATTAATGTTTGCAAAATGTCAATCACCACTAATGTTTTACTCTCAGACAATAGTCCTCCCTTACAATTCAGTGATTTACAAAATAATCAATTAATTTGCTTTGCAAACTGGCTCGAACAAATAAATAACGAACGAACAATTAGTTTGCAAATCAGGCATATTTAATGGCCAATCTTTATAGGGATGATCAGAGTCTGCAAAATGACGTACTACATCAGAGCCTGTTTCACCATCTATCTCTCAGATCATCTCAGGTGGAGACAGTCACCGGCCCTATTGTGTAGGGAAATGGCAAAGGGAAGGGAGCCAAAGAAAGCTGGACGTAAGCATTTCTGCTTCCCCTGCACTACTGCTGATGTGAGAGAGATATCAACGGGCAGAAGACAGAGAGAAAGTGGGAGAGAGAGCTGGAGCGTCTCTTTTCAGGACAGTGGTGGCAGAAAATGACAGTGTTCCTCTGGGGCTCTAGGGTAATCTTTGCCTTATGTATCATCATGTTCCATCGCAAGAGACATCTGCCAAATGACTCACCGTTTGCAAACTTACAACGTGTGCAAAAATACCCAAATCGCCTGCATTAGAGCAGTGCGGTATAAAAAGTAACGTTCCCCCAAGAGACTTGGAGAACTAAATCCTGTCAATGGCAGACTATCACACAGAAAGCAAACCAGAGCCATGAGAAAATCTCCAGTCTTTCACATGGAATCAACAGAGTCATCACAACTACAAGATAAGCATCTTCACTGCTGCACATTACTGACACCCTCATGCTGGCTGCTCCATCGTGGGAATTTAAAGATAATTCACACACATTTGTTACCCATCCAACAATAAAATGATAAGAGGAAGATTGTACTGCTCAGAGGTAGAACCGACATGTCATTCCAAACTAAGTGGGCTCTTTTTTGATTCAAGTGAATTTTCAATGCGATTTTATAACGTTTACTTGATAATAAAGTTGCAAAATCATTGGATGGCAGGAAGACCCTGAAGAGGTGGAGATGGAGTTACAGAACTCTTTCCTTTACCTCAGAGAGAGAGAGAGGGAGAAAAACAAAGGAATGAAAAGTCAAAGAGCAAGGGAAAAAGGGAGAGTTATACATCTCAGTGAAACAACATGATTCATGAAAATGTCATGCTGACAGGGCTCAAACTGAGAGCCAACAGTTTGCACTCCCAAAATACCTCTTCTGACTAATGCCACTGCAGGATACACACACAAATGCATATACTGTATATAACGCAGGTGTACTTCCAACACACACTTTTGCTGTGACTATTAGAAAGCAGCGACCTTCAAACCTTTAAATAGTACAGACTCGTTCTGAGCAACACTGGTCCACACCTCACCCTAGAATAGACCAGATGTACAGTAGTGACAGTTATCACTCACAATAGTGATACATGGCTATTCCGCTTCATATTGATCGGATGGCGTAAAGAAAGCTGGAGGATTGTAAGATGAAAAATTACGACATATTTAAAGATTCAACATTTGTTTTTTCAAACAGAAATCACTTGTCAGTTCAGACGGAGTGGTCACTTGTTCATTATTTTAACTCAAGTGGATTCTTTCTGTTCATCATAACACACTAACGATTTTAAAAACTAAATAAAAATTGGAGACAGTTATTTAAAATTTTAATAATATGCAGCATTTAAGCAATTAAGTGAATTAATTCTGGGTATCCAGAAAAGCCAAGGAATATTTTTTTTTTTTAAAGTAAATAAATAAATGTCTTTTTTATGAAAAACCACATAAAACACAAAATCGCTGCTCTTAATATGCACATCTACTGAAAAAACTCTTTTGGCAGCATAGGAGAATATTCCATATTTTATAAATGCTGCCATTGAAAACAGAAAAGGTCAGAGGTGATCCGCGGGACTAGGTTCACATTGAAAAGACCTTTACTACAAAACTCTAGGCTGTGTTTAATAAGGAAACAAATAGGCCTTCAACTTGCACTTCATTCAATAATATTCAGATACACATTGAGTCAATCTTAAAAATTGCTGATCTAATTTGTCTTCAGAACAGCGAGAACAGGAAAAACTACATCTGAGGGTGAATAAACAAGGCTCATATGCTTCATATCTACACCACCTGTTTCCCCAGAGCACCTTTACACTGAAAGAGTTGCAGAATCCAGTGTCTTAAGTCTAGTTTGCATGGAGCTTTGCTGTGTTTGCACTGTAGAGCTGAAATATCACGGCCAGAGCCCGTTGCGCATTTGTGAGGCGAGTGATTCAGTTTGCTATAAATATGTCTGCCCTTTCCATTCGGCCAGCACGACGGATTAGCAGCTTTCCATCTCCAACACCACGTGCGTACACAAAAAAGTTTGGTCCCTAGCTTGCCTCTGTATTTTTTCTCCATCTTATACCCTTGCTGTCAACTAAGGAGTGTGATGGTGTGCTGTATATGTGAAAGATGAATAGTGAGAGAGAAAGATAGTGAGAGAGATGTAGTTAGGGACAGCCTCAAGCACACAGAGCTCCAGTATCACTCTGATTCACTCGTTTCCCTCACCCTCTTTTTGCCTGATGGAAAGAGAGAGAGCGAGCGCTCCAGAGTTGGGGCGCACCAAGAGGCTTTTTAATCTGTTACCGAATGAAAGTGTGCCAGATCACAGAGCGGCTGATGTCACTCGGGAAGCTGTGGTGCTCGCGCTGCACTCTGCTGTCTTATCTATGGCACTGGGGCCACAGAAACCTTTTTGGAGACTGCTGCACATGTGCTCTACTTCTGTTTCAATGTCTAAAATCATTCCCTTTTCCCTGTTGTGCATTTTATTTTGGCATATTTCTAATTAGATATAGCCTAATCTGAAGTGCTACATGGAGTGGAAAGTAATAAACCCTCACATATTGTAAATTCTAGCAGTGAGGTATACACAAATGTAGCCATAATACCATAATTACAATTCAGTTATTGTTGCAACTGTAATAGTGTCAATATCTTTGTAGTGAAAATTAACAAAACTGCATTATGAGCAAATAAATAAATAAATAAATAAATAAAAGCACACTACCATTCAGGTCACAAATACAGCAACAACAGTATTATTGTGAAATTTAATTACAATAAATAAAACTGTTTTCTATATATTCATTTCTATATTGTTTTTCAATATATTTAGAATGTAATTTATTCCTGTGAATTTTCAGAAGCCATTACTTCAGTGTCACATTATTCTTCAGAAATTATTCTAATATACTGATTTGATGTTCAGGAAACATTTCTTATTACTATTAGAACTGTCATTGTTCTCAATTGTTTCAATCTCATTGCAATAGAGAATAGAGAGGCCAAAGTTACAGTTTTAAACAAATAAATATAACTTTTAAAAAAATTGTAAATTGATATACACACACAATGAAGCCTGATAAAAGCAGTTTAATTTCACACTGAGTGGGTCAGCTCATGGGGGGCTCCATGTTGAGATCACATGGCCAGCTGAATACTACCAGACACTGTATAAAGCAGACAGTCCACCTAGTCAGTGTAGTAATGTGTAGTAACGCACAGACGAAACACAATAAACGTGGTCATTTCATTTTCTCTTGCTTTCAGAGGCGGATGCCTGCTGTTTGGAAACACAGCAGTGACAGTTATGGGAGGGAATTATAGAACTTATTCAGAGCAGCACCATGACAGTTATAAAAGTGAGGCTCTGATAGACTTACCGGGTTTTCATCCATTTTAAAAAGCTGCATAAAGCACCTAGATCCCTTATAATTTTCCACAGCTCATATTGAATGGGGTTTATTGTCAACTGAAATTTCTCAGAAATATATGTTTGCAGTGTTTCATCAGCAGAACAATCCAAAAATACAACCCACTGAAGAGATGCATGTCTATCCCTCACAGCCTCCCTTTCATTCCCGTTAAAAATGGCGCTGCTGTGAATAAGGTCTATACCGAACTACTTTGATAACAGACTTTGCTCAATGTCGTTCATTTCAGAACGACATTGCAAGGTCACATTACGTTTTTGATAGCCTGGGAAAACCCTGACGAACTTCCGAAAAATTTGAGATTTGCTCTGGAAGTCTGTCTGGCCAAGAGCCCATTCAAGCCCATTTCCAATTTTTCCAAATCGAGGAACCAATCACAAACGTCGAGGCGGGCTTTACAACGATGACGATCACTCTGATTGGTTTTAGGTCTATCCAATTGCGCCAAGAGGCATTTGAGCGACGTCCGTTGGTTTCCCCTTGGAAATGGGCTGTGAATGAACCTTCCCCAGACCCACTCTCAGTTACAACTGAGAAGGGTCTGGTGTCAACCAGGCTACTTTTTTGATGCACATTGATTAGTTTATTCCGTAAATGTGTTTCCATCATAGTTTATGTGCATGTCATCTTATCGGATAAAAAAAATATCCGACTTAATTAAGCACATACGTTTTTTATGCACGTTTTTAGACTTTATGCGCATCATTCAGCATTTTTTTTATGTAATATCCCAAAATGTGCATAAAAATAGGTGGATGGAAACATACAGTAGCTTATGGTATTTTTGAGTTAACTGTGGTTACAAACAATGGCACAAAATTGTGCCATTCTCCATTTCATTAATGGAGAACTTGTGAAGAAACTAGAGAAACTAACTGTAGTTTACACCACCTTTCAATTTAGTTTGGTTTACATTTAAAAAACCAAAGATTACACTAAATTCTCCTGACATTACAACAAAGGGAAACAGCAGTACATCGATAATTAGCCATGTGTAGAAAGCTCCTTTTGTCACTCTGTACACATACAACTTCTTGAAGCGTCTCGTCACTCGACTTCATCAATCTACACAGCACATGGTGAAGTCACCGCCATCCCTTGGCTCCAGATTCACCCCTGTGCCTATAGCCTTATTCATATTTCAACATGAATCATGCTGGGATGTTGTGCTAGCATGAAAGGGTCATCTGACCCAGGGCTGTTATAAGCAAAAGAATTCAGGTCAGCTAGATGCTAACCGTTCTGGCAGGAGCCATCTATGGTGTACAGCATCAACAATGAAGAACACACACACACACACACACACACACACACACACACACACACACACACACACACACACACACACACACACACACACACACACACACACACACACACACACACACACACACACACACACACACACACACACACACACACACACACACACTACAAGTCTTTTATTAATCTTTTATTTACCTTTTTCCAGGAGCTCTAGCAGCAACTGGCATCCATGTATCAAGGCTGAATTACCTCTAGTTTGGGACAAGCTAATCTAAATCTTTGGCACAAGTGATTGAAACCCTGACTTTCCATTGCAAAGCCCGAAAGAGCATCGCATGAATGTCGCAGCTCCCAAATGCGATAAGATGAGCGTATTAGCTATTATTGGATGTAAACATTAGTAACCTCAGAACGGACTGGAAAAAGGCATGACTCCCCCACCCTGTTTTTAGCCATCTGTCCATGCACTGCAAGCGTATATTTATATGTAAATACACGCGATGCGGGTGCTCTTGTTTCAATGAAAATACTCAAGTTGTGATGTGATCCAAAGACTTGCGGCCAGGAACGAATCAACAGCATGAGGCTGGGCCCTGTCCTCGGCGGTACATAGCAAGAGGGCCAAAGGAAAATATGACACAGCAAGGCACAGCTGGGTCATTTAATGAATTAATGGAGGAATGTCTTTGCACTGCACCCGTGATTAAAAATAGGCCTTCAAGATGAAATCAGATGCCGAAGGATCAGGGTAAGAAGGCCGCATTGGTCATATTTTTAGGGGGACAGATGATGAGGAAAGCCAGATTAAAGGACCTCATGAGAACATTTCCTAAGCAGCTGATGGGCTTCTCAAGCCAGACTTCTTATAACTGCACTGGGTCAAGAGCGCAGAGCTATGGTCCACTTCTCTGATGAGGAACCAGGGGGCTGCTCTAACCTCAAAGCAATCTGCTTCTCTTAAAAAGCTTGATGGTGTAGTAACAGACATGGAAACGGTGATGAAAACTTGCATAGGTCAGGGGTGTCCGATCCTGCTCCATGCACTCCTAAAAATAAAGGTTCTTTATTGGCATCTATGGTTCAATGAAGAACATTTAACATCAATGGAAACTTTCCATTCCACAAAAGGTTCTTTTCAGTGGTTATTAAAAGAGATTGTTAATAAATTATCTTTTAGGAACTGTTTACTGAAAGGTTCTTTGCAGAGCCCAAAATGGTTCTTCTTTCGCCTTTGAAGACTATGAATTCACCTAATGTTTTTTGAAGACTATGAACTTAGACATACTACCATTTTCACACACGTTTTTTCACCTGCTATACAGTAAGTATTCAAACAAACGGCTAGTAACCCTGAAGACTTAAATAAGCTGGTTCAAGTGTTTAGCAGGGTAGGAGCTAAACGAAACCCGCACATGAGCAGGACTAAAAACCACAGTCACAAGAATCCTGTCCCCTCTTCCTCAAAGCCTGATCAAAAACATACTGTAGCAAGCTGATGTGATAAATTGATCTAGCTAATAAATAGCTTTTCTTAAACCGTCAGCACTATGCTAAGCTAGTAACCTTAAAAAAGTAACATATTTTCATTAATACACCATTAAGTAGGACATTATTAATCAAAGTAACACACGACCTGGTAAGGGTGTGCAATATCACGACTTTTGATCGTGGACTATTGAAATATCTCCATGATCTGCTTTTGAAGAAATAGAATGCACTGTTGCACGAAACTGCAATATCAGTTGATGCGCTGTTGATGCGCTGTTATAACATGCGCTTTTCTGAGCGCAAACACCCGAAGCCCACAGGTATTAAAGCCTGTCAAACAGCATCTGGTTACTTGACAAAGTTATATTTCGAGTGTTATTGTGCTAATACAGTCAAATACACACAAGGTTTACACAGTTGGTTATGTCTAAAGTGAAAGCAAACATTTGCGTGTGTACAATCAAATCTGGTGCGTGTCATATGTGCTTAGATATGTGCCTGTCTTAAAGTGACAGTAGCCTAATAGTAAACATGCTGCCGCTTGTCCTTAAAGGGATAGTTCACCCAAAAATGAAATTCTGTCATTATTTACACACTCTAATGTTGTTCCAAACCTGTATTAATTTCTTTCTTGTGCTGAACACAAAAGAAGATATTTTGAAGAATGTGGGTAGCCAAACAGTTGCTGGTCCCCGTTGACTTCCATAGGAAAACATATACTATGGAAGTCCCTGGGGAGCAGCAACTGTTTGGTTACCCACATTCTTCAAAATAATTTTTATTTTCATCAGAAGAAAGACATTTATTTAAATGTTTAAAACAACCTGAGAGAGTAAATAATGAAATTTTTCATTTTTGGGGGAACTATTCCTTTAATGTTAATAAAACAACAACAAAACAAAGAAAAAATCACTTACTGCTCTTGACAGAACTTAAATTGTAGCTTTAATAAGAATCAATGTATAATTTATACAGTGAAGTCTATGTAGTGTTTATTTCATTTCTTTCTTGAATGCTACTGTTAAATACACCTGTAGCTGAAAAAATAAAGCACTGCTTATTTCCTTTTTTTTTATTTGTATATGTAATGTGTGTCTTTGTTCTTATTTTTTTATAAAAATAAAAATAAAGACAAAGATTTTTATCTTTGCAACTTTGGCCTAAATGTCTGCCATTATTTTTTATTTAATATTTTGTGACCTTGTAAGGCTTTGTTTTTAAAATAGGGACATTAGTTTGGCTGTAATGCTCAGTCACTTGTAAAATAGTGAAACCAACTTGCAAAAAAGTATTGTGATAAAATCGTGATATACTTTTGCCATATCCCCCACCCCTGCGACCTGGCTAGTGCAATTATCAATCGATTTAATTAAATATTTGCATTGTGTACTGTGTTCTGTCTTCTGTGAGCAGTTCATTTTCCAGTGTTTTCAGTGTCTCAGCAATAATTGCTGCTCCACACAAACTCCATCTCCGCATCAACTCTGAGTTTGGGTCACTTATAACGTGCATTTGAGAATGCAACATGCGCCAACCATCTTCCCTAAACTAGCTGTTGTCAACCAAAGAGAAACTTTATGGGCTCCCTGCAGTTTTCTGCCAAAATAACATGGTTCATAAGAAGGAAGAAATGAAGACAGCCATTAATATTAGCATTGTAATTTAACAGTTGTATTGGAATTTTTTTTTAACTTAAATACTTTTTTACAAGTGACTTAATAATTTATAGTTAAATTAATATATTTTTGAACAAATTGTGCAGATTTTTTTTTATATATCGGTCAATGACATGACGTGCATATTTTTTGTGTCCGAGTGCATTATTTCCTTTTAAAATAATTTAATAAATTCATAATGACATATACCACTATTCTATAAAACCTATTTAGTTTGAATACATTTTTTTGTATATTTAAATAATACATATTATTTTATGTTTTGTTATCTTAAACCCCAATAATGTCTGGTGCAACTGTCCGAACAAATGAATAGACTAAGAAAATGTAAAATGGTGTCTTAATAATAAAAATATTAAATACTATGCCATTATTTTAGGTATGAAACCTTTCATATAAACAAATTTTACGAATATCAGTAGTTTAAAAGCTGTTGAGATAATTAAACAACTTTTGTCCAGCAATTTGTATATTTTATTCTCAAATGTCAGGGTGGCACAACTACAAACATGGCTCTGTCATTATGAATGGACAAGGTAATAACAGTAAACATGATAATGCATCATCCAGAGAACATCAACTGATTCTTGTGGCAGAGTGAAACGTTTTGTAGAACTCTCTCAAATACTGAACAAACTGCTAATTACAAGAATGGGTGGTAGGTACACTTTTCATGTCATGTGGTACAACTACAGTATACATACATACAACTATTTTGTTGTAGTGCCTGACATAAAAACAATAAAAAAAAGAATGGTTTTGGGGCATAAGGTGAATTACCCGTTTCTAAGTAGGTTGCAAGAACACCAAATGTGACCATTACGTGACAAGGTCAACAAAACCTAAAAGATGCATACCTCAGTCCAGAGCACCTGTGAAATGGATCCGTTTCGCCTCATCCCCTATAAAGCTCAGATGAAGCTCCCTGGACTTCGACTAGCTTCGTCATACAGATGACACACTGTCACTCTGGGATTACATGGAGATAAAACACTGCTCTCTCAAATCTCTGGGGTCCTCCCTCAATTTTCACAAGTACTCAGGAAGAGCAAAATAGTGAATCACTTCAATGCAGCTACAAAAGAAACGTGATGAAACCGCAAAAACAACCTGGACGAAGGTGCGGAGGCAGATAGGACAGGCACTGGGTAGGAAACAGGCTTCCAAGATTTGAGCTCATGGCTTCAAAGGACACGCAGTGCAGCACAGAAAGAACACAGCAGGACCAATCTGAGGCTAGAACAAAAAGAGCCGCACTCCTACAGTGCCAATTCATTTCTCCTTATGAAACTGTTTAAGTTGGAGGGCTTTTCTTCTGGGAGGCTCTCAGCCAGAAGAGCTTGGCGCTATATTAATTTCATCCCTTTACCTTTTGCAACCCGGAGACCTCTGACCTGCCTTACCTGTATAAATAGAAAGAACTAATTTACTAGCGAGAAAGCGCTAAGGGGCAAACATGTCCTGGGTAATGAAGTGTTCAGCTTGTGCATGATTAACCAGCTGGTGGGGGTGGGGCAGAAACCACAGGCCATGAAATAAGGGGTAAAATTGATTAGCAATTTTCATTTACACAGCTAAACAAAAGGTGTTTTGCATATCACCCTGGTTAGTTTACGCTGAAAATACCATGCGTGAAGCTAAGCTAACGGACCTAACTTTTTTAGGTGATACTCCTGAACACACAAACAAAAAAACAAGAGCTATTTTAAAAGAGGTGTTCATGCAGGCACACTGTACCAGGTGCAATGCTTTCTGTTTGTGGTCCAGTTCTAAATCTAGACTGGTGAACAACATGCCCAGAATGTTAAAGACACAATATCTTTTGATCCTATTGTTGCATGGCAATTGTGCACCACTTTCAAAGTGGTCTCTTGCTGCTATTTTGGTAATCATTGAGATGTTTTTCGATTACACACATCTCTCTGGGTCTATTGCATTGACAGGTAATATTCATGAAAACATATCCTTTGATTAAACGTTGAATTTACTTTACTTATCTCAACAAAACAAACTGTAAATCAGGATTGCATTGGGATTTATTATACTTATACTGTACAAGAATATTACAGGTTAGGTAACATTTGGGGTGATTTTGACAACTTAAAAAGCACCCGTGTTTTCACCATTTAATTACTATGTCTATGAATGTTACATTGTCCATGATTTTTACTGTTATACTCTTCTTTAAAAATATTTAATAGAGTTTGCATTTACAAAAAAACAATTTCCAGCCAAAACATTTCTAGAAAGAAAGAAAAAAATCCACTATCCACTGGAAATACCCAACTAAAAATCCCCTGATACAGTATTTCCAGGATTTCATGAATGTGGGACCTATGCATCTTAATTAACATGTTTCTGTGTGCGAAAGAATTTGTATCGGTGCTTTTATGAAAATATGAACTTAAACATTTATGCTAAATGGTTTGCGTTACATTCCTTAGACAGCCCATACACTTCCATTTTAAGCACATAAGTCCCTAAGAATTTGCCTATAAGTCTTAATTCATCTTGAACACAAAACATTTATTTTAAAACATTTTAAATGACTTTCAATTAAACTGACAAACAGACACACATAATAAATAACAAGTAAAATTAAAGTACACTCATGCAGCAGTTCTAGTTTTCCTTCATTTTAACAAGTGTGTGTGTGTTTGCCTTAGGCACTGTCATCATCTCATCCACTGCAACGATTTTATATTCAGATATTCACTTTATCGCTGTTAACTCCCAAACAGACAATGAATCTCCTCTACTGATATTCATTTTATGAGTACTGCAACTGCATTATGATATAAAAAAATCATAAAATAAAGAGCATAAAAAGTATTTTTGGTTAATCCACACGCAAGTCCATGACATAACCAGAATCAGAATCATATCAGAATAATGTGTCATACAGACCAAAATACAATTATTATATTTGACATACATATCAGATGCCCGTATTACTCAGTATGTTTACTATACCCTATAAATGTTTGGAGTCATTATGATTTTATTTTTGAAAGAAATTAATACTTTTATTCAGCAAGGATGCATTAAATTGACCAAAAGTGATGGTAAATACTTTTACATTAAAAAATCAATAAAAGAAATCAATAAAAAAACTTGACGCCAGTTTACTCGTTCTTTCATAAAGCCTAGTCCCGAAAAAGCTTCCTCTTATTCAGTTTTCCCATATAAATGCTGTATATTATGCTAGAAAAACTATAGTTGGCTCTGCACATGAAAAAGTAGGACCGTGCAGCACCTGACAGATAGTAAATGCAGCAGAAAAAAAACTTCTCTCCAATACACTGTACACAACTCCAAATTTAATTTTCTGCAAGATTACACACAATAATTACTAGCTTTATAAACCCCATAACTAATGGCTTCCAATTAGAGGATCTATAGGTATCGATCTGTCGAGAATTTGAGAGCAACTTTAACACAAAGCTCTTAGTCTTAAAGAAAACACGGGAGCCGTCCACCAAGGATGAGGAGAGAGGATATGAAAAGGGGCTGACTGGACTGATGGGTCTTTTTTTACAAGTAACGTTAAGATTGCAAATGCCAAAAGCAACAACGCAATTAATTCATCTCATTTCACCGTTGTTTAGATCGCTTGAGACTCCTTATGAATGCTGGACCAGGAGTATTCCTCCACGGCCTTCAGATTTATGGCATCTATCTACCACATTGTTTAGCTTGCTTGTTAATTATTCAAAAGGTGAAGGATACTTCAGAGTGTGGCCTCCACTAATAAACCATAGAAGATTAATTTCCTCTACGAAGCCACATTTCAAACCTCTCACAAGGCTGAAAGTTAAAAACACCATCACACCTTAGCTGCACAACAGACTCTGAGTTCAAAATGCCTTCCATGATAATCTAGAGGCGAAAATGGCTTAAATCATCAAACTGAAACATAAATAAATAATAATTTGGGCTAAAAAAAAATTAACACAGTATATCTGCACATCCCACACATAAAAAAAAAAGATATTATTATTATTACATTAAAAAATTCACCATAGTATCTCACACAATTAAAAAAACGAATAATAATAAAAATTGACTCCATATACTCAGTAACTTGGACAGGAATATCTCGGCCACAGCGTTTATGGTAGTGGGTGCGAGGTAATACACATTTCTTAATTCAGTGTGTTAATCCCCAGGATTTACAATCTAAATACCTCTTTTCAAGATAATGAATTGACGCATATGCGAACGAGTAACCGTGTGTTATGTGGATCCCCAGCTTCACAGGAGACCAAAAGACCTCACTGTTCAGAAATTAATGCATAGGCTACTCTTGCAACTCCAGAGTCAAATCCTGCTGAACTAAAGCGACATGCTGTGTACCATGCCCCAGAATACATTGAGAAGAGGGTGATCTTGTAAACTTGACGGATACATTATGACAGTGGAATACTAATCAGAAGATCATCTTTGCTCAAAGTCTACAGGATTTCAGAGGCCTTTTGCACTGAAAAGCAAACCGAGGATTAGCAGTAAATAGATATTTTACAGGAACAGAGATAATCAGTATATAAACTCAAGTCTTGTTGAAACCATATAAAAATCATTGTGTGTATATATATATATATATATATATATATATATATATATATATATATATATATATATATATATATACATATATCGCATATATGACCAAAGGTCACGAGAGGTGACTAAAACATTTCTTTAATTAGATTTAGCCGATGGCTAGTAAACTAGTAAAAAGTTTAGCACAGATATAATTTCATTGCCTGCTAGGGCAGTAACGGTTCTCTGTAAAAAAAAAAAAAGAAGTCAAACTGTACCATTCTCCAGCCACGGTTCGGCACGCACTTGCACCATGGTTCATCTCAAATCTGTTGACACATCCGCATCTATAATATGTTTTATTGAAAATAACAACACGTAAAACAGACAGAGATAAGCTAATGTATGTTTCTGTCGATGGATACACATTTTGGCTTCCCCCAAACTTTGTTCAATGCGAGTGCCGTATGTATATACAGTACTGTATGTTTAAACTAAATTAATTTAAGCCTTGCCATTTTAAACATTCAAGCACAAGAAGACACGAAAGAGAACTTGCGCTCACACAGTGAGAAGATTCGTGAGTGTACTCATCCAAAGCGTGTACACGGAAAGTCTTTATGTCAACATGCCCGTCTTGCCTAGCAAACATAGTCAGTTATGTCTTAAGTGAACGTAAATAGTTGAGAAAGACAACGCATGTGTGTCAGTATCAGTGTACTGGATCTGTGCATTATGTCTTAGTGACAGCTGCCTAATATTCTGTATTTCTGTGTTTTTAATGCTAATCGAACAACAAAAGACAAGGAAATCACTCACTATTCTTGACTAAATAGCTTTTGTAACTTTAATTATCTATTTAAGTTCTACAGTTAAGATTATGCAATGTTTTTTTTTTTACATTTGACTACTTTATTCAATTTCTGTACCTGAAAAACCTTTTATCTTTTATTTGTTTATTTGTTCTCTTGTATTTATTTGTGCTGTTTCCCTGAACATAGCCCTAATCAAAAGGTACCAAAAGCGTGACCCTAAAACCGTGATAAAAACCGAACCGTGCGTAATTTGAAGCGCTATACCCATATTGCCTGCTGAGCTTTACGCACCGTGGCTTGGCTGAGAGCGCCCTCTGTAACATTCTCTCCCACATGCACACTCACCGTAAGAAAAAGAGAGAGCACATGCAGGGCTCATTGACAGAACTGTCGGACAAGTGCTGCGTCGTCATGAAAGTTTATCATTTGCATGCATTTTTAAGCCATGCCAATCTAAACATTTAAGCGCAAGTAGTTGCGAAAGTGTGTGTGCATCTTTGTGTGTGTGCAAACTGCACATCTGAAGCAATCACCCAGAAAACCGAGAATACTGAATTGAGCACTCTTACACGTCGTCTTCCGCTTGAACGGACAATTTCACACAAAATTATGCCAAAATGCCCTTCTTGGCTAGTATCCTAGTAAACAGTCTTATAGGTAGAGAAAGTAAGTTTCGGAGGGGGTAGCATTAGCTTTAATAGCATGAGATACCACACTCTCTTCAAAGCGTCTCCAAACTTGAATGCACACAGCAGTCTGCAATTACAATAATAATGAACATAAACAACATAAAGAACACAGATCTATACCACCTGACTGCTTCAGATTAATTTCGGCGTTGATAGAGTTGCCATTGTTCAAGTAATTCAATAAAATTGTTCAATAAATTCAAGTCTCGAACCACTGCGAGTATAACGTCACGGGTTTCCATCTATTCCACATTACAGCAGTTATGGCATGAATAAGCTCATTGTTTTGGTTCAGGAGAAACTGTACGGTTGCAGTACTTGGTGACTGACGTCTGTCTAACTCTGCATAGCATGAAACGTGCTGATGACGTGTGATGTCTGTGTGAACAATACATACATTGACAGGCAGGTAGGAAAGCGTACCATGCAATGATTGGACAAACATTTTATGGTCCTACGCCTTCCAGTTATATATAGTAATATATAAATACATTTAGACCACTTAAATTAGTATTTGCTATCAGTCCGACATTTGTTAAAGAATACATTTAACTGTGTTGTTAAATAATTTGATTAATAAAGATTATCTTGATTGAGCATTAGATGATGGCCGAAGTAAAATAAATGTAAAAATAGGAGAAATGTGCAAAAAAAAAAAACACTCCAATATCTACGCATAACCGATACGGTACCGATGTATTGTAAATCACAAGCAAATACCTACATTTGCACAACGACACTTTTTTATCCATTGCCGTCTATTTTTGATGTTCACAAGTAGAACCACTAGACAATATAGAGAAATGACAAGACAGCGGATCAGTAGTTTTTATTGCAAACATGCGGCAGAGCTGTGGCAGGCATCACTGATGTGTGTATTAATAGACGATCCACATTCAGAAAGCTTCGGGTATCAATTAGGGAGTGATGCATACACAGCAAACAGGGTACGAGTATATCCCTCCAAAAAAAAAAAAAAATCATCCAAGCCTGTCTGGTTGTACAACGTAAGTACTAACATGATCAGAAAAGCCTCTTTAGCTGGTGTCAAATTTTCAGTATTGCAAGTATGTGGGAATTATTGACTGGCTGACCTGGATTGGCTGGCAGAGCAGTCACAGAGCTACGACAAAATCCCTCATGCTCTACATAAATACAGTGGGATTGAAACAAGCGCACATTTGCATGTTTTGTATTGTGTCTGCAAAATCACTGCCATGATGCGAAAGATGCATAATCTTAAGCGATACTTCCATTGTGTACAAATGAAATCATGGCCTACAAGCAGGTAGTCCTTACACGAGAATGTAACCCACTGTCTTTTGTCCTATTACAACACAAAATAAAACAACTAAATCATTACAGACTACAATATTGTGACAGTATGCTTCAGTTCGCAGAGAAACAGAGATTACCCGGCTTTGTACTACAACCGAGCGTAAGCTTCACAGAACAAAGTTTGGCAGGCTTTTTCGGAGACATAAGGCATTTTATGTTTCACCTAATCCCCTGTCAAAAGCATTAAGCATTTAAAGAACCAAGCGCCACATATCCAGAACCACCGTGGCTCAGTCAAGCCTGCCGGGTCAACACAGAGCAGCAGGTCTCCCATGCACCCCTCTGTCCCTCCCCGTCAGAGGTGTGCCTTACTTACGCTGGATCCTGGCTTCCCTCAAAGAGTTCTCTGGTGCAGTTTTTCAAGGACAAGGACGTCCGCCCGCCGGCTGCCTCTCGCTTTTCCTCCCCTTTCCCAGTGCAGCGACCACAAACACACACAAAAAAAGCCTGCTTGCTTTCCCTCAGCTAGCCTGAATCAGGGGCTGTGTGTTTCTCTCAAAATCATTAAGCAGGACCCTAGCTTGGCAAGTGAGGGTTAGAAAGAGGAGGGAGGAAAGAGAGAGAGAGAGAGAGAGAGAGAGAGAGAGAGAGAGAGAGAGAGAGAGAGAGAGAGAGAGAGAGAGAGAGAGAGAGAGAGAGAGAGAGAGAGAGAGAGAGAGAGAGAGAGAGAGAGAGAGAGAGAGAGAGAGAAAGAGGCTGCTGGGCAAGCTGACCGGCTCGTTCCCTCTAGCTTGTGTACTAGTACACAGCGCCGGCTGATCTCCTATTGCAAGCCGGCAGAAAAGAGCCGCTTTACTGAAAAGCAGAAGCATCACGTTTCAAGGAAGTGGGAGCCTGGATCTCCGGACTAGGGAGCTAACTGTCACCAGTCGGGAGCCTCTGGGATCTGTGGTCCCTGATGTATGCCTGTCTCATGTGAAAAATGTTGATTGTTCAACCTCCCCAAAAACCAGACTTCCATAAACAAACAAACAAACAGCTATTTCAAGAGGGTTCACATTTCTGGGAATACTCTCCAGCTTTCCTGCTCATCTCACAACGCAGGATTTGACTCTCGAATAAAACAGCAGCTGACTATGTTTGAGCAATATTTGCATGTATTGCTACATAATGTGTAACATTGGATTTACAACATGGGCTGTTAGAGAAAAATCATTGCTCTAAATAGACATTAAAAGGGTTACTTCTGTCATCATTTACTCACCCTCATGTTGTTGCAAACCTGTATGACTATCTTTCTTGTGTAGAACACAAAAGGAGACGTTCAGCATGTTCACGTTGCTCTTTTCCATACAGCGATATCATACAGTAAGCAGGGTTCAAGCTACAAAATGGACAAAAAAATTATTATTATATTACTCGTTTAACAGTTATAAACAGTTTTGCCATAGAGCTCACAATTCGGCATATTTTCTTGTTGCTGATAAATAATAACCTTTATTTAACCAGGAGAATCACATTGAGATATTACTATCTCTTCTTCCAGCAAGACCTGGTTAAGACAGGGGCACATATAGTTTCACACAAAATAAATAACAATAAGACAACACCACAATTTACAACAATCGAAAGCTAGATAAAAGCAAATTAGCTAAAACAATTACAAGTGTCCAGTAAAATATTTTGCAAAAGACGTTTAAAGGTGCTTAAGGTTGGAAGTGCATCTAAGTTAAGAACATTTTGCAATTCATTCCAAACCCAAGGAGCATAAAAAGAAAATGCACCCTTGCCAAATTCTGACAGTACCCTTGGGACTTTTAGTCGAATATGGGAACTGGACCTAGTGCGATAATTATTTGTATGATAAATTAAAAGATTTGATATATAAAAGGGTAATTTACCTAAAAGAGCTTTTGCGATAAATAAATACATGTGCAACTTTCTCCTTTGATATAAAAATGACCAACATAAAGAATCATATAAAATACAATGATGCGTCCGTGACTCTGCACCGGAAACAAAACGCAAAGCTGCATGATACACATAATCTAGTTTTCTAAGTAGAGATGTAGCTGCATGCATATATAGAAGATCACCGTAATCAATTATGGATAAAAAAGCACTCTCTACTAATTTCTTTCGGGCCTCATAGGGGAAACAATTTTTTAAACGATAAAAGAAACCTAATTTTGGCCTAAGCTTCTTCAACAAATTATCAATATGTACATCAAATGCTAATCTTTCGTCCATCCATATACCTAGATATTTATAAGAACTCGCTCTTTCTAATGGTATACCATTTGAAGTTATAATTGAAATATCGGTTACTTTAGAGCGACCCCGACTAAAAATCATGTATTTTGTATTTTTTTAGTTTAAAACCAATTTTAACTGCGACTATGAGTGCTGCAGTACTTGAAAAGCGTTCTGTAGTTGCTTCATTGCTTGATTTAAAGAAGATGCTGTTGTATAAATAATTGTATCGTCTGCATACAAATGTAATTTTGCGGAATCTATTCCATGACCTAGATCGTTGATATAAATAGAAAATAAAAGGGGGGCTAAAACGGATCCTTGAGGAACCCCGGTATTTACTTGTAGGAATGGTGAATTGTAGTTTGACACTAACATGAACTAAAATGAACAACAATTCTGTTTAGTATACTTTCAAAACTGGTGCAGTGCATCTGGCAAGTTTGATAATTTCACTCTGTTTTTCAGATGACTGTATATGGCATCAGAATACTTGGATAGCATATACTGTATAATAGTAGTCCAGAAGACTCATGATTATATGGAAGAAAAAAAGAAGATGAAAAGTCACACATGCTATGAATGACTTGAGGGCAAGTTTGTTTTGTTTCTTATGTCAGTTTCTAACTGACAGTTAGAAACTCAGTAAAAATACAGGTATATGCACATTTTTCCAATGAGCTTTTGTCGGAAAAGCTCATTGGAAAAACGTGCATATACATGTATTTTTGCAAAATTCCAAACACCTAGCCTATGCATACAATTTACTGCATTTTCCAGCTGAAATGAACACTAATGGCTCTAAAACACCAACAACTTGTATTCCTATTTACACAAATGATCATTACAGGGGCAGATTATTAATTAATCAAGACTTATTTTTGCATGGTTCCTTCCACAATACTATGCATGGCTTTTCTGACATGGTAAGCTTGGTTGTTAACTCAAGATAAACAAGCTTGTAGACTTGTAGCAGCAAGTGTTTTTATTTCAAATTTTCTTTTGTCGACACGATTAGTTAAATTTAGGTTAGGGTTTAGTATACGTGGTAGATTATTATCATATACCTTTTTTTAGCGCAACCGCAACTCAGTGAGTGGACACGTCATTTACAAACTGCCTCGTGAATACATACAACAAACAACGTAATAAAACATGCCAGATTCACGTCAATCTGTTTCGGATAACTGAATATACATTTAGCGCCAGTCCCTGGAAATTTCACTTTGAAATTGTTGCAAAACTTGCATGAAGCAACATACCATTTTACAGAAATGTTGCTAAAGGCATGTTTTGCAAATGAGCCTAAAATATAACTGTAGAGAAGAAGACTAAAACAAATTAATAAAAACTATATGAGACATGAATACAAGGACATGGTTGTATATTTCTTTTTTGGTGAATGATTCCTCTAAATAAAACAGACAACTCTTGAAAAATGTATGCACACAGTCTGGTGTCATCTCATTGGTCAACTCAATCTTGCAATGACCTGTCAAGTTCAGTGTGCTAACAAAGCTATACTGAGGTTAAAGGGATAGTTAACCCCCCCCAAAAAAATGTCATTAATTACTCACCCTAATGTCGTTCCGAACCTGTAAGACTTTCGATCATCTTCGGAACACAAATGAAGATCTTTTTGATGAAATCGAAGAGATTTCTGTCCCTGAGTTGGCAACTACGCAACTACCACTTTTATCAAACTAGCCTAATCAATAAGAATTGAGCGGTTTAGTCCACATTTTCTGATGAGACTTGATCGCTTTATATGATTAACAGATGGAATTTAGGCTATTATTAAAGGGGTCATGACATGGTTTATTTTATTTTATTATTATGTTCCCTAAGGTGCAATTATAGTATTACTATAGTTTTTTTTACAAAAAACTTTTAAAATGTAGTGATTTATGACCTTTTCTCACCCTGTTTCTCATCCTCTGATTCAAACAATCTGTTTTGGGGGCGTTTCCCCTTTAAGAGTTCAGTGTTAACGCCCACTGTTATGATTGGCTAACGTCAGTGCCTATGCATCAATTATTAACGCCCCCAGCCAGAACGTTTGCGGATTCGGCGTATTTAAAAAGTAGTTTAAAGTTTTAAACACATTACTTACAGTTTGCGTCGTCGTTGTTGAGCCCAGAATAGTCGGCACGGACTTATCTTTGAGCAACAGTTTTCTGGCAAAGCCAGCATCATTTTGGGATTTGTTCTCAAAACATTCATCCTTCAAATGTATAGAACAAACGCTTAAACTAACACTGCCGTGACTGAGATGTCCGTCAAAAACGTCATTTTTCCCTGACTGGATCTTTCGCAGCGTATTCAAAGATGTTGTTTGTCCACAGCCAGGAACAGCACATCTGTGGCATCGTAATTTCCCTGTACACAGACCCACTCGCTGTCCGTCGACTGAACACTTGTGAGGCGCGCGGGCGCGACAATGATACGAAATGAGCGTAGTTACCTTGCGCTTTAAGCGTAGTTGTCTTGTGCATGGAGGCGGTCATATGCAAACGCTGGTACGTCACTTCGTACCGTGACGTCACTTCTTACCATGGATCCAGAACGAGCTGTATTTAGAGCTTGATTAAATAAATGATTTGTTTATAATGGGGAGGACGTCTTAAGCTATGAAACTTGCAGGACGTTTTAATGGTACAAAGACCTCTTATATACCAAAAGATCAAGGCAAATTTGGTTTCTCATGTCATGACCCCTTTAACATTTAAACATTGATTTGCGAACATAAACAGAAGCTCAACCGAACCTGCTTGACGCACGAGAACAAACCTCTTGTGGAAGCTCAAACACATGAGAATGAACCTCATTGGTTCTCACACGTCAAGTGAACTTGCTTGAGTTCTGCAACTGAAGATGTGAGAGTTGATGAATGTTTATAAGCGAATAAAAGCCTAAATTAAATCTGTTCACCATATAAAGCAATCGTGTCTCTTCAGAAAATTTTGACAAACCGCTTAATTCATATGAATTAGTTTTACAATCTATTTGTGAAAAGAGATAAAGATATTAAAAATTCCAAGTTATTTTTGGGTGAACTATCCCTTTAAGATTATGGTGAAGGTTAGGTTAGGGTTATAGTTTAGTATTTGTTTCAGCGTCGCATAGGCAATCAGCAGCACTATGATTGACATGACCAATGAAATCTGTGGGGCGGGGGTGTATGCCACAATCTGTAGCTATAAATGTGAGATTCAATAGACACTCGCTGTTGTATTTGAGTAAGAGAAATCTGTGCCAATGATTTTCTATGAGTTTGTAAATAGTACTATGATTTGTAAACGTACTTATTTTAACCATTCATGCTCACAGATTTACATTGTCCTCACCGCCAATTACCCAAATATGTGTGGGCTGTTCCATTAATTAGAAATATGTGCAATTTAGTGCATTTACAAAATATTTTTTAAATGTATTAATAATACAAACAAGAAAAAGTTAATTGTATTTCTTTTACGTTAATTAAAAGACAAAAAAAAGGTGTTTTGTAGTGACTCTGGGCCTGGAGAGGGGAACATCAAAGTCTCTCCTAACATTTTATTGTTTATTATTTTTATTCCTACCATATCCTATTATAGGTAGGAATGTAACACTAGATAATATATAAGTCCAGAGTGAGTAGAAAAGAGGCAGAAAAGCTTTTGGTGTGAAAAACAAACCCGAGTTCAAATAACCTACTGTATTTCACAAATTGCCATTTTTGTAAATATTTGTACAAAAAAGTATGATTTGCATAAAAAGTAAGCTTGAAACTCCACCCCAAACCTAACACTCAAGCATATCATTCGAAAACATTCATTAAAAAAAATAGATAAATTCACATAGCACAAATTCACTAACAATTTGCCAAAACATAAATTAGTTAGTTACCGTGTTGGGAAAACATAAATCTTTTTAGATACTGATAAATACACATAGGCTATTTCTAAACTGAGGGTACTACAAATCAGTTTGTGCAGTTATGAATACAATTGGCAAAATTGAGGGTACAGTTTACAAATCTATGAGGAACCTTTATAAGCATAGTGCAGATTACACAATAGTATAGGCACAAATAATCAGATCTAAAACATTTATTCATAAATATCCCTACATGTTCCAATGTGGGTTCTGTAAAATACAGTAGCCTAGCTAAAGGTGTAGTGATGTGGCACATTTTGAGGCTGTTTGTGAATTGGGATCAGGCTCCTTTGCAAATAAACAAAGCTCAACAAGGGCATATGTGGCATCAGAGCAGCTAGAGATGTGTTGCTGATTTATATTGGCTGAAACTGCAGCTCTCAGCTCACGTTATATCCTGGTGGGTGTCCCATCAAATACAATAACACATCCAGCGTGCTTTTCGCCTGACACACTACCATGTGCTCGGTAGAAACGTCGCTCTGCAACAGAATTGAGCAATTTCTCAAGCTTACGGAATGAATCGATCTCATGGCGACCGCGTCGCTGTCTGTCTCCATCTCAATGTTACTAAACATTTCAAGGACAAGCGCTCCATTCGCTGAAACAATGCGCATAATTTCCATCGACAGGGGCTAAAGTTACGAATACAGGGACGGTGTGACAATCTTAATATCGCATGCATCGGGTACACACGGACTTCGTTCTCAACATCTCTCTGACTTTCTCGAGTTGATGTTGTGGGTGAATTTATTCATTTCGGAATCTCGCTCGACACTGAAATGAAACTAAAACGAGGGTGAAATTGGTGAAGGTGTTACATACATGCTTTGTATGGCAACCGTTTGTCATTTTGATGATGCAGAAGTGGGTGATTAAAAGCTTCGTGTACATAAATGTAGGCGTGTTGAAGATATAAAGCGTCAGTTACCTTGTGTGGCGGGTGTCCAGGTAAGAACTGCTTCTTAAAGTGACAGCACCTGCTTTTTGAAACTCCTGTCCAATCAACTGCGGCGTACACTCACATGCGTGCGTCCACTGCCTCTAACGGGACGTTTTCATTCTGCAAATAGGGGTCTTTTATGGAAATATTCTGGTCAATATTTCTATTAATTTGCACAGATACACACAGATGTGGCATAAAAGTGCAACAAAAAATAAAATATTTAAAAAATTTATATCAGACTAAGACTACTCAAGCCTTAATGGCAAATTATTTGAAAATTTAGTTTTTAACCCCCTATTATTGCAGTGTAACAGTCCTATAATGTTTTTTTTAAAAACGAGATATTCCTAACTGAAAATTAATAATTCCTGACACTACATGTGACTAGTTCAGTACTAAGGGTTGTTTTTTGTTTGTTTGTTTTTGTACATGGCTCTTCAGTTCTCAGTCATTATGGGATAGCAATGCTTCACACTTCAGAATTTCAGCAGGTGGAGTATGGTCATCATCAGGTTGTTGTGCATATCTAGTGTGTCATGAAAACTGCATATTTGGGCATCCTGTGACATGCAGTAACTGTGTCATACAGAACAGAACTCATATTAATAAGCAGTCAGGTGGTACACATATTCGGATGCAGGCTGAGTAATGCTGATAGGCAGTTTTAGAAATGCCCAAGGTGAAAGTGTCATTGTGCAAAATCTGTAAGTGCATTAATTTTTAACCTTCAGGATAGTGAAATACATATCGTATCATATCATATCTCTATCCTCATGCACACACAAAATGCTCACATTATTCACATGATACCAAAATGTTTCACTTAATTTCTCTTAATCTCTGTGCCTCAGTACAAACACACACACACACACACACACACACACACACACACACACACACACACACACACACACACACACACACACACACACACACACACACACACACACACACACCTTGCAGGGATCCTAAGAGTTGCTCCAGTTACCAGTCACTGATAAACTTCTCCACCTAGGGGGTTAAAGAGCTTTATTTTATTTTATTATTTATTTTATTTTATTTTATTCACTTTTAGATGTTTTTGTGTGTGGGACATATTCATACAAACATGTTCTGCTGTAAACACCAAAAAACACAGTATATTCAAATTTCTAAAGCTCCTTTTATGTTTACTTTTATTATGTATATAATGATATTGTTGATCTCTTACTGCTATGAAAGTATAAACCTAAAAAAAACATAGTTTGAGTCAACTGGATGTTAAGTTGTAACTGACTTTACTAAGAAATAGTTAATCAGGGTAATTTCTCTGTAGTTAAGTCTAAAAGCAATTATCAGGGATGTCTATCATTAAAAGAGATCAAGAATGTCATTGGGGTATAATTTTTCATATTGCATATTTTACCAAACATTTTCTTTTAGCAACCCTAGAAACCTGAATGACAAAGTGACAGTCAAATAAACAGGAAACGTGAAGAGTTGAAGGAGACCGTTCCTAATTAAAGAGAACAATCAATCAGCTCCAAGACACAAACAGAGGACTAACATGCAACCAAATCCCTAAATCCTGCTGACGCAGAGGAAAAGTTTCATATCTCAAATGCAACCTGCCCCTGTAACTTCCACTGCACACTTCAAAAGAGAACAAGATGCCAAAGGTCACATCCCAACCTCAGTCTGCAGTGCTCATTTGAACGCTAGGGTAATAATAAGCAAGAGACATTGTGTAACAACGCTTCATTGCTGTCATACTGGCCATGCTGTTATTTCAATACAGAGAGAGGGGAGAGGAGAGGCAGGCGACAGCAGACTGACGCCAGCATGAATGACGGATATAGCTCGGGTGTATTGTTTTGGATTGTGTGCGGGGCTGGAGGTGAGAGTAGCCTGAGTGTTACTGACTGTCCCGGTCTGTCCATCCCTCAAGTGTCCCGGCATGTATTTCTCCCCTGGGGGGGAAATGCAAACCTGACCCCGAACCCCCATCCTATACCCCAGGATTATCAGCCCTCCTATTTTTTGCCCCTTCCACCTTGTCTCTTCTGTCACATGCCAGCCGCGTGGTCTTTGTTTATGCAGCAATGATATCGCTAGCGATCACTAGAGCTAGACCAGGTTATTTATGTCTCCACGCTAATAATTCAGTTGGTGGAAATAAATGTATTTCAATGACCTAAACCATGAATCTTAATCCAATAATATGCCTCTGATTGAATTTATGACGTATTTATTAAACTTAAGACTAATTAGTTCTCGGCCATAAATTCCGTGACTTGTCTTTAATGCTGACCGAGTCAACGTCTCCAAAGTATCGTCCTTTTATGATTTTAGAAATGATGGTGTCCTCATGCATGTAATGGAAAGTAATTTTGCTGTGGTGTTTTGGTAGATAATAAATATTACATGAAAAAATATATATACAAAGGGTATAACTGGTATCAACAGGTAAAAAGTACATCATTAGCAAAAGGTTACGGTCTCAGTTCAGCTCATTGTTGTTAGTCTGCTCAGTTAAGGAATTTTAGGTTGAATTGATTTCCTGTTTACTCTTAGTCATTCCTTGCTGTACAGCTTTATCAGTGGCAGAATTGAGTTCTGAGGATTGCAGTAACATGTCAGCACCATGGACAGCGCAGTAGACAAGAGACTCTGCAATATACTGCAAACTTTAGCTAAGTGTCATCAAATCACAAACACACTTTCAGATAGTTGCCTAATAGCAAGCAACAGTGTCTATAAGATACAGATCCCACAACAGTGAATTATTAGGCAAACATGAGTTGTCAGGCAACGCTTGTCCTATTATTCTCTTCTCAAATGTGGCCTGATCTAATGGTGTGAAAAATAACATAATCCTTTTATCATGTGTGATCAATTCTGCCTTTCAAACAGGTCACTATAAAAAATTAAATCCACTACAATTTTAAATCTGGTTTAATTCCTGCCTTAAATTAAAGTGAGATCAAAGTGGTTTACACTAGTTACAGAGACGAGTCCGTTGCACTTTTTTCAACCACTTTGAGATGAAGATGTCTAGAAAATTACTAACGTCAATATACATCAATTACTTATAACACAAGTAGAAATGCGAGATCAGGCTGAGAAATTACAAATGATTGTAACAATATTAAATGGATAGAATTAATGATGATTTTACAGCAAGTATCATATAAATACAGACTTTTAAATTGCAATATATTTTGTCTCATCTTTTTAAATCACAAAGAGTATATTAGATGGAGGCTAATACCAAAAGGCAAAAAAAATTTTTTCATTTTATGGATCAGTGGAGGCCAAAAATGATGTCCTGCCTAGAAAAAAATACAGCTTCACACTTGATTCAAATGATACAAATTTAGTTAACGATTTTGTGAGCATATTGCATAGTTGCCCTTTGAGTCAATTGCTTTATTTGGGATAACAAATAGATATAATTTCTCATATTCAAAGATATCATTTTTGGCCATACTTTTATGAACACAAGCAAAACAAGAGAGAACCAATGAAATATTAATAACTGATTATGTTGTAGTCAATGTATGCTTATTCCTTTAAGCTTTTCTATGCATTTTTTTTTTTTTTTTTTGCATAGTAAAATAAAACCTGTTTTCCCCTTTTTTTGCCAAATACTTTTGACAGATAAATACCTTAGCAAAGTTTAGCGTTTTATTCTTCCCCCATATTTAATTTATTTTAAAATATTTTCCTCATATTTTGAGGGTTTCATTGAACTTGTAGGGTAATTAAAAACTAAACTAAAATATCACCTGTATTTTATTTTAGGCTATAAATAGAAATTATTAAACCCTAGCCAATTTTATATTTTAATTTTGTTTAAATTAATATTGCTTATGTTATAGTTATGTGTGATACGAAAAACATACTCTAATATGCAGATTCACATACTTAAATCCCTCATTTGTGTATTAAAATAATGGCATCACTTTTTGCACCCCTTTATTCTCCATATTTAATATCTACTGCATAAAGTCATGCATGGCCTAGTGTATGTACTTTGCTCAAAAATAGAGTCTCTTTGCTGCCACCTAATGTATATCCGTCCCACAGCTTCTCCTGATCCGAGCTGGAAGCGCCTCATATGGGCACATGCGACGGGCTTTAAAACAAGCGGCAGGACTGTGGAGATCTGATCATTTAATCTGCTGTCTATCAGTCTAATCATATCATCAGCATTCTCTCGTGCACAAATACTACAGCGGCCTTTGATCCGATGTGGCCCCTCTAACTGATGGTTCACTTTAATGTTAATTAAATGAAGATTAAAGGCACCTCGGAGATAATTCAGCAACGCCAATATAAATCTATAAATCTTTAGGAGCACTTGTCATGCTCGCGCTCCTTCGATTAATGCCCCTTTCCACAAAACTATCGGGCTATTTTCTCTCTCTTTTCTTTTATTTTTCTAGAGAGCATACAACGATCCACAATTGTTCAAGTTGTATATTATGTCTGGTTAAAATAACAGTTTTGGGTTTATTGTTTGGAGCTTGAAGCGCAGAAATACCGTATAGTTCTCTGTAGGCCCGGTGTGTGTGTGTGTGTGTGTGTGTAGGGGGGATTGCTAGCTTGTGCGCGTGCGCATTTGAATAAATAAAGGGGAGAGCGGGTGTTGTAACATTTTGTTGTAACGGGTTAAGAACAAATAGTAGTATTGTATAAAACAAAAAAAGAAGTACAAAAAGTAGTATTGTAACAAATAATAGTATTGTAACAAATTTAAGTAGTGTTTGCAACAAATTTAAGTTGTTTAGAAAATGGTGTTAATTTTGTCAAAGTTCATGAATGCTCCCCACCCCCACCATGTATTGTTGTGATGATCCAATTTACTTAGTTGGGAACTTCTATCACCACCCAAATCCTTATTTTCTATTATATTTCAACATGTAGTTGAAAAGCTTGTGTGGATGTTTTAAATCAAAATAAATAAGAAAGCCTGCTGATTCAGATTACCAACTCTGCAATTTAACGTCACAACTCAAACATGAACACTTTATTTTACAGTCCTTTACCCCATGTACTTACTTATTATAGTTATTGCAATAACTGGGTAATAAGGTACCTCATTACCTTATACTTTAAACCCTGAACCTACACCTAAACCTAACCTTAACCCACGTAGTTACCTTATATCACCCAGTACTTTACTAGGTAAGTACACGTACTGTATTTATATAATTTTTATACAAAGACTCTTACAACTTCTAATGTCACCTCAGGAGGTGCATGATAGTGATTCCACCCTGTGGCTCATTTCTAATTGGCTAAACTGTTGACGTTACAACTCACTCGGTGTTACAGCACTCCTGGATTCCTCTAGTGCATTATGTTCAATGTATAACTTTTAATAAGCTTGTATTTATTATATCTAAAACATTAACGTTTTCATTATCTATATTTTACTAGAGTTTTATTTAATCCAAATGCTACGCTGCAATTCATTTGATTATTTTGACAAAACAAGAGTATCAGTAACGAACGTTAACACTAATGATCACGTCCATAGCAGTCTCGGGTCAGATGCGCGCGCTTTATCAGTTAGAGGTGTGGAGAGCTGTGCAGACGCGCGCGATGAGGGCTGGTTGGTTAACCTGCCAATGATATGCAAATATAATTAAGTGAAGTTACACATAAAGATGTAAGTAATATTTGACGCTCGGTATCATCGCAATCTATAAACGTAAGTATGTCGGTACTCACATGGTCACTGGGTGTCACTTCTGCTGAGGGATAATTGGCTGGTGCGCGCGGTGTCTTTTCCCTATAGTGTGCAGTCAGTGCAGGTGTCGATCACTGTTCAGCTTCAAACGCTGCGGCGCAGTTTAGGATGCCTTCGGGTTGTTGTGTACACTTGGATATAAATAGGTAACTTTCTAGATAAAACGGCTAACAAATGAGAAGGGAAGGCGTAATTTTGCGCAGGAGCTCCCTCTCTCAGCAAGATCTGCCTCCTGAATCTTCCATGTAAATTGCAACAGATCATTAGATGAATTATTCAAGAAATCAAATTAAATTTCAACAGATCGTCGGCTGATTTCGTCAAGGAACCGAAATGAAGAAACCAAACACATGTCTGGCAGACTGTATCGGTTGTTTGTCTTTTCTTATACTTTTTTTCTGACAGAACATATACTACATTTTTTTTACTACAAATACTATTTTTTTTTAAGTCAATACATTTTTACACACACTATCTTAACTTTGAAGAATCAGTGCGTTTCAAATAGGACAGAGAAAAGTTTTCTCAATGCAACAATGAAACTAAACCATTTTAGACAACCATGTTTCAGAACATTAGAACATATAACAACACAGATAAACAATGTCTTAATGCAAATCTAAAGAAAGAAAGAAATAAAAAAAAGTCCCCACCATGATATATATTTTTTGTGAACATTTTATGTAATCATTCAGCAAGTAGTCTTTATCACTAACTTGTTAAAAGTCTGTAAGCATCAAATCGAGATGGTCAGCTTTCATACATCATCTCATCCTGTCTAGGTATTAATTCCTTTATATTGCCTTTGATATATAGTCGCAGTGCAGGTTGACTGTTTCATATTCATATCTAATCTCATGGGCCATAAACTAATAACATAAAGACGATTCGAATTAATCCATTCAGTGACAAGAGACAGACAAAAGGCAAGCGGATGTTTGCGTCATGATTTATAGAGTTCAACCTATATCCTTTTTTATTTGTCAGCATGGGTGTGTGTGTGCGCGCGCGCGCCCCTTTACATCTTGTCCATTTATGTAATACTTCCCTTTGGTTTTGGTGAATATATTCTCGTTCTACATACGTGTACTAGCACACTGAGCCTCATGTTAAAGCCACGTTTTCGGCTCTTAATTAACGTTAAACTTAATTAAGCGTAATTTTGTATAAAGCGTGATTAAGAGAGCTGCACGCGCACATAAGAGCAAGCGGCACGAGACGCGCTTCTAGGAGAAAGAGGAGTTGCGTTTTCAGTTTTGGTATGGAGAAAAGAAACTTTCAAATAGTTTCTTCTGCGTGAAAAAAAAAACATTATATTATTATTTAACATTATTTAGCTTTAGACTGATGTAAATATCCGGCCGATACTATTTCGCACGCGTTATATTGTGTGTGTGTGTGTGTGTGTGTGTGTATCTGTTTTTTTCACCATCACTGAATGATTTTGCTGATATGAATAAATGAATAGTAATTAAGGCGCTTGCACAAAGTTGTAGCTTTTTTTATTATACTGCAACCGGAAGTTGTTTTACTTTGTATACATAATAATGAATGCATTGTTCATTTGGCGTTCACACGTTTATGGCAATTTACAAATTGAGACACAAGCAGTCTTTTTTTTCATATGTAGGCCTCCACTAGATCATGGCCGCTGTCCATGGTCCTGATCTGCTCACTTGAAAAGTTTTTCTTTCTGTTTCTATAAGCACACTTCCCTACTATATAACATGCAAATATCAATTATGTCAAGGGTATCCAAATATGCAGTGTTTGTAACAATGCATCTGCTGAGAATCTGAAGTATGGGATTAGTGGACTCTTTGCTACCTCATGAGGCCAAAGGAGCAGAGGTGTTCTCAGATTTGCAAAAGTCTAATCAACGTATTTATTTTCCAAATTGGAAAAATAAAATAAAGGGCTGTTTAAAGGAATGTGAATTTATTCAAACTGTGCATGTAAGCTGACTTAAATGCAAAATATTTAGGTTAAAAAAAAGAAAAGAACATTTATATTAATTATAGAGATGTCTAGTCAAGCAAACATTTAAAACTTTCTTCCTTTATTATTGAAAAAGTTTTGTAGGCTTTTCAAAAAAAATTACACCCAACAAATTGTTTACCAAGCATGCAGATGATATATCAAGCATGGCCTTATGGAGGAATGCTATTTCTATTTGAACATTATGTAGCAGCAGAAAATGAAATGAAAGGTGTTAAATATCTAGCTCATCGTTGCGTAATATAAGACACTGCTGAAGCTCACAGCCTGAAAATGGATCAGATTGCTCTGCATTTGGGCATTAATTGATGTGTAACCTCAACCCTGTGGAAACCCGATAGGTTTCCTATTATTACGTAAAGGGAATGCCATTTGCTTCATATCGCTTCTCTGCTTTCCTCCTCATACTGTACCTGCATCCATCCATCCATCCATATATCTACAGTATATCTATCTACTATCTATCTATCTACTGATCTATCTATCTATCTATCTATCTATCTATCTATCTATCTATCTATCTATCTATCTATCTATCTATCTATCGAGTGTTACAAAGTAAAAACAAATCTTAGCAAGTGTTACCTGCCTCTTTTTAATTAGTGAAGTAAAACCATTTTTAAAAATATATATATATATATCATTTATACTGGTGTAATTAATTGGTTTGATTAAATAAAACAATCTAATGGAATGCAAATGGCTGGGGCTATGATGAATGCAAAAACAGCACAGCCCACATTGCCCCTGTCGTCTCTGTGAAACGTCTGGATTAGAAGTGAAGTTTGTCCCCTCAGCAGCCTACATCCAGTTTGCTGTATCACCAAACATCCACATGCCCTTTTAGCCCGAGAGAGCCGCTCAACGTTAGCTCACTATCCAGATAGTATGTATTTAAACAAATGACGTTTGCCATTAGCAAAAAACACAGTGATAGTACTCTCACTCTGACAAAAAAAAAGGAAGAGTTTATCATGAGCACTCTCTCAATGAAAAGTCCATGACAGTGCTTGTGAATCATCCTTACATATCTTGTTTAAGGTCAGTTTGAAGGCTGATATCCGATTCCACATCAACACTCTCGGCTATAAGACAATTTGTGAACACGAGCCCAGATGCCGAAGCCTGTCTCCTCCAGCTCGTACCTCCCTCCAGTGCCAGCTCTCTTCTCCCAGGTAATTGCGCTACTCTGACACTGTCAAGAGAGCAGCAACATGCCTCATCAGAGGAACTATTTGCATTTTGTGGCGTGATCGTTTATGGCAAGCGTCCTGGTGAACTTCCTCTCTCTTTGTTAAATACGACTCAGATGTGACACCTTCAACCCTGTCGGCCCCTCCCTCGCCACCATTAACAAACCCGCCGAGGTGTCAAACAAGATAAGAAAAATTAAAGAGACTGCCCCTTTTTCGCTTAATAACCCTTAAATCTCCACAAATACACTCGGATGCCTCACCACACCTCTAGCGGTTTGGGGCGTGTTGTGTTCTCTATTTATTTACCATCCCACAACCGGCGCACAAAGACTAATGGATAAAAAGTGACAAGCTATCAGGAGAATCTGAATGCATAATTGATTCAGGGCATAAATTAATATGATTATGCAGCGGCAAGGGGCATGTCTGCCAAGCGGCGGACAAGCGCAGGGGGGATGAAACATGGCTCCCATCTTCAGGGCTGATAGGCATCAATATGTAACAAACATCGTCTTCTCCGTTTCATGCTCTTTATACAGGACATGCCTCAGTGATGAGAGTCTTCTTCCTCATCTGAGATGCCATAACAAGGTGCTGGTTGAGCAAGTTCCTGCTGGCCGAGAGTTGCACAAAGGCATAATGGGGGTGTTCAGTTGTACACTGTCAAAGTTCACAAAGTTTGATCTGAGTAGGTAAATTCCAGTTTAAACACAAAGGAATACTGAATGAAATGAGATGTCCAAAAAGACTATGATAATGTGAAACTTAATGTGAAAAATGGTACTATGGTTTTTCTGGCACTTTTCTGTAAGTGTTATTGCTAAAAAAACTTTATATGCTATGTAATACATTTCTATTATCAAATAAACGTTGTTTACCAGTAGTAAAATATAAACCAATCAATGCATACAAACAAGAATGCAGTTATAAAATTTTAACATTCAAGAAACATCATCTAATAATAGTAACATAAACAAAGAAGCAAACAAACATAATGAAGAAACACATTCCTAATCAAACAAACAATCTAATATCAGTATAAATATAAAGCAATAAATGCCTATAATCAAACAAACATCATGTGCTACTAGTAAAATAAATAAACAAACAGGCAGAATGCAGTAGTACATTCCTAATATAAAAACATAATCTTCTAATAAATAAATAAATGTAGTAACAAATGTCTAGCATCAAACATAATTTACTACTAGTAAAACAAGCAATCAATCAAAGAACAAAAAAAACCTAAAAGAATGACATAATAAATTCCTAACATCAAAAATAGTATATAATACTAGTAATACTTACGGTGTAAAATAAAGTAACAAACAAATTTCATGATTTATTTCCAAACATTAAACAATCATCTACTACTAGTATAAATACATAAACAAAAAAGAATGCAGTAATAAATGCTTAGCCTCAAACAAACCATACATTTTATCTATTAATTCCAATTAATCCTCTATAATAGTAAAATAGAGATATAAACAAACAATTCCTCACAAACAAACATCATCCACTAGAAGTAAAATAGTCAAATGCAGTAATGCACGGCTAACATCTCCTCACCAGAGCCTAAGAAGGTAGTCTGAAAAACAATCCTGAACATCTAGACCTGGATCTTGCCTTTTAAGAGTTTACCTTGAAAGCAGCCATGTTTTGAAGTCTTATCTCTTGTTTGCCGTTTCATGTGCATGGAACATGCATGCTTTTAAGTGAGAGCAAACGTATTAGATTTTGTAATTACTAGGGCACCAAGCTGTGACTCAAATTATGATTCACAGCAACAGATGTGCTCCAAGTTGTTGCATAAATATATTTGCGATGCATCTCAGACAGCAATATTTGTTAGTTATCATGTCAGTAGATCTCATTGGACATTTGTCTGAGAGTTGAATTTTATTCTGTTTTCAAACATACAAAACTTTAAAGGGGTCCTATTATGCCCTTTTATGAAGTCTGATTTTATTTTTGGGGTGTACTAGAATGGTTCATGCTTGATTGTTCAAAAAATTCATTATTTTTCACATATTTTACAACGATTCAGACCCTGACAATGTTAACAATCAAGAGGATCCTGCTGAACGGATTTCATATAGAAGCTTTTGTGCATATAACCTGTATTGTACTTTGTCTGTCTGCAGTCCTCTGTAATATGTGCAGCGCTCAGACAAACGTTGAGCTTATAATGTTCAGGAACAGTGTTAAAAATAAATTAACCTCTCTAATTTCGTCAGCCTTAGGACCAATTTTTTCGGGGTGGAAAAAACAGCGCAGCTCAACCAGGCCTCGCCAACTTTTTCACGTATTCCGTGAGTGGGGATTATTTAAACAAGGAATATTATGACTTCATAAGAAGTGTGAAAAAAGTGTGTTGTAGTCCAAACGAGCCGTTTGCTTTAGTTCTTGAAAAGTGAATTCTGTTAAATAAAATATCTCTCTTTGGAGTGGACTTTGAGCTTTGTAGCCTTGTAGATCTTTTTTATGCTCAAACAGCAACTTTACACACTAACTAAAGTTAAAAAAGGGAAAAAGCTGTTGAGGATTGTTTAAAACCAATTTACTGCCAATGACTGGGAGGATCATCTGCTTTTTCCTTAGGTGCTGGTCAATGGTTTCTGAGTAGGCAAAGTGAACAGAAGCACAGTGCTGACAGCATCCCCAATGTGGCTTACACACCATTATGACTGGTCATGCGATACCAGGAACCCACTCAGACACAGCAAGCACTAAGGTCAGGCCGCAGATCATCCTAATCTGGGATTGTCAACTTGGAACCTTTGGCAAGGTGGCTGTTTGTCCTCAAGGTCCATTTGAGAAGAAAACGCAAGGACTTAAACAAGGATAACCATGTGCAAAAAAGAAGGCGGTTAGCACAGATGCTGTGAATAGTTGGTCCTTAAATCAATGCTATTTATATGAGAGTGACATACGTAAGAAAACAAGAAGAGTGTGTCTGTTAAGTAGCTGCAGTGCCATGTGCCAGTTCTGTGTCTGGCTCGCTTGTGCTCACACGTGTACACATACAAAAACAAGTTGTTGTCGTGTCTTTACCCTTACAAGAAGCTGCATCTGAAGTTGCACATACACCACAAAAATTGTATAACCAACAAAACAAAAATATCAAATATGCATTTACATAGATGTACACTGCATTCACATTTGCAGTTACAACTGCAGAAATAAGACTATGAAATTTGTTTATAATTAACACAGAAACGTCTTGATTATTGAGAATAAAAAATTAAAATACGCATTTATAAAATATTAGTCTCAGCTTCAGACGTCACGCCCACGGACTGTTGGCTGAACATCTGATGCAAACTTAAAATTAGAAACAATTCAGGATTTTCGAAGTCGCGATCTGATTGGTTGAAGTCTACAGGATTTTCAGGAGATGTGAACAAAGACTAATGAACAAAGTCGCATTCTTTAACGGTCCGCCTGGAAACAAAGCTGTCTCAATGCCAAACCCCATCATGGAAGAAGAAAGCCGTTATATTTAGAACGGTGACAATGAACGCTTATCAGTATAAACTAAACACTGGTCTGTCAAAAGTGTATGAAATATGTGATGTTCATGGTAAAGGCTCTTTAAAATATGTCCAAGAGTTTTACGCGTGGGTCTGTTATTGTAGGGACATCGATTTTACATTTCCACTCCCCTAAACATGACACTGAACAAAACAAACTGTGATTGGTTGCTTCACATGTCAGTCAGTCCAATTAAAGCTGGCATGGAGTCCAGGCCTTCTGCCATCAGTCTGAAGATTTGGCAATGCGAGACTAATAAAAGACATGCTTGTCATGACAACGACATGTATTTAAATTACACAGAAGCACAGCATCAGAATTTCCTTTGACACTATTGGACATAATTATTACTGTAGATAATGGAAGTAAACTGGGCTGAAAACTGTTAATGTTGAATTTAAAAAAGAAAAGAAAATATACATATTTTGTATTATTTATTTAATTGTTTATAAAATGGATAGTCCTGGTCCTGAGACAAGAACCCTAAAAAAAAAAAGAGGTTTTATTTAATTTTTGCCTTTTTATGTACTTTTTCATTTTACTTGCACTGTAAAAATGTTTAACAGTACAGGAATGTGCTTCATGTGATAAGTAAAGTGATTTATTTAAGCCATAAATATTATTTAATATTGACTAAATCAACCTGAATACATTAGGTTACATCAACAAATATTTTTTTGCAGATCAGATCAAATATAAATAACT
This sequence comes from Phoxinus phoxinus, assembly GCF_949152265.1. Lineage (NCBI taxonomy): Eukaryota > Metazoa > Chordata > Actinopteri > Cypriniformes > Leuciscidae > Phoxinus > Phoxinus phoxinus. The sequence continues at coordinate 24,546,455 of NC_136888.1, forward strand.
CAATTTAGTAACAACTCCACTTTTACAGTGTATTTGTCTCAGTTGGATCACAGCAGTGCAGCAAGGACAAAAAAAAAAACTAAAGTAAAGACCACGTCATGGTGAACTCCAACCCTGTAATGAGAACCTGTGAGGAACCCAGATGAAACAGGGCTGCTGTCCTCTCCACTCATTCTACTTGTTATCATATCCCAGGAGTTGACATGGCACAGTGTGCAGCCAGGTTTGAAACGTGACACCCTCATCGAACCCCTGGAGTCCCGTGGGAGCCCCTCAGACAGACTTACTCAAGCTTCAGAGATGAAAATCAATAAACAATCTGAAGTTCTCAGAAAACATTTGTTTCTGGAGAGTAATGAATATACAAGCCCAGTGTATCCAAAGATTTGAGCATTTGCTCTCCATCTTCATCTCCATTTCCCTTATTAAAATATTTACAGTACATTTAATATATGAGTAAGCCTGAGTAAATGTGATTTTTTCTTTTCTTTCTTTGAAACATAAAAACACCTAAACACACATGAGTGGAAATGAAAATGTGTAAAGCAATATCTATATCTATATAAGCAATATCACACTAGCAAGAGTACTGTTGTTCCCAAATATTAGCCATCTAGCTGCAGCCGTGATTCAGCACTAGTATTCTGAAAAACAGATTGAGAGTATGATGATGCTTTTATACATCATTAAAAAAACAAGAACTTGATACTGAGTAACATATACAATATTGCAGGTTACTTCATTTAATTTTGCTCCACCAAAGGACACAATTCCAAATAAAACCACAGCAAAACCGCTGTGCATCTCCAAGTAACAGTTGGTTTAAATATGATTAAATTAGCATCTTTGAATTTGTTGAATAAATGATTCAATGGGCCCTATTTTAACGATCTGAAACGCAAGTGTCAAAGCGCAAAGCGCAAGTAACTTTGTGGGCGGATCCCGGCGCTGTTGCTATTTTCCCTACGGGATAAATGACTCTTGCGCCTGGCGCAAATCTAAAAGGGGTTGGTCTGAAGTAGCTTCATTATTCATAGGTGTGGTTTGGGCGTAACGTGAAATAAACCAATCAGAGCGTCATCTCACATTCCCTTTAAGAGCAGGCGCGCTTGTTCCATGGCGGATCGCTATTATAACGGCGGATTTGCCAGGCGCACGCCAGTAGCGGTTCACAGCCGAGGAGACCGACGTTCTCGTCAGGGCCGTAAAACACAGAGAAGTGACATTGGGGATGATGGGAGAAACCCACCCAAATTAGCTTCGGTTAAACAGGCGTATAATTTGGGTAAATGTGTAGCCTAATATGGATTATAATTTTTTTAAAATCTAGATATATCTCTTTCACCTTTTCACGGACACAACAATGATTTCCCTCGTGTGTTAATATTTTTCCTTGTAATAATGTATGACTTGCAAAAATGAAAACTGCTGCGTCTGTTTATAATTATTAGAGAATCAAAGTGGATGCGCGTTAACACACTACATTATGGCCAAGCACGCGCCCTTAAAATACCATATCACTAACGTGCAACGCGCCACTGTCTTTAGACTGTTTTTTTCCTGGTCAGTGGCGCAATTGCTTTCTAAAACTGGAAAATAGCACCAGGGAAGTTTTGCGCTGGAACACGCCTCCTCTAACGATGTATCGCATAGAAAGAGTCAGTGATTGTTTTTCTCCCTTCTTTCTTCTACTCCTACAAAATATATATACATGTATACACAAATATGTACAACATTCCTTATAAAATTAATATAAATAATATAAACACATACAGGTCAGATTTATAGATTGTTTTGATACCAAATAATCTGCACTATCCTATCACATTAATTGTATTATAATTGTATATAAACGTCTACAGTCTTACTACTGATCAAGAATTGGCTTACAGGAGTCTATTTTAATTTCTTAGGAATTTTCGGATATACATATCTGAGACAAAGTTGATGCTTCATTGAAACATAACTGGGAACTCCACAAAGTCTCCAGATCTATGAAAGAGCAACCTCTGAGGAATAAAATGATCCTCTGGGCATTCTCAATGAGCACAGCTGGAAGAGGTATGCATTTCAGCCGTGTAGTTAATCTTGGTAGAAGGCAATCAAATAAGATGCAATATGACAGCGATCATTCTGATGTGACTGAAAAGAACAATATCACAGGATGCTTCAAGCGTGAATCCAGCATAAAGAGAAGGTCACAGCAAAAACACATCCTCTTCCTTGAAAAACATAAAGGATGGTGGTGCATAATTGGCGAAAAAGATTGACAGGGGTGGCCAGAGTGTATAGCTAAGAGGAGCATCTCATCAATGATTTAGAATTTGTGGCTTGTGGTCCACGGGTTATGTTTCGACTTGTTCAAAGTGTCTCTCAGTATTAGGCTAAATGGCAACCAGAATGAGACAGAGCATTATTTTCCCCCTTACGTCTCATTTGAGGAGCTCCAGGAGAGACGCAACCAGAGAGCATATCTGAGATTCAATAGACTCTTGGATGACCAGCTAGTCAACAACCGGATCGAAACGGTGACAGGCAATAACCAGGATCTCTCGCCTCACTACGGGAATTTTCAAAAAGTGCAGGGGAGGGGACGCACATTTGCAGCCCTCCCTGAGGGGTGTCATCTGTCTGAACTTCTTAGCTTTAAATACAAGGGGCTCCAACTGTCTGTCCACATTGGTCTCAGCTGTGGGGATGGAGAGAGGCCAGTGACCGGCCACGTCCGTGATGGATGCGCACTGACAGACCTAACTGCACTGTTGGTGCACACGCGTCATCATACCTCTCTGTGACATCAGCGCAAACAGTCAGCAGGCTGCTTCCTCACCGGCATTTCACAGTCCGGCCCTGAAAAAGTCACAACACGCACACACATAAGGACCACGGATCGCCCCCTGCCCATAACACTAATGAACAGGGGCTCTCCAACAGGTCTAACGCCAGGCCACCGGTCACGTTCTGAGCCAAAAACTTTGTAAACTTAGCTTGAAGTCACAATTAATGTTGCTGGGTCTCTTTAGCCCATGTTCGAGGGGAGAATATGTAAAATGTCTAAAAATAAGATGCTTAGGGAGAGAGATCTCACTCTTGACTCATAGTAAAACCACAGAAAGTTACAGAAGAACTTTAGAGAAAAAATTGACAGAGCAAAATTTTGTCTCTGCAGTTTAAATGCATGAAATCAAACCCCACTTATTTAATATCAACCATAATACAATGTATTAGAGCAAATTATTTTGATTTTAAATGAAAGTGCCCATATTATATTTTTTGGAATGTTTCCTGTCATTCAGTGGATTATATAGCATTCTGTGAATGTAAAAGTTTTAAATATTGATTCTGAACAGCCAAAATGAGTCGTTAGCAATTCGAGCCACACTTCCTGTTACATACCTACGTAACAATGTCAGAAATTTAGAAAAATAAGAAAAATATCTTCGTGTTATGAAAATAAACGAAAGTCGTACAGGTATGGAACGACATGAGGGTGTCACCGTTATGTTCTGTTATTTTCCGTTTTCATGGACTTTCAATTAGTTTTTATTTGTCACGTGTCCTTGTGCAGATTACCGCCGCTCTCCCACATCACCTTGGTTAACGTCATTATTAGTTCATATGTGTCAGCTGTGTTTGAATAATTATCCTCGTTTGTGTTTAGTACTTAAGTAGTTCTTTCTCCTGCGCTCCTTGTCCGGTCACAGTTATGTTATTTGTGTTTTCTACCGGTCTTCGTGAATAGTATTATTAAAACTATTGCTGTTTGGAACCTTCTTCTCCTGTCTTCGTCTGTTCGTCTGCTCGTCTGCAAACACCCCGTGACAGTAAGTAAATTATAACAGAATTTTTATTTTTGGGTGAACTAACCCTTTAAAGAGCTGTGCATACTGTTTCATGTCGTCTTTAACAGGGTCTTCTCTTCTTCCGTACAGGTATTGGTTTACAACAGGGAGTTGTGTACAAGAAAATGGTTGTGATTTCATCAATAAAACATGATCTCTTCCCATTAATTATATAAGTTGTTAATCAAAATGTAAAGCATTGTTGGGCGACCCCAGTGCAACCCCTCTCTAATTTCATTTTAACCTACTACGTGCACTAAGGAAAGTGGCTGGCATCGAAATGTTGTGGAGTACCAACACTCTTCCAGTGACACAGTTAACACAATGTAGATGAGATTAATTGCAAGGCTATCGAGCCACTATGATTCTCCGTCCATTATCACATAATGAGAAAAACCAGGTAAAGTGGATTTCGACAACTGCTAAGTGCTAAGAGCAAATCCTGGTACATGCTGTGTTAATGAGTGGCTTCCTCCGAACAGAGGAACACTTACTGCACTACAACTAAATAGCTCATGGATCTAGCATAGATTAACAGCTCAGTAAAAACAACTTACCTTGTGTGTTGACAGACAGCCACTTAGCGGATTTGCAGAAGAAAGAAGACTGTAAAGAAAAAACAAACAAACCATTAAGCCCATCACTGAACATGTTATACAGCATTACAAAAACAATATGTGCAATCCTCTCTTTTTTTGACCTCATGGAAGAACATGTATCTTCATATGTCAGTGGAGCTGTTGGCACTAGTTCTTCTGGAGGAGAGGCTATTGATTTTGCGTATTGGCTGCAGGCAAGTCCGTGAGGAACAAATTAAAGAGTCAGAGGTGCGGAGTCAGTAATTGCTGGTGCGGTCATGCCTCTTCACTCCCACAGTGTGTATTTCAGAGAATGAGTGCTCAGTAAAACAGAATCTTGGACACATGGGATAAAGGAATATAGAGTTACCTCTACAAGAGACATCTACAACATGTACATATATGGCGGCATTGATAAACACAGGCTAATCATTGCATGGTTATCATTTATTTGCTTGATTTGCTTTTATGTAGTGAGATTGACATTTCTGTCTCTTGCCATTTCTTGTAGGAGAGGTGTGAAATTTAGAGATAAGAAATAGGATTGGATTTTGTCACAAATTGCTTCGCAAATATGGGATTTATCAGGAAAAAACATATAAGGAAACCCAAGATGAGATTTTAGTGTTCATTTTTATAAAGACATCTTGTACATATACTGCATTTAAAACAGTATGGTAAAGTATAAACAGGAAAGATTCACTCAAAAATAAAACGGTCATCTTTTACTTACAAATGAGGGTGAGCAAATAATGTCAGAATTTTTGGGGGAAAAGTGGAGGTGAAATGTTTTTTTAAATATATACTTAATATTTTTATTATTATTAAGTTAATATTAAAAAAATAAAAATAATAAAAAACGAAGGGCCAGTTTTACTCATATGATGCAGTTTAATTTAGTCTGGTTTAACATATTTACTATACAAATTATTATATTTAATATTAAGTATGTTAAACCAGACTAAATTAAACTGCATCATATGAGTAAAACTGGCCCTTAATTTTTAGCTGGATCATACAAACACATTCAAACATACAGTAGTGGCCAGAAGTGATGTCCGACCTAGGAAAATTGAAATCTTCACCGTTTATTCAAATATTTTAAATATAAAATACAAAGTATATAATAGTATATAATACTTTGTTAAAGATTTTTGTAAGCACATTGTGTAGTTGTGTTTGGAATCAATTGTTTAATTTTGTGATAACTTTGCGATGATAGATTTTCTAGTGACACAATACGTTTCTAAGAAATTAAGAATATTATTCATCAGATGCTGTACTCCACCTTCAGAGTATACATGTTATACTGCTGTTTCAATCTTTCGTAATGTAAGGGTCTTGAGGATGTGATTCTACACGGTCTGGTACGTTCCTCCCCTCCTTTTCTTCCCCAGTCTCGCTGGGCCCTATTAATACAGCATTTGTCAACAGATTAAATTTTCAACATGCACAGGCAAACTGGAGTTGGTCACTATCTAATGACAGGCAGGGTTGGAAGAGCGCCTTTCAAAAATCCATACCTGCCTCACCTCCATCCAGAAACTATTGACACTTGTCACTCTGGATGCAATATCACATAAACATTTTCCGATTTCTATCTCTGGTTTCCATAGCGGGGCAAAATCCTGTTAACTTCTGACACGGTCATCTCCCAAACACCTGTACAGGTCTGTCTGTACTGATTGCCACAGCACTAACAAACTGTGTACGGGGAAATGATGTGTATTTGAGAACAGAGGAAATGAGAAAGGACTGGAAAAGTAAAAAATATATATATATTTTTTTTAAATTTGGCCTTTTTGTAAATTGAGTCTTTATCAAACTGGTTTATCATTGACTCGAAACTTATTTCCAGGATGTTCTTAGCTTCATAAGAGTAAAATTACAAATATTTGTTAACTTATGATAGTTCATATAATAATAATAATAGCAATTATAATTATTTACAACTATAATATATTTTGCAATATACAATATAAAATGTATGTATTCCATTTTATTATAAATTTTAGTATATTAAATATATTATAACTATATATTTTTTATAATGTATTTATGTCATGTTATGTTATGTCACTACTGAATAGCTTTATAATAGGTTTATAACATAACATACTAGCAGTTAACTGTTGGAGGATGTGTACAAACCGCTAAGCCATGACTCCTATGTTTGTTTACTTTGTTATTTAACATTGAAAATTAGGGAGTGGTGTAGATGAATACTAAGCAAAAAGACCAAGAATGCACACAGAACACACACATGCAACAGCATACAATTCAACTGTTTGTCAGATGAAGATAAGAAAATTAAAATCAAGCGTTTACATGTTGCTGTTTTTTTTTTGTAGTTAAAAGTCTCTGTGTTTGTCCACACATAAAATGCTATACAGAGATCAAGCAGTGTGATGCGTAACCTCCAGCCAACACATGTACACACGCACACGCGCACACGCACACGCGCACACACACACACACACACACACACACACACACACACACACACACACACACACACACACACACACACACACACACACACACACACACACACACACACACACACACACACACACACACACACACACACACACACACACACACACACACACACACACACACACACACACACACACACACACACACACACACACACACACACACACACACACACACAGGCCTTGAGCAGCCTCCCTTGTAGCCATGCTGGAGTGGAGCCCTGACCTGGCAGAGCGTGGAGTTGGGGCTGAAACAAAGCAGCTCCCCAAAAGCCTGACCTCTAATTAATACTCTTGGCAAAGTGGCCCTTCACAAGACATTACAGTGATACATGTGTTCGCTGCAGAACTCCTCCGGCCACCGGCGCACAGGGCTCATCTCCTGCCCTCCCTGTGGGGCGATGGGGGGTGGGCGCAGGTCTGGGACCAGGCGCTGCCCACCGCCTGCTGTCACAGTCCATCTCTGTCTGCACACATGGCAACAGAAGTGTGGAATGACGGAGTGATAAGGCAGATAGGCAGCCAGAGGAGAGAGAGTAACAAGCTGCTTGGTATAGTGCTTAAAATGGGTTACAACACTCAAGGGGATTTTATTTTAACCGAATAAGACGTTGTGTAAGAAAACTCTCTTTTCCAGAGGATGGTGGTGTTTTCGTTTGCTGTCATGTCATGTCATGTGACGAGATTGGAACACTGGCAAGATAAGGCCCAAAATCTTAAAGGAATTTAATGGAACTTAAAGGAACCCTTATGTCAGGTCACTGGGATTTTGCCAAGTAAGACATGTTGATCCTGAAACATCTTTTGTTGATCCTGGAACAACATTCCTGTCAAAAACATAGTCCTAACCCTAACCCATAACTCATCCCTAAAATCAGAGGGAAATGATAGGAAATGATAGTCCCTAACCATTGTTGTAAACCTAAAATTGAACTCAAAGTTTTCCCTCAAATCTGATTGGTTGATTGGAGTTGAGTTCCGATCAGTGAGAATAATGAACAAGCATTCAGACTGGTTTTGTGGACTAAATCAGTCCATTAATTTTAAAAAATCTGACTGAAAAGAATGAAGTGTTCTCAAACCAGACATCAATATTTCTCTCTTGAACTCTCCTGAACGCAGAGCTAGAGCAGATGTCAAAAATGATGTAAAATTCGAACAAAATAGAATTTACAACAATTTAACATGTTATAATTTGTTATAATAATATATAAATATAAAGAATTCAGATGCAAAAGCTGCTAAACGCCACCTCCGTCAAAAATGAACGATCTACGCACACAGTATACGTTCACCAATAGACTGCTAGTAAGTATAATTTGGTTTTGAGTGGGGGTGAGAAAGAAATAGACATTTATCTGGTGACAGAATTAAAAAGAGAAAATACAGGACATTAAACACAGGTACATAGACTTGCCAGACAGAAATAACCCCACATCCCTGTCTTGACAACGAGTGAATATATCAGATGCAAGGAGAAAGGTAAAAAAGAGCAAGTGTTTGCGGGCAGGAACCAGCCACTGGGAGGTGTGACCAGCAGGCATGATAGGAGGATGCCAGGACACTTGAACCTGTCTGAAGCCATTGGTGCTACAGGCTACTAATTGCTCTTGATAGAGATTGGTTGCTCAGGCAAGGAAAATTGAGGGTTTCCTGCCCCTCTAGATGTCTGTCATCTTTAACTTTTTGTGATGAGGACAGCTTTTGCAAGACAAAGTATGTGTGACTGTAAATATGGCTGGTTGTGCAAGTGTTACAAATGCTGAAAGGAAAAGGTCACATTAGATGCTACTGGCTTTAAATGAATAATAATACACACCTAAAGACTTTTAAATTATTAATTATGACTTTTAAATTATTAAATAATTTGAAGAAAATATGAGTAGCCCAAAACTTTTTGCAACAGTGACAGGGTGTTCTGAACATTTACAACCTGCCACTTAATTAATAAAATTGAAATTCGAAAACTCTGAAAAAACCCTAAAACTATAGAGCGAAAACAAATGAAACTCCATTGTTTTTATTTGATTAAATTTACTATTAATTAAATGAAAAAATGTATATATATATATATATATATATATATATATATATATATATATATATATATATATATAAAGATTTGAGGCATCAAATACATATAGCGTAAATACCAGCCCGATCTCATCCCAAGGCGTCATATACTGACGCTTTTGACAAATCGTCTACATCCAACGCACATGGCACCCTTTAGCGTCAATATGAGACGCAGATAGATATGGGCCAGAAGGCGCCTCCTAGCGGTCTAACCCTAACCCTACCCCAGACCTAAACCCAACCATAACCGAACAAAGCTCTGTGCGTTTCATATTGACGCTAAAGGGCGTTGGATGTAGACGATTTGTCAAAAGCGTCAGTATATGACGCCCAAGGATGAGAATGCGTTGCAGCCACTGTGAGAGAAGTTCAACTAGAAATCTATAAAAAACAACAAAAAGGTGTTTGTTTATATCCCATAACCCCAAGAATAAGCAATAGCAATAGTGGTGTCTTTTCAAAGGAGAGGGGAACGGGTTCATTAGAAAGCACAAATGCTTGACTCTTCCCTCTTTTGGCTCTGAGGGCGCTGGGACATAGCGATCAAGGGAGACGGGCCTCTTTCCGCTCACTTATTGATTGTTTCCTGGTGATGCTCCTATGGAATCCAATCTGGGGAAGATTTTTCACTGGCGCAGGCCTGTGTCAAGAGCTTCTTTCCTAAAATAGGCTGGCTGAACTAAACTTAGTAGCAAACACAGGCTTACCACAGTGAAATGATCAGATTTCAACAGTGATTTGTGGGTAAGCAAATAAAAGGAAGCGGCATTATGAATACGAAAACAGTTTCGTTCGGTTATACTGTATTATACAATAAATAAATTACGCCTCACATTCAGATTGTTTTGCCCTACTATCACTGAAACAAACACTCTAGAAGAAATACAAGCTCTGTGATTCTTGCCTTGCTCAGCATTCACAGAAACAAATTCCAGCGGCCCTGGTCATGTGGCGATAAATAAAGATAAATAAAGACTCTATCATGCTCTCTGCATGAGATTCATTTTTCCTCTTGGATTAAGCTCAATAAACCTGAACTCCATGATGTCTAAATGACTAAAACACACCAGGCTAGAAATGCATATGATGATTCCTGCGGCGATGAGATGCAACATCTGTTTGGTCAAAAAAGTACTTTCACTGCCAACGATTTTCTTTACCACAGGCTAAGCCTGGCAATTTTCTTCTCCGAACAAGAGTTTTTGTGTACTGGAAACAGCAATCCATGAATGCACATTTCATATACATCCCTGTCATATCTCTCAAAGGCACATTACCAATAAACAACCCAGTCGCGGCAGGTTATCTGAGCCATGCTCTCCTGCAGTTGAGATCCCTGCTGTGTTTGCCCAGAGTGATCTTTCTGGGGACGATGAGGGCAGAGGACATTATGGGGGCTGGATAATCCCATAAAGAGCAGTGATTGGCCAGGATGGGGGCTAAGACACAGCTGGATGGAAAACAGACCAGCCAGGGTCTAAATTGGCATTGGAATAGCAGGATTAGGAAGTCAGGAACATTTTCCTAATATATTTTTCCATAACAGAGAATCGTGAGCAGGAGCAGGGTGAGGCTAGACTTACAGACTTTAATACAAAGAAAAGTCTGTTTACAGGTTCGCTTTGCAGCTTATTCTGCACAAGAACTGCCCATATTGATAAGGAGGCAAATAAATATTTTCTATGAAAAAGTATATAATTTTAATGAGAAAATGAGGAGGTATTGTACAAGGGAATTTGTGTAAACTTTGAATCGGAGTTGCCATATTTCAAAATAACATTAATAAAGTGTTTTAATTTAATCGTTTTTAATTTATTTTTTATAATAAAGCTGAAATAAAATGAAACATTAGATATGATAAACTATTAGAGGACACACTAAACGAAAATTAGAAATGTAGCCTTGGCAACCAAATGAAATAAGTTTAAGTTGGTGCACAACATTTTTCTTAACTAAAACTGGAAAAAAAGAAACATAAAAACTATTATTGCCATATATTCAAATAATTCTAAAGATAGCTGCTCTACTATTGTATACGTGCACAGCAGCTCACGCCATCACGCACTCTTAAAGGGAAATCGCTTTTCAAAAGATAGTTTAAATGTTTACATATTTTTCCATAATCTATCACGATCTCATAAAGTTAGAGTCTGGTCACTGGTGATGATGTAGATTTTAAAATCTTAATTCTAAACATCAGGCAATACCATCAAACTAAAAAATATATACAGTATATTGTGGATCCCTAAAAATAAGCAGAAAACAACACCATATCTGTCCATACTGTATATGAGCACCACCAATTAGCAACATAGACATACAGTAACTATGAATAAACAAAGCAGAATACATATCTAGATACTGAGTTAAAAGTTTCAAATAAAACTCTTGAATGTCTTTTATACAACTTGAAAAATCCTCTAATTAGTAACTTGTAACACAACATTCATTCCCAATAGACAAATAAAAAGCTATGCAAACTATTGCTTATCCCTGTGTAAGTGGTCAAAACGTGGGAACAAAGTATTATAGCCATTGTGTTAAGCAGTAGTAATGAACCTACTCATAGGACACACGAGGCATTTATAATTACCGAGGCCTCTGCCCCTCCCCACACCACTTGTGAGTTCAGTGGTGACAGCAGCAGTGTCTCAACACTCGGCTGGCATCAGTATTCCTGACATGAACGTGGCTGCAACCCCAGCAAGCCCAGGCCTCCTAATTAGTGCCAATTGGTGTTGATGTCTCCGGGCTCTCCCTCTCTTCCCACTGCAGAAGCGCACATCCTGCGCTCGGTCTGCAAGCAGAACCGCCTTGCAGGGGCCAGGCTACAGCGCTTCAGTCTCCTCAAATCTCATGTGAAAGACAGAGCTGGAGGAGCCAGCGAGACCCCGCAGCCACACCAAGGCCACGGGAAGTGCACAACAGTCAGGCCACGGCCTATTTTTAATTCTGTGAAAGAGTTTTTTTTTTTGTGCTTGCCTGTTCACCTCAGCTTCAGGTCAAGGTGAAATGTTGCCCTCTGCTCAGATCTTCAGGCCTAAGGGAGAGATTGTGAACTCCACACATGAAAATGACAGTGAAACAAAAAGAGATCCTTTGGACACTTAAATGAAACGCCAATTCTCGTTGAATTTCATTTCGTTCATTTCATGAACTTTGTCATTCATCCATTCCTTGGCGATAATAGAAAGCCAAAGCAAAAGTCATATTACAGGGAACAGCTATTGTGATGCCCAGTGAAAACGGTGGGCAAAGTTTTAATACTGTCCAGACAAGGACAAATCGTACAAGCTATTTCAACACAGAGCCACCTCCATAACTCAAGATCCCCAAACTCACTCTCTGAGTTATAGCTATGTCAAACTAGTGAGGGGCAGAAATGTCTGTTTTAAAGTCAAGCATGCTGTGAGGTGTTTATTATAAAACTTTCCTCCATTTAAATCAGTATTGTCCTGAATGATATGGATGCATAAATGACAGAGTGATTTATAGGGAATATTGAGAAATTATGTAGAAATGTTGGCAGGTGTGTGTAGGCCTTGTCCAGGGGCAGTCGCTTCAATTCTTGATTTAAATGAACAGCAACAAATCACTTGACAACAAAAAGTAACAAATATGACACTGTAGAGTTAACAAGGTCATCTGTAACAGTAACAAGCTGTGAATAAAAATGTCAGAATTTGACCGTTTGTGACAAATCATGTGCCTTTAAGTAAATATTGTGTGTCTGTGTGTGTGTGTGTGCATATATATATTTATATATATATATACATATATATATATATGCACACACACACACACACACGTGAATATGTACTGTATATATGCTTATGTGTGTGCAAAGTATGTACCGGTATTCAAAAATAAGACATAATATAAATAAGCTCAGTATCCCTTGACCATTACCTTTGTCAGTATGACTACCTTAAAATAGAGTAACATACCGTACTTGTTCTCTCAGTGGTATTTGGCTCTCTGGGTGTCCGTCTCCTGCACTAAATCACAGCTATGCTCATTGTCTCCTGTCAGACACAACAATATAGTAGTGTGTGATTTGTGAGCTTGAATCCAGCACCGCACAACACTTTCCACACAAGGAGGTCAGGAGTAATTAAAGGAGTCTGCAGGTTCAAGGAGGAGAGGCTAGCCTCAACAGGACCATCTACTCTCAAGCTATTTCTGCCTGCATAAATATTCAGCTAAGATAAAGGACAGTAAACAGATTCAAAGCCAGCTGATTTATATCCTATATCACACACATCTCAGTCAGAGACACAAAACGTATAGGAAATGAAGTCTGCCTAAGGGACTTTGTGACAGACAGCACAAGGTTTGAGAAAAAGCATGTGTCAGAGTAATTCTATTTGTTTGTATAACAAGTATAACATCCTTGTTTCCTTAGAGTGTTAGTTGAGTATTAGTACAGTTATAGGGGTAGGGTTAGGATTAGTAAGGGGTTAAAGGTTAGTAGAATAAGTTGACATGTATTTGCAAAGTTATGTAGTCAGTAGAATGTTAGCAGATATTAAGCAGAAATACTAACACTCTAATGAGAGTTAGTTGACATGTAGCTGCAAAGTTAAAGAAAGTCTAATGGGGACCATCAAAATAAAGTGTTACCGGATGAATAGGAGATAAAAATAAATGTATTTCTGTCAGGACCACTATCGTCAAATACAATTGACCATTAGCATATAGTTTGGATTGGCGGTATGGATCTGTTCTGGGCAATAACTCCCTGCGCATCCTTCCAGCCTAGCATTGATAAGAGCAGGAAGAGCAGCAAATAACCTTAGGGTAAACAGAACAGAACCAACAAGAATGTACTGCAGATATTATTAATGTCAATATGTTAACATAATTTTAAAATATTTCAAACATAATTTGAGAATTTAGTCTGATTCAAAGGGGAATCAGAATGCCAAATCCTGACTGGAGACAGGAGGAGCTGGGGATAGAGGCGGGTAATTAGCTCCTGAGAAACGCGATAACTGCTGATAATACTGAAGGAGCTTATATACGAATACAGCGATAGGCGTCGTATTCCTATAGGTAGACGTGGATCAGCTGATGCGAGCTTGACTAACGTGACCTGCCAGAACTAACGTTATGCTTGATAATTATAAAGAATTAGAGATAAGTGGGAGTTTCAATTGAAAACTTTGCACTTATTTTATGCTTCACATAAAAAAAAAAACTTGTACAGTACTTTGTAAAAAATAAATAAAAACAGTTTTACTGTAGATCTTTAGTTTACTGGAGTAGTGATGTATTCTGCGTTTCCTGCATTAATGGGAGAATTCACACTTAGAGCAAATGGTGAAGGACATTGCCAAAGTTTCAGGGAACCACTTCAGTTACCATTTCTTCTGTCCTACGTACCCCTCTCTTCCTCTCCAGAGGGGTGCGTTCATGAATGACCACACAGCGTGTTCCCACACCCCTCACTCTCACCGTGGATCATGTTTTGCCCCTTCACTGTGAGCTGTGTTGCAACATAAAACCACTACATTAATATCGCTTCTCCCACCGCAGCTTTACTGCTTGTCTAAAACCTGCTAATCTTTAAATGTGCGCACTGTTAACATCTGCTGCTGCTTTATGAGTCCCAGCACGCCACACAAAAAGAGGAGAAACGCAGCATAGGAACTGGATTTAATAGCGTAGTTAACAGTAATGGTGGTATCTGGTGACAAACACAGCAGAAAAAAAGCAAGCGAGAACTGTGTGTATGTGTGTGTGTTCTCATTTATATCCCATTGTACTCCATGCGACAAGCATTCAGAATGATAACTAACGCTCAACGGAGGGATGTTAACATCTCAAACACGCAGCAGACATCATAAATGAGCTTGTTTGAATATTCAGAGAGCATTTAGAAGTAACTGGATGCTATAAGCAATGCCGGAGAACAACGCAGTCGCTTTCTCTTTCATTTAGAAGCGCATTACAGTCACACATTTACATCAGCAGTCACTCTCACCAACTGCTACACTAATTGTATTTTCATTCACTACTTTATGTAGCTACACCGCGTTATAATTATTCAGCCACTGAGACGATTGTAATGGAGGAGGAGTGACGGAAATGTGCAAAACTGTCCGTGTGCATTCACACACGCTCACAGGAAGGCCGTGAACTGGGCGGAGGAAGATGGACGATGCGCTGAAGAACCAGGAACATCACCCACAAACTGAGCTGCAGGGGTGGGCAAAAAAATCTGGCAGCACATTAGTGGTCATGTCAGTGCCATCAGGGACACCTGGCACGGGCCGGACCAATGCCAGAAAGGAAAAGCGCGGTGACGTTGTGACTGATAGGACAGGCATGTTGGAAACAGCTGAGATCCAAAGACAAAGTCAAAACCCTCCCCGCAACACAACAGAGCCGCCCCCGCCCCTGTCTGTAGGGAAATTGAAACAAAAAAGCGATACAATGACAGACAGATGGGAGTCTCGTAACACACTCATGTATTTTGATTGAGGTAGTGGATGTTTATAATGGGATATTTATAGTACAGCGCAGTAGTCTAGTATACAGTATGCATCCTGATGTTTGATACTCTTGACCTTTGACATCTCCATATGGTAGGCTTTAATCGCAGGTGTATTATTGTAAACACTTTTAAATACTGACGGAAGACTTTGGTAATTGACGGCATGCCAATGATCCTGTCCATAGACATTTAAACTGGGTTTTTTTTTTTTTTATATTCCTTATACCTGAAAAATAAAACATTCAATAATTGAAAAATCACTTGAGATTAAGAACAGGCCTTGGTAATCCTCACGTGACTTTTAGATTTTAGAAATTTAGATTTGAATACTAAAAAGACTAAATTCTTACAAGACCAAATTATTTGTGTCATGCTACCCACACATTCATTCAATTGTCTAATTTGTGCGCATTTTAATGATGTGAAGACAAATCTGATGGTATGAACAAGACATATCAAAATATGTCTACAGAATATGTCCCAGACAGAATAGATTTAAAATATAAAAGGTATTAAATGGAGCTGAGAATGCTAAAGTGCTACTGGTACAGTACATGTATGCATTTGGCAGATGCTTTTATCTAAAAAAAGCAATATTGCATTTAAGTTATAAATTTAATCAGTTCTTGTGTTCTTTGGGGTTCTAACACATGACCATGGGGTTGCAAGCGCCATGCTCTACTGTTTGATTTAATGGTAGGTAGCTGAATGCATAATCATATCAGCTGAATTGTTTAGTAAATTAACATGCAAGGGCCAGTTTATGAATGATGATAGTTCCAAATCTGTGGAATTGTGGCCTAGTAATCGCATGCACATGCAGTACACAGTTGCAACTCCATAATCAACATAACTATACAAGAAACAGTCTAAAACAAACAACTACACTACCATTCAAATGTTTAGGGTTGGAAACATGTCTTAAACGTTTTTGAAAGACATTTCTTATGCTCACAATACTGCACTTATTTAATAATAAAAAAATACAGTACAAACAGTAATATTGTTTAATATTGAATATATTCAAATATATTTTTAATATATACTTTTTTCCTGTGATAGACAAGCTGCATTTTCAGTAGACATTACTCCAGTCTTTTGTGTCACATGACCCTTCAAAAAATAATTCTTATATGCTGATATTGTGCACAGTTGAAAATAGCTGTGCTGCATAATAGTGGAAACAATTATATTTTTTGTCAGATTTTTTTTTTACGAACAGCATTTATTTGAAATAGAAATAATTTGTAACATTGGAAATATTTTTCTTGTCCCTTTTGATCAGTTAAATGCATCTTACTGACCCCAAAAGTTTTGAATGGTAGTGTATGGAGCTACTTGGACAATCCACACAGCTGTACATTAAGAAAGTAAGGCGCGTTTTTATAAAAACCTATATGCATCCATGTAATGCAGAAAATGTAATGCCAGTATAGTCTATAAATTGGGGGGTGGGTATGCTGGGAGAGGCAGGTGTGGGAGGGCAGAGAGGAAACTGCCGTAAAGTGGTCATAAGGAGATGCTAGGGGGGAATAACTCTGCTGTGTGTGTCATAGGGAGAGGCTGGGGCGGATGTCTAATGTATGAGAGTGTGTGTGTCACATCTGGGTCTGTGCTCGCTACACTCCTTCAACCTGTCCTACATTCTCTGACTCTAAGGATGGAGGTCTGGCCTCTCACATATAGAAGTGTGTGTTTATGTGTGTGTGTGAGAATAAGATGGGAATAAGAAATGGGGGGGGGGGGGGGGGTTCTTCTGTGAGCAGTCTGGCCTGATTCCCCATGTAGTCCTAGCGGTCTCCACCATATGGCGGGACACAGAGCTCAGTGATGGTATGAGCACCTCAGCCTCTAGCCTGACTCAAATATCTCCTATATACACTCATACACAAAGAAAAACGCATGACTCACACATGCATACTGAGAACTAGACTTTGCCACCCATACATGGGGTGCATTTGGTGAGGGATATGCACAAATGGACAATAATTGTTTGACATAATTTAAATGAGCTTTTTTGCAGAGTAAGCTACAGGGATATTTCTGGAAAAATATTAAAATAAAATAGGTGTAAAAAATAAACAACTTATTTAAAATTATAATATAAATATAAAATACAATATTGCAAATAAAAACCTAATGAACAATATTTCTCCGCTCCTATTTAGTGCTCATTAAAATGTAAAAGGCTTTCATTCCCAAACATCCCTGCCATAAATATTACCCTCCATTGAGCGAGTCATGCAAAGTGGGCCAAATAACAGACCTGCGAAGAGCTAGCTAGTTTATTATCTCAGCCTACTGGATGAATTATCTTTGTTTCGTCTAAAAACATACAACAAAGGAAATGTAAAGCTCAAAGCAGTGAATGATGTTATAACAGATGAGAAAACAAATACATCAAATGCATATATAGAATTGATATTTAAAAAATACAAATTAAAAGCTCTGTGTGGAGTCCCTTTGCATACCCCCCTTATTGCATCCCTGACACTTCTCAGAAGAAACAAACACACACAAAGTCATTAATATGCACAAAGAGACACAATATAAAGTAGTCTATTGACAGGAGACAACGCACCTAGTCTACAAAGGTGGGCCACACAAACTGGTAGATGACCAAGAAATGATGAATTAACACAACACCCTTTGTCTCACCCTAGCTCTCAGACATCATCCCAGACTGAGCAACCAAAACAGAGTATACTCTCTCTGAGGA
Organism: Phoxinus phoxinus; assembly: GCF_949152265.1. Classification (NCBI taxonomy): domain Eukaryota; kingdom Metazoa; phylum Chordata; class Actinopteri; order Cypriniformes; family Leuciscidae; genus Phoxinus; species Phoxinus phoxinus. The sequence continues at coordinate 24,564,667 of NC_136888.1, forward strand.
GCGACACCCCACTTTGGCCTTGAGGAGTACCACATCCCCTAATCCATCCATCCAGCTCATTCATGCTTCCGTCCATGTGCACATGGGCCACACCAGACCAGGCCTCAGCCCTTCTGGGATGCACATGAAGCCGGTGTGGACGGGGCTGATCTGAGGTGGGTGTCATATGTTTGCGAGGCTGATGGCAGCAACAGCTGTGGCATTGAGAGGCTGGCGTCTGGGGCGCGGCTGCCAGCGCGGCGGGGACACTCGCGTCTGCCAAGGCTCCACGCCGCTCGCTGCCACCACAGGCCGCCATGATTAATGAAGAAATGTCAGCACTGTAATTTTTTCTAATGTGCTCCAGAAGGAAAAAAAGGAAATTTCTTGTCACTTGAGAGGTCCTGGGTGTGTTTATGTAGGAGTGTGCTGGATAAGGGGTAGGCAAGAAAGAAAGAATAAAAGAGTATGTAGGTGAGTGGCAAACAAACGTACGCTCTATTTTCGGTAATGTTTGACACAGACACAACACAATCAGAGGCCTCAAAATACAACACAGATGTTGACTGTGAAACGGCGGCTTAATTACCATACAAACTGCTCTACTTGAGCGAGGCGTTTAAAACACCCTCATGAGGAAGTTCACTCAAGCAATTCCACAGATTACGCCTAATGAACAATATTTCTCCGCTCCTATTTAGTGCTCATTAAAATGTAAAAGGCTTTCATTCCCAAACATCCCTGCCATAAATATTACCCTCCATTGAGCGAGTCATGCAAAGTGGGCCAAATAACAGACCTGCGAAGAGCTAGCTAGTTTATTATCTCAGCCTACTGGATGAATTATCTTTGTTTCGTCTAAAAACATACAACAAAGGAAATGTAAAGCTCAAAGCAGTAAATGATGTTATAACAGATGAGAAAGATGGAGGATGGAGGTGGAAAAGAATAAAAAAAATATATTTTCAAGCAATAAAAAAACAACAAGATACATAAAAAAAGTATACAGCATTAAACGTATTAAACAGTATTTTAAAACCCTCCATTGAGCAAATCATGCAAAATGGGCCAAATAACCAACCAAAGAAGTGCTAGCTAGTTTATTATGCCAGCCTATTGGTTCGGAATCTTTGTTTAGTCTAAAAACACACAACAAAAGAAATGTAAAACTCAAAGTAGCCCACAGTACACTAAAGCAGATGAGAAAAAGAAAGGATGGAGGTGAAGGATCCAAAAAAGGATTACTTAAAGATTTTCCGGGCAAACGGCGATCTATATACAACTAAAAGACAATCAATTGCTTCTCCTAGCCAGGCTTGAGTTAAAGGATTATCAATCTACTAATTAAGTAAACAAGTCATTGGTGCTCTAATTTATACATCATCAATATCTCGGTTCTACAAGTTTTTACCATTAATTAAGTTAATTAACAGTTTGAGAATACTGATTTTTTTAAGCTCGATTTTATTTATGTTGTGTGATTTAATGCAAGTAAAAGCATTGATCATATGTAAAAATGCATGATGATAATGTTAATGATTATTGTCAATTGTTTGTATATTTTATGTTCTCAACTGTATAAATTTACTAAAAATTAAAGTAATATTTAGAGTAAAGCTTTGACATACAGCTGTCACAGAACTGCTCAACGTGAAACTGTGGTTACACCATGCTGTGACTGCCAGGCCATTGCCATCTGCTCAGCCCAGCTAGTCTCACAGAGGCCATGCCACTATAGGTAATCTCACTACCCACAATTCCCAGCACCTCAGGGTCAGCCCCTGCCAGCTTGCTGGGCTTCAGCATAGAGGTGACAGTGGGAGATGAACACAGGAGACTTTGGAAGCATCTTTCAAACATGACAGAAACATGCTAGCATTGACATGATGAGGAATGGCACATATTTGCTTAAATGTGTTGTTTACCCCATGTGAACAATAAATATAGCATATAATGTGTGACTTGAATAACTAATTATTGTTATAATTAATGTTACTGAAATAATTTGCTTAACTCTAGCCACTGTGATGTAACAAATATTTCGTCATCATTCTGGCAAAGTGCACTTTTATCACATTCAATGTTTGATAGATGATTTAAAGATATAGTTATTCACCCAAAAATCATTTACTCCCCCTCATGTCACACCAAACCAGTATGATGCCAAAAATCATGAATTAATCATACAGACCAACTGAGTGAACCGGATCATGATCTTAAGTGAATAACAACTTCAATTCCAAATCGTATCCAGAATACTTAATATACAGAATATAGAATATAGCCTAGTGTATGAGACAAGAACCACTTCTGGTGCTTGTTGGCCATTTTGGAGCTTAAAGGGTTAGTTCACCCAAAAGTTATCCCATTATTTACTCACCCTATGACTTTCAGCCAAACACAATCGGATGTTATATTAAAATATAAACAAATATCTTGGCTCTTCCAAGCTTTATAATGTGAATGAGTAGCACCTGAGATTTTCAATCCAAAAAGCGCATCCATCCATCATAAAAGTAATCCACAAGTTCTTGTGAGAATAATTTCCATATTTATAACTTTATAAACTAGAATCACTGTCTTCCGGTAATGGCCGTACGAGAGTAGTTCCGGCAGAAGAGTAACCTCTGACCCGACGCATGACGTATTGATGAACGCGGAAGAACAGAGGATAGAGCAAAACACTGGTCACGAATTAGAAGTCTAAAACGATAATTTTTACAGAGAAATGAAGGAGGATTTCCATTTAAAAGGAGCTTGGGTTTGTTGCCCAGCCCTACTTGTTGAACTGCAAGAGGCGTCTACTCTCACCTAAGTGGGTCAGAGGTCACTCTTCTGCCGGAACTAGACTCACCTACAGCCGTTACCGGAAGCCAGTGATTATAGTTTCTTAAGTTATAAATATGGATCATTTAAAAAAAAAAAAAGTTGGGTAAAAAATTTGGTATGCAAGCTTTGAGAAAAAAAGAAAAAAAACCTTTTAAAATCCTCTGCAGGTGCAGCACTTTAGCTCCAGTGGGGAAATAATAAGATGAGGAAATCTGTCAGAAAGGATGACCAGTGAGTGAAATCCCATCTTGGTTGTTTTCCGTGTGCTATTTTTGATTTGTTTGTTTCACGGTGTTGAATCAATGGTCCTGTCAGGAGTGGTCAGGCCATATTGCTGTGGATAAACACATGAGAGTGAGTACAAGGCCTGCACCCACACACACACAAATACAGAAACACAAACAACTTGAAAGCAGAACGCTCTAAAAACACTTTGCTTCACACACTAGGCTCTACAGCAGACAAGCTGTCAAAAGAATAATGATAATTTACGGACAGGAGAACAAAGCAAATAATCATCGTCTTAAATGGAGCATGAGGAGTGCGTATGGTTGAGAGTAGCCCCCTCTCTCTGTCTACACTCTCCCGCACACAGAGCAACCTTGACACGAACACAATTAACAGATGTGAATACATGCATGCTGAAGAGAAGCGGCTGCAGATCGGCACAGTGGTTGTACATTATAATGCTACAACAAGAAACAAGAGCAAAACACTAATAACTTTAGGTCAAATGTTTTGTAGGATCTTTGTAGCAAGGTAGTTACATAGCTCCAATAAATATTAACAAAACTATACTCGGAGAGTGCATATAGACTTTAGTACGGGTATTATATTTAAATGCATATTTCATTTGTTCTGTGTACTGTGGTGGTGGTGATCATTAAGTTGTCCAATAAATAACTCCAAAACTTGGTAGTACCAGTGTATCCCCCTCCCCCTCAAAACTCATGGTCCCGTATAGTATTTTTATGTGGTTTCCCAGAACATTTAGTGGACTAATTTGCCTTAATTAATGAATAATAATGTTGTGTAATGTAATTGTGTTTCGAAGATAAGCTAAACATTTATATTATATACATTTTATATCACATTTTAGTTTGGGTGAACTATTCCTAGGAATATGTATAATCTAATGTAATTAATTAGCATTAAAAAAAAACAGTTAATTTGAATGGGTATGGCTGTAGAGACAGCACTTTAAGTTGGAAGAACTGAAAGATTGAAGATTAATTTAAACATTTCTGAGGGTTTGACAGCGCAAACTTTCTAACAGCTTTAAGAACTACACACTTCATGAAGCCGCACTGCTAAAAATATCAAAACAAAAGAGAAATATTCTGCATAAAATCAATAAAAAATCATCAATCTAACAAACTCGTCAAGAATCCACTGACTCCAGTTCTAATCCTGTTCAATGTCAAGCGTCATCTCCTCCGGATAGCCTAGCATCCGCTTACAGCACGCCTGCAGATCTCATTAGCATGCCAGACAACGAGACGAAATGACAATAGATCACTTCTTCATTGCAATGACTCTAATTAATGATGTTAAAAGCTTAAATTAAAAAAAGGGAAAATGAAAATATCTACCTTTTCACTGACTGAAGCATACCCACAATGCCAGCACAGAAGGAGTTTAATAGTTTAAACTTTGAGCTAATAGTTCAAATTAATTTCCAGTGTTCCTGTCTGAATAGCGCAGTCTATGGGCAATACTTGAGCATGATGAGTACAAGTCCGCTAACAGGATTTGGACGAGTGGAGAGGCGCTTTACGCAGGCTTCTTTCGGTTAAACTTTTGCTAATCTCACTAGGTCCTAACATAGACGCATTGTTTCTCGTATTGTAGCAGAATGTGCTCGCAGCGGATTCAATGTAACAGGACCAATCACATTTAGCTAGTTTGAAAGCTCTGGCTTTTTGAGCTCCGCAGAACACACGAAGAGGGTGAAATTGTCTTTGCCGTGGCTAAGATGAAATTCATCGCAAGGCCATCAGCACTTATTACTCGTCTGCGACTTTTGGAACACAGGCTTTCTGGGAAATGATGAATCGGGCTGTTGTGCGCTTGTAATAACCCCGCCGAATGCAAATGAGAGCTGAAGGAGCCGTAAGACAAAAGACACATTAGCACAGAACTCTATCCCAATCCGACAAAGAGTTCTGGCTGGCACAATTCACACAATTCAAGTAAGATAAATCCACAGCGTTTTCTCTCCGCTCTATGAGAAAAGTCTTGAATTCTAAAATGCACATTATGGTGACCTTCAAGCACCCTTCCACCAAGCTCCTTACGGATCAGACTTCAATATCCTACAGAATGTAAAGTGAATCCCATGTTTTAGCAGTCTTAAAAGATGGTTAAAGCTCACCTCATACAGTACGATGACAAGGCCTGATCTCATTTGTATTTGTATGTAACATTACTACACCTTAGTTTGGATACACTGAAATATTCTTGTAAAAAAAATTTTTTACACGCATACATAACATACATTTTATGCATTTTTAAGCATTAGTTCAACTCTAATACAGCTAATACAGTCCATGGTTTCATCACGTCTACAAAGCATTACATGGCTCAGCAAGGCTAGCAACTGATGAGCTAAACATGTCTCAAGAGCACGTCTTTGTCCTTTGTATTGTTTCATAATGTGACAGTGCAATTTGAAGCTATAACCTCATGTTAATGCACTGCCCTCAGCATTTGAGTTTTATCTATAACATGTTACAGCGCATTCAACCCCAAGACAAACTGGGACATCAATAAGAGCTTCTGCCAAGGGCACGAACTCATGTGCTGTCCAATCGATACACAGGGAGACTGTAAATACTATTAGAGACAGTTAGCTCTTTTAGTACAACTCATTACCCCAATATGCTCGTGAAACCTTTGTAAAATTAAGGCACTTATGTTCAGGGATATAAAATCACACCCGACACATCTTAAGCACGAGGAGGTTTGTGAATTGTTTCGGTGTTGTTTTTCAGCCAATTAGAATGACCCCTTTGCCTTCACATAATCAGACAGAGGGCAATAAATAAGCAAATTTTGATTTGCTTTTAAGATAATCATAATCTCTGGAATCCAATTCAGTATCCTATTTACTCCGAGTGTGGCTACTCAAAATTAAAATGAGTCTATCAGCCGGGAGTATCATAAATGGGTATTTATCAGGATTAGAGGATTTTGAAGCCCATCTGAACTCTCTCTCTCCCTCTCGCTATGCTGCCCACCCCCTACTTTTCTTTTGGACGCTGTGCAATTACCATGCCAGAGTACCAAAAGTGACATGTTTGAAGAACAGATAAAAAGACATAAATTGGCTGGTAATGGCGATATTTCCTCAGCTTTAGAAAAACCCATTTATTCTCTCTCTCAACAAATCAAGGCACTGTCATTCCCCCACTCATCTCCCCGGCCAGAGGGGCCTGCCACAATTTCTTTGCTGTAAGTGAATGGCGGAATGCAGATTAGGCCCTGCACTAACTAGTGCTCTCGGGCTCACCGGTATATGCGCTTTCTCCATTTTTAAATCAGCCGTAATGGGGGCAGAACCTCTGGAGCACTAAAAAGAGGGAACTGACATACCGGACAAACTGTGAATTTTTTCCTGAAGAGGTGGCGATATTGCACATCTGTCACTGCTGTGTAGACAATTACCAACGGCAGGACAAAAAAGAGAGAGACAGGGAGAAAGCGACGGAGAGAGAGGGGGGGGGGGGGAGAGGGGGAGACAGGATAGCATAACTAAAGTGAACAGGAAGGGTTGGCTCTCGGAGCTGGAGGCCTTTGTCACTGAGTATTGACTCCTGCGTCCTTAATTGTTCATTCATTTATCCAGTGGTGTTTGTGTTGGCACAGTAATTAAAGGCAATCATGCCGTTTACCCCATACCTTTACTAATGAATAATCATGCGGTTTATTCTATGTATACCTGTGCTAATGAATAAATGAAGCACTAGGAGATTCGGGATAACAAATGAAAGGCTTCCTATATGACAAATTTCACTAACAACATCAGGCTAATAAGGATGTTCTCAGCTTTTTCAAGGATTGTTCTGATTTTAAAATAGGGACGGGACCAAGACAAAATGGACATTTAGGATTTTTCCCCAACAGATATTCACAAAAACACAACACAAAAATGAACAGACCCATTAAAAAGTCCAACATACCCAAACCTAATAATAATAATATAAAATTAATAAATAAATGTTTTACTGTCCTTGAAGAAAGGTTAAGGGTACTCAAAAGGTTACAGGGTTACCCGGTTAGGACAATTATAGAAATATATTTTCCTAAATATATATAATAGATTTATTTGAAAATCCCGAACATTTGAAATATATGTATTTTGAAAAACCAGTGGCTAAGGGCTATCACCATAAATACACGTTACAAATATCACAGCTGAAACAGCATGGATGTTCATTAGCATCATACAAACAGCCATATGAATGACCTTACCAAGAGGTCTCATTATGTACATCAATTAGGGTTTAGATCGAACTCAGTTATTTTTAAATAACTTGGATACAAGCCACTATGCTACTTTATAATTAAACCAAAACTACACTACGTTCATGTGATGCCAATGCTGATTAACTAAATGCACAGAAATCTTTGTTAAGGTGTATTGCTGATGTGAAGTGCTTTCGAGTGTAAGCCCAGGTTGAGGTGAGAGGCGAGGGAAATCTGCTATTCTATATGTCAGGTGTGTGGAGTCAATGAGGCTTGACTGTGCTGGGCACCAGCAGGACTTTTCATGGTCCAGTTGTTAGTTGCATATCAGTTACAGCAAATCAGTAAAATAAATGAGTTGTTAAAAGCTCAGGTTACGCCAGAATGCCAAACCTCCCCAGGCTAATTCTTACAGTTGTCCTTCTAACATCCTATGCATGTGCTGCTGCAAGAGCATTTTTAAAATATCACATTGTCACCACTACTTGGTGCTGCTCTTTGTTTAAATCTCATCGTAACAGATGATCTAACTGGATACTGTAAGAAAGTTGAGTACAGTTAAGACTAACTATATTCTTTTTTTAACTGTTTGTATGAGCTAGTTTCATATTGCTGAGTGCTCATAAACTCTCAAATCAATACAGACTTTTTGCTGATCATTTCATAATAGTTCTCACTACCACTAGTACTAAATTAAGCCATTAGTGGCTGACAGTCACATTTATTAGGGTTTCATCTGGTAGTGCTGTGTGCATTGACTTAGGCTACCACTTCTGCAAAATGACACAATAATAGTACAATTAAAGATAACTTGTACTTACATTATTAGATATAAAAATAAAAAACACATACAGTATGCAGTTTAGATTTTTAACACTATTATAGTATTTATTAATATTTGTGACTTTGATTTTTATATTTTAAGTTTTAAATGTTTTGTTTTTGGTTTCAGTAATTTTGTATTTAATTATTATATTTTGTAAATATTTCTAAAGCTTTAATTACATTTTATTCTCATTTATTTTTGATTAGATTTTAGTTTTAAATTAAATATATATTTATTGTTTATATAATATAAAATACTACAAATAATACAATACACATTTTTTTAATTGTATTTATGTACACCACCCGGGGTAACATGCCCTGAAAAGAGAGATGAGCGGATAAAAGAATAAAACAGCTGACAAGTGGACATTGTCATGGTTTTAAGCACAGCTAATTAAAGCCTGTTTTTCCTGATCTGGCTCTGTGAGTGACACTGTGATTAATAGCAGTAAATAATGGGAGATGAGGCTGTGATTCTCCCTCCGCACACACCTGTGTGCTGGGTGCCATATTGCAAGACTGACTTTAGAAGCCCGACATCTGGTGCCTGGCTCCTCTCGCTCCCAATATTTAAAGATGAGGCGCTGAAGCCAAGTCACCCTTTCAGTATCACCCAGAAATGTGTCTGTGTGTCTCTGGTATGCCTACAACAGTATTACTTTCCTGATCATTACAAAATAAACAACAAGCACGATAATGTATCAGAACAAAATTTGTGTCTGGCATATAAGGTCACTGATATGAAACTATAAATGGTAAAACAGGTTGGCAAAAGAAAAGAAGACAGAATGGATATCGAAGGGATAATCTCAAATGAAGGATAAAGCGGTGTAATTCCTTTAATTCATCTAATGGTGTTCAGTACAGGCTGGATGTGTTCATGTTTCAAATTCGGATCAGATCACCCAGATTGCATAACAGCATCCACAAAGGCTTGTGAGGAGTACAGGTCCTTTTATGGCAAATATGAGAGGCTTATCGCATTAAAACATAGAACATTTTTTATCTATTTATTTTTAATGTCAATGGTTCTTGCTTGAATTTGGGGAAAATCACAAGGTTTATATTATCTAAAAGTGAACTTTAAATAATGGGCCACTACTGTCTCCAAACAGAATTTTCAGGCAGTCTTTCATGCATAAGTATTTACTTTTAATGATTTAAGTTTCTCTCCCCCTCTCTCTCTCTTTCTCTATTAATAAACTTAAAGAAAAAATGATTCTACTAATTAAGTTCATCTAACTGAATTTAGTTTGTTGGTTGAACATAATAAAAAAAAGGTGCAATTGCCAAACAACCATCAAAAGTCTGGGAACATGCCCTTTTGAAAAAGCTGTTGCTGGTGTTGATTTTTGGGGATCCTCGACATTTGATACATTTCTTTGGGTCTATTCCAAAAGGTCCATGAGTTGTGTCATGCCCTGATGCGGAGAAGACGTTACAGAAAAGCGGATCGCCATCAAGACTTTCTCCATTTCTGGAAAATCCAAAGGAACGTTTCATTTATTGATTGAGTTTCATTGTGAAGAAGAATATGATTTTTTTAAAATTGAAGCTCAAAATAAATCATGGCTAAAGAGACAAAAAGATCACTTTTAGGGGGTAGTGGTGGAGAGGAGATTCATTTATTTAATGCTATTAAGAAGACCACAATGATATTTGTTATTATTCAAGGTGCCCCCTGACAGAAGCATAAAATGGAACATCAGCCATCACATGTATTTATTTATTAACATCACATTTCTTATTTGTCCAGGGGGAAGAGTACTTGTTATCTGCTGGCATCTTAAATGCTTTTCTTCTCTTTGGATCCCTCCAGGGCAAAACTTTTCTCCGACTTCCTGTTGTGTCTTCTCCTTGTTTTGCAGGGCACTTCCTGCCTGCAGAGGAAGTTAATCAGCTCTTTAGCCTCTCAGCAGCCATCCTGTAGCTGCCCCCGAGCTCTGGAGAGGGGTCAGGCCATCCAGTCAAGACCCCCTTTGATAAAGCTTTGTATTCAAGGCGATTGGTGAAGATAACACAGCGTGCTAGAACATACCCCAGTGCTGGTAGGCAAAGAATGTCCTTGTCTGGTCAATCTCCGAGGGCAATAGCCAGAACTCATGGGGTCCAATCTGATCTTGATCTTAGGGCTCTCTATATGTCAAAAGCTTTGGGTGTACCATTTGTGCCATGCCTAAAAAGGCTCCTGTATCTGCACCAGCTGAGCAGCAATCAGAGATGGCCAAAGGTCACAGGGCCACCTATGTATGTGGTAATATCTAAAAGTCCACTATCATCATCTGGATTACAACACGCTGCGCTACACTATCAATGGATAAAGAAATCCAGATTCAATTCAACATTGCACTATACTGGAACTTCAAGTGCAGTTAAGAAAATGTCAATATTTTAAGTTCACAGACAGTCATACATTTGAGATTCGTAAAATTTTAAATGTTTACCCAAAGTACTAAAGTTAACTCAATAAGTACTAAAAACACTTCAATAGTTTCCGTTTTTAGTTCATATACACTACAGTCCATAAGTTTTGTGTCATTAAGACTTTTATTCAGCAAGGACACAATAAACTGATGAAAGTAACAATAAAGGCTTTCAGATTATTACAAAAAGAATTGCTCTTTTGAACTTTCTATTCATCAAGGAATCCTGAAAAAAATATATCATGGTTTCCACAAAAATATTAACCAGCACCATTGTTTTCAACATTGATAATAATAAGAAATGTTTCATGAGCACCAAATCATCATATTAGGATTGCTGACGCATGCATGTGAAAAAGAATCACATGAATAAATTACACTTTAAAATATATTAATATAGAAAACAGTTATTTTAAATAGTAATAAAATATCTAATCAATCACATCTACAATAAACAAATCAAATGTTTGTATTTACATTCAGCGTATGATACAAACATACAAAAACGTGCGAATACCTACAAATACTTTAATGAGAACCTTAAGCTAATTAAAAGATTAAAAAAAAAAAACTACAGGAATCATTTTTTATATTTTCAAAGGAATCAAATATTTTCATAAAATGGATTTGCATAGAATTTATTCCTCAAGCAAAGGCTAGATTGAGTTTTCAGAAAGTGATACTAATTATTTTTCAAATCTACAATAATGTTCAGGATTTCTGGTGGATCAGACTGGCAAACATGATGCTAAACTCTTTTCATAAAAAAAAAAAACAGGTGTTACGGGTATTTAACTCAAGTATTATTACATCGTCACATCTAACTTCCCTGTATGGCACTCCCTCTACTGAGCACTTTTAAGGATAGAATACCTTGAAGGTTAAATCCATTAACCCACAATCGTCAATCCAATTCTATCTACAGTATAACAAAACATCTATGCTCTCTTAAAGCTGTACCGAGGTTAAAACAACAACCTCTTAGTTTAAAACAAATGCACTAAGAGTAAGATTTCAGCATCCATTTTTAGTATGAAAAAGAGCATGTTTATAAACAACAGCGACTATTCTTTTGAATGGGGAAGATTGCTAATTTCGAGACTGCCAGTAATAACAAACAAGTCAACCAAGACTGGAGCTCTCGTCTCGTACGCTGAGCTGAGCGAGTGCGCTCAGATGAGAGGGTAGAAAGGAGCGGCGATAGGATTTGAAAGGCGTTACACTTGAGTGCCTCCATGATTTGCATTTAGTGACTGAGACACATAAATGGCGCTGGGCTGTACGTCCAATTGTTTGTGGTCAAGCGGCACGACGTCAGTAATTAGGATGCTTTCCAACACCTCAGGGTCAGACCAGACTTTCTGTTAGCGATCACAAACAATTCAGAACACAATTCAGATTTCAAAACTCATAATACTGATAATTACTACAGCGGTGATAAGGGAATGGTGTAATTTGAAAATATGTCATATTTTATTGCATTGTAGCGAAGAAGGGATGGGGAGGAGTGAAGAACTCGTCAAAGAGTAATTTTTCTTTTCTTTTTTTTTTTTTACAACATTATAAATGTGACGGGGGAGAATATGGAAGGGAAAATGCTTTTAGTGTGTGATTTATACGAGTGTGATGGGAGAATCATAGATCACCACAGCAAGTCGACAGGCGCTGATGGGCCATATGAAGAGCGCTAATGCCGTCAGAACAAAATGTAACCAATCTTTGGACGCCCTCAACCATGCAATATGCCTAATAGAAACTCCAAAACTATCAGGCTGTCAGAGGCTCGCTGTGGTAAAGGGCCTAGGTCGGAAGATGTTAGATGGGAGACAAGTGGTATAAATTTACCTGTTGTGTGGACCCTCCACACACACACACAGTCAGATCCTCAAGCCTTATTTTAATTTTGCCTCTGCAGATGTAACAGTTAAAGCTTGTCTGCCTTGACATTAATTTGTAAAAGGTGCTCTTAGTGTCAGGCAAATAAGAAAATAAAATAACAGGCCATAAATGAGCAACAAAACAACACATAAAACATGCATGCAACTACACCATGACAAAGTCACTGTGACTGAGGCAATGAACAAGTCGAAGCCACCAATCATGTTTTTATCTACACTGTTCAAGAGTTTGGGGGGTAAGTATAGATTTTTTTTTATTCTTTTTTAAATAAATTAATTTATTCAGCAAGGATAAACTAACAAAAAACAATCCTGAAAAAATGCATCTTGGGTTCCACACTGTTTTCAACATTTATGATAATAATCAGAAGTGCTTCTTGAGGACCAAATCAGCATAATTAAATAATTTCTGGAGGATCATGCGACACTGAAGACTAGAGTATTGACTGCTGAAAATTTTTAAAAAAGTATTGCTTTGCCAACCTGAATAAATTGCATTATAAAATCTATTAAAATAGAAAACAGTTATTTGAAATGATAATATTTCAATGTCACTGTTTTACTGTATTTTTTTTTCAATCAAATAAATGCAGCCTTGTTGAGCATAAGAGACTTCTTTCAAAAATATCCAAACATGCAGATCCTCCATAGTCTTACATCATTATGCAATGGCAGATGGCAACAGTTGATAGGATCAGTAACATACTGTAAGGTGGAGCTTAGCAGATGTGTTTTTAAATATTCTTTATTATCTACATACAAATAAAGAATACAAATTTATTGTCATTGTATTGTTTGTAAAAAAATAAAAAGAGCATGCATTTTTCGGGTAACCTGATTGTTCAGTATCAGTAAACTAATTATCTTAATTACGTTATTGAGTAAATAATACATAATTACAATAAAGTCTACTTCCATTCTGTTATTTTCTCTGTTGATGTTCTCTTTCCATAGCTCAAATTGACTACCTACGCTACCTAGCTCAAACCTACGGACATGGCACCATGACAAACACACCAATCCACATCCCTCATCCTTTTCACACACACACACACACACACACACACACACACACACACACACACACACACACACACACACACACACACACACACACACACACACACACACAAGCTTTCATTTCTATCCTTGTGGGGACATTCCATAGGCGTAATGGTTTTTATACTGTACAAACTGTATATTCTATCCCCTTACACTGCCCCTATCCCTAAACCTACCCCTTACAGGAGACATTCTGCATTTTTACATTTTCAAAAATATATAATTTAGTATGTTTATTAACCCATTCCCCTCATGGGGACCGCTGGCTGGTTCCCACAATGGAGGTGATCTCAGGTTTTACTATCCTTGTGGGGACATTCGGTTCCCACAATGCATAATAAACCAAGCCCACACACACACACACACACACACACACACACACACACACACACACACACACACACACACACACACACACACACACACACACACACACAGTTGAGGCCTTTAATCACCTCTGTGCGCTCTGACTCTAATGTCCTAATGGAGAGTCACTGTGCACCTCAATGTATTCATCATAAAAGCCAGTGCCAGTTTAAAAAACCTAAACAGTCGAACCTCCCTCCCTCTCACCTATCCCCTCTCCCTCAATTCCTGCACTCCCCTGGTGAAAACATGTAATTCTACTTCCATTAAGCAGAATATGCAGCCCTTCACATTGGGGAGCGAGTGGGGCACGAGTTCAGTTCCTCCGTATTCACTGCATAGGTGCAGCTCACGGTTCATTTTAGAGCTAGGAGGGAAGGCAACCCTGGAGGTAAGGTGGTAAACCTTTTTAGAGTGAGGTGGGCACATCAATTCTATGGAAAATTCTATGATGCAACATGAGGTGCAGATGGACTAAAATCAAGAGATTATGGGGATATGATCAATGTGCCTCTCACATGAGCACCACAGCTCCTGCTTTATGCCAACAGTGACATCTTCACAGCTCTTGTGATGTGCACATTGTCACTGCAAGGTTCAGTTGTGTGCTTTTATTCCATTGGATGATTTTGAGGGAAGGCTGGTTGAGCAGATGCTCATGTAAACCAAACACCCTTTGAGGCAGAGAAGAACTACTGCAAATAACATAAGCAACATACTTTCCTGGCTTACCGTACATATCTATTGATCACTTAACAATCAGATTCTGATAGTTAAAATTAGTTAATGAAATAGCTAACATGAAATAACAATGAACAATAGTTAGAGTTAGTTTAGGTTAATGTTAATTTCTACATATATATTTATTGGGAAACACTTTACAATAAGCTTCATTAGTTAACATTAGTTATTGTATTAACTAACATGAACTAACAATGACCAATACATTTGTTACAGTATTTATTAATCATTTAGTGTTAGTTAATAAAAATACATGACATTTTTTTCATGGTAGTTCTCAGTGCATTAAATGAATAGTTCACTTTAAAATGAAAATTATGTCATCATATACTCACCCTCATGTTGTTTCAAACCTGTATTAATTTCTTCCATAGTATTTTTTTTTCCTATGGAAGTCAATGGGACCCAGAAACTGTCTGGTTACTGACATTCTTCTAAATATCTTCCTTTGTGTTCAGCAGAGGAAAGAAATTCATACAGGTTTGAAACAACTTAAGGGTGAGTATATGATGACAGAATTTTCATTTTAAAGTGAACTATTCCTTTAACTAATGTTAACAAATACAACATTTGATTTAAATAGCGTATTAGTAAAGGTAGAAATATATATTTACTAGATTAATAAATGCTGAAGAAGTATTATTCATTCTTAGTTTATGATGTTAACTAATGTAGTTATTCATGTTAACTAATGATCCTTATTGTAAAGTGTTAAAAACAATTACATTTGTATAAATTCATTTTAGTTGATGCATTATGAAGGAATGAATTAACAATGAAGCAGAATATAATTTTAATATTAAATTTATATTTATAAATTACCATGAACCTTGATTCATTTCTGTAAGAAAAATGTATTGTTAGTTCAGCGATGCCAAATTCATTAACCAATGTTAATAAATGTAACTTTTTGGTAACACTATTTTAAAGTCCTTGTTATACATTGCATGTTCATGCATAATTAATGAATACAAATAATTATGCATAATTACATACAACAAACCATAAACCAAAACCTATTCCTAACCCGATAGTAAGTAATAAATATGAATCAGTACTTATAATTACACTGTAACAAATACACCCTAAAATGAAGGGTTATGCTTTATTTTAAGGTGCCCATGTAATGGTAACGTTCTGGGGAGAATAAGCAACATACAAAAATGAGGAAGTCTCTAAATAGACTTTAATGATGAACACAGGGGTAACACAACATTGCATAAGACAATAACCGACAGAGGACAAAACTGAACAAGGAGTCAGTATATATAGGGACTGACAAGGAACTAATGCAACACAGATGATAATTATAAGTAATCATCAGTAGGAACAGATGAGGGAATAATCAGAAACAAAGGAAATCGAAACTAAGTTTACAGTATTTACTATAGAGTTAGGGTTTGGTTTAGTGTTAGTTGTAATTATGCATAGTTTATAGTTTTTACTACAGTAACTACATGTAATGTGTAACAAAAACACTGTAAAATAAAGTGTTACCAAATAAAGTGTAAAAAATGTTTTCACATCAAGTATTATAAAGGAATACTAAAAGCATTTATACTATACTATAAGTATAAACTATATACTATAAGTATTTTCCCACTACCATTTGTTCAGTGACTAAGAATATCCAAACAATACGATGATTGTATAAATAAATAAAAATACTATAAACATTTTAGTTTTTATGTACATCATAAACACTAAAATCAACAGGTTTTATGCTATGGAAAACTAAATGCATTTTTCCCTAACATCTATTTTAAATCCAATTTGATTTCATAAAATTACTTTTAAATACAACAGTCTTGAGGTTATAAAATGTAAACTGTATTGTACGGTGTACTGTAAAAAAAAAAGTGCTTGAGCGCATTTTGCAGCCAGTTTACTATTTTTTAGTATCGACATTCTTCATTTATAACCATCTACCAGTGAACAATCAAATTTTAAGCACAGAAAGGAGCATGCAAAGTCTATGTCAACCATTAACAACAATTAGGCCAGGTTTTGTGGACTCTGAGTGACCTATGTTGAAACTGAAATTTAGCAATGAGGGAAAGAGATGTATCTGCTCACACACAAACACATCTGGCTCCTGGTAGCCTTTTCTCTCTGCATTTATTCCAGTTTGTTAACCTCATGCTGCAAGCTGCATCTGAACAGGGCAGAGACACCTCGCATGAGATATCTGCTATTGAAAAAAAAAACAGTCTGCATAGCCTGAGAGCCTGGCGTCTGATGCAGTGGTGACAGCTATATGTGTCAACAGCGATCAAGAGTGAAGCGTAGACAACAGGTACTCTGTTTCTCCGTTTCTCACTCGCTTGTCAGTCAGTGGATCAGCAGAAGCGGCTAGCACGTGCCCCCCGGCCTGCACCGGCCCGAAGGCGGCCTGCCGCTACCAGGCCGCCCGAAACGGGCAGATGTGACTATGGTTCCTGGCATTTGGCAAGACCGCTCAGCGTCAAGCAGACGGGGATGGGGCCGGACAGAGCATCAGCTGTAGTGCCAGCGTAGGGGGCCCTGGCAGTGTCACAACATAAGGGGGCCGAGAACCCTATCTCTCTTTGCCTCCCTTCCGCAACTCTCCCTCCACAATCACGCGCCGCCTAAGCCAGCAGCGGCCACTGTCACAAGCCATCACTGCCCCACAGGGGAAACTGAAAGTGCACAGCACAGAAGAAGGAGAGGAGAGGATCGGGCGCTCGTGCTAGCAAGCTAAGTGGCCGCAAAAGGCGCCGTCACATGCGATATTACATGCATCCTCTTGAGGTGAATTTTTTTCACCCTGCAATTTTCAACATTGCCAAGTCGGAAACAGTAGAGCTTGCCAAAGCCAGATAAACAAACAAACTTGCAGGGGAAGACAAAACAGCATTTAGAAGAAATGAAAAGGGCAAGAAGATGATAACCCGTGGCCAGATCGGCACAGAGGGGAAATTGCTGAAGACATCTGCAAGATGTAAGTCTTGGCCTTAGCTTGAGAGGACAAATAGAAAATAAAACCATCTGAACGGCGCTGAATCGTTTGCAAAGGGAGGGTCTTTGCGCTGCTGGAATGAAAAAGTAATACAGTGCATGTGATGCACGACCAAAGAACACAATGATAGAGTGTGTGAAAAAGCTGCCATGTGACAGTGAGCAGTCTGTGTCAGGAGTGTGACGTGTCGTGGTGTGACAGTTGTCTAGTTTCATCGTAGTGGCTGGTGGGAGAGGGGCAGCCCTGCAGACATCCTCAGACTTACAGAGCAAAGTTTCTTTCCTTCGCCTGTTGTCTGAGCTTCAGTGAATTAATCTTCATTAGGCTGCGACTGGCACCACACTGAAAGCATCGAAACTTCGACTGTGTTCCTCAAGCCCTTGTTGTGTGTAACGCAACAAATGTCATGGCGAATGATCCATTAGTTCACAACAGCTGCCAGTCATCACCACAAAAAATTACAACAATCTCAAACACTACGAATTTATATTTTGAATGATTATAGCCTGACACTCAGTGGTCTTTTGGGCCTAATACTGATTCCGATATGGAATAGTAAAAATTAGAGGTCGACCGATAGTGGATTTTACCGATAACAATAGCTAGGTTGGGCCATACTTGCCGATAACCGATTAACGAACCGATAGTTTTTAAAATTGATACTGGATAAAAACAAACATAACACTCCAAGTAAAACAGTGCTGAACTTTATTATAGAAATAAAAAAAAACTGTATTGAACCATGAAAACATGCTAAATTAAATAAATATATAAATGTGAATAAATATTTAAGTCAATAAAAGACATTCATTCAAACTGAAACAAAAAGTAATACTCTAAATAACAAATAAAACCAGTTACATTCAAAATGTAACTATTTAACTGTTCTTTTTAAGCCAACTTAATTAATAAAAAAGTAACAAAATTTGTATTAAAATGTGAAGATGAAAAAAAAAAACGAAATCGAATGCTTTTCTGATTCGTAATGTTTCTGTCGGCTGTATGAACATCAGTTTGCTTACGTCTCTAGCTTTAAATATGCAACTTCTCTGCATATTTAATGCATAAAAGTGACCAGCTGGATATTAACTAATGCAAATAGAGGTAACAATAGTGACATTAAACATTCGGGTCGGACTTAGGTTTATGTTTGTCAGTGTTTTAACCGCTTGAGGTAGCCTACTACTAATGTTAGCGTCCTCTCAGCCTCGAAGGCAAGCAAACATACTGTTGTGCTGTTCTTTCTCTACTAATGCAGCATTTAGTCAACAAATGAATCACTTTATAATATGACAAAATGTACTGTATACATACATTTGAGCTGTCGTGCTTTAAACGCGCATCTGATGTCAGCGCTCTCCACGCAGCATGTGCTCTCGGTGCAGCACGCAGAATCACGTGTCGAAATAAACAACACAAGGCGATAGTTTTTATTACACCTCTAGAGGCCGCTCTTGTACTGCATCATGCCAGCAGACCCTTCTCAGCTCTTACACTGTGTAATGAATGACAGCGTGCGCTTCTCAGCCGCTCCAGCAATGGACGCAACCAGGAAAAACTATCGGTATATATTTTTGCCGATAACGATAGTTCCACCAGTCAACTATCGGTACCGATTAATCGGCAAAACCGATGAATCGGTCGACCTCTAGTAAAAATATCCGATTACTTGTTATTTGTCACTAACTTTAAATTTAAACATGATGTATATACTGTCATGATCTGGGTGCTTTCTCTGATTCTATCTCACACACACACACACACACACACACACGCGGTCTAGTAACGCCCATTCACATACTCACACGCTGACCCATTTACGCACATACCTCTTCAATCTTCTTTCATGTCTTTCAGCTGATGCTCTTTACCAGTCTTGGCCTATTACTCTCATCACCTGTCCCTCCTTTCTCACTGATTGCTTCCCTATATCCTGGCTCTTCTTTCTATCAGACCTCGCTGGAGTATTGCATTTGCTAATGTGAACTGTATTGTGTCTGACGCTATTTTTGTCCTGTCTCAGTCCTGTCGCGTGGACCCGTGTGTGTCGGTATCGAACCCAGTCCAGAGAATCGCTGACCGCCTCGTCTGCCTCCCGGACGCTATCACTCACGGGGAATTCAGCCACGCAGCTCCAGTCTAACAGACCTTTGTTCACCTGTTTGCTTTTCGCGCTCCCTGAGTTTCGAACTACCTCGGGTAGTCTTTTTGTTTCTTTTGAGGCTGCATATTTGTCAAGACTTGTCAAGCTCTAATTAAAGTGACTGTTTCTCCAAACCTGCTGTGTTGTCCGCTTACCCACATGACAGAATACTCCAGCCAGCCATCGGACCCAGCAGCGGAGGATCAGGTACGGTCAGCGGTCGAGCTCCAGGGTGCTATGTTGGGAAGGCACGAACAGGAACTCTCCGCGGCTCGACATGCTGTCGACACGCTGGCAGTCCAGGTTAATGACCTCACTCAGCAGCTTCATCAGCTCCGCTACAATCCACCTGTTTCTCCGGGCTTGCCTAACGCGCATGAGCCGCGCATCAATAATCCGCCAAACTACACTGGTGAGCCAACCCAATGCAGAGCTTTCCTAACACAGTGCGAGGTTGTGTTTTCTCTCCAGCCCACCACCTATGCCAGAGACCGGTCCCGCGTAGCCTATGTCATATCTCTTCTATCTGGAAGAGCACGCGAGTGGGCCACGGCGGCCTGGGAGGCTGAGGCAGAATGTGTCGAACGTTTCCAGCTGTTCAAGGAGGAGATGATAAGAGTCTTTGATCGCTCAGTCTACGGGGAGGAGGCTGCTCGAGTGCTGTCTACGCTTCGGCAGGGTAGACGCTCGGTGGCTGACTTTTCCATTGAATTCCAAACCCTGGCCACCACTTGCGGATGGAACGAGCCCGCCTTGCTCTCTCGTTTCCTCGAGGGTCTCAACGCACAAGTCAAGGATGAGGTGTTGGCTCGAGAGGTGCCCAGCCGCCTAGATGCGCTGATCGAACTGGCCATTCGCATCGAGAAACGTTTCGACTTACGACGCAGAGCCCGAGGCATGGAATCTTCGCTTCTGGCATCGTCGACTCCCGCCGCCCATTCCGTCGTGGAGGACGAAACAGAGCCCATGCAGGTGGGAAATATCCGCATCTCTTCTAAGGAGAGGGAGCGAAGGATCATCCACCGTCTTTGTCTTTACTGTGCTTCGGCTACACACTTTGCCTCTTCATGTCCGTTAAAAGCCTCCGCTCGCCGGTAAAGGGAGGGCTACTGGCGAGCGCGACTTCTCTGGACTCTCCACCACATTCCTACACCACCTTTGATGTCCACCTGCGATGGCCGGGGTTTTCTGCCACCTGTAAGGCCCTCATTGACTCTGGTGCGGAGGGATGTTTTCTCGATGAGACTTGGGCGCGCGCTCAGGGTATCCCGCTCAGAGAGCTTGAGGGAGCCACGCCCCTATTCGCGCTTGATGGAAGTTCCCTTCCTAGAGTAAGACGAGAGACTCTCCCATTGACACTCACGGTTTCTGGTAACCATCGTGAGACCATGTCTTTTCTTATTTTTAGTTCTCCCTTTCATCCTGTTGTTTTAGGCCATCCGTGGCTTATTAAGCATAATCCTCAGATTAATTGGTGTAAGGATTCTGTTGTGTCGTGGAATGTTTCGTGTCATGTTAACTGTTTGACTTCTGCTCCTCCTTCTGTCTCTTCTGTCTCTGTTATTCAGGAGGAGCTCGGGGATTTGTCCGGGGTTCCGGAGGAATACCAGGATCTCGGGATGGTGTTCAGCCGGGCACGTGCCGCCTCTCTTCCCCCTCATCGGCCCTATGATTGCGCAATCGACCTCGTTCCCGGTAGCACTCCTCCTCGCGGACGGTTATATTCTTTGTCTGCGCCCGAGCGTGAGGCTCTTGAGAGTTATCTGTCTGAGTGTCTAGACGCGGGTACTATAGTTTCTTCGACGTCACCGGCGGGGGCGGGGTTTTTCTTCGTTAAGAAGAAAGATGGGTCCTTGCGTCCTTGCATAGATTATCGAGGGCTGAATGACATAACCATTAAGAACCGTTATCCCCTACCACTTATGTCTTCAGCTTTCGAGCTCTTGCAGGGCGCAAGGATCTTTACTAAACTCGATCTCCGCAACGCCTATCATTTGATCCGCATCAAGGAGGGGGATGAATGGAAGACGGCGTTTAACACCCCCCTGGGGCACTTCGAATATCGGGTTTTACCGTTCGGTCTGGTCAACGCTCCCGCCGTCTTTCAAGCGTTGGTCAACGACGTTCTTAGGGATATGCTTAACGTTTTCGTTTTCGTGTATTTAGATGACATACTCATCTTTTCCCCCTCCATCGAGATTCACGTTCAGCACGTTCGGCGGGTTTTGCAGCGTCTGTTGGAGAATAAGCTCTTTGTGAAGGCTGAGAAGTGCAAGTTTCATGCTAACTCTATTTCCTTTTTGGGTTCGGTTATTTCTGCCGAAGGGGTTAGCATGGATCTGGACAAGGTCAGGGCTGTCACTGAGTGGCCCGTACCTGATTCCCGAGTTGCACTTCAGCGTTTCCTTGGGTTTGCTAACTTTTACAGACGCTTCATTCACAATTATAGTCAGGTCGTGGCTCCCTTGACTTCGTTAACCTCTTCTAAGACCCGGTTTGTGTGGTCTAGTTCGGCTCAGCATGCGTTCGATCGTCTGAAGTCTCTGTTCACATCTGCGCCCATTCTACTTTACCCCGACGTTTCTAAACAATTCATTGTTGAGGTGGATGCTTCCGAGGTGGGGGTCGGGGCCATCCTCTCTCAACGCTCGACCGCGGATGGTAAAGTACATCCTTGCGCGTTTTTCTCACACAAGTTGTCGCCGTCCGAGCGCAACTATGATGTGGGAAACCGCGAATTGCTCGCTGTACGTCTCGCACTCGAGGAGTGGCGTCAGTGGTTGGAGGGGTCTTCGGTTCCGTTTGTCGTTTGGACGGACCATCGTAACCTTGAATATATTAGTTCGGCCAAACGTCTGAACGCTAGACAAGCTCGGTGGGCGCTATTCTTTACACGGTTTGATTTTTCCATCTCGTTTCGTCCGGGTACTAAGAATGTTAAGCCTGACGCTCTTTCACGACTTTACGAGCCCACTGTTGAGACCATTTCCGACGTTCCTATTGTACCTGCGGAACGCGTGTTAGGCGCCGCCGTTTGGGGTATCGAGAGGCTTGTCAAGCGCGCATTGACTCAGGTTGTTACGCCTCACTCATGCCCCCGTAACCGCTTGTTTGTACCTATCTCGGCGCGCCGTGCGGTGTTGCAGTGGGCCCATTCGTCCAAATTCGCTGCCCATCCCGGCGTTAGGGGCACGTTAGCCTCCGTTCGTCAGCGGTTTTGGTGGCCCACTTGTGAGAAGGATACGCGGCGCTTTATTGCGGCATGCACGGACTGCGCTCAGACCAAGTCGAGTAACACCCCCCCAGCCGGTCTTCTAAGACCCTTACCCATTCCGTCTAGACCATGGTCGCACATTGCGCTTGATTTTATTACGGGTCTCCCCGCGTCTTTAGATAATACGGTGATTTTAACCATCATAGACCGTTTTTCTAAGACCGCACACTTCGTTCCGCTTCCCAAGTTACCCTCTGCAAAGGAGACCGCCCAGTTATTGGTAGAACACGTTTTCAGACTTCACGGTCTCCCCTCCGATGTCGTTTCTGACAGAGGTCCCCAATTCACTGCATTATTCTGGAAGGAGTTTTGTAGGTCTATTGGGGCTTCTGTCAGTCTCTCCTCGGGTTTTCACCCCCAAACGAATGGGCAGGCGGAGCGCGCCAATCAATCTATTGGTCGTATTTTGCGCGCTTTGGCTTTTCGGAATCCTGCGTCCTGGGCAGAACAACTTCCCTGGGCCGAATACGCTCATAATTCCCTGCCTTCGTCCGCTACGGGGCTATCTCCATTTCAGGCCAGCCTAGGTTACCAGCCTCCTCTTTTTCCCTCCCAGGAGGTGGACTCTAGGGTGCCGTCCGTGCAGGAGTTCGTTCGTCGTTGTAAACGCACATGGTTAGGGGTCAGGTCCGCGCTCTGTCGTTCCCGGAAACAGACTTGTAGAGCAGCCAATCGCCGCCGCATAAAGAGCCCTAAGTATCGTTGCGGACAGAGGGTCTGGTTGTCGTCTGCCGACCTTCCCCTTCAGTCCGCGTCCCGTAAACTCGCTCCTCGTTTTATTGGGCCTTTCCGCGTTTCTAGGGTTCTCAGTCCTGTCACGGTCCAGTTAAGACTTCCTCGGTACCTACGTCGCGTACACCCGGTGTTTCACGTCTCACGAATTAAACCCGCCGTTCGTTCTTCCCCGCTCGTTACCACACCTCCGGTGCGCGTCGAGGGAACACCTATTTATACGGTTCACAAGTTGCTGGACGTTCGACGCCGGGGACGAGGTCGGCAGTTCTTAGTGGACTGGGAGGGTTACGGTCCTGAGGAGAGGAGCTGGGTACCGTCCCGGGATATCCTGGATCAGTCACTCATTGATGACTTCCTCCGGTCCCGCCAGTCCTCCTCCTCTATTGCGCCAGGAGGCGCTGTTGAGGGGGGGGCACTGTCATGATCTGGGTGCTTTCTCTGATTCTATCTCACACACACACACGCGGTCTAGTAACGCCCATTCACATACTCACACGCTGACCCATTTACGCACATACCTCTTCAATCTTCTTTCATGTCTTTCAGCTGATGCTCTTTACCAGTCTTGGCCTATTACTCTCATCACCTGTCCCTCCTTTCTCACTGATTGCTTCCCTATATCCTGGCTCTTCTTTCTATCAGACCTCGCTGGAGTATTGCATTTGCTAATGTGAACTGTATTGTGTCTGACGCTATTTTTGTCCTGTCTCAGTCCTGTCGCGTGGACCCGTGTGTGTCGGTATCGAACCCAGTCCAGAGAATCGCTGACCGCCTCGTCTGCCTCCCGGACGCTATCACTCACGGGGAATTCAGCCACGCAGCTCCAGTCTAACAGACCTTTGTTCACCTGTTTGCTTTTCGCGCTCCCTGAGTTTCGAACTACCTCGGGTAGTCTTTTTGTTTCTTTTGAGGCTGCATATTTGTCAAGACTTGTCAAGCTCTAATTAAAGTGACTGTTTCTCCAAACCTGCTGTGTTGTCCGCTTACCCACATGACATATACCTTGCTGTGCGTAATACTCCTGTATCTTAAATTCGTATCCAGCCTTAGACTACACAAAACACATTTTAATATTAACAACAATAACTATAATAGTAAATCATATTTGAATTATTATTACAATATTAATTAAATAATATTAAATATGAAGTGTGCTTTATAAAACCAAACGTTTTTTTCAAACATTCATTACAATGTTTTACTAAGTGTAATTTTTATGAATTTCTAAAATTCTTAAAGATGTATTTAAAAAAGATCTAATTTCATTTAAAAAAATAATTATTTAAAGAGTAATTGTAAACCTTTTTTATTAAACATTAAAAATAACTACATGATCATGTGGCAGGGCAAATTGCACCCCATAAATTCACCACAAAAATGACACCCTATGATCTGTAAACAAACAAATTTGGCAAACAGTCGTTTTCTATAATCAAATGATCTCTATCATTAACAAAATGTTTGTCAAAGGCCAACAAATGAACTAAACCTTCATTAACAGATGATAAAGCTGTGATTGTACAGGGTGAGGTATATCAAGTTGTTCTTGAAGATAAATAACAGCTGAATAATTTGCTTTGTTGGACCAGAGTGATAAAAGGTAGTGATTTGTATCCACTGATGAACATCAGGAAAGACCTCAGAGTTGTAAATGAAACAATCCCTCAATGACCAGCACTTGCCTTACCTTTATATGAGCATAAGTCAGTGAGTCTGAGAAAGTCAACACAGATTTAGGATATTGAGGTTTACTTAATTGTAGTAAAGCAAATCGGCCATATGGGAGGTCCTATATCAGTGCAAAATCGTAAGTGTTTGAAGGAAAGTAAAATTCACTTGAATTAATTTTTTAAACAAGACTTCTCTGTTTGATTGGATGAATGAATTTTATGAATGATTTTAATTGGTCACCTGATTTGAGGAACCTCTACTGTAATTGCACCCTAAAGCCAGTTTTCTCTCAGACATCCGTGCACCATCAGCATTTTGCCCCAAGTGCTGTTTTCATTGAGGAAAGTATATTTCATGATTGACAGTCACACAATGCAGTTCAAACACTGCTGAGCCAGGACAGGATCAACAAGGGTGACCAACTCTACACAGAAAAACAGAACAGACTATGATGCTGAAAGATGAAGGGAGAGAGAGGGATGAGAAGCAGGGAAGAGGAAAGAGGTTTTACCTGCTGGCAGTTTTTAATGAGCACTTCACTTCTGATGGCCAACCATACACACAATAACACATGCCTAATTCATGTCGCAAACCATATATGCAGTAGTAGCAATATGCAGTAATGATATATCATAATGTGCCATATAAAAACCGATTCATGAAAAAATTTATCAAAGTTAAAATGGAACATTATGGGGAACTATTAATTGCTGCAATCCGGTACATACTGTGCATTTTATTGCATTACAGTGCATGTCAAAATGGACATATGTCAGATATGACATAGAAATGTTGGATGCACCTTACCAAATTTATTATTCTCATGATCTTAGACACTTGTTTAAATCTCCTGCTTCTCAGATAATTGTTCCCTAGGTGAAGAAAAGATCACCCAGTAAAGTCAGTGTCCCATGATCCTCAAACTCATACTTCCAATCTCCAGTAATACTCTTGAAAATGAATAGTCAAGTCAGTAAATTTCATCTGGAGCTTTCACACCATTTCATCTATCTTTTGGGTTCTCGTTGTTTGCTCTGCATTAGCAATATGGTCAAAACTGATCCCAAGGAACACACAAATCCTCTGTGTTTAATACAGCTCAATGAATTTTCACTGCATCTCCATTTTTGTCAAATTTCAGTATTATCTTCAAAGAAATGTGTTATTAAACTTGCAGCAGACACCTCCAACTAGACACCTAATTCTATCTCCTTCTTAAATGTGAGAATCTATTTTCAAGATTCATTTGTCTTTCTTTTTCTCTATTAATAATGGTGCCAGTGCATATCAAAGTGCCATAATGAAGATTCACAGCATTTTCTCTCTTATACTAATACCTTATCAAAGTTGAATCTCTTTCTGGAAAATCAATTCTCTTTCATATCATTAAGTTCTTCTCTGGCATGATTACATGCCTGCTGCTACTGCTTAACAAAAGGCAGCAGAAAAAAACAAAGCATGGTAATCTATGCATTCAATGGGATACTGCTTCATAGTCTGGGAAATATCTGATATCAATATTTGCCATGATGGTATTGATTGCCTTGATGGTGTAACACATTAGGCAAAAAAAAAAAAAGAGGATGAAATGAAAAGAGGCTCTGATTCAACTTTAAATTTAAGTGCTCTGGCTGCGTCCACCAGAAAATGAGCTTATCCGATGAGAGGAGAGACAGGTGACCGCATATATAGTTCAATTAAATGAGGTGTACAGACAGAGTCTAAAATAAACAATCAGCATGGAACAATTGTCTTAATATTCATTTAACAATACTTTTCAGAATTAGTCAGATCCTCGCTGACGTGTGAAGTGACAAGTTCATTTTGGACCCATGTTTGTGTTTAAAACGGCACAAGGGCAACTTCAAGAATAATAATTAATGTTAATGATACTCAGCGATAATAATGAGACTGTTGAGCAAGAAAGTCAAGAGAAACAAATCAAAGGGGTGACAAAAAGGGGGTGGATGAGAGAAAGGGAGAGAGAGAAGGTGAGAGAAGCAAAGAGACAGAAAGAGCAAGGGGAATAAATGGATAATAAAGGGAGAGTGCGGAGGGAGAAGTGCATCTGACTGGAAGGAGGGTGGTGATGTATGCGGGCCTGTCAGCGGGGGGAAGATGCAGTGCGCTCTTCCTCAGGGAGGCTATCTCCCTCCCACCGCGTGCCGAGTGTACACACACCAGTAATGAAGTGGTCCACCGGCAGACAGCACAAGCACGCACATGCACACAAACTGTTATCATCTTGGCCTCCCACAACCTCCTGCTAGGCCCAAATTACACACCGGCAACTAGACGGCATTCGCATTTAATCATACTGTAACCTAATTGCACCAGAGACTGACTGTATAGTAATTTGTTATTGTTGTTATGTGCCATTCCACTCTAAGTGATTTAAATAAGGGCGTCGAACCCACAACTTATTGAAATTGCCGCCGAGCACCAGGAGGCAGCTCGATGCGAGATAAAGAGCATGAGAGCACTGTGAGAACGGGAGAGGAGGCGAATGTGTGTAATCCGCGAGCGGGAGTGTGGAAAGGCAAATGATTCATGGAATAAGCATTAAAAAGTGAGAAAAAATGAGGGAGGAAGAGAAATCGATGTAAATGGGTCCCCCAGGACTGTGGGTAATAAGGATTACTTCTGTGAATATACCAATCCATACAACAGGCCAATGAAAACTTGTCAGATGTGGTCTTTGGAATTGTGCGAGTGTTTCTCACATTGTGTGATGTGCATATGCGCCCGTGGCCTGCGGACTATCGAAGTGTACAGGCATGCAAGCGTGTCATCTGGATTGATTTGCATATTGTATTATGATAATGTGTATAGTCTGCGAGTTTTGTGTTTTAGTCCCTGTCTGTTAGATTTGAAGTCCTCTACATTACCCTTCAAAAGTTACCCTTCAAAGAAATGAACACTTTTCAATTCAGCAAGGATGCATTAAATTGATCAAAAGTGTCAGTAAAGATATTTATAATATTACAAAAGATTTCTACTTTAAATAAAGACTGTGCTTTCTATTTATCAATTCATCCTAAAAAAAAATGCATCACGGTTTCCACAAAAAAATGTAGTGTTTTCAACTTTGAATATAATAATTTTTCTTGACCAAAAAACGTATATTACATGAGCATATTACAATGATTTCAGAAGGACAATGTTACACTAAAGACTGGAGTAATGGCTGCTGAAAATCCAGCTTTGCCATCGCAGGAATAAATTACTTTTTAAAACATTAAAATAGAAATCAGTAAGTAAAATAAGTCAAATGTAAAGATATGTCACAACAACATTACTGTTTTTACTGTTACATTACTGTTTTTGATCAAATAAATGCAACCTTGGCTAGCATAATAGACTTCTTTAAAAAACATTAAAAAACTAACTTTTGAATGGTACTTTATATGCTAATGTACCCCTAGTAGTTGCCAATTCACTTTTAGCAAATACTGGATATACACATTTTAAAAGACTAATTTTTATCCAATCAAATGATTTCTAGAATGAGAAAGCAACACCATGTATTACCAGCCTCTAATGACTAACAAATAGCAAATGAGGGTTGGTGGCTGACTAATTTAAAGCCAATTAACCTTATAAAACAAAAGAGACAAGCCATTCGATATGTAACACATCAACACAAGTTGCTGACCAATTCATAGGATCTTTAATGTACAGATATACTCACTTCTACTTGTGCTTGTGTACTGTATGTCGACTATGTGTGTTCATGGAGTGTATGGACACATGTCTATGTTAGTGTCACGTCTGGTTCTGTTCTGGCTGGCTACATGTGTGTGTACGCATGTGTATGTGTGGACTTTAATCTGGCTGCTATCTCAGTGGCAGGTTGAAAATGGGTCTACGGCGTGCCACTGGAGCTCTGTAATCCATTCTCAACAGTGAAGCATGGAGGCAGAGAAGCCTGCGCCCATTGTCATGCTGAGTTACATGGACTCATGATCACATTATCTGGCCCTGGACCCCACTGATTCATTCAGTTTACAGTATTCTCTGTTCACAGCCAACTTATTTCCTTTAGCCCGGCCTGCCGACAACCTCCTCTATGCCGTATTAATCTTATTTATGGACTTATCGTAGCACAAATATCACAATACCACTCTGCGCTGGGCTCTCTCCCCTCGCACTGCTCGAAAATAAACATGAGGTTGATGGAAGCTGAGGCTATTCTTGAGAATAAAATTGGTTGTTTACTACCTGTGGGTTTAAGAAAGTAGTCTTTTGAGAAGTGGGAGTAACAGAGTGGAAAAGATGTGTGTGTGTGTGTATGCTAGGTGAAGCTGTGCTAGATACACACTATAAATACACTCTAATGAAAGCTTAATAATGTCGATTTAGACTAACCAAGATTTTTTTTTTTTTTTCATTTTTCATTTTCTTTTAAATATTTTTTAAACGTTAAAATATTTTCTCCAATGTCAACTTAATGCGTAAAATAACTCTTTCCAGAAAGTGTAATCAAGTTTCTCATTATGCTTGTTTATTCCAGCTATCAATAGCAACAGTGGCTCAACCAATGGCATGAGTTTGGGGTGTCGCTATAGGATTTTCTGACCAGTGATAGTGTTTGGAAAATCAGTTTGAAACAATTATTTTAATGTTTTTTATTTTATTTAAACATCGTTTAGTAATATTAAATTATTGTAAATGAGGGGGAAACCATTATTAAAAGTTAATGCAACTCATATCCACAGTGGGATTATGGCCAATCAAATCATTGCAACATTACAGGTCAGCCGCGTGACACAGAGCGTCTGATCGCTCTCACTCTGCAAACCCGAGAGCCTGGGTTTATGATGCGTATGATTATTGGAATGTCATTATCGTGATACTGTATACAGAATTATGACGTAGCCTCAGGGACCGATTACAGGAAAGAATTCATTCCAAAGGCTGGAATTTCCTCAACCTACAGACAGAGAGAGAGAGAGAGAGAGAGAGAGAGAGAGAGAGAGAGAGAGAGAGAGAGAGAGAGAGAGAGAGAGAGAGAGAGAGAGAGAGAGAGAGAGAGAGAGAGAGAGAGAGAGAGAGAGAGAGAGAGAGAGAGAGAGAGAGAGAGAGAGAGAGAGAGAGAGAGAGAGAGAAGAAAGAACGACAAAGAAAAAGGGCTGAAGAGTGATTAGGTTTATTCCCTTATATGCCTTTATCAGTGAGATATTTCCTTTACTTACTGCCAATTGAATAAAGCATGCGGAATGAGACGAAATGCGATGCACGAAACAAGCACATATGTCTTCATTTCGGAGGCTTTATTTCCTGACGGTTTTCAAAAGCTGTGGACTATATTGATTCGGCTTCCCTTTCCCCTGGTAAAGATAGAATAGTGAATGAATGTGCATTAGGAGGGTGAGGGGAGGTGGAAGGATTAGGATGATTTCATTAGTCCTCCGTGGTGGATTGGATCGTGAATCCTGGGCTTAGTTTGACAGAAACACTTCCCTTTTTTTAATTTCTCAGGCGGATCATGGCGTACCGCACGCTTCTGTATGACGGGATGAGCCGCTGATTTGATCGGGGAGACAAGACTGGCACTGTGCGTTTTAAACCAGAACTGTTCTCTGTTTTTAAGCATAAGTACATATTGTTAGTACAAGTACTGTTAGTTTAAAAAATATATATTCTTAAAATTTGTTCATTTACCAAAGAAAATTATTTTACATTTTTCAGTGTACAATTATAAAACTCAAAAATTAATGGATTTTAGAGCATAAATCAGTAAAGAAAAATTATAAACTTTTCCATTTTGATTATATAAACAATTAAAGGCTGAGGGACTATTTTTAAGATTCACAGGACTACGATATCATGGCATAAAGGACAAGGGTTAAAAAAGCCATATGTGAGTGTGATGAATCTATAAGATGACACCTTAGGTGATTTTAGAGTCGCATGATGGCAGCGTATAACATGGTGTGCTTCAGCAAAATGACACCTGTATTTACTGCCTTTCGGCTCTCCCCTGTAATCCAAATGCCTTGCATTTATCATCGGCCGATCAATTGTCCGGACTCCAGTTAATATTTTTTCATGGATAAATCATTTATCAGCTTTTACAAGCAACTGACTGATGATCGTCTGCATCTGATCAGCCTAGAAGGCTTGTTGAAATGCTAAAATGGGAACAAAAGACTAGAATAATATGAATTTTGTAATTCTAAACATGTAATAGAAATGCAACTATTTTTTATTATCAAATAAAGTTGAATGTTAAAATAATTAGAATACAGATGCAAATTTGAGAGAAAGCGAAATAAAATGCTAAATGAATTCAAATGTAACGCAGAGCTTATTTAAAGGAAATGCTTTAAGTACACAAACATATTAATGAATATGCATGTGGATGTTTGATTGTGGGAATGTGTGTGTGCTGGTGAACGCACTCAGAACTGTGTATAGCGTCTGACTGTCAGCTGTATGATATGCTGTGAGTGGCCTCTGCTGGCTAACTGAGGGCAACATGAGTCACAGAGCAGCAACCCTGCAATCATACACACACACACACACACACACACACACACAAAATCTATTTTTCATACACAGAGCACTATGGCACAAAATCTAGGAGACTATTGTTGCATTTGAGTTCACTGAAACAAATGAATGCAAATATGAGGGGCAGGTTTCTTGGAGGTTGCGTGGGGTACACGTCCCCCGAATGTTGCCCCTGGCCGTCACATGCTATTACACTCACCACCACACCAATCCACATTTCTATACATCCCCCTCCATACACTTAGTAAAAAGTAAAGCAACAACCTGACAACTTATTAAACCCCCCACAGCTAGATCTGTATGAGTGCTGCCGTTGTTTTTAAATTGATCTGAAGTTTGGCTTCCACATGCCAACAGGAGAGATGTGGTCATGCAGCGGTTTCATCAGAGCATACAATTTTGAACGGTGTCATAAAAATACAGGATAGATATATTGATGTGAACGAATGGCGATATAAACACAGAGTGGGTCCCCAGGGGAACTTTTTGGCAGAAATAATCAATAGCACAGCGCAGAAGGAAAGATTTATCAGAGGCACAGTTTTGACTCTTTCCATTTCTGTGAGGCATTACAAAATTGTACCGGTTTTAGTGTTTTAATGGAGACTAAGTTAATTCCCACAGAGAACTTTAAACTATTTTAATCATCTTAATCTCAAAGTGAGAAGTCAGTCCTCAATAACAAAAGGCAAAGTATTTCCCAAACTGAATGTGTAGAAATAATTCACAACACATTTCTTTTTTGTCATTTATATTTTAAAAGTGGGGTTTTACAAAACTGTACTCGCCTGCATCAAAATAAAATAACAAACAGAATATAATCCCCAAAACATTATGTATCATTCTTTGCTATTGTTTAATTCAATAATAAGCCTAATAGTTTAAATATAATAATAAAATCTAGTGATTAAATCATTCTCCTACTGATGTGCCACTTTGATAAAAAAATTTATTGTGCTACTTTTCCGTACTTACTATCAAAAAATCAAATAGATATTAAGTGACGATTAATATCTACAAACTTTTAGGTTTTTAGATTTATATGAAATTAATTAATTCAGCTATCATATGATTTATAATTCATTATTAACAGTCAGCAATTTCATGTGATGATCACAATCATTCATTCGTCTGCCAAAAATAAATGTAATAAAAAATGAGGATTGTATATATATATATATATATATATATACACAGTATATAGACAAGAATAGACCAAGACAAGTGCTGAGGTGACAAAGTCATGACCTCATATGAACGCAGTCATGTGACAAAAACAGACATTCGCGTCAGTGTGCATCTGAAGGTAGGGGATTTCCAGTTTCACTTGAAAACTAAAGCTTTGATGCTGATGTTTATAAATGTAAGGAGGATGAGTCAGAAACAAACTGCTATGCTGTCTGTGAAGGTTACGGCTCCAGCACATCAGAGAGGGAGACATCAGTAACACGTCTCATCCATTAACTAAACAGCCAGACTGGTGCTAAGCATCACTGAATATCTCTCAAAGAGTCTCAGTGAGAAATTACAGCACGTGTCTAATAAGTGCAAGTGTTTTACACAAACACATGCATGAATGACACATCAAATGTGATACTGAAATGAACTAAAATAATTATTTCCCACTGGAAGAACACAATTTAAATCAGTGTAATGTTTAGTTTTAATTTCATAGTAATCCAGCACAATTAATTACACATTTGAGGTAGGTGTATTGTATACAAATACCCAATAAAACTGGAGTATTTATTTTTAATGAATAGCTTAAAATGTAAAATATCTATTTTAAAATAATAAAATAAACACAGGAAGAAATACAGATTATCAAAACATTATTGCAAGAGCTTCTTAAAATTTTATTTTAAATAAATGCATTTTGCTCATTTTAATTTCAGTGATGCAGGCACTTTTTACTGGATAGCAATGATCAATCATTTATATTCAGTATGACAAGGCTTCAGTAATGGCAGGAAACGCTGTGATAACACATAAATATGTCACAGTCAGGAGCCGGTTTCTATTCAACATACACAGAAAATGCAGTCCTTGAAATGGTGTCCAGTCACACATCAATCACTATTCTCTCATACCATCATCAGAGCTCTTAGAGACATCAGCCACGTAAACACCAGCAAATTACCAGACCACGTTACAGTGATAAATCTAACGTGTGCTGGCCGCTGTTTAATTAGCAGTGTGTTAACGTATACTACATCTTATTCATGTGAAAATATTCAACGTTACTGAATCAACCTGACTATGGCTGCAACAACTAAACTAATTTATAAAGCTAAAAATAAGATTCCATTAGGAAACCACTACACATTTTCAGTTTTTACAGAAGACAAACAAAATATAATAATTGTGCACAAAAAAAAAACAAAAAAAACTGAGACTTGTGTCTGAGAACGTAATTCAACCAGCATAGTTTGTATGATGTTCACTTGTTATCAAACAGCGATTACAAAAATATAAATGATACTGCAATTTGGTTCGGAGGACCAAATTCACAGAAATTAATTTAAAATAAGAGGGCTTTGAACTAGGCTATAGTTCAAAACTTAGGTACCGTACTTGAAACCAACATACAAAACTATTGCTAGAAAAAACATATTTGTAATTAGAGTTATGACTCAAAACCTCAGTTACTGTGATATAGCTCTATATAATTTGCCATTCAAATTCTGTTACTCTCGAGTAGACAAAAAAAAGGAGTTGTGAAACTTCTTCAAGTTCTTCAAGTTCTTCAATCTTCAAGTTGATTGAAGAAAAAAATTATTCAGAGTGTGTGCGTAGGTGAGTGTGAGGAAAGAAAGAAGGGGGGGGGGGGGGGGAGAAAGAGAGAGAGAGACCGGACAGTGATGAAAAGTCCATATGTTACAGTGCCACCATAAATTATGTGGAAACGTATGGTAAGGCCACCAAAGGGGCCTCCAAAAATAGGCCACAGAACAGCCTTTGACTGGGTGGAAACAAATTGCCTAAATTTCACTTTGTGATATCTGCAGCTCCTGACACCCCTGTTTATACAGCAATCATAGTCCAGAGAGAGAGAGAGAGAGAGTGTGTGAGAGAGGGTGGAGGAGAGAGAGGCCATGGTTAGGTCCTGCTTCATCACCCTCTCACCCATCTGCATCAGTCCCGCACCTCTCTGGGAGCTAAAGATTTATCACCACACACAATACAAAGAGGAGAGGGAATTCACAGGGTCTGGGTCCAGGACTCCCAGGTCACTGATGAGCCATGTACATGAGCGTTACGGCAAGCGGCTACATCTCACAGAGAGTTTATTACTCACAGGAAGTATTGACTCAAGGCATTTGTGATCCGTTAGTGCTAACTGTGTGAGAGATTAATTAAAAGGAAAACCGGCAGGTTGTCTACTTTATATTTAAAGGTTGATAAAAAAAATTAAAATGTATTATGATTCATAAAATAATTTATTATTCAAAGATTGCACTGCTCATTACAATATTTTTCATAAATTATAAACAACAATTATATGTTTAATTCATATATATATATATATATATATATATATAAAATAATTATTAATTAATTAATAATTAATATAATTATTTTTGATCACAAACTATCAAAAATATTAAGAAGCACAACTGTTTTCAACATTGATAAGAAATAAAGGATCATGTGACATTGAAGCACGTGTCTAATGGAGTAGCGGCTGCCAAAACCATCATAGGAATCAATTAGTTTAAAATATTTAAAAAGGGAAAAGAGTTATTTTAAATTGTAATAACAATACAATTTTACTGTATTTGTGATCAAATAAATCCGCCCTGGTCAGCATGAGACTTCTTTCAAAAACAACAGCAAAAAAATATTACTGACCCTAAACTTTTGAATGGTAGTATATAAGACAATAAATAGGAAGACAAAGAAAGACAAAAACAAAATAGAAGACAGAATTCTGATCCATTGCTGGGGTCAAGTTTAAGTGGTTAGCACACATGCTTCGACAAAATGTGCCATGGTGCTTATACAAGAGTCTGAGATTGTTTCGAACTTATTTCCTCCCTTCTCCTCATAATTTCCTGTCCTCCTCCTACTATTCAAAAGGTAAGTGGCATCTAGGCCAACAAATAAAAAATAAAAATAAAAAAAGAGAAGAAAAATAAATTAATTTAAGTAAAAAGGACAAAACTATGTTCCCTGGTCTTGATGACATCATTGTGCTAATATGCTAAAAATAACCAGAGCGCACAGCCAGGTCTTTTCTCGCCGTGACTGGACGTCCGAAACCTACCTGAGGTGACAGACAGATTCAGTCAGACTAGCCTGAAAAGGGGGTAGGAAGAGGCGGGGGCAAATCCCATTTGCAGCATGCCAGATGGGACTGGCTGGATGCTCCACTGCAAACAACACATCTTTCTTTTGGGCCTGCATGTCCGGCTCACCTTAGCGTGGGGCCTGGCAGGTAATGATGGATCTTGAAAGCCTGGCGTAAGTGGGTGACACTGGCTGCCTTGTTATGGCTGCCAGTCTTCTCCCTGCTCCTGTCATTATTACACGCTGAAGATTTATTTGAGTTTGGAGTTGTGAGCTGGGTGCCAGCCATTTGCAATTCATCACCGGCCCTACAGAAGCAGCCGGACGCGGCCAGTAGTCGGGGCTGTAATTGCCAGCGTCACCTGCCGGCGGAAATGATGAGGGGTCAGAGGAAGGGTCAAGCCCCTGTCCCGGCCGGCCCTGCTCACCAGGGGGACCGCTCGCCTCATGCATCCCTGAACTTCTGAACACACACACATAAAAACATACCAAGGACTCAAAATATTTTTCAAAAGCATTGCCACCAAGTCAACACTAAAAAGTTAAAACCAAAGCAGCTATATTTTCAGTATTTAACTTGGGGATGCAAAAAATAATTTAAGGAAACACTATATATTTAAATAGTTATTTTACAGTAACTTTTTTTACTCCATTTGCAATTTAAACAATGTTTTCATACATTTACCGCTATATACCCTTTAGCCATCCAGATCCACCTTTCAATTTGTGGTTTATGACACCAGCTATAGGTCATTGCATACGACTCCTCAAGCTACTAATCTGTAAGATTTATAATTATTTTTATTTAGATATTTCTTCCTACCTCCCTTTGCAACACCTAATGAGCATAGTTACATTATTTTGTTTATTGTTTTTGCTTCATGTCCTATTTTTCTTTGGAATAAACAAACAAAGCAAAAACAACAACAGAAATAAAGCGGCACCCTTTTTCATCCGGATAGAACAGATGCTGTCCTCGCAAATATATTTATTTACTCTATAAATCATCACAATTAAACATCATAAGTAGGCCATCATAATTAATTGGTCTAGTGAGAGTTGGCGTGACAAGAAGGCACCGGCAGTGGGGAAACTGAAGCGGCTTCACCCACATGGCTCCATCCATCTCCGCACACTGTGCCGCAGCTAAAGACAATGTCACAGAAAGCAACCAGCGAGTGCTGGAAACAGACCGCCTGTCATTACAAGTACTGAACCGCTCTCAGGAACCATCATCTCTAAAACAGCGCAATCCATATTGTCACATTGAAATGTCTAGTGACATAATGTACAAAATAAAAGGAAAGCAATAAATCTTCCTTTTGATTAGCCTGTGAAATGAGTGCATTCTCTAACGGGCATGACTGCTCTGGAATGTGATGATTATGCAAAAATACTCTGGCATTACAATGAGTTTAATCACTTGCCAATAGCTTTACTCGTCATTTACTGTTATTGCTCAGAATATATACATTTTGTAAAACCTAATGTTCAGAACATACTATATAGTTGTGTTCATATGTTTAATACGTCTGTAAGAGTTTTAGCATTTTTAGAATCAAATTAAGACGAAATATAAATAAAAGATGAAACAAAAAAATAAGAAAAATAGCCTAAGTTTTAAAAATACAGTATTAAAGCGTTAAAAACATTTAAAACATAAAATATTAGGAAGAAGCTGCATAACAGATATTTACATATATTCCAAGACTAAACAAATGTATCCTGTTCAAACATTTACATGCCATTGGTTATTAATGTTTTGCCTCCTTGAACATCAATAAAATACATACATAACAACAATACATTTCAAAAGTTTGGGGTCAGTAAGATTTTGAATACTTTTATTCAGTATTGATTACGGTGTATTAAAGTGAGAGTAAAAACGTTTATTTGTTCCATAAGATTTTGATTTAAAATAAATGCTGCTCTTTTGTTATTTCTAATCAAAGAATCCAAAATATTCCACCAAAATATTAAGAAACACAACTATTTTCGTGAAATGTTTCTTGAGCATCAAATCGGCATTTTTTAAATATATTAAAATAAAAAAATATATTACACAATATTATATTATTATATTTTTTCACAATATTACAGTTTTTGTTCAAACAAATGCAACCTTAGTAAGCATAATAAACTTAAACAAAACAAAACAAAACAAATTGTATCAAAAAAGTCTTACCAACCCCAAACTTTTGACCGGTAGTGTATATATCAATTATATGGCAAAGCTGAATCAAAGAGTGACTGTGGGAAAGAACTCAAATTTACAGAGCATGCGGGAAACCAACAAACTTACAGGACCTGGAGGTGTCATAATTAAGACAAACCAGGACCTAATGCACAACTATCACAAAAGATCACAAACAGTCACGGATGCTCATAGAAGGAAACATATTAAGTACCAAAGGGTGTGGGGACTTTTGAACTGGATACTTTGTAAAATCCTTTATTATTTTGTCAAAAAACTTAAACAGTCCTAAAAAAATATATATATATAATTAATTTTTTGCATTTTTAATGAACCCTCCTATTTTGCACCAATACAGACAACACAGTCTTTACAGGACATTTTCTTAAGTTTACTTTACACACAGACAGATGGATCACGGCTGTCCTTCAAAGGCTTCTATCTTGCCTTTCCATGTTAATGAATTCTCTGTGCTCGGTCTGTGTCTCACACGTATATACACATGCAGACACACACACACACACACACACACACACACACACACACAAGAATACTCCATGCTACTTTCAATCTCTGGCATCTCATTGTGCCCTTATCCCTTAGATGTCCTCTCCTTCTTTCTGTCCCCTCATTGTGTCTCTGATTAAATCCTATACCTCGACACCCACACACACACACCTTCCACACACTCCTCCTTTGCTCTTTCTCCTAATGATACGGGCAGCACATTGTTTCCCCATGCTTAGAAGAAGTTGCGTTTCAAGCAATAAATTTCCCGCACAGTTAAGAGAAGGTCACCAGGGCTTGGATGCAAAACATAATGAGAGCAAGTACAAGGTAAAAGTTGTCTTTTCCTAAGAGCAAAGGTGCTTTCGGAAAAAGCCTAACTGAGACGGTCTTTTAAAGCGAGAAAGGAGAGGTCACCTTTATCTGGAAGAATGGATGACCTGTGATATCCATCTTTTGATCGAGGGGAAACAGGTGTGATTGTGTTGTGAATTATTTAAAAGACATTCTGAGAAGCGGCGGGAAGGATCTGTTCCAGCACGAGCACTAAAGCAAACAAGACAAGAGCTTTAGAAAGCCATTTTCATTCCGATTCGATCAAAAAACTGTTTGTACTGCATGTGCAAAACACCGTTTGCCCGTACACATGGACTATGCATGAACGATGTCCTCAAAAATGACACCAAAGTATAGCTATGAAAAGGAATGCTCAAAAGTTATTTCACGTGAAAAAATTTCACGCCAACATTCGGCAGACTCCGGCTGCATTTACATTTATAAAAGAGTCAAAATTTGCAAACGTCCTGTTTTAATGTAAGTGATGTCTACAGCCGTGGAGAGGCTGAGAGATTTATTGGCTTAATTTGCTGACCTCTAGCACATGGATCTTGAGGGCAGCGCGAGTGTGAATCGGCAGCCGCCGGTGCAAGTGGGTCTGCGAGGAGCGACGGAAGGGGGAGGGGGGTTCAAGGTCAGCTCGTTTTAGATGGGTCAAGTTCAGTCTACTTCCACTGCCTCCCTTATGCATTCAATTACACAGTCACCTGACACTAAATTAGCATGACAACCTAATTTACCTTTTCACCCCGTTCAAGTATACGCTCTTCCCTCGCTCCTCTTTCCAACACTGGTGAAAATCTGATCGAGATATACTGGAAGAGACAAACGGACAGACGGAAGGGGACAAAGACGGAGAAAGGGAACGCTTGGTCAGCACAAGTTCCTCCTTAAGCCCACTGACTCAAGACCAATAATATTTTCAAAATGTCTGACTATATTAATTATTGAGGAATTGGAAAATGGCCTCAATCAGGTCCTTAAGTCCATACTCAGTCCCATTAAGCTCCATCAGCACCGGGGCGCTGGAGGTACGGTGTTCAGTAATGAGAGGAACCTTCACGCCTGCAGGCTGACCTAATGAAGTGCTGCCTACTTAGAACAGCTCCGCACCGCCAGAGCACATGAAACAAAAGAGAGGCAACCATAAAAAGCAACTGTAAAAAGGAAAATTAATCCCAGTCTGTGGAGCCTGTTCTCATCACTGACCTTGTTACCGTACATGGTTGGAAGTGGCCTTGTGTTGAGGTGGTGGGCCCGTGCAGGGAGTAGATGTATCATAATATGAGATGAAGGCAGCTGAACATGGAGGTTTAGGCATCTAAAATCAGGGACGGAAACAGGAAAAATATTTCAGAGCTGCAGGTAGAGTGGAGCTCACTGTATTTTAGAGCTTCTCTGAGGGGGAAAAAACATGAATGAGATCACTTTAAACTGGTTTTAAAAAAAATGTTTTGCCAAAGACACTTAAATATTATAATCCTCTTTAGAGGGACCCACTTAAATATAAAGGGATCTATATATTTAATTAATAAAGACCCATTTTAAATTATGAAAAATTATTAAAATAAGCATTCTAATTCAATACATATAATTAAAAAAATAAAATGAATGATTAATTAAAATTAATTGTTATTGCACTAAAAATAGATTACTAAAATCGAATTTGTAAAAACTGTATATATAAAATAGTTTGTACTTTCTAATTCTAAAAAAATATTTTATTTAAAAATAAAATGAATGTTTTCTGTCTTTAGTAGTTTGAAAACCTCTGTCCAGATGACAATATTTGTTATTTTATTAACTTTTTAACGTTAGCATCAAGAATATTTACATGGCAAACACAAGGTAAACAACACAATCCATTCCATACAATTTAAAACACTATATTAAAAACTTCAACTTGACAAGACAGAATTTTTAAAAATGCATTCAGGTGATAGAATCGAAATATTTCATATAAATGTTTTCTGGTAGTATCTTAGTGAATAGAAAGTAAATCGAGATTTCCGCTGTAGTCTCCTGCTTCATACATTTTACTCATGAGATAAAGACTAAATAACTTCACACATATCTCTTCAATAATTAAAATGAAACGGTGTTGAGAAAATAAATCTCCAAAGATAGGAATAAGCAAACTTGGAGCAATACAATTTTCAATTGGGAATCTTCCTAAGAGTGTTCATATAGTAAGTGATGTCAAAAACCCTCTGTGTTGAATAACTAAAACACCTACTGTAGAAATGATAAACATGGGAGTACCAAAGGAGCTGAACAAATATGTAATGGTTAGGTAATTTGTTTAAATAGACTTATTCTGTTGAGAAATATGAAATCTGGTTCCCAGGGGACAGTGTTTTTAGTACACAATGTGAACTATTTCCAGTCACAAACAGAAGGCCTCTTGCCCTTCACAGTCCTTACAAGGTAACTGCACTCTCATGAGCCTAGCCGTGGCTCAGTATCGGGACGATACAGTGTACATCATCCTCCGAAACCCAGCCCCACACGAAGACACAATCAATTGTGTGTTCCTCTGAGTTCTCTCCTGCGCTCTTTGTTTCAGTTGAAACTTAGTGTGCGAGCACAAACCGTCCTCCCTCATTGATCAGAAATTCAATTCAAAAGTCTATAAATAAAAATAAATGAGCAGTAGTCACCCGGTCCCTCCCAGAAGATGCCAGCTGTATGGAAATCAAATCTATAATCCTTCAACTGCCGACAGGAACGCATCCAATAATGGCCCAGGCCAAATAATTCACATGCAAGAATTGAATGTCGCAGAATTAAATGAATTCTGTAATAATGGAACGAGCGCCTTAGCTTGAAAGCGCCGCTCACAATTTCTCATACATGACTAGTTTAAGAAGAAAGATGGAATGAGAGAGGAATAGTCAAGAGAGCACTGGGGGGGGGGGGGGTCTAAATCTAAATTAAGATGTTAGATGTGTAGTTTCCAATAGGACCTTGACATAACTGTTGACCTACTCATGACACGATCACAGTGGCGAGGATTTGGAATTCTATTAGTATTACCAATGGAAAAAAGTCAAGGAGTCATCAGGAAAGCAAATCTATAGCCTCTACTCTACCAGACAATTACTGTTGTTAAAGTAGAATTAGATGGGTATTGACAATAAGAGGAGGAATAGGATTAGGCTGACAGGGCCACTGCACTGAGGTGAGAGAGTGCTGAAGGATGTGTCATAAAATTCATCTGGCTGGTTCATGTTTTACTTTTATTATGTTTGGTTAAATTAATCGAACAACTTGTAGCTGTTCGTTTCTGCATATAATGCGATAATCTCTGATTTCTACAAGGAGATACTATTTTGAAAATAGCCTAAGAGTTAAGCAAACCTTGTTGAGCACAAATAAAGTTGTTTAATCGTGATGTAGGCCAAC
Organism: Phoxinus phoxinus; assembly: GCF_949152265.1. NCBI lineage: Eukaryota > Metazoa > Chordata > Actinopteri > Cypriniformes > Leuciscidae > Phoxinus > Phoxinus phoxinus. The sequence goes on from NC_136888.1 coordinate 24,607,311, forward strand.
TCAGAAAGTTTGCCTGTCATGGGTTCCATTGGGAATGTATAATGGATCTGAGATATGGGTCTTTATGTTTGAGGTTAATTCATAAGATTTTTTTTTTTTTTTTTTTGTTCTTTTGAACTTTCTATTCAAAGTATAATGAGGTTGATAAAGGTTTCTTGAGCATTAAAGGGGTGGTTGAGTATGATTTCACTTTTCTAACTTTAGTTAGTGTGAAATGTTGCTGTTTGAGCATAAACAACATCTGCAAAGTTAGAATGCTCAAAGTTCAAAGCAAAGGAAGATATTTGCTTTTAAAGAAAAGGACTACAACAAATAGTTTTTTAAGGACTATAACAAATGGCTGGTATGGACTACACGACATTCCTCCCGGGTTAGTGACATCACCAACCCTAAAATGTACATAAACCCTGCCCCTGGGAACACGCAGAACATGTTGAGAAGAGGAAAAGTTGTCGTATAAGAGTACATTTGTGAGTCAGCTCAAACTTTAGCATCCATCTTTTCACATGCAATAGAAAGTCACATGTGTGCAACTCATTTTAATATGTTGATTTAAAGGGGTGGTAAAATGCCCTTTTCACAAGATGTAAAATAAATCTCTGATGTCCCCAGAGTGTGTGTGTGAAGTTTTAGCTCAAAATACCCCACATATATTTTTATATAGCATGTTAAAGTTGTCACTTTTTGAGGGTTTGCAAAAATGCACCGTTTTGTGCCTGGCCCTTTAAATGCAAATTAACTGCTGCAGAGGGCGGGGTTTCAAGAGCTCATGTCTGTTAGCAGCTACTATTACCTCACGCAGACACACTAAAATGACAGAAACTGCTGCCTTTAATGTTAAAACAGAGTCAGACAAAGGAGAGACTCAAGAAGAAGTAACAACATGTAGAATGCAACAGGACATCTCTGAATGGTTAGTTGATGGTTTGCATCGTAGATTACAATTAAAAAAGTGTTTACAAAAATAAAAGCAAAAAGTGGAAGCGGTTCTAGTAATACACTTAATTAAACAGCTCAATTACAAATGTGCAAATGTGGATGGTGGGTTTGGGACAAATAATTCCAACACAGAAGACACGACAAAAACCAAGATCAGAGACATTATTGCACTCTGATATTCAGAATGTTCAGAATTAAAATTAAATATCAATCAGTACACAGCATGACTTCAGCTGCTGATGTATTGTAAATTAAAGTGTTGTGCTAAACTTGAGACAAGTTAACTCAGATTTAATAGAGAGAGAATGAACCAGAGCAAGAGAGAGAGAGAGAGAGAGAGAGAGAGTCCCACTCTGCTCGTCCCGTAGATCTTTACTTCTTATTGAAAAACTAGCTGCAGTTAATATTGACACAGCAAGGTGTGAATCAATACATTGAGAATGAGCAATACATTTTAATTTCAAACTGCTCAAACTTCAGCAGCAAATCCATGCAGTTAAGCTGTTGTGGGAGTGGGTGAGAGGGGGCAAGGGAGGGGGTGGATGAGATAGAAATTTGCTGTAGATCAGATCCAGAATCAGCCTCCTCTAGCATGACATTTCCTGTCAGATGATATAGACTAGCTGAAGTGACTTTTTAACCTGCGGTTCAGCACTGAGTCACACAGGCCTGTTTAGCACCTCACTCTGTGCTGGCTGACTGCGAGGAGTCCATTATATTTAATACATATTCAAAGCTAAAAACTAAGCTTCTCAACTAAGATCTAGCTTTTTTTTTTTAAGAGCATGAAAGATCAAAACAGTTATGTTAAACTGTAATAATATTACACAATACTGTTTTACTGTATTTTTTATCAAATAAATGCAGTTTGGGTAAGCATTAGTGTTGTAATTTTGTGGTTCTAATGTTGTTGAGATTTGATTTCAAAACAGATGAAGACCACAACTGCAGGGATATCACTAAATTGCCGGTGGTGAACTGCCTGATTTATTTGTTAACATCATTGATGTGATTGGATGTAAAACTTACTGCTTCAAATGCAATCAATTTAATTTGATTTCCTTTGTTACTGTTGTGCCGGGTTTTGAGTCTGAAATCAACGAGGGATTGTTTTTTAAAAAAGTCACCAAAATTAATACAAATTGCCACATATTTCAAGATATGCTTGCAAAAAAGCACATGTGTGAGATCTTATTTGGTCTTGTTTTGGTCTCAATCCCTCAAAGTATTGGTCTTTTCTTGGTCTCAACACACACTGGTCTTGGTAAGGTGGTCTTGACTACAAAACTAGTGAGATTATTTATTTATTTTCTGTTTATAACATCTTTAAAATTTCCAAATTGGAAATCCTTGTAAAGTACATTAGACTGCTAAATGTACAGATATGTCCTAGTTATCACATATGTTAAGCATAAATATTAAAACAGTAAACGTCTTGTTAAAGTCATTGCCTGTAGCCACACCTCTCTGCCATTGAAGCTAAATGACATTGAGGCTGAACGATGTGAGAAACGGCCTCACGCTCACAAAATGTACACGGGCATGCACAAAAATACACTCCAGAATGATCTATGTCTCCTCCTTGCTATCGATAACAGTTTAACTACATCACAGCGGACAGCTTGTGTCTCTTTATCAGCAGCTCTCTCATACTCCGCATGCAGGACGTTACTGGCTCTGAGTTTCAGAATCTACCTCTATATCGTTAAATTTCATTATGACGTTAAACCGTTAGATGCCTCCATGCCTGGATAAAAAACAGCTGTATTGCTTAGGTTATTATAAACAAAAAGGCATTGTTTCCCATTATGAATTGTACTTGTAATACAAACAAAAGCAGGCTGGCTAAAAACATCCTCTGCTAAGACACAGTTGGATAATGAAAAGCAGTCATTATCTGCATTATTCACAAGCAATTAGTGGTGTTTATGTATCATGAGCATGTCATAAGCAACATAAAAGCAATTAAGGCTTATTAGGAATTTGTATATTGCAATTTGTTCAAAGCTCTACTACATTATATACTGAAGGCAGATATGCAGATGTGTATATGCAAGAAAGGGTGGCAGTCTACAATGGCATTAAAATCAAATATATATAAATATATATAAATAAAGAAGCAAAAGTCTGCTGCATCAAGGCTCATTCTGTGATACGTTGAAGTCGAGTGAGCTAAGGTGGTCGTGGGACTGACAGCAGGGGCCTCCAGGCAGTCACACAAGGGTCAGTGTGGCTCTCTCTGGTTTAGCGGGGCCAGGCAGAAGAGCTATGCACTTAATCACACCCAGAAGACTGGTCATTATTGCAGTCAGTCGGGGTGAATTACCATATCAAAGCCTGACAGACAAGAGAACAGAATGATTGGCACATTATGATGACAGCTCCTGTTGAAGGAAGAGGAGAGCCCTATCACACACACAACACCAAAGGAACGGGGAAATTCCAAAAACGTGTTCGCCATACATACAGTACTGACTACAGGAAGAATACTTTTATTCTTTCATTTACTCTAAATGTATGCAGAAATAGAGCCATCTTTTTTTAGGGAGGCACCCAGATTAACATTCTAGATGATACTGATAAGCTGATAATTATTTTATGGCCAATTAGCAATAACATGTCCACTATTTGAATTCTAAAGCATTTTGTTCAAATAAAAAAAAAATAAGACAGTAAAACTAAAATCAATTGCTAGAAGTGAATTTCAGATTTGCTAAAAAATACATTTAACCGTGTAAATGTAATGTTTATTTTACAGTGTTATTAATTGGCTTGAATTTTTAAAGATTAACTTTAAGGAAGTCTTCATAAGCAATGTAATTTCTCATGCAGCACTAATTCTAAAATTATGGGTTCACTCAGGCAGCCTTTAAGATTTTAAAACTGAACTCAACTACTTTAAATGTTGTTTTCTAGGTAAAGCAAGACCATGCAATTAAAGTCTTAGAAGGGGAAACATCTGTTTTCGTCCCATATAATTAGCATAATTAATTAATCCAAACAAATTATTTTTTAACACCTAGAATAAATCACAAAGCCCTGCTTCTCTCGACTGACCCTGTCTGTGTAGTATGGGTAATTGATCAAGAGTAAATTGGACAATGTGCAGCAATGAGGCGTATTGTATCCTCATATTTGAAACACACCCAAATCATTAGTCTGAGAGCACAGATGGATTGAGGACCATCTCTTTGTAATATAAAATCTTGGCATGAGATAGCAACTACCAAAGTCTTAGCAGGATGTTGACAGCATCTGATGAGGTTTGCATCATATTTTAAATGGCATTGCTGTGCAACATATTCTTAACACGGCCAATCAATTCATTGCCTCAGGTAAAAATCTGATGACATGGAATTGTGTAAATGATTTCTAAATATACTGAATGCAGTTATTAGGCCTGAAAAATAGTCTCTCTAGCCCATCTTTGTTGGGCAAAAAGAAAAACTACAATCAGAAAAACATGTACAGGCTCACATGTGCGCACACACACAGGCCAATAAAAACTCTTTTAAAAATGTCTAGAACGGTTTATGAAAAGACAAAAAGAGGGCCTCAGGGAATACCTCCCGTGCGCAGCACCGGTATATTGCTGTCAGGTTCACTGTCAGATGGGTTAATCAAAAACTCAAGGGGAAAGGTGCTATCTTCACCGCACACTGCCATCTTTATCGATTCTATTTACAGCACCTCACCAGGATCGCACTTCTTTAACTATTCAATTGGTCCAAAATAGATTTTTCCATTTTACGCAGGAGCGACAGGGAAAACATTAGACCAGAACAAACGTGATAGAAATGTATCACAAAAGCAGATGAACAAACATTGTGGAAGATTTATGGCTGAGATTTTAATAAATTCGAGGGAGATGAATTGATTTTGGTTAGGGGTGTAAGCAACAATTTATTGGGTGGGAAAATGCATTATTTTCCAATTGTTATCAAGCTACAGTAAAACTGATTTGTGTCCTATTGCATTTTATGGATAAAAGGAGGAGGAACCTTCACATGATTTAGATTAAATGTATTAATCAAAACCACCCAGTGTGAACAATATATCTACAACTTGAGAAGATTTTTGACATTTAATTCTGTCGCAACATTTTGGCTCTGTACCTCTTCCTCCAAATTCAATGGCCGCCACAGCTGAGGGAACGCTCTGTTTTAATTTTATGAGGCTTAAAGTAGCTTTTAACCAGCCAAGCGGCAAATAACATAGGATTAGAAATATTTAGTGTTTTCCGACTCCTTAACAGGGATAATCCTTTAGAAACAAGTCTGACCTTTGCGGCTTAATAACTTGGCAGTAGTTAACTCTTTAAATGATAGCTGGGTAATTTAAAGTATAATTTCGTAGCAATAATGATTGGGAAAGAGATCAAGTGAAACAGAGATACAGATAGAGATAGAGATAGAGAGAGAGAGAGAGAGAGAGAGAGAGAGAGAGAGAGAGAGAGAGAGAGAGAGAGAGAGAGAGAGAGAGAGAGAGAGAGAGAGAGAGAGAGAGAGAGTTAGATATGCAGAGATAAGCAGTAAAAGAAAATTTCATGAAATGTATCTGTGTCGTTGTCAATAAAGCCACTAGACTGGGGATACACACGTTAATTCAATAAACATGCATTAACAACAGAGTCAACTGTTCTCCATTCCTGCAAATGCAAATAGAATGTTGCAGCATTACAAATTCAGATGTTCAAACAAAACCCCTGGTTTCACAGACAAGAATTAAGCTAGTCCCAGACTAAAATGCATATTTGAGCTGTTTTAACTGCAAGAAACTTCCACTGACATATCTTAGTTAAAATTATGTCAGTGTCATTGTTTTGTCTCAAGATGCACACCAGTAATGTTTTTTTTAAAGGCACGTTTATAAAAGCTACATGCCCTAATTGGGCCCTAAGGCCTAAACCTGGCTTAATTTAAGCCCTGTGAAACCTGGCCTAAATGTCTACAAAATGTACTAAATGAAAACCTAATTTACAATATAAGCTAATATTACATTTTCTGAATATACAAATACTCATTTGGGCTTTAAACAGACCACTATTCCTAAAACTGACCACAAAAACACTCTATTAGTCCAGTCCATAATAATGATAAAATGTCCACCAAGGTCTCTTTGAACAGAAATCCATTTTGCTCCAAGAGTGCCTGTGTCCAGCCACTGTGCTCCACTTACTCTCTTGATTTGATAGTGAAAGCAGAAAACTTTTCAGTGTCAAATAGTATTTTAAACCAACAACTTACTTAAGTCCCATGTCATCAGGCCCATGAAAACTAATCTTTCAGTAGTAATAGCTCCTATAAAAGTGGACAGAGCCATTGATATAGAGGCAAGTAAACAGGCAACAAATCCTTTGCTTGGCTCAGGTGGGCAATGAAGCAAACAAAGAGCTAGAAATGGGATCGGGCCCTGGATGGAGCACACTGGACCATGACTAAAATAGGCCAGAGTTCATAGGTCAAGGTCTTTACGAGAGCTGCCCCTCCTCTCCCATCCACAAGATGGATAGCTTTGTATACTATTCGGTTTAAGACTAAATTCCCAGCAATTACAAACACTTTTAAATAAGCTGGTAACAAACAAGATTTTTTTTTCTTCCATGTTTAAATCAATTCATTAAAACATTTTATAATCAAATAAATAAGGAAAAAACTAACAAAGTCGTGTTTGTTATTTACTGGTATGTGTTTTATATATATATATTATATATATATATATATATATATATATATATATATATACTCGTACAGTATAAATGGTAATAATATATATAATACTATATTTTATATAAATGTATAAAAATACAATGTTGTTCTTTCTCGTTCATTTCTATACATTAGATTTTAGAATAGATTTTGACTACATAAATGTATAATTTAATATAAATCTATAAAATAAATCGGAACAAAAATATGTATTAATAATTTTGCATACACACATTTTTTTTTGTCCTTATTTTACAAATCTATATTTTCATGTATATTATTATCTAATATACATCTCTCTTTCTGTATTGACTGGGTGAGTCTTGTTTTAATGGATGAAACTGCTTCTCTATAATAATAGTCAGGTAGATTGAACTATGTTGCCTCAGACAGTCTCAGCCCTACAGAAATTGAAATAATCAAAACCAAAGTCACAACCAAAGTCGTCACATTTGATTACCGATCACACTACACAGCCATGTTTGAATAAATGCACTGTCATGTTTTTATCATCAGAAAGATGCTCCCTGCAGGAAGGAAATGTCATTTTATGTTTCAGTGAGTGTAAGTACAGTACACTATACTATATACAAAGGAAAAGTGCATACAAGGGGATTTGTATGACAATAAAATTCACAAACCCAAACAAAACTGTGACAAGCAAATCCCAGGAGACTTGTAGTCTCATTCACTCTCAAACCGCCATTAATAACAACAACACAGTAATTCTGGCACTGGCGAGCTCCAGAAATCAAAGTCTTGCTTAATCTTGGCAACACAGAGCCATTCTACTTTTTGCAAATGTTTCAAGTCCTACGTTCCTCTCTTGCAAAAGGATTTTTAGAGTGGAAGTAAACACCTCAGAAATACAACTACGGTGTAACATTGCCCAGGAGGATTTAAATTAGTTTTTTTTTCATGGCCTCTAGGCAATATCTATATGACAACAACACAACAGCCGCAAAACAAAAACAGTCTGACTCAATAGAGAGATGAAGGCGTAACCGACAGATGAATGGTAAAACGATAAAAAGAAGCAAGTTTGTGCTTACGGTGGACGTTCACAGCCAAAGCGAGATAACAGAGAGCAACGTGACTTGATTTATTTTCTCTTCAGCTCTTTTCAAAATTGGATGGCAAACACTCCCTATTCCATTAACTACAGTCCATATGATTTTTGGCAAATAAAACTGTGTGGTAGCATCTGTGCGCCTGATACAGTGGAGGAGAAACTGCAAACGCAAATGATACGTTTTATTATTTGTCGCCATCAAATAGGCCCTTGCATCTGCTTCTCTGGCGCCGTATCCGCAAACACAGCGCCCGTGTGAGATGGGAGAGACCTCAATCAAACGTAAGCTAAGCCTTTCTTCAGGACATGAAACAGAGCACTCCTCTAGCTGATATTATGTCTGCCAGAGAAAACAGGAGAAGATGAAGGGGGAAGAAAGGAAATGCAAAATAGGAGGAGGATGGAAAATAACATGAATTACCTGATTATAATAATAAGCAGCAGGCGAACGTACACGGTGTACTTATAGCTTGCATGATAATCCCATCATGCATGGTAGTGTAAGTTTCTAATGAAGTCATATAGAGTTGAAGAAACATCAGATTTTTAAGCTTTTTATAATTGCGATGAATAAAAAATTATTCTCGATTATATTTTGAGGGGACCAAAAAAAACCGCAGATGGCGTTTCCATTGGTCATCCAGTCAGAAGCTATGCAGATTGTTTGGAGAGTAGAGGAAAGGAGAGTTATGATGAAACAGTGAGTACGCAGGTGATATATCCCTGCACACTAGCAGTGGGGCCGGCAGCACTAAACGCCCTTCTGCATGGGGCAGAGGAGCCTCAACTTCATCAAACCCCTCGCAGGATCAGCCCCCTTCTTAATGGATTACTGCTGTCTCAGTGGAACCACACTGCAAATAATGATAGAACACCTGCAGATTAAACCATCTTACACAATACTCAATTCATTACCTTATTCCCCAGATAAAGGCCAGCTAATAAAAATATGATTTTCTCTTGCAGCAGAACAGTCACACCTTTATCCTTTAAGGGAAACAAAAGGAGAGGAGGAAGGTGATATCATCCAAATGCAATAACGGCCATCATTGCAATTGCACGGTCGGAGTAAAAGGAAAAATGTGTAGCATTTTAGAGTGAAAATTTCAACAGAAATATGGTACCGGTACTTGAATGGGGGGTTTCACTATGTGGCTAAACTGATAATATAGGAGTGTTGCATTTCAAATAGGCTATAGCATATTAATCAACACTTTTGTTTTTACAAGTGTTCATACAGTATATTTGTACCAGCGCATAATCTTTCAGTCAACTGATATGAAAAATCCAACATTAAAACATAAATAAATAAATGTTGCACCATTTTGAGAAGCATCAATACAGACTATGAAAAAACCCCTCAACCTTGCTGCCTTTGGCAGTGACAACCAATTCAAAGTGATTCACATAATCAGTAAAGTGTGATCTAGAGAAGTGATACCAATGTGAAGAATGCAGTGGTGCTCTGATGCAGGGCAAAACTGGGTCACCTGGCTGCATGTAAACATGTGGGCTCTCAACAGCTCTCTCCAGGTGACACCTCATCACCGTGCTGCTAGAATGATGGCTTACACCCGTCTGGCTTGTCAAAACACTGTTTCGCAGGCAATTACCATGGTGGCCAGCCCACCACCGGGTTCGGATGGATGGGCGACACAGCCAAAGGGTCACTCCTCTGCCCATATTTCTAACGCTCTGCTCTGGTGTGGCGGGACAGCAAATTGGCTGGCGTCTGTCAGCGGTTATCTGTATTGCCGTGAACTCACAAGACGTCTTGTATCTTGCCTCACATCCAGACAGAATATCTGAAAACAGAGAGAAGTGTTTTGTGAACAGATGAGATGTCAGTTATCTCAAAGGATCTGTTCAAAATCATGTTACATTGAAAAAACAGGATGTTCTCTCGCAGTAAGAATTTATCAAGTGTGTATAGGCCTATGTCTTTACTCTTTACTATATTGTACCAAGGATAAACAAATAGCCTTCAATTTGCAAAGAAAAAAAAAGACTTGGTTTGTACTAACGTTAGTTAGTTCACAGAAACTAAATACATACACATTAAAATACATTTTATGGTAAAGTCTGCAAAAGTAAAGTACTTTGTGATATACTCAATGACATATTAAATACATATTATAAATGTGACTCCCGTCTGCATAAATTAACTAGTTGTAACGGGTGTCAGTAAATAACCTAAAAAACACTAATAATTACATCCAAACAAACATGAATTTGCTCTACGTATAAAGTTTGGTCATTTGAGGCAAAAATGTGAACGGTTTCATTTATTTTTTTCAATTTATTAAGAAAAATTATGTTTACCAAATTAGAACAGAGCTGTTTTCCTCATGATAAAGCCTCCAGTTCACATCAGTTCCCGCTCATTAAAATGGACTCGTGCACTTGAACACTTCACTTCCTTCAGTGCGCGTGACTGACGAGCACTCGCTCTCCCCGCGCGCACATGGACCTTTCCGTTGTCATGGACACCTTTAAACTTCCGGAAACATGGCGAGACTTGTGAAACTATACAGTCAAGTTGATAACGCCAAAAAGCAATATTTCATCAGAAACAGGTAAATAAAGCAAATTATTCAGTTCTCTACATTTGAAACATGTCTTGTTGTGATGTATCAGTCGATGTAGGCGGGAAAGAAGTTCCTTCTTCACAGCTGTTTTTTAGATAAGAATAACAAAGACACATACTGGAGATAAGATAACACATTAATTCGGTGAAACTCAATGAAAGCCTCTCATGTTACAGGATTGCGGAGGAAAACAGACAGAAAGAGAATGAGGCTGCAGTCCGAATTCAGAGCTGGTTCCGGGGCTGCCAGGTGAGGGCATACCTCAGGTAAGACAGCTTTTGTGATCTCATTTTCATCTGACAATATGTTTGTTTGTTTGTTTGTTTAGAGGGAAAATAAGTGGCAATCATGTTTCAGTTCATTCCCTTTATTTATTAATTAATTCATACATTCATTCTATTGTATGCAAGTTATTTATATGTATTTTTTAAATTTGGCTATTCAACCTGAGGACAGTCCATTTAAATGGAGTGCCACAGCCTGGTCCGGAATTAAAATTCCCATTAATTTTCTCCTCACAGGAGTTGATTTTCAACAGTAATGTATAAAAACCTTTTAAAAACAGAACTAGTTTGAGCTATGAGGTTGTTAATCAATGGTAAATGCTGTTGTTGAAGCGATCAGCCCTCATTATTTTAACTTATTTTTTTAAATAATCACATTTAACAGTGGAATTCTTGGTGAAAAACCACCAATGATTCAAAGAAAATCTCCACCAATCAGGAAATCAAAACAAACAAATTGCATCTCTTGCAACTCTTTAGTGTCCACCGATTCCCATGAAACACTGCAAATGATGAAATCAAGTCAACATCCCTATGCCATCAACAATCATCATGAAATAAAACATTTTAACAAATTGTATTTTTTATGGAATAATGCAGTATTATAAATGATTTATCCCATCACAGCATTATTTGTTAAAAATGCATGTGCCCTCGTAATCTTTAATCAAAATAGCTTCCCTTCCCCCTAGCAGCGACATCTCTTTTCTTATGATGTGTTTACTGGAGCGAGGGCAGGACAACCTGTCACTCACTTGAGTTCACAGCAATAGCAAACCACAACCATCCAATCAATTCCTGATGGACAAAATCAAGTCCCACCCTTGAAGATAAAACTATTGCAACTTCATTTTCATGCCGACTTTAAATATTTTTGTATGTGTATGCATATTTTACAATAAATGTAAGATATACTGTTTCTTTATACATAATCAACATATTTAAATCAATCATTTTACATTTATCAATTGTTTTTATTTTATGTTATTTGCAGTAGTTTATGGGATTGTAGTTCTTTTACCCTTGTCATTATGTCTGATTTTAAATATTCTTTAGCTTCATTGTAATATTATGATTCAACTTGTAGCTGTTTTGTGGGCTTCACTCTTTAGTGAAGAATTGAAAAAAAAAAATCCCTTTTGGGAAAAATGTTTCCGGACCAAGGCCACTAATAAAGTTGGTGGGCACTGTTGCACTCTATAGGCGTGACACTTTTGGGATCCATATTGTATAGGGTAGACAGATGTCTTAATGAGGACAGGCGTATGATTCTATATTCTCAGCATATACCTGTAAGTGGTTGCTGAAGCCTAAATCGAATGCATTTGGTCTTTAAATGCAAGAATTAGCCAGTGCACAGGGCACTACAGTGTGTAACCTCAACATATTTCTGTGCAGTGAGCAGACAAACTCCTAGACAGTAGGTTAATTTAGATTACTTTAGTTAATTGATCAATGTGTTAAGTGGCTAATTAAGCGCAATCTAGGCTTCTTGAGTGCAGCTCCAGGGTTGCCACCGTCCCTATACGCATTGATTTTTTTGAGTTATAAATGGCCTTTTGGAAATTGATGGCCATGTTGAGTTCAGAGTTGCCATAGACATGCATTTAGAGGGTGGTTAATGATGAATGCAAATGTACAGTTGTCCAAGAAAGACCTACCGTGGACAGGCAGAGAGAGAAAAAAGGGGACTTTTTGATTAAATCAGTTTTAAAAAATTAATGAAGTTTTGATTTAATCAGTTTGAAAGTACAAAAGTATAATTACACCTTGTTGTGTGTTGTTTTATCTTTCAGTCACCTGCATAAAAACGCAACATTAATACAAAAAATATGGCGTGGTTTCACCGCTCGGGTGCTTTTCAGACAAAGGGTAAAGGTAAGTTGTGGAGACATGTAATATTGATTATGTTATGATAACCCTCATTAACATTTAGCAGTTAACAGGCATGCCATGACTTATATACATATGGCGTAAGTTTGTAATTTGACAATTCGTATTGATTTCCAATGGAATGCTTTTATCTCGTCCATGTTTTAAAGGTGCTGACATATTAGTGCTCATTTTTCCCTTCTTCATTTTTAAATAAAACCTAAGGGTTTCGTGGTAATAGATTTTACATAAGACTTAATTGTACAGGAAAATGTTGTTGTCTCTTTTTTTCTTCTTCTTTTTTTACTGTATGTTCAATCATGACCTACAATTGGTTGCCTAATATTTTGTCTTTCTAAAATGTACAGTTAGAGTATTGTTTTAGTTTTTTTACATAACTTCCAGGAAATCCAGTAAGTGTAATATGGGAAATTCTACATGATATGAGGAGTGAGACAATAAATCATGGCCTCTTATTAAATATTTTCTTTAAAAAAGGAAGAACATTTTACATGGCTTATTTTGAGTCTGATTTCTTGTCATTTGTAATCAAAAATATGTATGTCTACTATCATATAGAGCAGTTCGTATCAATTTTCTTTGTTATTGTGTCCCCATTGAGTGAATAATTTGTGTCTTGTGTCTTGTGAATATTCCTCACCATGTTTAGTCGGCCCATCCTCAGCTGCATTCCATTGATTATCAAACTCAGCAAAGAGCATTTTACCTTCATACATCTCCATTAGTTACCAGCCTGACTTTCATAGATTTTCCTAGCCATGTCTGCATTATGTATTAAGAACAGCCACTTCCCTTCGATACAAAGTATGACTTGCCAGTCCACCCTCTTATCTGCTGCTGCTTCTCCATGACTTTTATGTATTATGTATAAAGAGGATTTTATTCCTCGCATGTTAGGAAAACATCAGAGGGCCCAGTCACAATGTAATGCTATCTCCCTCTCTTCACAGACAGCATATTTTATCATGAAGATGAATTTCTACAATAAGATGGCTGTCAAGGTAAATATTTCTCTTGCTGTTTAGTCAGTGAAAAGTCAGTGGGTCACACATTTGATTTGAATAAAAACCTGTAAACAGATTTTACTGATGTTTGATAACTGCATTGAAATCTAAAGTGAACAAGGTTCATAACATCAAAATACGCTTAAATATATTAAAGGTTTTTTAAATATTTATATATTTATTAACATGTGACATGTTTCTATAGCTATTATATATATTTACAATATATAAATATAATATACAGCGATATTTACTTGAATTGAATTTTGTACTTTTAATACTGTAATCCAGCAAAGATGGGCATTAAATTGTTCAAAACGGACAGTAAAGACCTTTACATTTTCTATTTTAAATAAATGCTGTTCTTTTGAACTTTCTATGCATCAGAGAATCCTGAGGGGGGGGGGGGTATCAGGGTTTACACAAAATATGCAGCACAACTGTTCTTAACATTGATAAGACATTTTCTTGAGTTCTAATCAGCATATTAAAATGATTTCTGAAGGATCATGATACATTAAGATCAGGAGTAATGATGCCGAAAATTCCATTTTAAAATATATTGAAATTGAAAACAGTTATTTTACATTGTAATAATATTACACAATATTTCTGTTTTTACTGTATATTTGATGATCAAATAAATGTAGCCTTGGTGAGCATTCTTAACTTATCCAAACTGGCAAGTTAACTGAAGTAAAATCCAAATATTAAAGATCTGAAAATATTTTATAAGCCCTAAGTTGCAAAAAGGTAGCAATATCAATCTTGCATGTTCTGTTTCACAGCCTATAAATCAAACACGTTTATATTTGAGTGATACATTGGCACTTTTATAGAGCTATCGGTATGTATAGAAGCTTTAGTTTTACAATTGTTTTTCCATGAGGTGAAACTTTTAAAGAATTTTATAAGTCTTACAAAATTTCATAGCTTATTGAAGAATGTTGCATTTCTGTGGAGGATTCCATATTTTTACTGTGATGATACTGTGATCACAAGAAATTTGAACCAAGAAAAGTGATTTATACGCAAATATTTTGTCATATCTAGGGCCCACCCTGCATTCTTCACTACCACTTTGGTTATGTGAGTCTAATTTGAAACATGAAGCTTGACCTCTTCTCAGGGGTCACAGAATATGAGACTAAAGGTCCTGTCACCACTTAGACACAAACAGAAGTTGCTCAACAGGACAGACAGCTTTTACAGCCCTTGTAAAAGATAGAGTGCTATGTCCGGGAAGCACCGGTAATGTAAAAATCTGCTGAAGGAAAAAAAGAAAGGGCGACTGTGAAAACAGTCACTGAAGGATCAGTTTCAAGCATAGACTGGGTGTGTTGGATGGAAAAGTTAAGAGTTTGGAAGGCTTCATGGGAATCTATGCATGATGTTTTCTAATGAATGTCACTTTATACAATTCTGGTCATAAGTTTACAAACTCCTTACAGAATATGCAAGAAAACAAGGTCATTGCTCCTCCTAACCCTTGCCCAATAAAGCTGAAAACAACAACCATTGAAGCTTCAGTGTTGCACATTTTTTTAGTCATTTCCTTTATCCTATAAAGTGTTTATCACACTCTTTACCAAAAGCCTTTTAATAGAAATCAGTGTTTACAAGGGAGGCCGGATTTGTATTAGATCTAATTGAGCAATATGCATCATTGATTTTACTAGTCTAGGAGGTCACAAAGAACTCCGAATCCAAGCTTGCAATTACTTTATTTAAAATTATCTATTGACTACTGATCAATGGCAATTCTTGTTTTGTTTAGTTTTTGCCTTATTATTTTTTTCTCTTTTACCTGCTATTGTTTAAGCACCTAATTAGCCTGAAGGACATCTGTCCTTTTTGTTTTGGGTCCTCAGTGGTGCTGTCATCACGGTGGCACTAGCTAGCACTCTCATTCTTCATGGAGTGACAATGACTGCAAGCTCGAAAGCGACAGGGAACTTCTTTAATTTGCTCTGACTTTGATTTGTCTTTTAACTTCTAAATACTTTTTGCAATTCCAAATAAAACTAAATGTCCTACTTTTTTATCAGCCATACAGTGGAATAGTAAAGGCTACAAAATTATAATCAGGTACATGTATTCATAATCAGAACTCACCCTTCTTTTGCAGATACAGCAGAGATGGCGGGGCTATTATGTGAGGAAGTATGTACATAATTATTATGCACGGAAGAGATACTTGGAGGGATTGACAAGGAAGAATGAGCACATCAGGTAAGAAGAATTAAAATACATTTTTTATATACACTGCTCCAAATAAAGTTCATAGCATTACGTTAAACTAGTGTTCACAGATGACCATTGTCTGAAATTCTTGCAAAGACAAAGGAATGTCATGCCTTTAACGGCATGTTTGAGACATATACATTAGCAGCATGTCATGCATAAATCGCCTCTGGTTACTTGAAAATGAATAACTTTATGAAATTTAAAATTAGCCTCTGATTTGAGTGTGCCCCCACATTTATTAAAACAAATCATGCTTCGGGGGCCGAAGGAAGATGCCATCTTTTACTTTTGATAAAAACAAAGTCACTTTTTTTAATGTGACCAATATATTTTGTGGGACAATATCTTAAGGGTTTAGCTAAAATTAAATGTAAATCTGTTAAGTGCTCCTTGGATCACTGACTCCCAACACCCTGCACCCTCCCTCCGTCTCCCTACTCCAGCCTCTCTTTAAGTGGGAATGTTCTCTTTTAATGGGGTTTCTCACCTTTGAATCACGTTAACACATTGCATTTCTCTATAAAAACACTGCACCACCATGTACTACACTGTCTTAAATGTTGGAAACTTTTTTTCCAAAGTAGTGTGATTGTCATGATCAACCCTTTATGAGTTTTACAGTATGCAGTTAGTATGCCGTGAAAAAAAAGACCATAAAATGCAAGATCCACCAGTAACTGATTAACAAAAGTCTAAAATTCTGACTGTAGATTTTAACTTTTTGTATAATGAAAATGTTATCTTAATTTCATAAGGGCAGATAAAAAATTATATTGGCTCATTTGATAATCTCTGAAATTCCCAAAAATTTGTCAGATTAATCCACCTGTTTAGTATTAAACAAAGTCAGAGGTGCTTCTTGTTGTGTAAAAAAGCATAGGAATAGTCAGTCTTGTCTCAGTAAGTTTTGGATATCTGTCCAGCTGTGTTTTACTAACAACATCCCATTTTTTTAATTGTCTGTCCTTTCTTTTTCTCTCTCTCTCATTCTCTTCCTCTCTCTCTATCCATCGGTAGACCCTGTCTGTTAGTGCATTAATTAGTTGTTTATGGAATGCTTCTGAGGTCATGATGAATCAGTCATAGATGTGAAGTGAAAGATCACTGCGCTGATTCTGACAATCTGTTCCACGTTGGGCTCAGGATCACCCACTGACTGATTAGTCACCCCTCAAAGGTCTCAGTGCCAGGATTTTAATCCGTACAGCTCCGGCGCTTGAATAAATTATTCAAAATTTTCCTAATGGTTCCCATTTAGCACAAGCAGACCAGCCCGGCATGCCAATGATAGGAGGCCAGCGACTGCCCATGTCAGGGCGGCCCCTCTCTCTCATTCTCTCTCCCTGCCAGCGGTGAAGGATCCCCCTCCTCCCAATGCGAAACGATCTGTGTCGTTTCATTAGCTCTAGCCTGACGACAAGGCCCGCTATGTTCCAGTGTCCATCTTCATTCAGTTGTCCTTCTCTGCATACCTTAATGAAGTCAAGACCTGAGTTCACCGCGGCAATTCCACAGCAAGAGTTTGTGCAATGTAACAATTTATCACTTGTCAAGAAGACACTTAAAGTTCCAGCACTTAATAAGGGCTTCCTCTGGGCTTGAGTAATTAGAACTGAGCGGCTTGCATATTTACTAAATGTGGAGTGTCATTGCCACCATGGCCTATTGCCTGCATGAATTATTTCTCTATCTGTAATAAACAGCTGGGTAATTATTACTGCCATAATCAGATAAATTTTTCTCTGTAATGTTTGAGCATGGCAAATCTTTAACTCTTTGGAAGCACAGGGGGAATTTATGGACTCCCATTGCTCAGGCTACTTTTTCCGCTCTCGTGTCCCTTTCAAGGACATCTGTGAAACTCACTCCTTAACTGCAGGCCTTATTAATTTTTTTTTTTCTTTATAAACATTTCATAGTATTTAGGGCAGGTCTTTTATCAAAGCAAGACTCCAAAATACACAGGCCATGCTATGCATATGCTTAATCACACAAATTACTGCATTCATTACAGAGAAGGATACCAAATCCCATTTTATGGGCAAATTGATCTTGATTTTTTCCACCTTAAAAGCATTTAAATTCTCCTAATTAATCATATTTTGTTGTTTTTTGTGTGTGTTTTCATTTTTTTTAAAACTCATAGTAGGTGGCTTTTGCTGGTCTTTTCATATTTTTTAATTAAACTACAGTAAGTGGAAATTTGAGAATGTATAGATAATACTGAAATTCCATTATGACAAATGTCAAAAAGCACTCTGGTAATTATGCTTCATATTCATATACTTCATATGCTAGCATATTGAAAAAATAACAAGTAAAAAAAAAAAGGTTTAAAGGTGGGATAAGCGATATTTGAAACGCTGTTTGGAAGTTAGTCGGACCGACACAAGAAACAAACAACAACAAAAATGTCTAGCCAATTAGCATTAGGGATAGAGATGAGACGCAATACAGAAGAGAAAGGCTCAGAAGAAATCACTGGAAAATGAAGGATTATGACCGCATTCATATTAGAAAAGCTGTCCAACACTGGAGAGAGCTAAGAGCTATTTTTGTTGTGCTTTGCTATGATAAACAAACATCCACTCTTGGATCGCGTGCATAACGTAGGCCAGCTAGTGAGAGTCGTGCTGACGATTGCTTGAGAATGTGATGTTTAGTGTCATTGTTAGTGCACTCGCCTCGCGTCCCCGCGATCAGGGTTCGAGACTCCGAGCAGGGCGGTTAGGATTGGAGGGTGAGTTTTGGAGGCGGAGCAATGAAGAGAGGGGTGTGTTTGTTTGGGTTGATTTCAAATATCAACAATGTCCAACAGCGTTTTTTGAAATATCGCTTTCCCACTTTTAAGGTAACTAAAAGGATAGACTAAAGTCTGCTGTAAACGGCCTGTATTTTTGACTGCATACTACATGCCTAGCTGTTGCTAGGTAAGGGTGATTAGCACCTGGTGGATTGGTGGATTCTACAGTAAGTGGATGCAATTCAGTGGGCCCAGGGTGCTTATAGCGATTGTGTTGTGTAAGGACACACAAAGGTCATCTGTGTTAGCTGCTCCCATGTCTCCCTACTGGCCCATCAACACTAATGAGGTTTATGTGTTACCCCAGCCTTCTCTTAGACACAGATCGAGATCCCCTTCCACGGTTACAAATCTATTTGGCTTTTGTCCACTGCAGTGCAATTAATAATAAGCGAGATATATAGGTTGGCAAAGGTCACACAGACAGCTTGATGCCAAGCGAAAGAAACCGAGGCTGGTCAGAAAGCGTTTGAACATTGTGACCTCAGATCACAATATAAAACACACTCACAGCTCAAACTACTCTGCGTATTTGATTTATTTGGTGATTTACTTTTACGGAGAGGAAATGGGAGAGAAAAATGCATCAGGAAAAGTGAGGTAATCAGTATACAGAGCAAAATATTTAACAGGAAGTATTTTGTGCATGTTCATTATTATATTTTTTTTAATGAATTTGTTTATTAATTTATTTGCTACATAGGCTTTCGAGGCATAGTGCATACCATGCCTAACAAGACCCTTTGGTCATGATTCCTAATGTATTATCATACATACAACAGAAATACTGTTTTGCAAAGTTTCACAGGAATCCATACTGTCAAGCTATTATTTTGTCAGTAAAGCTGTTCTCTTGAACAATCCACAAGTGTATTGAACATTGTCTGATGTCTTGGGACTAAGACGAGAGTTTACAGAAAAACTGTGGGTTTATTTGTACTGTTCTGCTTCTCAGGAGAGACCTTGAGGAATTTGCAGAGCTCCAGAGAAATGAGAGAGAACGGATCATTCAGGAAAAAGAGGAGCAAGGGAAAACCATCCAGGCTCAAAGACTCCACTTCCTCCTGAGCACTAAACAGGTCAGCTCCGAATCAATGAGATGGACATGCTCGTATATCCTGCTTATATACTGTATATTTGCATTTATTTGAGGTCACAGAATCAAAAGGAACGGTGCCAGTGTGGAGTATGAAGACCAGGCTCCTAACTGCTGCAATCATTTGCTGATATATATATTCTTTTCAGAAATCCCTCTGGCTATAATGTGTCTTGATAATTATGATGAAGTGCTCTGGCCGTTGTTGATTCAGCAGCAGTGTGGGGTGTGTAGATATTTCATTTTGCCGCCTCTCCTTCATGCTTTTATGGTCATCACAGCCTCCTGTGGCCACTCCACTCATGCCATGTTCCTGCTCTGGTCACTGGACGCTTAGTGCCAGCCACACCACGAACAGGGCAAGAGGACATTACCGCCAGCTGCCTGCAGTCTGAGGCAGGAAATCAAGAAATAATACACATCAGCTAATGGCTAATGGACAACAGATGCGAGGGACCACATGCTAGTTAAAATATGCTTTAAAAGGAGATAAGGGTAAAATATGGGTGTTTGGGCTCTGGGCTGGGGTTTTACTGGTTACTGTGTACTTTTTTTTTCCTGTGCCCCATTGATTGAAATGATTTATAATAGTCAGATTTACAAATACTTTTGTCAATACAGTCAAATACAGTCTTTTAATCAAATTAATTAGCAAATTTAGAGCCAGGGATGTTTATAGAATGAAAAAAGAAAACTTTTTTATTTTTTATTATTATTTGAAATGAACTGATGATTGGATAATATATTTTTTTAATTAAATGAAATATGTTAAAATAATGTTTAAACGTCCCCCTGTAGTCAATCATTTTATCCCTTAAAAATCATCTTTGATAAAAAAAAGACAAATTTAAAAGTTTTTTTCCTTGAAAAAAATTCTTCATGCTTTAAAATAGCTTAAATATAACTACACCCTTGCCTCATTTAGTATACGCGGTTCTATGAATATGCAAATTAGTCCCGTCTCATCAACTCGGTGAGGATCACACGTTGATGTGATTGGTTACAAGGTAGTTTGTAACGTCAGAAACACCAGCGATTTCAAACCGCGTTTTTGAGACCGTCTTTGGTTCTCTGCCGTTTTAAGGAGAAAATACTCAGCAATTCTGTTGACTGATGACTTTGCACATGGTTTGTCTTAAAGCACATTAACACCACATAGACATATAAACAACATTAAAAGCTTGATTTTCCCCACAGGGGGACTTTAAGTTATGATTAGTTATGAACTGTTACTGAGACCAAATATTATATTATATTACAGTTTAAAAGTTTGGGTCAGTAAGTTTTTGTTATGTGTTTGAAAGAAGTCTCTTATGCTCATTAGGGCTGCATTTATTTGATAAAAATAAAAATATTACATTTATTTTACATAATTTTTTTTCAGGATTTCTTAATTACCGGTAATAGAAAATTCTAAATAAACAACATTTATTGAAATGTCAGTTTTGATCAATTGAATGCATCCTTGCTGAATAAAAGTATTCATCATTTTTTTTACCCAAACTTTTTATCAATAGTTTCAATTATATTATATTATAGGGGGGCCTCTGCATATGTGAATGTTAAAAATATAGCACATATGACCATGCATATTATTCATCCTAATAAGGACAGTCATTTAAACCACAAACCTCAATCTCAGACTTGTCAGTTGCAGGAATGGTTTAACTCTCTTCTTAGTTTTCTTACTTTCTCTCAGTTTATCTCAAGTCTAACTCTGCTCTCCCCCTCCCTGATTTTCTCACTCTCACTCTGTGTCTCTACGCTGGGCAACTTATGTTCCCACAGTCTGACCTTGTCTCCGTGAAATGGATGGGTCTCCCATGGTTCATCGTTAACCAGAGAAAATTCCGCTGGACAAAAGTGGCTGCGCTGACATAGATGTAGTTCCTCGGTACGAGGGTCAACATCATTGCTCTTTTCCTGTAAGTCCGAGGCAAGTTGGGATTTTGTGGTGTACCCCCCACCATGTGACACCTAAAGCTACACTATCCAAACCGGCGCAGGAGCCTTACTACCTGTGAAAGCTATTAGCATAGTAACAAAGCTTTTAAAAAAATCTGCTGCTAATTAAGCACATATGAGGAAGCGTCTGATTAGAGACTAATTATTCTAGCTGTTATTCCTCAGGCCAAACCAAAAACCACTGAAGTGCTACAGTAAGATCAGACAGCTCATAGTTAGCTAGCAGACATTTACGCTAGCAGACATGACACATGCCAGAGTGATGGATGTGTGTCCATTCAGGGGAGGTGACAAGTATAATTGTTTTGCTGTGGTCGACCGAATAAAGTGGGTTCCTTTTCCTGAAAGCTAAATGTGTTTTGCTGTGGGTTTTGCATGGATACTTATGATGAGAGGTACAATGGAAGCTGTTAGCAGTCCATTGCTAGCAAATGAGTTATTAAAGGGGGCATGAGGATGTGTTTGGAAGTTTTCTCTGCAAAGTTTAAGGGCAATCATGTAGAGGAACAGATTTTCTCTTCATTATGCTAACAGAAGCATAACATTGTTTTGTTCACCTTGCTTATTCAAACAACACCCTTTTGTGTGCTCATCCTAGTGTCCAGGTGTTTTCAATTCACCGTTTAGAGAAGAGCCTGATGAGATGGAGCTGAGGCTGAGAAAAGTAAAACCGCTTCTGGCACGATTGGCTCCCAAAGAAAGGAAGACCCCTAATATAATTCCTGATCTGTCCAATCTGATGTCAAACAGAGAGCGTCTACCACCCATTCACAAAAAGCCACAGGTGAGATCATGCCCAAGATTTCTTTATAGGAAATAGTTGACGCTAAAATGAAAAATCTTTTTCTCACCCTCATGTCATTCTAAAAATGTATGACTTTCTTTCTTCACTAAAACACAAAAGGATTTTCAAGCTTCAGAAGGGGTCCAAAATCATTCAAAAAGCAGTCCATGTGACTTGTGTGCTTTATTCCAAAACCTCTACCCCCGGTTTCACAGACAAGGCTTAAGCTAGTCCCAGTCTAAAACGCATGTTTGAACTGAAAGCAACTGGAACTGACATGTCTTAAAATGTCAGTGCCATTTTTTTGCCTTAAGAGTCACACCAGTAATATCTTTTATAAAAGTTACTTAAATATCCTAATTGAACTAAGAACTAATCCTGACTTAACCTAAGCCCTGTCTGTGAAACCAGGCCCTAAAGACATAAAATAAGTGGAAAGGACTAAAATATGTTATAGTGACTGAAAATCTTGATTTCTGTCCTAGCTGTCCTTGCTGTTTTCATTAATAGCAATGTGTCATTTGTGAACAAATGGTTCTTATGAGTCAGATCTCTTTAATAAATCAGTAGATCAAGTTCATAAAACCATTCTGAAAGATTAGTTCATGAATCATACTTAACTGATCATAATTAACTGAACTCTCATATGACTTCATAAGACTTGGAATATAGTGCACAAATTGTATGGACCACTTTTGGGATACTTTTATGGTGCTTTTGTCTTTGTCGAAACTTGAAAGCTCCAGTCCCCATTTATGGTAACTGCATGGAAAAGTATGTAAATGTAAAATATGTAATGTAAACTTGTTTGTTTAATGTAATGTTGTTAATAGAACTTTTATTTGTCTTTAAGCAAACTCACACTAAAACCTTCATTTATATTCATATATTCATCACCACCCGTTACTAGGATATTATATCAACTTAAAGTATTTGTTGATGTCCCTCCTGACTATTCCAATGAAATGGCCTCAAAAAGATCACAGAGTGTGGTGACAATTAACAAAAGAGATCCTGAGATAACTATGATTAAAGCCAGGATTTATTGCCACTGTGTGATCATTTAGAAAAACTTGCTGTAAAAATGGAATAATATCATTAAACGTGCCTCCCTACTCGCCTGGATACCGCCAAAGCATTTATACAGCCAGATAACCGGTGATAAGCACACCTGTCAAACCAAGCCCCTTTATTCCATGGATCCCATTAAGGGACTCTCAGCAAGGGAATACCGCAACATGTAAAGGTGCCCCGATAAAGAATATCTTTAAGTACTTCCAAATCTACCATGTCATCTTGTCCAGCTGTGAGGGAGATTTGATGATACGTATTTGCCATTTGTGTTATTTACGGTCCATGACTTTTATGGTAACTGGTTCTTATTATTGGTTTCTATTAATGTAAAACATAAGTGAGCAGAAATGAAGCGTGAGTCATTTCTTTTTATTAGAGCCCGAGTTCTTCTCCCTGGGCTGGCTTTTCACTCCAGCTGGGCCCAGTTAGTCTGAATTCATTAAAAAAAAACTGCCACATCTTTCACACAATGTGCAATAGACGAAGATGCATTATTTATCTACATTTTGCCCTTACAAAGACCCCAGAATAAGCACCCACCCTCAAACCTCTCCTCCCCTCCCCTTCCCTCATGCCATCTCTCTCTCTCTCTCTCTCTCTCTCTCTCTCAGTCTCTCTCTCTCTCTCTCCCAATTATTTGTGGACTGAGGTGGAGCCCCCTCCCTAGGCATCTCTCCCTGTGTGATAAGCATCTGCGAGTGATAGATTGATTATGTGTATTGTTAGGGGAAGTAAGGGGATTGGTCAGTGCCAGGTGCTGATCTGGTCTTGATAGTATCAAGGGCATGGAATGTTGCGCCAGCATGAATTAAAAGCAGCAATGTCTGAAGGTCACATTTAAACTAACAGCAACCAAAACAATAAGTTATGCATGTGGAGCCACAAGTGTTTTTGCGCCAGGTCAAAAAGTGTATTCTAGCATAACTTTCTATTTGGGACACTGAACACATCTGAGAACTTGTGTATCAACGTGTCAGTTTTGTGTGTTCAAAATAAATTATGTTTGTGATACAATATCATACCGGTCCAAAATCAATGCCATACCATGGTAATTCTATTAATTTTGCTTACCATAATCATATGCCATGGTTTTTACTTTATACTACAAGGTATAGACCTTATGTAGCCCCGTCCCTTTTCTAGAGCTGCGCTCGTTGTCTTTTGACTTCCGGTCTGTATTTTCACAGCGATCTTGCGTATTTATGAATGAATGGTTTTAAAATATTCCCGGTCTACTGACATTTGTTAAGACATCTGCTTCAAACATTACAATCCTCATGATAACTTTCGTTAACTTTACATTAAGTAAATCCACTTTAAAAGCTAGTTAATCCTGGACAGTGATCCCGTTGAAATACACAGAGCGACGCAAAACGGAAGTTCAAAGACAATATTCTAAAGATGGCTGCGCCCTTGTTTCTCTGGCGCATAAGGTCCATAGTGGTACTTTTTATTAGCATTGTTGAATGTATCAATAATAGTGGTTAAAGTGGTTTGGTGACACGGTTAAGAGGTTAAGAGGCCAAGTCAAACTTAGACCAAACTTAGAGCATGTGTATATATATATATTGTAGCTGCAAAAAAAAACAATACACCCTTGACAGCACCAAAACTTTAGATTTCATCATGTAATCAATTGAGAACATATAGACATATAGATCAGTTAAAATATATTCTGATTATTGTGGTACGATGGCATATGCATTATTTACACATACATTTGTATTTCATGTTGATTTTAATTTTATGAATAAAAGCCATAATTGTCCAGATTGAGAATTTATTGCATTTCAGTTGAATAATTTTAACTGATTCAATTAAATTGTTAGAGATAAATGAACAACAAACTCTAGAAAAAAAATACCCTCATAAGAGTAATACTATCCCTGAAAATAAACTACTGGGGTATCATTTATTTTCTTAATAAAAAGACAATTTTGACATGGCTATTCTGTTAGCATGTGTATGTGGTAGTGAAATCTAGTGTGTTTACTTGAAATCTCTACCACCTTGGCCTCTTCAGGGCCTTCACTGTATGGTCAACGTATCATTATCAGCTCTGGTCAGGTGTGTTCATGTCTTAGATGAAAAGACTGGGGCTTTCGAGGGTCCATCTGGCCGTCCACAGGGGCCTCATCAATAATGAGGCGGGCGGGTTTGGGCAATAAAACATTTACCTTATCCCCCGTACCTGTCAGGGGCCCTTTCGCCCAGCTCTGGAAGTGCAGCAGCAGCGGCAGCGGCCCCTGGAGCCAAGCCTGCGCGTGGCCACATCCATCACTGCCCTGGAGGAGGCCAGAGAGGAGCTCAAACGCCAGGAGTGGAGGACTCGCGTCATCGACCAGACGTAAGTTACACACACACAAGTGCTAGCATGTACACATCCCTAGAAGCTGCACTAGAGATTGTGTGAAATGCTTGTATGTATTGATTTATACCAATGGAACATATTCTGTAGCAGGACTTGATAACGAAGTGTAAATTAACTGTACAAGGTCTCAATAAGATTCAAAAAGTATTCTGACACTTGTAAGTGTTGCTTGAAGGGGAAAATTAAAATTCTGTCATCATTTACTAAAAAAAAACACAAAACACAAAAAACAAACATTGTTTTATTTTTTAGAGGGACAAAAAAAAAGTCAGTGGTGTCCTAAACAATGCTGACGTTCATTATATGGACAAAAACATTCTTCAAAAAACATTCTCCAAAATATCATCTTTTGTGTTCCTCACAAGGAACATACAGGTTTGGAACAGCATGAAGGTCAATTAATAATTAAAAAAAAATTTGGTGAGCTATACCTTTAAGTAACACATAAAAGCATATGAATAGCATTGCATGCTTAAGTGTCCAAATATTTTCTAGAGCCACTGTATATCTTATCTTTGTACAGTAAATTTGCACTGCATTATCAAGTAGGATTAGGGTTCATTTAGATTTTTGGGTGAACTTAAGTGTCCAAATACTTTTGAGGCCACTGTAGATGTTAATATAAACATAAAATTAAGTTTCCAAGTGTAATAGTGCAAACTGTTGAGTACTCGAACTCTATATGTGACATTGTGTAGATGCACATTAATCACACTAAAGAAGCCCCACACTTTATTCTCAAAGTTTGAAGCAGATGGTACAATCTCAAGTGGGGTAAGTTAACAAACAACAGCAACTAATAATAGCCCTATACCGTTTCATCCCTGCTGATACATAATTAGCATTATTAGTCTTCTCTGTTATATAATTATTGAAGCAGATTACCATAATAAATACTGTATTATTTTTTTACGTTACTTCAGTGCCATCTCTGTTTTAAAACCCTTCCGTTTTATTTTAATTACAAGCTCAATGTGCAATGTTTTTTAATCATGTTTAATTTTTTTTTCTTCTTGCTCCGACTTTAAACAGTAAATTAGCTAACCCCATTAACACAGAATACCCCAAACAGGCTGTAATAGGAGAGGTGGTTACTGTGTAAATCGTATTATACATGTGGTGTCTGCAGGGCATGGCGAAGCATGATTAGAGTCTTTTTGATCCAGGATCCTACTCTCGTTTCACTAATTTCCTCTGAAATGTTTCAAAGAGCCACCAAAATGTTGCTGCTCCTTTTTTTTTTTCACCGCCAGCTTAATTTCAGTCCTAGTGATGTCTCCTCAGCCTCCAATGCAGATAATGCTGGGATGGATTACCATGATTTAGAGAAAAAAAATAGCTCCATAGTGGACTAAATTAGTTTGACAGTGAATTTAAGTACCGGTACTTGGACTATGAAGCGTTTATTGATATTTAAAAAAATATTTAAAATAGGACCGTTGAGAATTACACTAAAATATTTTGTCAGGTAAACTAATAATATGCTTCATGTGGTAAATAAACTTAATCTAAATACTACATTAGGTTGCACAAACAAAAATTAACTTTTTTTAAATAAATGTAAATATTTTTTTTTAATAAAGTTAAATAAATTATTGGAATGAAATATCGTTATTTCATTCATTCATTTAATCTTTTATTTGATTCTGTTTAAAAAGTGTTAGCCTGCAGTTTGGTTTACAAATGTGCAAGAGGAAGACTGAATACATACATCTATACATATTTTTCTCTCCCCCTGCTTCTTCTCTGTTCTTTCATTTCACTTCCTCTTGCACTCCCCCTTTTCCTGTTTCGGTGGCCTCCTAGGGTGTTGTCACTGGGCATTGGTCTGCACTGCCAAAAGATCCCCTGCGAGAAGTCAAACTTTCCTTAATGGCTTTCAATGAATAAAAACTACCCTATTAAAATGCAATTCAGTGGCAATGAAAGCAGTAAGTGAAACAGCCGGCAAGCAGCAGAAGCGTTGTGTATTCTGGGACATTGGGGCCACATTAATTTTTGCTCTGTGATGTCCGTCCCATGTGCACATTAGCATGGGTTGCACTGTAATCTGTCTTGTAGGGAGGCTAGTGTCTCTAGTGGATAAGGATGTCTGTGGGAGATTGGGCCATTATTTAAAGGGCCAGCGTGGTGTTTGATGATGTCACCCCCTTTTTTACCTTGCACCATCAAAGCTTTACCAAGCATTATTGCTTATGTGGTACTTACATGACAGGGGAAGTCCTCTAATAAATAATGATCTTGTTCAGGATGGTTCTTTGAGGAGATAACTAAAGAGAGTGTCAAACAAACTCAAACTGCTAGAAAGTTTCACTATAGTTGGCGCAGATGGTATTCATTTATATATATTTTTTCCTAAACAGGTGTTTAAGATAGCATTTGTTAAAAAATATGAGACTGTCTTTGATCTTATGCGTGTTTAGAAAATCCCATTTGTTTTTTTGTTTTTTACTCTGAATATGTGGCAGTTTTTCAATGGATTGCAAACTTTTAACTTTTCCAGGTGGAGCGATTATGGTTACATTTTCCACATTTGTCTGTTTTGATTTCATTAAAGAGGACAGGGGTTCACCTGCACTTCTGGTTTCATCATCATAAAAGGGAACGAACACGCCAAGCATTGGGAATAAAAAAACCTTTCTTTGCAGATTGTGTTCACAGAAAGTGCCAAGGTTGTTGGTTGTTTGTTTGTTTTGTGACAAGCCAAGCCAATGCCCAGCGGACGTTTACCCAGCCTCGCGCAGACACCTCTTGTACCGCACTGGATAAATCTTCCTCCAGGCAAAGTGTCTTGGGTACAATTTACAAAATCAACCTCGCTGTAATTAACATCTGGCATTTTTCCTAAGTAACTGCTATTTGCACTGAACGTGTGCCCAGCAAACTCGCAGCATGTGCAGAAACAACCACAAGACATCACAACGATTAAGAAGCGATTTGGGTTTGGAAATGATCTGGACTAGAATGAAAAGTGCCTGCGAGGGAGGGATGAGGCAATGTGATGATGTATAAGTAACATGTGCTGTGCTGTGAAAATAGCAGAGTGTTAGCTCTTAGCAGTCGCGTTAGCCAAGACCAGAGACCAGTAATGGGGCCGACACTGAGGTTATGCTCTATACAACAAGCTGGTGTTGAAAAATATGTTCCCATTTTTTTTCCTATTTATATACACTACTGTCAACAGTTTGGGGTCAGTGCAATTATTTATTTATTTATTTATTTATTTATTTATTTTTTATAAATTAATACTTTTATCCCAACAAGGACACACTAAATTGAATCAAATTGATAAATATTTTGATCAATATTTTACGATGTTAAAAAAGATTTATATTTCAAATGAATGGTTTATCAAAGAAAAATTGTAGCATGGTTTCCACAAACGTATCAAGCCTCATAACTGTTTTCAACATTGATTATAATAAGAAATGTTTTGTGAGCACCAAATCAGCAAAATAAAGATTTTTGCAGGAGCATGTGAAACTGAAGACTAGAGTAATGATGCTGAAAATTCAGCTTTGTCATCGGAGGATTAAATTAGATTTTAAAGTCTAGTTCAAAAGAAAACTTGCATAATATTTCATATGTATTTTGATCAAATAAATAATATTCATAGTATATTAGCTAATTGAGTATTTTAATTCCTATGTCTTTGTGTTTTTTGCCACACAGTTTCCTTCCATTTTTAAAAACCAGCCAAAATAAGCGGTGCGAGGGCCTGATGCACACCTCCACCCCGTTTGAGCAGGTGGCATATGGGACCAAGCACTTCCGAGAGGAGCACGAGGAGTACCTCCAGGGGAAAAAGGTACACGTTTCGCTAGCATGCACATGTAGAACTGCCAAGACGCATTGTGTGCTGGCATTTCTCTGAAAAAGGGATATGGGATCTGTGATGGTGATGGGGGGGTGAACCCACGCACCCCCACCAAAACAACCTCCATGTTGAGCGTCGCAAATTTGTCAAATTTGACAGCAATTTAATAAATACCCACAAGTAAATGAGGAGAAAAGGCTTTCTCCCCCCCTCAAAGTCCTCACATTAGGTAATTGACTGTGTCTCTGCTGAAGGCCGTTCATGGATGAGAGTTCTTTATTGGCTCTTACCAGCAGGCACTACCCTCTGCATCCAGCGCAATTGCCCAGAAATACTTCCTCCGGAATGAAATAAATAAGAGCCCCTACTGCTGACACCGCTCATGTATGCTTGGTTGATACTAGATGTGGCGCCTCGGTTCCGCTCTGTGTTTTAATTGTTATCTCTATGGCATAAAATTTTGGATTTTTATTTTATTTTTTTACAGGGTACAGAATTCATCAGGTCATTCCCAGAATACATCAGACACTGGTCTAGTTTAACTACATCCAAGCCATTCCGTAATACGTCACAGGTTAAAAGACGTGGTACATGCTTCTCTCTGATACTTTTGGAAAGTGGCCCAGTATGTCTTGATTTATACCGTGATGGTCTTAGGCTGGTGACAGTAATGAAGACTCAGCATAACGAGCCTGCCTATGATCAGCATAATTGATGTGGCAGAGGACACCATTTTAAGGATTATCACTGATCCATAGCTGAACAGGAGGCAAACCCTCAGCCTCAGGGGTGATTCCCCATCAAGAAGAGCTTTACCACACTAACACGTAGACCACACTGTTCAAAAGTTTGGGATCAGTAAGATGTTTTTTATTCAGAAAGGACACATTCAATTGATCAAAAGTGACTGTAAATACATTTATAATGTTACAAAAGATTTCTATTTAAGTTGATGCTGTTCTTTGGAACTTTTTCTATTCATCAAGATCCTGAAAAAAGTAATATTAAGGAAAATATTAAATCACAGAACTGTTTTCAACATTGATATTAAGATAACAAATTATTGAGCACCAAATCAGAAGCATTAGAATGATTTCGGAAGGATCTTTTGACACTGAAGACTGGAGTAATGATGCTGAAAAATCAGCTTTGCATCAGGAACACATTTAAAAAAAAATATATATATATATATATATAAAATAAGAAACCGTTATTTTAAATTGTAATATGTCACACTAGTACTGTTTTTATTGTATTTCTCATCAAATAAATAAAGGCTTAATGAGCAAAGGAGACTTCATTCAAAAGCATTAAAAATCCCCTTTTGAATGGCAAATGCACTAAATATACAGTATTTGACTTTATTTCTTAATATTGTGAAATAGAAAGACGCATGGTAAAATATAAAATCTTATATTATAAGATATCTTAATATTTGGAGACAAACATTTCTTGTGATTATTTTATAGAGTATGTTGTCAGATTAAAAACTCACAATTACAAGAATTAAAGTTCCCATTACCTTTTTCTTTTTTTACTTGAGCATGAACAGGCTTGCAGAAGTAACCAACTACAATTTTGTTCATGGCATTCTTGCGTTTGATCTGTTGGCACATGCCAGACTCATTAACCCTTCGCAAAGCTGCCTCAGTGTCTGTAATTAATGCAACAAGCTCATGCAACATACGCACTGCATTTCTGCTTTGAATGGATTATTCTTTCCCCCTCAACACTACTTTGATAAGTTATCTGGAAGAACTCGCTCATTCTCTCCCACCTCATCATCAAGGAGCCCATCCATTCCTCTATCACT
Source organism: Phoxinus phoxinus (assembly GCF_949152265.1). Taxonomy (NCBI): domain Eukaryota; kingdom Metazoa; phylum Chordata; class Actinopteri; order Cypriniformes; family Leuciscidae; genus Phoxinus; species Phoxinus phoxinus. The sequence continues at coordinate 24,638,769 of NC_136888.1, forward strand.
GGGGGGTACTGGGTACGTTTTGCTTTTTCTAATTATTTTGTTTGCTTATTTATTTATTTATTTACGTCCTTCTCTGAAGAGTGCGACTGCAGAGCTATTTTTGATTAATCAAAATGCATTAGACTTCTAAGAGAGTAATGTACTCCAAAAGATGCCCTCCATTTAACCCGGGTCACACCGAGACCCTGGCGCCAGAGGCACTGATGTTCCCGTGAGAATTATGTATGTTAAGATGACGGTACTCTCGATGGGTTTGATTCGGATATTAGATTTATGCAAACCGCAATTGGAATATGTATCTCTGTCTTGTATAACAAAATACTGTCTCCCATTGAGTCAATATTAATGATTACGTTTTTATTTGATTTTAGATTTTTATGTAAAATATTTTAACATTTAAAAAAAATAAACATACGATTATGACACTGTTCATATTCAGATATTTCCCCATTAAAACATAATCTGTAAAAGGCCTGAATAAAGTAGTTTTGCTTAGGTACATTCGTTATATATAATAATCCTTATATAATATGTAAAGATTTTTCAATTAAAATATGTAAGGATCATTCAATTCAATTTGATGGAATTTTACTATTAATTGAAATGCATAAATCTTAAAGGCTTAAAAAAAATCAGTGTACGTTATGTGAAAAAGAAAATTTAAACTCTAGTTTCTCACAGGAAAAGCTTTGTCCCTTGATGACGGTCCCAAGCTTGGAAACATAAATTGATTCTAAAGAGAAAATTAGATGGCACTTATTACACTGTCTAACTAGTAACCCAGTGTCATTTGTCTGTGGCTTGATAAATGTTCCACGTTTGCCTACCTTTGACGGTTACCAATGAGAAATACGTTGCAGACAAACCATTTTTTTTAATAAATCTCCTAAGCCCCTCGCTTTTTTTCCCTTGCATTGACTCGCATGAAGATAATGATGGATATGGTAATTTCCAAGTGCATCTCTGATTTAATTATACCCATTCTCTTTTTCCTTTCTTCTCCATTCATTTGTTCATCCCACCCCTCATAGGACCCACACCTTGAGATGTGTTATTTCCCAGATTAACATGTCTTAACCTGAAAGCAGTGCTTGGTGATTTATCTCAATTGTGGAGATAAAAGGAAGTGATGCAGGAAGAATTACAGAGGCTTCAGACATGCTCAGATACATAACTAATGAACTTTACCTCTGATATTTGAATCTAGGTCCTTTTTATAAAACCCTTTTGAGGTCTAATTTTTTTTCCCTTTGAACAATGAAGTCCATTAAAAAGAAAAGTTTTCCTGAACTAAGTGAACTTAACTGGTTATGGTTAGAGACGTTAAACCTTTGCATTGTCTGTCCTTTTGTCTTTTTTCTCCTCCATTTAAGGCTGTTTCTTCAACTTACAGGCACTTCTCAACAGATTTCTTTACTTTTATTCTTCTTCTTCTTTTACATTGTTTATTATTATTATTATTAGTAGTAGTAGTATTGATTTAGACTTGTCCCAGACCTAGACTTTCAATCTTAAAATATGAAAATCTAGCTAATAAATATATTGGAATTTTAAGCTATGAAAATCAAAAAAGATTGAAATAAATGTAAAACTTTAAAAATGTTATTGTGTGAAATCATATATATTAGTATATTATGTATATTATGACAGTATACAGTCATATTATGACTGTTCCTCACTTGTCACCTCTAGTTTGTTATAATAAAGTTTTAAAATAATATATTTTTAATAGTTTTTATCAAAAGTTAAGTGTGCTTAGCATGTTTGAAATTAATTATAAGATTTTGACGTGATTGTGATAAAAATCAAGGCACTGCATCACATTTTTATTTTGCAATGAAAGTACGAAAATACTATTTAATTTTATTCGGGATAAAATATAGCTATTTAAGGGAGTGAGCTATTTTATTCCTTAATATTCTTAAAAATGTCATTTCCACTTAAAAAACTAATGGCAGTTTGAGGAGGAAAATACATTTATTCGTGATGGTTCAGGGAAAAAAATGACTGTGATGCATGTACAGTACATACACTGGTATGATAAAACACACTAGTCCGAGCAACAACAAAAAAAGTGTTTCCATTTTTAAGAGAGTTTAATTTATGATAGTCTACAATGTGCAAAGAAAATTGAAAAAACACCCTTAAAAGGAATCAGTGAAAGGCGGCATTACAATGATTTGAGCTCTTTAGGATATGAAGTGACGGTCCACAGCGGTGTGTTGTCAGCCCAGTAGTTGTGGATCAGAAGTGATGCGGACAGACAGAGAGGCACGGGTGTTTCCGCGCCGTTCCCTCTCCTCTGTAATTAGTGCATTAGTTAATAGCCCCTTGACAAGAATGACCCTTCATCAGGGTGTACGCTGGCCCCTGACTATAGCCAGCCCTGCGATCTGATTTTTGCATCATCACCACCAATTCTAACAAATTGAACCACCAGGGCTAATTACGGTGGCTAATAAAGTGCTGGCGGTGGCATTGCCTCGGTGCAAAAGCCACTCCATCGCCTTACATTAGACTTTCATCAATCATGTTTTCAAACTGATATATCTTAGCGCCTGAACACCAACACAGGCATACATTTATTTTCTCTCTCTTCTATTCTAATGTTGCTTCAGTAATTGCTTTTTCCTCTGCTAGACCCCCATCTCCATTGTCCCCCCTTGAATATCGCCTCTAAGCACAACTGGAGCAGTTTTTTTTTTTTTTTATTATTGTTGTAGGCAACTGGAATATTTAGCCTAAAATGATGCTTTGTTAGTGGCTGCTCTTGTTAATCACTGGCAGAATAATGCATCACCATGATATGTGTGATATATGAGGTGTGTTTAAATGCGAATGATATTCATAATGAGCAATAAATAAGTGATATAAAAGTAGGACAACCTACTTTGACTCCAGGATAGAAAATGGCATGTGAGTGTTTCTATTATGCACACACACACGTGCGTGCGTGCACACACACACACACACACACACACACACACACACACACATGCTCATATCCCAGACCGGACTACATTAGTGACCAAGAGCCTCTGGGTGATTCACTATATCCATTTTATAGGGATATAAAATCCCTCGGCCCCTTCATTTGCCACGTAATAAACAATTCGCCTGACATGCCTCTCACTTTTTTCTTACATATGTATCAATTAACTTTACACCTTCTTATATTATGTCAGCATTTCCTTTTTTATCGTCATTCATATAAATAGTAAATAAATATAATGTGTTGCAAACTGATTTGAAATGGCCTTTGACTTTAACATTTAGAAAATTCATACCATCCGTCAGCAGCAAATTTAACAGTCAATTTTGGATGACTCTAAAAGTTACGAAATGTGCATTGTAATGATTTCATATTTTGTTATATTTATTAGTATTTTTATTTAAAATAAATATATATTTAGTTTGTGGAAGCACTGCCTGATTTGCTTCCAGACAAAACAAACTAAATCACTAAAACACTAAACACACCTCTGGCTCTCATTTTTGTGTAATTTTTACACTTAAACTTAAAGTATCTAAAATGCACAGTGCAAAAAAAACATTGTTTTGTAGGGCAGAGTAAGATGAAATTACTCCACAGTACCATGTATTTTTCTAAACCCCATTTCCTTTAAACCGTCTCCTCCATCTGTGCTTTTCTTTATGCATGTTTATTCAAATATGAACTGGTTTCCTCTGTCATTCTGACAATAAAAACAGACCCTTCTGAATTTCATCTGTGCTGTGGCTCGTGCAGCTACTTGAAAGCTATTGGATTTTTTGCATAGCATGAATGGAAGTTATTTTTCTCTTCACAGTGTGATTGAATTAATGAAATCAGAATTACTGTACGTAAGCTTCCAAGGACAGGGATTTGTGTTCACGTGCCAATTATATGAGACTGTTGCAGGTAATAACTAAGCAGGAATCTCATTTACATGGCATGCACTTGGTCTCTTCAATAGACACAGAAGGATTACTTTAGCCACACAACATTGCGTAACTGCGCAAAAAAATGCATCATTCTGGTATTGTCAGTTAATCTTACTGAAATTGTCTGTGTGTGTTAGCTGATTGAGAGCCATATTGGGGTCATGTCACCTGAAATAGCTTGATTATATCAAATTTATGATTTTCTCTGACTTAATTGTCATATTCTACAGCATTCTAAAAATGGCATTGGGTATTTAGATAATGCATTCTGATGATAAAGCACAGTGATTATCCACTAAATAAAATTGGAGTTTCACTGATCAAATTTTTTGCATGCCTTAATTAGTCCTTACATCCACTCTGGAAGATGTTAAAGTTAAATCCAATAAAAAAATTAATAAAAATTATATATATATATATATATTCATTTATTCAACTAAATTGTCAAAAAATCATATTCTATATGGAAAATATATTCTATATATATATATATTTTTTTTTTATTATTATTTTTTTTTTTTTTTACAGAGGGAGATAAATATTTGCACATGTACTTATTGCCTGAAACCATGTTAAACTACAAATCAATTTTTTAATACTAATTTTCATCCAACGTCGTCATTGCCTGATCATTTGTTTTTTTTGTGTGTGTTTTTTAATGCATGTGGTATTCTGTTTTTTCATGAGGGAGTAATTAGTCTTTAAAGCTAGATAGACTTTTTCCAGTATAAAATAAAATTGGTCGTTGGTTTAAGAAATGCATATTTCATCAAGCATTTGATTAAAGTGAAATGATTATGCACTGTCAAATTTGGCTGATTAGAATAGTGATTTTGTTTTACCTTAGACTGATTAAGTTTTTGATTGGTGTTTTAGACTATTTTTAGCGTATAACCGTAGTAGACCAAATGTGCTTTTGAGAACACAAGCGCTTTTAAAATCCTAGTGCAACTTTTTTTTTGTATATAACTCAAACTCGTATTAAAAAATTTAATAGCATTTTACTTGTTAACAAAAAACAAAACATTTTACTCAGTCCACATGCAACAACAAATACTATTATGTGCATTTGAGCAGTCAGAAATGCAAAGGGTACATGCAGCTCCCCTCAGAGCAGAGCCGGCACCAGGACACATGAACTGGGGGGGAGGGGGGCCTTCATAAATTTTGAGAGGACCATTGCCATCACGTTAGTTTGCACCACAATTCAGACTGAGAATTTATCTCATAAATTCATCCATTTCTCCCAAAATACATAAAAATAAGTGGCTGGTGAATTAGTAGAAGAATAAAATCTGATATGAATAAAATACAATGTCAATTTATAATTGAAAGGATTATTATTGCCGCTTTCATAGACATCATGTGTATTTAGCAAACTATAAATGTTTTGTTTTAGGTTTTTTTGCTAGGATTCAACTTAAATACTATTTAAATGTCTGAAACCTAAAATACTGATTGAAAACATATAGTTGAGATATATGAAAACCACTGAACGTGTCCATCTCTGGCTCAGCGCCAGCCGAAGCGCAAAAGCACATTTGAATTTAGCAGTTGATCATGTGATGCACTGAATGTTCTAATCACACCGGTGTGATCGTACGCATCAAAGGGTTTCGAGGGGGGAGGGGGGACAAATTGTAACTGAGGGGGCACAAATCAGATCTGAGGGGCAATGCCCCTTTTTGCCCCCTCGTGGCGCCGGGCCTGATCAAGAGTAGCCACGTATGAAAGAGTCCTCTGCCATTTCCCTACTGGCCTGTACAGAGCTGTGCAGTGGGAATTACGCCGTCAACTTCTCACTAGCTAAAATAATGTAAACTCATTTCGGCTGAGGCCCAGCTAAGATGTCAGTGTGTATGAATGCGAAAAGTGCATTGGACGCATTAGGACTTGACAGGGGCCCTTCTTGAAATAAGTGAAATTAATGGAGCTCTTTTCATGTACGACAAGGCCGCGGCACCCCTTTCAGCCTGCTTACAGTCAGAGAAAAGTCAATACTTTTTTATTACTCCAGGCTGACCTACCTTCTGCACTACAAGTGCTAGCTGTGCTAATTGGTTTCAGTTGTGAGGGGAAAAAATAGAAAAGCTTCATTCCGAAGAACATTGCAGCAAATAAATCAATCTCATATTTTTTTATCCCTTGTCTGTTTTTATTGGGTAATGTTGGCGAGAGAGGCAACAAATGCTTGGTTAAAATATGGGTTCCATGGGCTAAAAAGTGTCTAAGTGCCCTGAGTGCTTCTCTGAAGTCCGCTGTTGTTCCACTGCTGTTATGTAGCTGTTAAATGAAACACACTCTGAGGTGAAAGATAACAAAGAACATGGGTTACAGCTATTTTAAGAGAACAGGTTGACGTGACAAATAAGAACATCAGCTAGAGGAGAGATTCATTTTATATATTCAGAAGGACTGAGGGCACTTTAGAAATGTGTCTCGCTGATTCCAATTAAGGACATTTGTTCACGTTAAAAGAAATAGGTTGGTTTATAAATAGATACTAGAACTCTGAAACGCTCAATACTTTTTAATCAACGTTAAAATAACTGTAAGATCCTTATTATCACCATGTTTTAACCTTAAAGCCGTTGTAGTTCAGCTCGTACGCCGCTACCTACACCAACAAACATCAGTCATTGGTCATTAATTATGCGTCTACAAACTGAGCCTTGTTGTGGGACAGAAATCAAAGTTTTTGCAATAATCTCATTTCTGAAGTTTGATTTTTGTTGTGTAGTGACCGATGTGAATTACTCCATTTTCCACTTTGGAGATGATGTCCTTTTGCGTTTCTTGTGCAGTTGTTCGAGTTAGTGTGGAGTGCTGTTTACAAGGACAGCTAGCTGCAGCGTTTCCCGAGGCCAAGACACACGGATGATTGTCATGGTGGCGTACGCTGACTGACAGAAGGATCACATGCATGCCTGCCAGAGGGAAACAGTCAGCGCCCCAGTCTATGACATTAGTTTGTCCTTGCTCAACTTCGGCTTTTTTTAGTCATAAAAAAACTAAATATATAATTAAATCGCCTTCCTTCCTTCCAATCTCCCTTTCCTCTTCCCGTTCTTACTCCAGTCTGTTATTTTCATTCCAACACAGCAGTGCTTCTCACAGGCTCTTGCATTAAGCGGCTGTGGAGATTCAGGTTGCGTGTTTTAGACCAGGTCAGCCTCTAGGGGGGGTCACTGAGAGCCAATTTGCTCTGAGAGATGCTCCGAGACAGGCTGTGTAGCTGCTGCAGCAACTAGGCCAAAAGCTGAATCCAGTCCAACTAAAAATATCTGACGCAGATCTTTTGTGCAGTGCTGTGAAAAAGAGGGCAGGATTTGTTGTGGCTCATGTATTCATCATTAACTGGATGACTTGGAGAATGTGTTATAGCAGTGATGAAGAACCATTGCGAGTCACAGCAACTACTGTGAGGTTAGCGTGGTCATCCAGGCATCAGGGAAGAGAGATTTTGATCGTGTTTCTTTTTATTAACCCCCTAATTTTAGATCTGAGTGGAGATGCTAAAGCTAATATGATTGTTAGTCATTGTAAAATACTTGTAGTAACAGTTAGTGCACAGTTGATGAACTGAATAAACTTTTACACTGTAAAACTTTAAAACAGAATTCACTAACTTAGCGCTAATGTTTTTGGAAATAAAATGACTTGCGTACTTGTGATGGACTGGCCATCCGTCCAGACTCTAGCATCCCTGCGACCCTACATTGGACAAATGGTTTGGAAAGTGAATGGATACATGGATGATTTGGATGCGATTTACTCACATATGCTCTTCGTTGGAGCATGAGCGCTACTCGCCAGGCCACGTCTCGAGCTAAAAACTCACATTTTAAATCTTAAATGAGCCTATAAGAAAGAAAAAATCACATATGGGATATCTTGAATATCTCACTTTTTTCTCATAGATGGCAAAAAGATTCAATTGAGAACAAATTGAGACTAATTTCCACATTTTTCTTCTGGGTAAAAGAGCTTAATCTGACATGTCTACTCTAGAATTTCAGAATAGATCTTTCAATTATGTCTCAAATAGTGCTGCTAAGATTTGTAAAGACAATCCATCAAAAGTCTTATTTCAATATGAACTCACCTAACATGAATTCACCTAATTTTCTCAGCTATTCTATCCTTATAAAATTATAGTTGTTTCTCTTATTTTAATATCTCTAATATATACATGTATTTGTTATTTACACTACCATTAAAATTTTTTGACTTACAGGTAGTAAGATTTTGTTTTTGAAAGAAGTCTCTTATGCTCACCAAGGCTGCATTTCTTTGATTAAAAATACCATAAAAATAGTAATATTGTCAAATACTATTACAATTTAAATGAGCTGTTTTTGGTCTTATTTTATATTTCTAAAATGTAATTTATTTCTGTGATGGCGAAGCTGAATTTTCAGCATCATTGCTCCAGTCTTCAGTGTCACATGATCCTTCAGAATGCATTCTAAAATGCTGATTTGTAGGCCAAGAAACATTTTTGTGGAAACCATACTTGATTTGTTTTTTCTTTGATGAATAGAACATTCAAAAGAACAACATTTATTTGAAATGGAAACCTTTTGTAGCATTATAAATGTCTTTACTGTCACGTTTGATCAATTTAATGTATCCTTTCTGAGTAAAAGTATAGTAATCTTACTGACCCCAAAAGTTATTCCGAAAGAATTTTCGGAGACACATTTGAGATTAAGTTGATTCTTCAACATAACTGAGTACTCATTCAAGGTGTGTCTGTGTGTGTGTGTCTGTGTGTGTGTGTGTGTGTCTGTGTGTGTGTGTGTGTTAAATGGAAAAACTAATAATTGCACCATCTCTGTTGAGTGTAAAACTTTTCTTTTTTTTTTCAAACTGCTGACATCCAATCAATGTGCTTATCATTTCAGCCCTTCAAGACCGTCTTCACCACCTGCCACGTCTTTGACAAGTTTGGACGACTGTACTCCAACGCTGGTAATATTGTATGAGATAGCCGAGTGGAAAACAGACAGAATCAATAAATACATTAAATGAAATATCCAATTATGCATCATTTGTTTGTCTGGTTCAGAAAGTACGAAGGTGAGATGGGGTGAAGAAAACATTTGGTGCCGCGTTTAGAGTAAAAACCGTCTCGTCCTCTTACCATAATTACATGCTATTTGTATTACGCACAATTGCTTTTTGCACTTAATATCCGCTGTGTTGATGAAAAAAAATTCTTTAACAGCAACGATTTTGATTCTGGAAAAGAGACTAATGAAATTCCTCCATTAGTTTACGCACTTACCGATGTCACACGCGGATTCTTACATCACTTCCATCAATCAACGCGCGCGGGCCGAGCAGGCAGCCGCCTCATCGCATCGCTCCCGGAATCAGCCGTTTTGAAACATTTCCCATGCATTGTTGCCACAGAAAATAAATGTCATTTAATTTCAGTGAGTGGGAAAAGGTGAAGGCACTGATCCAGTCGTCTGCTACAGAGGTTTCATTTCCACAAATAATTCTGAGTGCTTCGTTCTATTGTGTGTGGGGGGTGGGGGGGCTACAACTGTACAAAGCCTCCTGGCCGGCATCGCCACCAGCACCCTGTTGATGAATCTGAGACATGGGCAGCAGTAATTTGGAGATGCAAGGGCTATCTCTTTGATTGCTCCTGGTCCGAGGTAGTCCATCACTTCACAATAACTCACCCTGCTGCTGACTCCTGCTTCCGAAAAAACGACGCTTTTCCATCAGGGCGATTAGAAAAGGCCCTAGTTGGCTGATCTGATCACTCCCTGTTTTAACACTAAGTTTGACCCCTCGGTGGAAAAGCAACACCCTGCTTATAGCTCCCGGACATGTGGGCATGAAAAAACATCCCAGAGCTATCACGCTCGGAGAAGGACTCAAAAGTTGGCCTTGGTGATGGCTTTTGGAAAAGCTTTCACTCAGATTATGATGTAGCAATTGGCTAAAAACAGAGTTTCAAAGGCATTCTTCTTTATTTTCTTGACCTGTAAATACATCTAATTTGGCATTCTTTTATTAGATAATGAGACTTTCAGTAATGAAGTTCACAGAAGCACCAGATCTCTGAGCGTGGGCTCACATAGAGTGTTTTTTGATGGGCTATCTAGACATGTCTTGGCTTCAACTCCACCGTGGAGCCCAGCCAACATGCACCAAAGAGAATGAGGCACGCTGACGGCGGGACGTCCTCTTCACAGAGTGAAGCCATATGCAAGAGAGAGTATACGCCACTGAGGAGGGAGAGAATGAAGAAGAGCGGTAAAGCTTGCTAATGAGTAGAGACAGGGAAAATATGAAAAAGCCTTTTCTTCATAACCCTGTCTTTGGGAAAGCTTTTTCCCTGGCTAGAAGGATGAAATAGATATGAAATGTGTTTTTGTTTTTTAGTAAACTACTTCTTCTTTTTTCAACATCATTTTTTTTCAAATAATCAAAAATGCTGGCGGTGGCTGGCAACTTTTTTTTTAAACGCTGGCGTGGAAAGAGTTAAAGTATCATTAAAGGTAAATTTCAAGTATAAAAATTAATACCTAAATAGGAACATAGCAGTATATCTAAAGTGCAAAATTAATATAAAGAAAAATGTAAACTATGTATGTTGTTCAGTTAAACTTACAAGTATACATATAAAACTAGAGTTTACCGAGAGTAAACTTATAAGTGTACTTTCATTAACTAAAAAAATGTGCTACATGTATTTAACTAAACTATCAGTATACGTACAGTACAGTATGTTTACTTGTACTATATGTGCTGTACAAATGAAAAACAGTTGTGAACTAGTGTACTCAACATTTACTACTGTTACACTACTAAAAAGCTAATTTAGTCCCTTGTATTGAAATAGTACACTTAGAAGTATACTACTAGAACATTGATATTAGTATACAACTACATAAAGTATAATTAAAAATATACTTGAACTTTACTTATTTATTGTCCTTTATATAACTAGGTAAAAACACTGTGATTAAAAATCTCTTTTTTAGAAGTGACCTGCCAAGATGAGCAGCCACCGTATGCATGAATCTAGACTACAGTATTAGATATACTTAAAAAAACTTAAACTTAAAGTATACTTATTTTTTGTAAGGGGTGACAAGGTCCAAAACTCTAAAAATTCAGTTCGCCCATGCATTTTTATTTATTTGTCATAATTTTTAATCAGAATGTGGGTAATGACAGACTTCTATCTGGTGACGTATAATTTGACCAATCAAACAAATGGATAAAACCAAATCGCCGCCCTACATTTTTTTCTTTTTCGATAATCCGCTTCACTCAGATGTACGCCACAAAACAGAAGAAAAGATGTGTTTTTACATCCCGACTTATTCCAAAAATATCTGATCATTTGTGGCAAGGCAAGGTTAGTTTAGGTTGCAGAAAATGTTTTGTCAGATTACTATTTCTGATTAGTTTTTGTTTACTTTTTATATTTCAAAAAATAGAACAAAATTTTTCAAATGGCAAACCTGCACCATAAGTGCCATGTGTGATTCGATGGCTTAATAAACATACTTTTAAAGTGAACAAATCCTTTAACCAAAAAAATGTCTTGTTTATATATTACTTGTGATATTCATCATGACCGTGTGCTGTAAAACTGTCTGCAGTTCGTTCTAAAGAACATGAGCTATCATTCATTCTTTCTGGCTTTGAGAGAATGACTATGTGAGGCTGGTGAGACTCTGGGTCGGTCCAGGGTTTAGGGTCAGAGTCCTCATTCAGGCCATCACTCACAGAGAAGAGAGGGGGTCCAGGCATGGAGGGTGGGGGGTCCTTCTACTCCGACTCAGCCAATGGCTTGTGTGTGCGAGAGAGAGAGAGGGGGGGTCAGAGTGCTGACAGTGAAGTGATGGGCTGTCTTAGTTCACTGCTGAGCCACAGCAGGACGTGTCAGAGTTGCAGGCTCACTGCCCGCACTGGCTCGCCTCCTACCTGTCTTTCCACCCCGACCAACTCTCTCTCTCTCTCTGCCTCTCCTACTTTTTCTTTGTAATTAGCCTGAGATTACACCACATGCAAATGGGATACAATTTTAAGATAAAGTCAAGCATGAAACTCAAGTGTAGGTTTCAGAAGTTGAGTGCATGAGATGCATTAAAGGTGAATCTCTGTCTATTGCATTTTTGCCCCAAAATCAAAAGAAAGCAAGAGATTATACTTTAACTAAGTCTATTTTAAGATGGTTAAGGTTTTGTTTTTGCCTCATGACATTATTTTTTTTATAACATTTAAGCACATTTTCCCATCAGTTATCATTAAAGCAAAAAAGGCACATTTTGTATTACCTTGTGAAATAATTTAAATAAAACCATTTAAAATTGTATTATAATAATCATTAAAGTTCATTGTTATTTGAATTTGAATAACAATAAAAATGACAATTTATTATTATTATTAATAAATATTGCTTAATTTGAAAAGTTTAAATGTATTTATACATCATGGTAGTATTTGTTGTACTGAATTTAATTTATGCTGATTTAAATACACTTTTTAGTATACAAAGTATAACTTTTTTTGTGGGGGGGGGGGGGGGGGGGTGCAATGTGACGTGAACTTTTATTTTATTTTTGCATTTGATTCTTCGAGATAAAAAGTTCTGATTAGCAGATGTAGAGGAAGATGTCTAATGTTTTTCTCTCCTACAAAACTGGTGATCTTATTAACCTGAAGTTTAAACTAATGATCGGCAATTAACCAAGCTTTCATGCATTTGTGATTCAGAAGAAATTTTGTCTGCTTCAATTCACGGGTAAATGCCAAAATCTGCGTTGCCGCCTACAGTAACACATCGGCTTTCATCCATCTTTCGAAACCTGGCAAACTGTTCGCAGCCTTTCATGCAAATGCGTCTCATTTGAGAGTAACGCACGGCAATCTGCAAAATTAAAAGACACAAATCTCCTCTATTGTCCCCTGAGCGGAGAATGAACCTTAAGTAGAGATTGAGCGCTTTGTAATCTGCGTTAATGTGCTTGTAGGCATGGAATTTGAATTGTACGGAACGGAGCGGGCGACTCGAGATGAGAGCCCCGCCAGATGCTGTGGCAGATGTGTGGCCCAGCTCACTTGGGTGATTCCATAATTACATTTCGCATGCAGATACGAGCAGGCATTTCATGCTGCTTCAACGAAAGCCTCGGCCCCTCTGACTTCCCTCAGACTCATGCATAATATTGTGACAGTTCCGAGTGTGATTTACTGATCGTCCTATTGATTTATATCTTTCAAAACATCAGCTGCAAGCAGCAACAGATGTTTGTGGTCTGCTGTCAATCCGTGTTTTGATTGTGTGCTGTTTTAACTTAGATCAGATGTTTGGCTGGGTCAATTGGAGCTCGAGAGCGTGGTTAAGCTTGATTTGTGTTATGGAAATGTTGAATCTTTGGGTTAATGACGATTTGTAGTCGGAACTGTGGCCTAGCAGTTAGAAACACTTTAGAGTGTGTGTGTGATAAGAGTTTGAACCAGACTTGCATTCTTTTTTTTCTTTCTTTTTCGTTTTTATTTTTTATTAAGAAAAGCATCTCAAGCACAGTATACAAGCATCAGATTGTTACAGAATTAAATGGTGAAAAGGCGAAAAATAGAATAGCACAATAAATGTTTACATACAAATGAACATATAATATAATTACATAATGCATATACATAAACAACTAAATAAACCAGAAAAGAAAGAAAAATGTCTCCTTAAAATAACGACTGATACCTCTCATATGTCCCTTAATAAAAGTATTTTTTAAAAGTATATAATATATAATAAAAGTATATACATTTGTTCTATACTGCCTTTAATTTATTTTATCATTTATTATAAAAAAGAATTACAAAAATATATATATATATATATATATATATATTATTATTATTTTTATTTTTATTTTTTTGTAGCAGCCGTGTGAACTAGCATTTACTATTTAGTGAAAGTTTTTTGTTTTGTTTTTATTTTTCAATCGGTACCAAGTTAATCAGGTCTGCCTTTAAAATAAGAGATCCATGACACCCCTTGGGCCAAGTGGCGTGAAAATGCTGGTTTCACAGATGGCATGTGCTAGCGCACCATAGCTTTGAGCTGAATATGATAGTTCTCCAAAATACACTGACTAAGATTAACTACATAATGTTGTCATCAGTGATGTTATCAGGCATAGCCAACGCTATCTCACGACCAATTCGTACGAATTTGTACGAGTGATTAAAAGGTGGCCAATTCGTACGAATTTGTACGACCTCACTCGTACGAATTTGTACGATTTGTCTAAACCCACGTGATTGGTAGGTTTAGGGGCGGGGTCAGGGGTAGGTCATTCGTATGAATTCATACGATTTTGGCAACTCGTAAAATATGTACGATTTAGCAAAAAACGTACAAATTCGTACGAGTGAGGTCGTATGAATTGGTACGAATTAGCCACCTCGTAAAATTCGTACGAATTGCCGTGAGATCCGGTTGGCATAACTGGTACATTTCTGTCTCTTTAGGACACATACAAAAAGCCCCTTTGTCTGCACTTTGAAGTCCAAACACATAGGAATCTCCACACACCAAATCGGGATACAAATGGAATCCAACAGCCAAGGCGATGATGAATACCGATCAGAAGAGGTATCGACAAGCATTTGTTCTGCCCACTGCATCACAAAGAGACAGGTGTCTGTCTTAAACAGACGTATTGACAGGTTTGTACCTCTGGCAATTGTCAGCCATCTGAGTGACAAGGCATTATTGATAGATAGTATGTGCTGACATGCCTTTAAGAAGAGATAGGGAGAGAAAAACAAAGAAAGAAAGACTTTTGAAACCCATATGATCGCACACAAAGCACCAGACTTGAGAAACTGACCATCTATGGAGGTCTGCCTGCCACTGTTATCCAGGCATGACAGCGGCGGATTACTAATGGTCAGGATACATGAGTTGGCTGAGGTGGTTGCCCTGACATAACAAGAAATAAAGATGATGCTAATGGGCAATGGAGGGACGTGTCAGCTGTGGCCCACACCGACTGACCCCAGGCCCTGACGGTGACCCCGGGCTCTGGCAGGGTGGACAGGTACAGCTCACCGTGAGGGCTGTGCTCCTGCCTGGCTCCGCTCAGAGAATCAATCAGCCCAGCTGTCAGAGACTAACCTGAGCAGACAGCAGGACTATGGAGAGGTAGAGAGAGACGCTCCCGCAGGGACTCCACACGCTCCAACACTGAGAACCACCCTAACAGAAAACGACCCAGCCTTTTCTCCTACTGTACGAATCTGAAAATATCATTTGGATGTCATGGTAGTGGAAATGTACTTTATATTAGCTTTTCTCTGCTGAGAAAAACAGCCAGTGACCACTACACATGGCTAGTTAAAACCATTGTATTGCTGGTATGTCTTGATTACTTTCAAGCTGATTTTCTGCATTGTTACACTGGTCAAGTTAGTCTGCCTGCAAAAATTAAACATCATCTTGAGCAATAACAAACAAGCTTTGCTCATGTACAACCAGTCAAGAAGACCTGAGGCATCATGATGGTGACCCCTACGTTTTTAGCAGAACAGCAACAGCTATGGTGTTTCATTCCTGAATGAATCCGTGTTGGTGAACTAATTGTCTGAGTGAATGATTCAATGACTTGCTCTAAAAGGCATATTCCTTTTTTGTGAATCTGCGTTGTTGAACAAACTGGTTAAATAAATAATTCAATAACTCACTCATAAAGACAGTCACTTGAATCAGTGTTGATCAATGAAATAAAGTACTGAAATAGAGTAAATTATCGCCATCTACTGGTGTAACGATGTTACCTTCAGAAAGAGTCCTACTAAAAAATGGGCAAGACTATACAAGCAGTCTTGGAACAGCAACTAACTTGAAACGGCAACTAACTGTTGTAATAACGTTTTTATATATTTTTGTTATCCATTAAGGGTACACTGTGTGGGAATTTCTCCCATCTTGCGGTGAAATTGTATTTTGCATTCAAACGAATGGTGCTCTCAAATTTCAAATGTATGTTGCAACTACGGTAGCCATTATTGACCAAGAAGCTATGACTTCATCGAGTTTAACTATACATGTTCTACTGTTATGCTGCCTAATGAATTACACAACCAAGCAATAAAAAAAAGCTTGTAATTTAGACAGTAACATTGACTTACCTGTCGAGAAGAAAGCAGGCAACTTCAGCGTCCCTTTCAAAGTCTTTCTCCTTCATTAGCTCTTTCCACCTGGGAAAAGCTATCCTGAAATTAACATTTGTTTTTTTAATTTGCCGATCACGTTTCCTTTAAAAAAATTGTTTTTGCTTTTTTTGGAGATGAGAATTCCTTCTCCTGTGGCTTGGCATCACTGTGGACTATCCTACATTATGAAGTACCGTGCAGTGCAGCCTTTCAAATTTGCCGGGACAGTGACAAGCGCCTCACTGATCTCCTTGTCCGCTTCTGCTGGTTTCAGTCACGTGACACTGGCTCTGAGCGAAAACGCGTTGTGAAAACACGTTGAGGTAGGCTAGTGCTTTTTGTCCCTCTCTGCTATTATAGTTTTTCAAGATGGCGGAACGACATGGAAGCCTCCTTGGACTTGCCCGTCTCATGTAAATAAAGATACGAAATTCTTCACTTACGAGGATAAGTCAGATCAGTGGCAGAGGTAATTGTACACCATTGAGGACATATCTATGAATAAAGACATTGATTTTAGCTAATAAAATACTTTAACTACACAGTGTACCTTTAATATATATATATATATATATATATATATATATATATATATATATACAGTATATAAAAAAAATAAACCATGAAGTATTTGCATGCTAAACAAAAACTACCACTAGACTAATTCATTTTATGTCAGATATCCTGTGTGTTTTTACACAAATGTTGTTGCTGTTTTTCCTTTGGTCGTGTTTATCTCTCCCAGGACTGCCATTGGTGCCCCCTAAAAATAGGTTGGTTAAATTTATTTTAAGGTGACATTGTTAGTGTAATTACACAAATAAGTACTGGTCATATTAACTACATTTATTTTATTAAGGTTTAGGTTAACAGTTTATTTTACAGTGTCATTGTTCCTCCATAATACATGCAGTTACTATATAATAACTATACATTATGCATAATTACATGCAACTAACCCTAAATCAAACCAAACCCTACCATATACTATTACTTAATATTACTTAAATGTATAATTACAGTGTAACAAAGACACATTAAAATAAGTGTAACCTTACTTTGTTTCTTGTGCATAATTTACTATTACTATAAATAGTAACTGTCACTGTAACTGTTACCAAAAGTTGTTGGTTACAATTTGTACAAAGTTGTAATTAGATGGTTAGATAGACCAGCTGTTACTGTTTACAAATGCAAACATTTCTTAAGATAAAGTACAACGTGTAAACTGTATCTAGATTTTTTTACAGTGAATTTTGAGTGTTCATCTAGAAGTTCCAGTCAAAAGACAGCTTAATAAGCTCTTAAATTAGACCACACTGGCATGTATACTCTCTCTCTCTCTCTGTGTGTGTCTTTAGCATCAGAGGCTCTATGACCTTCTCTTCACTAGTTCCTGAAGCACACACCCGCATCTACACAAACACAGACACGTCCTGCCTAAGTCCGTGTCTTGCATCACCTCAGGAAACTTGTGGCTAATTTCATTATTTTTGGGGGGGAAGCAAAGAGAGAATGCAAATGAGTGCAGACAGCTGGTGCCTTCCTGGTGGCGAGGAGTGATGGAGGGCCCCAAGGCCTCGCTCATCAGACCCTCGTCCTGCTTCCTCTTTTCAGACAGAAGCCCACCGGGGAGAAGGCGGGGAGGCCGCTCCGACAGCGGGACCAGATGGTCCGAGAGGTAAAAAGCGCGGCTCATTCAGTTAGCGCGACGCTATCGGTCACCTGGGCGACGGTGCTAATGCCTGCACTGCCTACAGGCGTCCGATGAGCTTGAGGTGCAGTGCTTCTTTGCCGGCCCCCTTGTGAGGAGAGATAGGCCTTCCAGTCAATCACACTTTCTCACACACACATGTACAGAACGCACAAGCGTATGGCTGCTGCCTTCTGGACTGTGACCTGGCGCAATTTGTTTGAGAAAGCTCAAGCAGCTGTGCAATGTTACAGTGTATTAAGATAAATTTCTTTATGCATATAGCTATGAATAAATGTCCAGTACTTGCAAACTGCTTAACTCAGCATTGGAAACTGAAAGCATAACTAAGAATGCTTCTGGCAATATTACAACTTTAATAGATGTCTTCAATTATGTTAAAGGGTTAGTTCACCTAAAAATGAAAATTCTGTGAGTAATTACTCACCCTCATGTTGTTCCAACCCCGTAAGACTTTCGTTCATTTTCGGAACACAAATTAAGATATTTTTGATTAAATCTGAGAGCTGGGTCACTCCTCCATAGGCTTCTATTGTAAATTAAACTTGCCAGCGCAGAAAGTTATTAAAGACATTGTAGTGACTACAGTGGCTCAACCATAAGTTTATCAAGCGACGAGAATACTTTTTATGCGCAAAAATAAATAAATAACGACTTTATTCAACTTTTAATTTTCTTCTGTGTGGGCCTCTGAGTGAATTCACATAGTGTAACAGCGCAGCACTTCTGGGTTGTACGTCACACGTAAGCTCACTATTGGCTGACACTGGTCATGTGATGCGTGTGACATACAACACAGAAGTGCTGCGCTGTTACACTACGTGAACTCAGATGAACGTACAGTAGTGTTCCGAAGATGAACGAAAGTATTAGGGGGTTGGAACAACATGAGGGTGAACTAACCCTTTAATAATGAATTCAATCAATTTAATTAAATGTAATTCATTTAGACAATATTAGTAGATAATAATTTTAAAAATGTGTATAAAAGTTCATTCAATTCAAAGTTGAATACACACACATATACATATATATATACACTGTATATATGTATATGAAATCAATGTTAAATATCAGTAAACCAGAATATTACTGAATATATATTATCTGATCACTGTCCATTGGTACTCACAAATAACTTTTTGTAAGTCAACCCGATCTAACGGCAATTCATATTTAATGAGGTGGCTAATTCGTACAAATTCATACGACCTCACTCATACGAAATTTGCTAAATCGTGAGTTGCCCAATTCGTATGAATTGGGAACCCGCCCCTACCAGTCACTGGGGTTTAGACAAATTCATACAAATTGAGATAGCGTTGTCTTATTCCTACACAAATTGCTGTCTTTGTTGTATAATTGTACCGCTCAGATTCCCACTTGATGACCTTGTCTTGAAAAGGTTTGACCAGCACTCTATAAATTCATACTGCGAGCCCTGAGGCATGGGCTGTGTCTTCATCTATTTGACCCTTGACCGCTGATTAATTAACATATTCCTATTTCCCACCTTATTTTGGACATGAACGTAAGTGATGTCTCCGGGCTGTTCGTGCAGAGAGATGAGATAGGACTCCACTGTCAGGTGTCACACAGCGAAGGGGTAAAAGGCCACTTCCACAGTGCCCATCTACTGGCCTGCCACTGAGAGAGTTGTCAAGTTGTCTTGTGAGCGTGTCTCTCTTTCCCTCCACTGTTTGACATCTGCCAGCTATAGCTCCAAACTCCCCAGCCTCCCCGTCTAAACAACACTCCATTTACAAACACAGCCACTGTCTGCATCTCCTTCTCATCAATATTTAGATATAGCCATCATTTACTGGGCCAGGCCTGTCAGGTAACATATGGGTGTCAAGGCACAGCCTGTGTAAGAGAGGGAGCTGGGAGAGAGAAATGAGGAAAGGAGGGGGTATCCAAGTGAGATGCAGGGGTCAGATCTGTTGGATGAGATGGCAAAGAGGAGAGGGGGCAAAAGAAATCATACCTAATGCAGGAATTGACAATGTTTAAAAGAAGTGGTTCTGTTCAAAGACCAAGTGCGCTGCCTCACTGTAGCTGATTTGAGTAAGGTTGACAGATTTGATAAGGAAAATTGTTCATTTAGCAAATAAATATTCTAAATGAATATTAAAATATTCATTTGATATTGTAATTTAAGTATACTCATCAATACTTATTGTATCAACATTACAATCAACATTTCTCTAAATCAAATCTTTTGTAAATCAATTCTTCTCTTCAGTTGAATGCCAATTTTTGAAAGAAATTTCTTACTCTTTCAATATAATGCTTTCAAACTTCAAAATGACAACAAAAAAAGTCATAAAATTATTATATTCCAAATCTTCAAAATAATTGCCTGAGAAAAAGAATTATTGAAGACAAAATATCTTGACATCATCTGCCCTTTAGTTCTGTGGGAGTTCATATGAAATGTACCAGTGTCTGACTCATTAAAGGATTAGTTCACTTTCAAAAAAAATAATTTGCTGATAATTTACTCGCCCCAATGCCATCCAAGATGTCCATGTCTTTCGTTCTTCAGTGGAAAAGAAATGTAGGTTTTTGAGGAAAACATTCCAGGCTTTTTCTATACAGAATGGACTTCAATGGCAACCAAATGTTAAAAGAAGGATCAAATGTCCGTCTCAATGCAGCTTCAAATGCTCGACACGATCCCAGTCGAGAAATAAGGGTCTTAAAAAGTATATAAATGTTTTTTTGTTTTTTAGAAAATTACCGATCGTTTCACTAGATAAGACTCTTATTTCTCGACTGGGATCGTGTCGAGCATTTGAAGCTGCATTGAGACAGACATTTGAT
Source organism: Phoxinus phoxinus (assembly GCF_949152265.1). Lineage (NCBI taxonomy): Eukaryota > Metazoa > Chordata > Actinopteri > Cypriniformes > Leuciscidae > Phoxinus > Phoxinus phoxinus. The sequence goes on from NC_136888.1 coordinate 24,659,431, forward strand.
CCTTCTTTGAACATTTGAATATTTGGTTGCCATTGAAGTCCATTCTGTGTAGAAAAATCCTGGAATGTTTTCCTCAAAAACCTAAATTTCTTTTCAACTGAAGAAAGAAAGACATGAACATCTTAGATGGCATTGGGGTGAGTACATTATATCTTAATTTTGAGGTGAACTAATCCTTTAATGAATCATTCTTTTGAATCAGATCATGTCAATGAATCGTTTTATTGCATTCACTAAACTGGTCTGAATAAAACATTTATGAATCAGAATGATTTGGTTCAGAAGTTCAACTCACTGAGACTCATTATTGACTCAATGATTTGTTCACTCAAAGATTAACAGCTCACAAGAGGGGAAGACTATAAGTGAATTTAAATTCAATTTCAGTTTGTCCTTCACACAAATATATTGTATGGCTTCAGAAAACTTTATAGTGCACTATTAATTCATTCACAATCTATTTTATGATACTTTTAAGGTGCTTTTGCATCCCTTTTGAAGCTCAAAAGCATAATTTAAAATGTATTTTGCTTCGTCACAAAGTTTTTTTAACAACATGAGGGTGAGTAAATCACTGAGCTAATTCTTGCAGTCCAGCAACAGAGCGTGTGTGTATGAATTTCTCGCCTGTCTTTTGGAGCAGGGGAGGAAGAATCGAGTGGATTAGCTTTGAGATTCACTCGAGTACTGCCTCAGGACCTCCAGCAGCCTTCTGATCTATCAAAAACTGATGGAAAGACACAGTTCAATTTGTCCCACTTTCATAAAAGATAATTAACCTGTCAGTCTCCACACCATAACAGCTTCATTAGATTGGCAGTGGGGCACAGAACAGTTCAGGTGGAGCTGAAAAGGATGTGTCCCAATCTGAGCCCCCTCTCCCCTCGCTAAGTATGTGTCAAAATATCAATGTAACACAGACATGTGTTGGAAATAAACACAAGTGACACCGTACAGTAATGGCTTATGTAAAACAGTGCGTGTGTATGGAAGCGGGAGCTTGACGTAGGGTAATGCAACATGGAAATGCATGAATAGTATGAGGGGAAATCAATTTTGCACCGCTGAAGAGTGAAGTAGTTTTGAAAGGCCTTATGGTGCGAATAATGCAACGCTGTCTAAAATGAGGGTCAGGGGTTCAGTCTATTGTCGCTGCTCCATAATCATATAAATGATGAGACTTCAAATAGTGATGTTCTGGAAGGGCTGATCATAAAGAGTCAGTCATCCTTCCAGAAATCCTCAAAGGACCGCGGCATTGTGCCTACTGACTCACTCATATTCCTGACCACACTGGGCTATCAATCCATCACACACACATCATTTTAGTATCAGTATTCATTGCCCAGATAAATATCCTTTTGAAAAGGAACTTGGATTAGCATTTCCTGACATTACATGGCTTATATAATATAAAGACTACACCATTCAAAAGTTTGAGGTTGGTAAGAATTTGTGTGTTTTTGAAAGAAATCACTTTCCAAGGCTGCAGTTATTTGATCAAAAATACAGTAAAAACAGTAATGTTGTGAAATATTATTACAATTTACAATTTTATGTTATTATATTTTAACATGCAATTTATCCCTGTGATGGCAAAGCTGAATTTTCAGCATCACACGATCCTTCAGAAATCATTAAAATATGCTGATTTATTGCTAAAGAAACATTTCCTATAATTAAAATAGTTGTGCTGCTCAAATTGTTTGTATGAAAACTGCTACATTTTCTCACGATAAACTTTGATGAATGGAAAGTTAAAAAGAACAGCATTTATTTTAAATATAAATCTTTTGTAACAATGAAAAAATATATTGAATGCACCATTGCTGAATAAAAGTATTAATTTGCTGTCCCCAAACTTTTTAATAGAAGTATATAAGGAGACATAATGTATTGTTGATAGAAGCAACTGTTGTAAATAAGAAGTAAAACATAAAAGAGCAACAAACATTTTTACTAATAGTATCTAAAATATTGTTTTACAGTGGACAAAAAACATATTAGAAAGAATTTTACATAACAGTACAAAATTAAATAATATTTATTTTTTAAATATTGCAATATTGCAGTCAATTGGTCTGTCATGTTGAGCCACAACTTGGAAATTGTGCAATATACTATTGTATTTTGTACATGCTATATAGTTTTATTATTAATGAAAAATATATTCATACATTTTAACAAATTTATTGTCAGTACAAATGTCAGTACAACTACAAACATAACAATCCCAAGTTTCCCATTTACGTTCATATGTATTCAACTCATAAATACACCGATATACATAGCTGCTCATGAATATAGTTTGCTAAAACTAAAAAAAACTAAAAAACTCTCAATATCTTTTAAAGACATGATGCCACAAACATTTTGAACTTTGTCTTTTGTCATGAAGCACATCAATTAAGAAATACAGATCTGCTATTGTAATTAAATCTGTTTTTAAATAACTTCCATAATCATGGCTAATACCCAAACAAATGAAGAGGAAGATACATTTAGCTGAGGCCACAAGTTAAGCAAAGTCTTTGTGTATGAAATATGCCCCACCTGGACCAGATACTTATAATGAACTCTTCAAAATAGCACACAATTAATGAGCACATTAAGCCGTGATGTTTTAACAGATGCAGCCTCCTTAATTACCAGGGGACATGATGGTCCCTGCTCCTTTCTCTTTCTAATACACCCACGTCCACATGTTCATCTGTTCCTCCATAAACACAAACAGCGTACAGTGTATGTGTGGGCCAGCGGACCAGGTGCGAGACCCCTCACTCAGCGTCCAAAGTTTAGTGACCTGCAGGTGACCAGAAAAAGAAGCACACCGCTGACCCCAGTCCCACCAGGCGGCTCTTCTGATGGGATGAATATTCAAATGTCTTCTCATCTCTTTGGTTGAAGGTGAAGGGGGCTTGTTGAAGACATCTCTTCCAACAGATGGACCACAAGGACCCATCTGCTGGTGAGGCAAGTAAACGCTCAATGATGCATCGCGAAACGATTTAGCTTTCAAGGATCCCCGGCAAGTAGTTAGTAATGATGGCATCTGCACCAAGAGCAAACACTCTATTTTAGATATGATCTATCGCCTCTCCGAACTAGAAGCCTTGCCTTAAAGAGACAGCATCTCATTTGCACGACTTGGTTTTCACGCCACAGCGCGAGTCAAGTTACGAGTCAAAAGCTTCGCTCTCTTTTATAAATGCCTTCAAAGTTATCAGCGCCACCACATGAGTGTGCCTTCATCCCACAATGAGCAGAGCATGATGCATTTAACAGTTGTCATATGATCACGCTCATTTGCTTTTATTGATTCGTATCTGCCAGTGGCTCAAAGAGTGCAATAATTGTATCTTTGAAAATTTCCTGCTTTAGTTTCCAATTCCAGGGGGCTAAAGATGTTTCCACCTAATATATTCAGATTGGCTCCCATCCAGACAGTTTATTATCATGGTAATTTGCTTATTAAGTGTAATCTTGTTTTGTTCAAATAAAGTGATAATTAGATATTCAACATTAATACCTTGAAATATTATCTCTTGCATGATGTTGGAGGAATTTGTTTAATCTCTTCTTCACTGAGTAGACTTAGATAAATGTATCAGCAAACTCTCCACTTTAGGCTGAGATTGGCTGAGGCTTATGGGAGATGTTAAAAAAGCTTCTCATAATTTATGTAGAAAAATCTATAGCAAGTATTATAATTATATAACCATAATTATATTTTGATATGGATAGCAGAGTAATTGTCACTACGTCTTGAATTCATTGATCATAGACATGGCTAAAGCTGAGTGCACACTGTAGGATTAATACAGTCCTTTACTATATTAAGTATTGTCAGGCTGTACAAACATGATGCCCACTGTAAGCCACGTCACATGTAGGATCTCAGTTGTCAATGTCAGACTGCACGGCAAGACGTGTTAAAAACGGACGCACACAAGAAGACTCGTCCAGAGTTTTACATCAATCCGAGACTGCATTACATTACATGCAGGATAACAAAAACAATCTCAACGTTCATTTTGATCATGGTTTTTCTTTAAAAAAAAGAAAACTGGGGAAAAAACGAAGATGTGTGTGTGTGAATCAAGTTGTGATTTGTTGTTGTCTCACTAATTGTGTCAGCATGTTGTTCTGCAATGGTTTTGGATTTGACAGTTGTGGTGGGAGAAGCCATACTGCAGGACTGCGCCTCCAAACTTCTGACACCGCCAGAATTTCTTTGGAGAAAGATTTGATCGTAATGGTCATTAATCAGCTGTCGGCGAACATGTCGAGCTAGTGATCAAAGGCTTAAGATTTTGGCCTAGGATCAGAGGAATCTTTTAGTATGCACAATATTTGTCTCAGACAGCCAAATTGTGGCCAAAATCATATAGTATGAACCCGGCTTAACACAGAAGAAAGTGTAAGAATGATTGGTGATTAGTAGCAACAATTCATTAATGGGTTGAAAATGTGTATGACATTTATAGCCGTGTCTGGAACTATATAATTTCCAGCTGTTATCGTGATATTTCTTTTAGTAACTTTAATTTATGGAATATAAATTAATATTATAGATATAATTAATTAATAGTATTGAATGTATTTGTTTATTAAATATTTACAGTTACATACTAATAAAAAAAATCTGTTTTTGCTCCGCCAACGGAAAGGCTAATTTGTATTTTTTTTAAGAATCAGTTGAGGGAATGATTCAAAGACTCACTCATCGGGACGTGAAACACCAAGGTGACGATTGGCTTTCGGCCAGCGTAAGGCCATTGGTGAGAGTCTGTCGGGCTAGTTCCACATGTCGGCTCTAGTCTCGATTCAGCATGTTAAATCGGCATCTGGGTACTGGGTGAGAGAGATCGTTCTGATTGGCTGTTAAGTTTTGCGAACGAGTGCATGAAAATAAAAGTGAAAGTGTGCAAGCAAAGAAGACAGCACAGACTAAAGGCTGTTATAATTTTGTGTCATCTTATCTGAGCATTCCAATACAAGAATATCTTCATAACATCATGAGCCGCCTAGAATACAGAAAGTGATCAACAAGATTGATATTCAAAATGCTTAGTAAGCACTGCTTTGTTTACAGTTCGGTTTCTCTTTATGAATGACGAATATAGATTACTGATCCTTGCTGATAAAGACAGTTATTTCCTTTTACGCAGGCACAGAACACACATGCTGGCAGTTGCGTGAAGTCCTTAGATGTGTTTAAGCACAGCTTTTTGGCGCAGACGCAGCTGACAGTCAGCTTTTGTCACACAGATGTCACTTGTTTGGTTTCTGAATGAATCAGTGTTTTTGAAAGAATCGCTGAATGAATGATTCAGTGACTCACTCATAAATTCACTGGTCCCCACCTACTGGCAAAATGATGGAAACTGCTGAAACAGTCACTGAATAATATAATAATGTAATATATTAAATCCAGTCTCCAAACTCCTTATCAAATCAGCCATGCCAGCATAAAAAAATAAAAAATAAAAAATAAATCCTTATTGTTGAGTCCTGAATAACACAGTAAGGTCCTCCTCACATCCACAGTCTTCCACTATCTAGGACAACCAACTACATGTAGTCTGGTTATGTAAGCGTCAGAAGATTGAGATGTGCTCTGTCCTGAAGTTGTGCTTTTCATATCCTGCCCGATGAGTGCGTCCCACTGGAGTGCATATCTCTGTCTCTGTGCCTGTGTGCGGGCTTACATTACATTACGCCGTCTCTGTAGAACAGCACACTACAGCGTGTTTGCCCTTGTCTTTTTCGTCCTGCTTACCTATCCCTCCCAAAAGAAAGAGGTCTCTGTGTGTGTGTAAGGAAAAGAGGCAGTGATGATCATTTGCTGCCAAAGTAAAGTGTTTGCAAACGAGCGCGGTGCAGAGGTGCGGTGCGCTCAAGGGCACATTTGTATAAAACTAATGATAGCATGTAAATGGACAAAATTTCTATCTGAGGAAAGAGGCATCCACCCCCTTGGCGCACCATCGTGTTGATGGAGTGCAGAATCTCATTACGGATCTAATACAATAACTGCCGTGTCGATCCGGAGAGGCGACAGAGAAACAAGATTAGCCTTATTACTTTATTATGTGCTGTGCGGCATGGCTCAGAGTGGACAATTGCATTAAAGCACAGATGAGATCACGTAGAGGGAATTGCTCCCCCTCTGCTCCACCCCCCGAAACGATTTAATTGATTCCACATAAAATTAGCGGGGACAGATTTGGAATTCCTGCTGTTGCCACTTAGTAAACTCCTGACTTCTTTGGCCATCTCTGGTGGAGTGTTGTTTTGCTGTTATGGGCAGCGGTGAGGACAAAGGGGAGGGCGTTTGTCACTGTCTGAGAGGGCTCAGGGTGGAAGGGTTAATGACTGTAACCCCTGTTGTGCAGTTTGTTTTCTGTCACGCTACTTGGCCATCTACTCTGATACTCATTACGGTGTATCTAATTACTAAAGTTGGCATGAAATGAAAATTCACCCCATCTCTTTTCTAAGTGCATATTATAGAACTAGATTATAGATTCATCCGTGCATATGTTTCATAGGTTTCAACAAACTTTCTGTTGGTGTGGCAAACTCATGTACATCTGCCATATCTCAAAATTCAACCAAAAACTGATGCATAGAAGCAAGTTCTTCAACCTACATTTTTTATTTTTCAATAATCCGTTACTGATACACGTGGGAGAAAAGATGTGTCACTACTTCTGTTTCTTCTTAGATGCACTCAGTACGTTTTTAAGTTTGGCTATTTTTAACGCAGGTGTGGCCATTGGTGAATGGAATGTGTCGTTATGCTGCTTGATATTGCACACTAGTATTTCTCACTATATGATTTTTATGTATTGTCCAAAGTTTGGGGCCAGTAAGCCAACAAGGTTGCAAACATTTTCAAAAAATTACAGTAAAGATATGTATAAAGTTACAAAAGATTTCTATTTAAAATAAATACATTTTCTATACATCAAAGAATCTTTTTTTTTTTTTAAGTATTAGACAAAATATATTAAAAAGCATAGTTGAATTCAGCTTTGCAAGCACAGTAGCATTTTAAAGTAGGCCTATATTAAAATAGAAACAGGATATTTCACAATATTACTGATTACTGTCATTTTGATCAAATAATTCCAATTCATGAGCATAAAATACTTATTTTAAAAAACATAAAAAAATCTTACTGACGCTAAACCTTTTAACAGTATACAACATGAAAAAAATGCATCATGTCCAGTTACAATATATGTAGAAAAAATGAATTGGTGCAGAACCATTTTGGAAGAAATTACTAATCTTACCTTTAAGAAAAGAAATGTTAAGATCAGGGTTGTTTAATTGGGAATTCCTTTTAAATTACAATTTAGTTCCTGAACTTGAACTGAGTTGGGATACTGAACTGCAACTAACGGAATGTAAAAAGTAGAATTAAAGAAAAATGTTGGCTGAACAACAAAGCCTTGCTTGAAAGTTTTGAAAAAAGTTTGAAGGTGGAAGATTATATAGGCCTTACAGACAGAAAACAAAAGAACAATAGATTCAACTTCCGATAGGTTGTGGTTAATTCCATTCAAATTCACATTTATAAATTAAAAGTGAACAAATTCTTCAATTCTGAATGTTCCTCAATTTCAAAATTTGTCTGCAAAACTGTGACTAACTGTGAGACAGGATTTCATCCCAGCAGTTTCTAATCTATGCAGGCCTCAGCAATTTCAACTGAGGGAAACGGAACACACACACACACAGAAATAAGGGAAGAACTGAGGTTTCTTTCACGGCTCATTTATCTGTTAGCGGTTCATCAGCTGTCAAGACCTGGTGATGATATCATGTGTGACATCTCACCTTGACGCTGCTACCTCCGTGTTCTTTTCCAGCCCAGACTCAACCCTCCTCCCTCCCGGCAGAACAGCATCCCAACTTATCGTGACCTTCCTCCACAATCTCACCCTCTCCCAAAGTGTTCTTCGGGAAGGCCGGCCCGGGGTGCAGGGATGGCCATATGTGTCGGCCCAGTGGCCATGTACAGTCGCTGGCGGATTCAGGATGCTGTCCGTCACGCTGACATCTCATGGCTGCGAAGAACATCCTAGCAAGATTACAGAAAACCAGCAAAGACGTTCTTACTCCTTGTTAAACCTCACTTTATTCTGACTGGAATTTTAGATTTTAGTGTAAGTTTTAGATTTAAACTAATTCTCGCTTAGAAACAAGACATATATCAAAGGCTCTGAATTGCTATCCCTTCTTGACAGTATTTGAAAATCTTACCCTGTAAGCTACTGAAATTCATGAGACTTTATGAGCAGAACACTCCTTATTCCCATGTGAGGGTGGTCCATCATGGGAAAGGTCAGCGGTGTAATGCTGTTAGTCCCTCAAAGGCTCCTCTCAGCCCAAGACCTGTCACTTTTCACTCCGCCACTCAAAGCCATTTTCTTTAATTGAGCACTTGTCAGTACATTCTGTACACAAACTCCATCTCTGCATCTTCTTGCTGAAAGACCCCTGTTCATCCACAGCCACTTATTTGATCATGATTATGCTGACTTTCCATTTTTCTGATATATAGATTTATTGACCTGAACATAAGTCAAGATGTCACGAAAGGCCTTATATTCAAAGTTAGTTTTTTTTCTTGGGGCTAAAACCTGCATTTGTTTTCCATCTCATAGAATGACTAAACAAGCTCAGAATTACTGGGGTAAACAGACTCCATTTTGAGGGGGCAATACTCATTTGGAAGAGCTGACCTTAAAAAATGTCCCCGTTTTAAACCACATGCAAAGGAAAATAATCCCGAAATTGCTACAGTAGATATTGCAGATACATTAAAAAAAAAATCACATTACATGCAAATGGCTTCATGTCCACCAAATTCATTGTATGACATAATGTAATTCATCAGTTCAGTGATCAGTGATACCATACATACAAAACCACATTGTCCACCTATTTTAATTAAAAGAAAACTGTAAATAATAATAAAATGAAATTAATAATAATAATAATAATAATAATAACAAATTGCTAATTATATTTTGCCGTCAGTAGCGAACGAGTAGAGATAAATTGCGATTCAATTCTCGCGAGAAAATCATCAAATTTCGAGATTGAGGACACAACAAGAAGAAAATATCTTGCTATATCAGTGCAAGTGAAAGTTGCGAAGTTAGTTTACATATTTATTAACTTTAAATATATTTAACGAGTGGATTTGCTGATTTGTAAGAAAGTGTCAAAGGGCCACGTCTATGCTGATTCTGAACATGCCTCCATAAACAGCAGGAATGATATCCCTATTATACAGGACATAGCTATTAGAGTGCGGATCGGGCCGACTTTTTCAGTCCGAGCCCGGCCCGCGTCCGACAGAGCAGTAACCGAACCCGACCCGAGCCCGACAGGCACAAAGATATTTATGTTCGAGCCCGACCCGAGCCCGACAGTTAAAATCCCATTTTTTTCTCATACTAATGACAATTGTACGTTTGTTTGTGTGGAAAGCCGCTTTTATTAAGCAACTGTAGGAAGGCAATCGGAGATGTCAACAGGATGAGCGCATCAGCGCGCGGAGCAACAAGCGCTCTTAACACAGGCGCGCGCACATTATGCACGCGTTTCGTTGTCACGGCTACATAAACAAATGTCCGCACACAGGAAGACGGATGGTAATATTTTACATGTATTTTAATCACAAAAACGAACGTTTGCATCAAGTGAAAGCATCAGGCACATCGGCTACCTACATAAGCTGTTTTAAATTTAAAATGTTCAATGCCTTATCGCGCTGATGTGACCGAGCCCGACCCGAACCCGAACATCATTTCTAAATATCTGTCCGAACCCGGCCCGGCCCGTCGGGTACCGGCGGGTCCCGTCGGGCTCGGGTCGGGTATCCATCCTCTAATAGCTATTGAGTCTCACAGTCTTCTCATGAACACATCAGTCTCTCAGCATACACAGCTACAGTCTCCATCTGAAACCAACACTCAGCAAACACGAGACCAGACCGAGAGTGTGAAGGAAGAAGGATGGTGGCTCTTTAAAAATAAAGTTGGAAGCAGTTTTGGACAAGGCAGAGGGAGGAAGAGTAATTTGAATGGTTGTGCTAATGACCTGAGGAGGAGCAGCACAGCAGTTGTTTCGCTGATTCGATGGCAGGTCATCGCGACAGATGTTCCCAACATATGTGGAGAATTAATTACCCACTAGTAAACAAAATCTGTGATGCAGAGAGTCGTTTTGTCCAAATTTCTTTCGTTTCGCTGTTATTAGGGGCATAATTTTTCTTGATCAGCCAGGCCCACTCCAGTGCAAGAGCTCAGTAATGGGTTGCGCTGAAGGGCTGCACGAGGCACAGACGGGTCTTTAATTGGCAGAGTTGATTGTCAGCCTGCACAATGTGAAAGCCCTTGATTATCTAATTGGTTGATTGAAGCGCAGCGCGCCTGCCAGGCCACTTCACCTACTTTTTTTTCCCAGCGGCTGGAATGTCGGGAATGTTTTTGCTGAGAAGAAACAACTTGGCAGGAGGAGAACACACACTGGTGAGCTTTCGGCTGCCAGTGCAGAAAGACGAGCGCATCTCTGGGCCCAAAGTATACTGGATAACAGGAAGGGAAGCTGCACAAAATAGCTCAGCAACCTGAATAAAGCACCACTTAGAAGTGAGGACAATTAAGTGCTATATTCATTTAGCGCATTTCTTTATGTCATTATATTGGTTGGTGCGATGCTAAAAGTTCCGACTTAATTGAAAGATGGAGACATGCATTAACCAGGCACGCTGTATCTCAAGAAGGTAAAACGAAAATCAATTCATAAATAAGGAATGACATTGTCCTCACAAACAAGGCAGAAAATTGCAAGAGGTAGTTAGAAGTCTCTCAACATCAAATAATATTGATTTTCCACCTCCTTGTTCACACCTTCAGTTTAATATTAGATTACTTAAAGAGGCACCCCCTCAAGGTGAATTATGCATTTCAATACGAAGCAGTCGGGTTAAGAAAACCAGTCAATTCATATGACAGACGTCTGAACGGTACAGTACTGTCAAAACAAGAGAATTTACAGCCTAATAACTAGGGATGGGTTAAAACGCTTATTTTATTTTATTTTCAATCAGATACCAAGAATAATTAGATACCGAGGCTAATACACAATGGCAATCAGACATATGTAAGGATAATCTGAGGATAAAAAAGATAATTATAGGCATTTAACTTTATATTTTAAAACTGCCATTATCAACATTATATAGGCCAAAACTGCAAATTATCATTCTTATTTGTTTAAAGAACAATTGCGAAACTTGATCGATCTTTCAACATATTTTGTTTAAAATAAGCTTACAAATGTTACGGTCACATATGACTTATGTGGACACTTTGGTCCACCTATCCCTACTAATTGCTATTTAGATACATTTTTACAATTTACAGTAGTTGAATTTTTACTTTACAATGTAAGATTTAAAAACATTTGTCATCAAATAGTCAGCATTAAAGAAACCTAATATCATAAACATTTAATTGAATATAATGCATCGCAAAAATTCTATTTGAAAATATACAGCCCCAGTATTGATGAGTTACAGTATCTGTAAATTCCTCAATGATTTGTCACTTTAATTGAAGAACTCTTTTCCCAGCCTGGCCAATTACTGTAAGTCCTGGAAACTAACATAAAGTCACCAAAATGATCTATATATTGGTCTAGCACACCTAATTATTGCCTTAATCATATAGTTGAGTAGGAGACATTTTTAATGCAGCATGGCAGTGCAATTAGCTGAGGTCTAGCTCTAGAATACAGAGAGAATGATCTCTGATGTGTGGCTTTCTTCACAGACTACCATTCCAAACTTACGCCAACCGGTCAGAAATGCAGTAAAAAAAAAAGTCAATGGCTACAGATATGTGTGATTAATTCACAGGAAATCCAAAGACTTATTTCTTCATTACATCACTTGCGTATTGATTGCATGACATCGTTTCTTCAAGATAACACAGCAGTGGGAAAATATAGTCAGATTCATTTCCCAGCCCTCAGTATTTTGTCTGGCACTGTATTAGCCGCATGCTTATAATGATGTCTATGTTATTTATTTCTATTTACTGTAAAAAAATAAAAAAAATAAAAAGCTTTTAAAAATGCGTTTAAAAAATGTTGTGAAATAGCCAAGCACCTACAACCACACTTAAAAATGAAAACTATATTAGTGCGCCAAATTGCTTGGCAACCATAAACAGCCTAAAACTAGGCTAATGTACTATATTATTAAAGGTAGGGTAGGCAATTTCGAAGAGGCTAGCAATAGCAAGTTAGCTTTGAAAACATGCCACGCTTCCTCTAAAAGACAAACGCGCACAGCAGAGTCTGCAAAGCACCACAAGAGATGGCGTTACATTACCTCATGTCTAAAAGCATATCACATTACAATAATAATGATTGTAAACAACTTACAGAACTCTTACTTGAAGCACCTGACTGCTGCAGATTCATTTCGCCGTTGTTGATAGTGAACCCAGAAATGCATAAATGTGAACAGCTCCATGCAGAATATCAAGTGTTGCCATCTCTTAATTACGGTAATTATGGTGTGAACACAGCATAAGTGTTCAGATTTTTTTTAATATTGTGATTGTTATTATTAATGGTTACAAATGTAATTATTTTTTGACAGATGTCTTGTGCTGTTCTGCAGTTTCATAAAAGCAATGGGCCACTTGAGGTCGTGTGTAACAGTGATTGTTTTGGCACTCTAATAATATCCCTAATGCTAAGCATCAAGTGGCTTTTTGCCACAGCTGGTAACCATGTGAATAACTTTCATTGAAAATTGTTTTTATAGTCTAGTCTAGATAAAAAATATAATTAAAAAGTTTCTTTTAATTATATTATGAAAATGTAAATAAAACCACCAGAATTTAAATTCAAAGATCAAACTTAAAAAACTAATTCTGTCTCTGACATTAGAAGCACTAGAGTACATACAGTGCTTTGACAAATAACTATTGTTTTGCCTAATGTCAGGCTGGAATTACACTTTATTAGTCCAGTTTGTCCGCAAAAAAAGATGGACCAACTGTATTGTACAGTAACAAAGAGAACATGCTTACATTATGTTAGGGGCATCATGATAAATTTAAGCCTGTGTTTTCCCTCTTTTTTTTCTTTCCTCTGGTCTCTAACGTCCTACACAATCAATCAGCGCCTCCCCCCACCCCCCTTTATTTCCCTGTCTGCTGGATTTCGGATCACTGAATGTAAATCCTTGACAAGGGTATCTATATATAATATTAATGTGCACTGTGGAGGGTTCCCTGTGAACAGAGAGCTGACTGCCAAATAAAGAGTGATCAGAGGCAGGTTACCCATCCTCCCTGGTCCTCTGCAGCTCTCACCCCCAGGATGGATGGGGCATCATTAGGCAAAGGAGCTCGGCCATTCTCCACAGAAACGGCCAAGTCGGAGGTACCCATCAATCTAGTGGCGCCCGTGCTCCCTCAGATACTGTCAGAGCGTTAGGTTCGGAGGGGTCCGTGTTGGTGTTTGAAGACCCTCTGTGTCACCTGCAGCTCGTCTCATCTGCAGGCATCTGGGGTGGCTCTCCTACGACGCTCACTCCCCCCTTCTAATTTATTTACTGCAGGAAATGGCCACCAAGGAGAAAACGGACAGGGAAGGAGAAAACAAAAATGTTGCCATACCCACCAGCGAAGTGGCCTACGGCTTGGGTTTCGCTACAGGGGATCGCTGAATCCCTGAGTGGGTAAAGTAACCTTTGCTAAGCCAGCAGAATAGTTGTTACTTAAACCAAATTCTTATGGGCGTATAAATCCACATCACATTTTTGCGGCAGACTCCCACCACAGATGCATGCTGGGAACATTCAAAAGTCCCAAATGTGCAATGACGATCATGCAATGTTAATTTCAACACTTTTTTTTTTTTTTTTGCTGTACTAGATAAACAAAATTTTAAATTGCTAAATTTAATCAAATATTCAAACACTGGTACATAAAAAAAGAAGAAAAACAAGACTGCCACCAATCTAAGATCCTTCCAAAACATCTTTGAATGTTTCCTAGCAGAGAGATGAGGGGGAAAATGCATTTTTACATCCAAAAGATGATATCACACCCAAGAACAAAGCATGCAGGGTATTGTATAATTGATTTCACTATTTGTTATGTTAATCTAATAGAGAAAACAGTGGGATATTTAAATCAAAAGGGAGAGCTGTCAGTTCAGGTCCAAAGAGGAGAACACAATGATACTGAATTCTGCGTCAGGCTATTGGTAATCAATCGGGATGGAGCTGGCATTGAAAAACTGTCTGCTTTGCAATTGTGCTCCGTTTGAGCAACAATTTGAAAATAACAGTGAGAAAAAAGGGATTGTGACAAAGTCAATATGGAGAGCCATTTGAAGGACAAATGAGAGAATTGCAAAGTACCCGGGTCTTTGTTACCTTGTCTGGCTGGATGTATGTGGCAGCGGCATTGAGAAGAGCTGAATGGAGCTTTCAAAAGAGCAACACAATCAAAAGCCAATAACGCAACAGCTGAACAGAGACACATGAATATTGTAATGCAACCACTGTGTTGTACAGCAGTAAATCAACTGCCCGAGGGCATGAGCTAAGTGAATATTTCTCACGCATTTTCAATATTACTGAAATATTAATGAGAGAACTTAAATAAGAAAATCCCTCCCTGGACCTGCTTTACAATCAAATTTAAAAGCGGAGCCCTGTGTCAGCTGTAGTAACATCATTAATATTATGGATGTTTCTGTAATCATTCCATCAAAGAACTGAAGCTCTGTATTTCTCCCCGAACGGTATTAGTGTAGCAAACCGAAAAATGACAAATGATTTATCACATTTTGTACATTTTGCAAATTCATCAAACCGATACGGTGTCACACTGATACTGCTACATTTTACATTATTTAGGGTAAATGGATGGGCAACTTTCTTAGAGGAAAGTATCAGAAGTGGACGGTATTAATAAATCCTGAGTCGAATTTGTTCTTGAACACTGCTTATCAAATTTGTTTACAGCAAAACTTTGGGATGGGAAGGTTAATCATGATGAAAATGTATGTAACAGTCTTTGTTCAACCAGTTTATAATTGAACAAGTTAATAGTTACTAGTTGATAGTTACTAGTTGAATAGTTACTAGTCAAGCTCCATAAAAGCAGTCCATTCGAGTTTGTATTAAAATTTCCTTTTTATCTTTTTGACAATATTTTTTTATAAAATTGAATATAGTGAGTAAATCTAAAACCAGATTTCTAAAATTTACAACAACTACAAAGCAAATAAAACCCAACTTATTATTCATGGCATGCCACAGTGCATGCTGGGAATACAACATCAAGTGTTTATTAATTGTATACATTTAAATCTGTGTTTTAAAATATATTTATTTTTTGAATTGAGTATAAATATAGAATACTTAATCTTTTCAAGTTCACATTTGAATCAACTTATTTATTTTAGAAAGTAATGCATCTTTTCTGCTGTCTTCATAACAAAGCCAAAAAAAAAAGTTCATTCATTTTCATTGTATAAAAAAAAAAGAAATAGCAAGAAACTCTGCTAAACTTCTCCATTTGTGTTCCACAGAGACACGGAAGTCTAACAGGTTTGGAGCAATATGGGGAAGAGTAAATGACAACAGGCTGTTAATTTACCCTGTTAAGGTATTGAGTTTTCATTGAGTCTTACGGCAATACTCTGTTCTCTTGCTGCCATCTTTTGTCTTGTTCTGTAGCTTACTCATGCTTCCTCCCCACCATCCTGTCTGCCTAAGGAGTGTTTCCAAGGAGAACTTTTAGGGAGGGGAAGAGGAGAAGGGGGTTTATTGGAGCTGGAGTTGAGGGAGAGGGGTAGCGGTCTTAGTATCTGACTTGTTAGTCCACCACTGTCCAATTTGTTGAGGGTGGTGCATTTGATTAAAGCAGGGGTCCCTCCTGCTGCTCGCCCCTCCCATCAATCACAATGATAAGTCCCAGAAAGGCAACATATAGCCTGGGAAGAGGACGGGGAGGGATATCAATTTCACTGTCGTGCCGTTCTCACTCCCACCCCAAACATCTCGCGCCGTTTTGGTGGAAGTGCAGACTGCCAAGGAGGAGGTGAAGGGGAGAGAGGATGTAGCAGTTCTGCTGGGGTTTGAGGGGGCAGCCAGGGCTCTGGGGATTGAGAAGGGGGCAGGTTTGCAGTTAGAAAGGCTGGTCAGGGTCAGTCGAAGTTTGTTAATGTCTTTTTCTTTTTTTTTCCTTTTTCAGGTTAAATATGGTAGGTTCTAATACTGGACTCATTTGTGCTGATGCTGTTCGCACCGGGCCGTACGCCGCATGAGGCTAGCTTCCCCCCGTTGTGCTGAAATACATATGAACTGCTTCCCCTGTCTTGTTAGCAACATCTATGACAATAAACCAGCTGCCAATCAATAGGTGTACAAAGGTGTGGATGGCAGACGAAGGTGAAGGTCATGGTGACTGGCTTAGCGCTAAGGAAATAAATAAATGCATGACCACGATGTCATAATAGCTGTTATTCTAATGAACTTAAATTACTTGGTCATACTCACCCTCCTTTACTGACACGGCCTCTTATGCAATACTGTCACAGAGACATTTAGTCAGAGATTTAGATTAGCGGTTGACCGAAAAGCTTTAAGACATTATACACATTTGGTACGTACAGGGAAATATTAAAAGCAAAACTTGATGCAATATTATATGTTTTCTATTATTTGGTAAATGAATATTATATATTATGCAAAACAATATCAAATAGAAATCAAATAATAACCATCATCATCATCCTAAATGTAATTTATATTAAAAAAAAATTATATAAAGAAAAAATTCTTTATATTGTCTTTGTATTCTTAATTACCTGTGAATTACTATAATAACTGAAATACTGTTAGTGGCTCTTAGCATTAGTAGATCTACAAATTTAGACTGTATTTCTTTCTTTCTTTTTTGTAGTTTTTATCTCGCATAAGCTGACATCTTCTGTGAAGTGACAACATGTCTTTTTTCTTTGATAATCTTTTTATATCTCAATTAGACTTTGCTAAAAGTGCACTCGACTCTTCGTGGACCTCAATCAATTCTTTTTCATCTCCTCGAGCTGTCGTCAAACATAACAAGATCACAGCAGGAAGTTCATGTCACCAACTTCCCCCCTGAACATGATAACTTCATCTGCCGCTAGATTTCTCCGCCAAAGCTCCCATCCTGTCACATTCACACACTCAGTCACGTACAACCGTTACCAGCGTTTGCTTTCCATCTAATGGAATCAAATGCTGCAAAAACTCCAAATGTCAGCGCTTTTCATCACTTTGCATGGCCACTTTAGTGTCCTTCCCTGTGCCTTTTTGAATGATAATGATACAAATTACAGTTTGGCTATATTAATAGCTAAACCAGAAAGCAGAGAAAAGAGAGAAGGGAGGAAGGAAAAAAAAAAGGTGTCTGCCTTTTCACCGTTGCTAAGTGCTAACGTGGGATTTCCTGAGCCCATTGTCATGTCAACTGGACCGGCAGCTATTCCATTGTGATGATAATGGATTCGGTGTTGTTGGCTCAGAGGTCACAAGGTCAACATAAGCTCCTTAATGGACTGTGAAATAACTCTAACTGCATTAACCTCCCCAGATCACATGGTGGGGAAAACACTCTCTCTTCTCAAATCAGAGGCCTTTATAGGCGCCATGCGATTGGATTTAATTTTAATTGGCAAGGCGTACACCTGGCAGCAGTGCAGAGATTTTAATCTTTCAGAAAGGTGAGATAGGGAAAGATATGGTAAACAGACAGAGGTAACGGCTCATGGGGTTATGAGGGTTAGAGCTAGAATATGGAAGGTCACTGCGGCTTGCCTTTAACAAAAATGGCTTTTCACTTGTGCGTGTTTGCATTTTCATTGCTTCATTGTGTTTGCATGCTTGAACCATTGGGCATCTGTGCTCACATCCAAGAGTGGGCTTCCCTGGAGACGAGAGCCAAGAGGGGCGTCACGTCCTCACGTTTGGCAATGGGAAATGAACGTTTAAATCACTGTGATTAGCGAGGCTTGGAATTTGGTAGCTTGACATTAAAATAGTTGGACTGGCAATAGGAAAAATTACAAATATTATATACAGTAGGGAAAAATAATAAATTTTTAGATAGATACTGTAGTTATTTAATTTCCAGTCAAGCTTAAATTTGGTCACATTATTTAAAGTAACTAAAATAAATATTACTTTAGGAATTTAGCATACTTAACATGCTGTCAATGAAATGAATAGGTGTTTTTATTTTATTACAAAAATGTCACTTCCACACTATCATTTATAATAGAACGGAATTAACCACAAACATAATTTTTGTGGTGGAAAAATAGTTTGGAGTTATTCTGTGATATATTCACTTCACTAAGAAAAATGTAACTTTTGAGTGTGAAAAGTGGTTTTAAGAGAGTTAATTTTCTACAGGGCCAAAAGTGCCTATGCATAGTCGAAGAACCAAATCCAAAAATAAAGTATTAAGCTGATGCAAGGGTCTGGAAAAGCAAAATACACTCTGTACGTCTTTACGGTCAGTATCAAGCCACTTCAGCTAGGAAATTAGGGCATGCTTCAGGAGAACTCAAAGTGCCTCCACACTCCTCCAGAGCAAATTACAGGTGACGAAATGAGGTGCTGAACTTCATAACGCTGATGGAGCATGTTCCGTGCGGATATAGGATAAACATCAATTAATTTCAGTCAATAAATAACGCTTTGAGGTCTTGCGTCAAAAAAGCCGAACAATTACTTTTCCATTTTTCTTGCCAAATGGGCTGATGAGGGAAAACAGGGGATCCGGCCGCGTAAATCAGTCTTAATTTTGCCTTCCCCATTAAAAAGCCGCCATTAAGACCCTCCTCGCCTCATTTCATCTTCTTCTTGTTTCACTTTTTCAATTTGTGCGAAAGGGGGAGTTCACTCATCATAAAATTTCACTTTGGCTGGCCTATCATTTGCATCTGAGCCAATAAATAGCAATTAGCATTAACAATTAAACCAGAGAGTGGAACCAATGCCCGCTCCCTTGGAAAGCTGATGAATGGCTACGGGGAGGCTTTTTTCAAAGGAAGCTGGGGGACATTAGCTTCCGTGGCCTTGCCGTAAAACCGTGCGCTCCAGGAAAGGAGTACATCCTAGGCTAAATGCTGATTTATTTGGCTCTAGACACATCTCTCACAGGGGCCGAGAGGACGCTGTGCACCTCTGTGGGTGGCATATTTGTGTGAAGGAAAGATTACGAGGAATTTCCATCCAATCTGCCGTCGTGACTTCCTGCTAAAGTACATAAGTGTTATGTGGCACATTTAGTCGTAGAGAAATCCCATTTTATCCTCACGTCTAGGTGAGACGGAGTTTTGCCCTTGCACATCGCAAGCATAAGTTTCCTACGAATCCAGACTATAACTGTCTTGGCTGTACTTTTCTCTGTAATAACCGGAGCGCGACACCTCATGCAGTGTATTATCTGCGGGTGGCATATGGGTCTGTTTAGCCTTGTGTAATATGAAAGCACATTTTTAATGTTTCATTTTAGTGACCCATTTTATACCCCCTCAGCAGGACATGAAAGTAAAGTGCAGGTTTGAGAGAAATTGAGAATAACCTCTAACGATAAGATTCAGACACTCTCTAATGATTCAAACACAGCACCTCGGAGACGACGCCAGACGAGAAATTGCGTCGGTTAATGACGTGATGACTTACTGCACGAGACCCCTCCTCTCCAGTCTCGTATGCCTGAATGCTTGGCTTTATGTACACAGTGGGTACGCCGTTCAACTCTGCTGAAAAGGAGATCATATTGTCCGTGCCTTATGATTGCTTTCGCTTGCATTAATCATCCAGTAAAGCACTGACACAGCGGTATGGGCGCCCTGCCTAACAAACCATAGACTAAGGACAGTGACACCCAAAAGCGAAAAAGAGGTTCTGGTGAAATTGGAGGAGAGCGGCAGTCGTTCTTTTTTTTCTTTCTTCTTTTTTTATTAACATCACAGGCCCATTAGAAAGCTCCTTGTTCACCTTCAGTGGAGCAGCAAATGAAGAGGCTCCAGAGCACAGGACTCCTACCGTCTCCACGCGGCCACGGCGCAGGCCAGCGCCAGTCATGTTGTAACGCTTGTAAGAAACAGATGTTCCTTCCCTGACAAATCTCCCCTTTTGATTTATTATTCATTTGCTCAGATCACAATGGAGAAGTCTTTGGCTCATTAATTAAATCCCACGCAAAAATAAAAAATAAAAAAAACCTGACCCTCACAAACTTATTACCAGCAAAAATGACTTTGACACATCACAAATTTTTGACACACACACACACACACAACACACACACACACAAATATAAAATATTGCAAAATAAATAAATTTCATACATCACATGATGACATTAAAACTTGCAAACAAATTCTCTATACACTAAATACAACTAGACAAATAATAAAAAATATATGTTGCAGAATTATAAAATCTTCATGTGATAATAAATATCATGTTTGGGATTGCAAGACATCTGATGTGAAATATAAAAAATTTATATGTTGAATTATATGACCAAAATATTTACGTCTGACATTTACAACGTATTTAACAATACATGGATAGAACGTTCAAAAGTTCTAAAGTCTAAAGTATTTGAAATATGAATATTGTGTAACATTATACATATCTGTACTGTCACTTTTGCTCAATTTATTAAATACTTGCTGATTAGAAGTAGCTACTCATCTTTTAAAAAAAAAAATCATCTTACCAAACTTTTGAAATAGTAAAAGTTTTTAGTAAAAGCAATAGGCTAAATATCCCTGCTCCAACCAGATATCAGTCAGTCATGACAGCCCGCTGTGCTTGTTATTAAAATCACACTACTTGTGAAACACAAGTATATTGTGTGCAATAGCTGCCAATTCCAGTGTGTCAAACGATCTTTTAATTAGTCCTTTTGCTTCACTTGTTGAGAGCAATTAAAAATGAGGAAGCTGTCCCACCGGTCAATCTCCAAACTCTCACCAAACACAACGCCGCTCTGGGGGAAGTCATCTCACAGTTGGATAATGCAGATGTCTATGTCACACCCCAATTAGAGTGCTCTCACACTCCTGAAGGGTGACAGTCTCATAGCGACTGTGTGCCAATCACATTTTGTCATTTCTATGACATCATTTCGCAATTGTAGCACATGCCAAGTCATCCGCTGGAAATCTAATCTGCATTCTTCTCGTAAATAAACTGTGTCTAGTGAAATTTTATTGCAAGCTAAAATTGAAAGTACAGAAGCCTATAATTTGAGCTCTAATCCCTATTAATCCCGTCGTGTTACAAATGAGACCAGTGCTTTTTATACAGGCGTATACAGAGCTAGAAGCGCTGCACAAACTGAATCTGACACACACACAAATTTTTGGGAGAACTTTAGCTGTTCTCAACATGTCTGGTGAGATCACATATCCCAAGGACTGTCAGACAAGATCCACGGTCTTCCAGTAGATGAAGGTCAAGGACCATGCAAACAACAGAGTGCCCAGAACAGAGAGAATGGTCACATGACTCTCAACTTTTCATTACATGTTCTGGAGAAGATTAAATACCTATTGACTGGCATCAAAATGGATAAAGGTTTGATCTTAATGTTTTCCCCCGTTTCCCCATGCGACTGCTATGTTTGATGAAAGGATGTAAAAATACCCCTCAAGTCCTGGCGTCTGAGGCTGTTCCTGATGCAAAAGCACTTTGGGAGCTGCTAAAATTAAGCGATGTCACTTCTCAATGACACTTTAATGATACTGGAGCTCAATGAAAGAGTTGGGATGCTTTGGAGCATCTGCTGGAGATAGTCAAACACACACACATCCAAATGACAGAAACTTCCTTTGTCCCTGCTGCCACGAGGACCGTGGGGGACGAGACCGGTCTAATTAAGTCAATCCGTGGGGAGAGCTGGTGTCATTTCTACTTGGCATCAGCACTCTGGCACTGGCAGCATGGTTGGCATTGAGCATCTCGGAGGAGAGATGGAGAGACAGATTTGAGGAGAGAGATAAGTAGGAGACATGTAACTGATTTGGCACGCGCCGAGTGCTTTGGCATGTCTGTGGTTCGGCGGCTCCTGTCTCTCTCCGTCTCCCCAGGCTCCTCAGTGTGTTTGAGTAAGCACTCTGTGTTCCGACAGCCCATGCCAGCAGAGCAGGTACAACATGTCTTAATAGAGTCAACAGAAACGACAACGGGGAGCCTGATGATCAGTCGAAGAACATCATCAATTAAAATGTCAATAGATTAAAACCAGTTTCACTGATTTTTGAGGACTGTAAAACAACTGGCTTCGAATGTTGATAGTTTTAAATCCTCACTGGAGACATTTTTTCTCTCTCTGGCTTTTGGTAATCTTGTGAATTTGTGTGTTTCTGTCAGTTTATGTATTTTATTGTCTAAAGTTGTAAGATTGTACAGCACTTTGGTCAGCAGTGGCTGTTTTAAATGTGCTCTAGAAATAAAAGTGCCTTGCCTACATTGCGGAAAAAATAAAAATGCATTTTCAGAGGCTTCCATTTTCAATCTTTCAATCTGCAATCTTTGGCTTCCATTTTCTCACAAAATGTGTGTTTTTCAGCTGTAACTCAGAATCAAAAGAAGTGTACTGTCATGATGACAAATATTTATGATACATATATATCATAAATAATCTAGCATTCAATACCAATAAAGAAATATTTTAAACTACTTATTTTCAGCTCCATGTCAAATTGTCACCATAGTATTTTTTTTTTACTATTTGAATGAGGCTTGACATATACTTGTGAATTTTTTATATTTATTTTTTATAATAATAAGGTAACACTTTACAATAAGGTTAATTTATTAAACATTAGTTAATGTATTAACTAACATGAACTATCAATGAGCAATACATTTGTTACAGTATTTATTAATCTTTGTTAATGTTAGTTAATATAAATAAAGCTGTTCATTGTTTGTTCATGTTAGTTCACAGTGCATTAACTCATGTTAACAAGATTTTAATAAAGTATTAGTAAATGTTGAAATTAACATTAACAAAGATGAATAAATGCTTTATAAGTGCAGTTCATTATTAGTTAATGTTAACTAATGAAGTTAACTAATGTTAACTAATGAACCTTATTGTAAAGTGTTACCTAATAATAATTTAATTCACTTGATTGATTCTAGGAAAAAGGGCATTCTGGGTGAAAGGCAACTTTGATAGTGCCTGATTGTTGAGAAATAAGTAGGGACACCGCTTTAAAACAATATGAAAGTCAATTTGTGGGACATGTTTGCATACTTTTTAAATATTAAAAACTGCAGCATTCACTTGTTGAACATTTAATTAGGGTGTGCTCATGTTAACAACAACATGTTGCCCAAGACTGGTTTTAGCATGAAAGAGTTGTGGTAAACCAAGAGGGAGGATTACAAAGAGGCATTTTTGTTAGTGATAAGACGATGCAGAAATGCCTACTGCCACACCACACAAGAAGTCAGGATGATGCATATTCCCTCTGAAAGAGTATTAATAAGGGTGCAAGTAGGCTTGACCCCAGAGTCCACTCATATGGTGTCTACGCGATGCTGAATGAAGTCGGAAAGGGAGGGACGGCTCCTGCCAGCCTGATAACATTGGGGTGTTGGGCAGGGTGAGCAGGGCGACGAGCTTAAGGGCTAAAGCAGGCCAGCAGCTTGGTGGATGGCACTAGCCCGGGGAAACAGGGTGGCACGGCCGAGGTGCTGTCCGGTGGGAGATGACAGGAGTGGACAGGATGTCACCGGCAGAGCACATGCCTTCATCCCCGCGCTCCCCCTCAGTCTGGCAGCTGGCCCCGCTCAGACACAATGTGAAGAGACAAGCCAGAGATGTTCTCTTTTTCTAAATGTCACATGAACTCGCGCAACACACATCGGATGGAGAAAATCATGGCCCCCTGTCACATTTTATGAGTTCACGCATTCACAAATGCCTCCGTTTTCAGTGTTTTGGGGCCTGTTGTCTCCTTTTTCACATCTATACGAAAGTCTCTACAGGTAGAATCTTGCCCGTAAGCGCTTTTCAAGGGTTCCTCCACGGTGGGAGTAGATGATAGCTTAAACTGTTTGTAAAACTGAGTGTTCAAATAAGATAAAGGCAAGGCTGAACTGAGTAAAGTGGACAGGTAGGTCTCGTGAACCATTGTAGAATCCAAAACACAACTTTATTCTCATACAAAAAGAACTGAAAAACTACAATAAAGAGAGGGAAAAAAGTAGCCTCATGTTCATTGGGAATACGCATTACACTAGAAACTAAAGCTGCACTCACACCGCCCCACCACTAACATGACAATGTCTGCAGGTTTATACGCTCTCATAAAGCATGTGAAATTTTCTCAGGATCCCTAAGGCTTTCCCTGCCAGTGGCATGAGGTTACACATTTTAATGGAAATGTTTTCCTTGGGTACCACTCTATCCTCATTTCTATTGCAAAGAAATTTGTCTTTGCATCCCAGCGCGTATAAAGTAGTCAATCACTGAGGTAAGGAATGATTAATTTATGACTCCTTCCTGCCTTCCTTATATAGCTTCCAGGGGAGCTATATGAGACTTTCTGGCAGGACGTACACTGACCTGGATCTGTTCCCCGCTAAAAGTGCTCAACAGGTCTAAGGAATTATTTATATATTTATATATACTACATACATACACATACATATATAATATATATATATATATATAAATAAACAATAATAATAGTAATTTATCATAAAAATTATATATTATAATTATTTTTGTATGTTGAAAAGCTTACAATAATTGTATCATGGACAAATAAACATGGTTACAAATGTTACTATTAAGGGTCAAAACAACAACACATAAGATTCACACCCCCAGAAAAGAAAATATATATATACTGGTTGCTTAACTTTACAGAGAACCGAGATATTGACAGTCTTAACTATCACATCTTTGTGATTGGAGGTTTAACAAAAGAATTTGTAGGACATGCTAAAATATACCATTGAGTTTTTGTCAAGGTCAGAAGACAGCACCAAAGTATTAAATATATTATTAATTATGTTGCCTATTGAATTATTGGGCCCGTTCTGCAGTCAAGTGAGGCAACAAGCTGATCAATTTACTCTAAAATACAAAACACACCTTGCAAATCTGGCTTTGAGTCTGATAGCGTGTGATATGAGATTATGGTATTTGCGGGCATTTGACAGAGTTAGTGGCGCGCGCGTGTTCTTTTGAGACTGCAGTTTGAGTGACAGTGTAAAGGGCTGTTCATTAAAACATCGTGATCGTTCTGGTTGCTACAACTCCCAGCGCTTCATCTTTACCTGAAGCCTTCAAGGACACACCAGTGACACAGACGCTCCTGCTACAAGTTACATGGCTTTAGGCCAGATATCTGCTGTGTTCTGTTTCTGTTTGTGTAGATTCAATTTGACGTCTCACTCCATTTTTCTCTCGTTTTCTCTCTCTCTCTCTGCTCTTTGCACTCTGCTATATTTTAAAGTTTCCACTTGTCAAAAAGTAGCCACAGAAAAGAGTATTTTTCCCTTGATGGCTTTAAATGGAGAAACTTTTATTCACATGGTTTATGTGAGTGAATTTTCTTCTTTTGCTCCTTTAGCTTGATTTATCATTACATATCTTATTTTAACAACAGGTCCAGTCTTCTAATCAGAATGACCATAAGGTTTTCAGCAACGTGTGTCTCAGCCTGTCAACGACCGAAACTAACTGTTGTACAACAACACAAAAATTCAGATTTCCTGAATATTTGATCAGTTTTTCACTCCATTACATAACAGATGATTTCCTTAAATCCATTTCATTTTGGATAAAATGATCTACTCACATTAGATTGACGCGTGTATTTCTTTAAACCCTTATTTTCTCTCTCTTAAACAACAGCCCAAACTGAAACAGGCTCTATACTCGACACAAGGACGGCTGAAAGTCAGCGAGTATGTGCTGGAGCCCGATGTCACATGAAGTCTACATTGTGGCAGCTACGTGCAGCGGCCTGTGGCTCTGGCTGGAAGAACAGGCAAAAATAGATTGAACATGCCGGTGCTCCGCTTGTTCCATTGCTGTGTGTTTGTTACTTTTTTCCCGCAGTGTTAGACTGAGCTGGGAAAAAAGGAGACGCAGACTGTAAAAAGGTGCGATTTTGACAGATGAATCGGGCTGGCTGAAGGGGAGCCCAAACGAGAGACTAAATCAGGACAGAGGGAAATGCAGAAGAGTGTGTTTTAGATTCTCTTCATACCTGAACTCATCAGGGAGTCTGTGTGTGTGCGATTATAGGAGGATCTTTTTTATAGTTGTGGTCAGGGACACCTTTTGAAATAAGCATGTGCCCTTCAAGACTATGCACTTCATCAGCAATAAACAAATTATATCACAGCATAACTGTTCTACGAAATGTTACATTTCTATGGAATAATAATGGCATAAGTACATGTGTTTAATAAAATAATATCTAGTGCTTTCAAGTGCATACGTCTCAGCATTCTTCTAGATTAAGCAACACTAAATTGTGCTTCATGTTGTCACCATTATGTTCAGTTAGTTTCTGTCTTCATGGACTTTCAGTTTGGTTTCATTTGTCACGCGTCTTCTTTTCTCAGATTACCGCCACTCATTTGTCTCCTTAGTTACTGTCATTATTTATTAGTTTGTTTATTTATCTGGTTTGAGTTTGTTATTTATATGGTACCTTCTCCTGCACTCATTGCTACCTGTTTGGATCGCTACCCGTTTGGTTATTAATATAAGTAAACTTTGTGTTGGAACCTTACTCTTCTGTGTCTTCGTCTGCCTGCCTGCACATGCAGTAACATCTAAATTAAATGTGTTTTTTTTAAGTTAATAAATATTATATTATCACCCTGAATACACAACAAAAAGTCATGAAGGGTAAGTTCAGGTAGAAAAACCTAACTGTATTTTTCACTTTTTGTAAAACTTTTTTTTTGTTTTTTTTAGATTTTTAAATTTGAGATTTTTAAATAAATGTTTGAAAGGAGACATGCACAACACAATAAAATACCAGTTCTTACAATGTGCCACCGCTATGACCCTTATATTAAATATTTTTGTCATATATGAATTCTTCTTCATGAATTAATACATTAGGGGGAAACCCAGTCTAGTCTCATCCTTATCTCTCTCATCATGGACTGTAAGCCAAAACGGTTTACATTTATCACTTTCAAGCAATATATTATCATGTGAACTGGCTGTATAACCTCAATATCAAATGTTGTGGTTTATTATAATTACAAAAAAAAGTGTTACAATAAAAAGAAAAAAGCACAGAAGTATGAATGATTGATAAGCAATCATGTACCAAGTTATTTCACGTTCTCTCAAATGGATATTAGCCAGGGCACCTTTTGACTGCTCAAGTAAGAGCTAAAGAGAGTTTAAATCATGTCCTAATTACCGCCCAGCTCTGGAAAGTAGAGCGCTCTGATTTGAATTTGCCCTGCTTCTGAAATAGCTCCCTAGGTCCAATTCAACATTTCACCAGAGCTGATGTACTGTTTGCAATATTTAAAGCCTAAATCATGTAAGGCGGAGTTTCAGAGTGGAATGAAATGTAGGGGGGAAAAAATGACAAAAAAATGAATGAAAGTGGAACATTAACTATACACATACACATATTATTATTATTATTTGGCTAGGTTCGTTTAATTTGAAAGTGTAATTTATTTTTGCTTGCATTTGCCTTATCTGCCGTTTGAAGAGTGCAATGGGAAGACGTCCACAATGGAATAACAACTTTGCATCTAAGTGATTAAACAATATCATTCATCTGTTTACAATAAATAAAGCAACAAGAAAATGAACCTCAAGCCTCGCTGGTTTCAAAGCCTGGGAGATCTGTCCTTTGACATTTTATTAGTAGCAGCAGAAATAAAAAAAGACCTTTTTTGAATCCTCAACTTTAAAAAGATGTTGGTCCATTAAACCACTGCAATTAAGTTGCTCAAAACTCCCCCCTCATGCCATTAACTGCAATATCTAATTAAAACTAAAAAGGGAGTCATCTTTGATTGATAGGATCTCTTTTCACTATTTTGCATTTTAATGTTCATTAATAAACTTTTATTGTTTGGTTAATTATAATACCCCCTTTAGATAATGACTTTTTGCCTTTTGTTGTAAAGTGCACTCAGCTACATATGGAGAGGCTGAAGCTGATGAAGCCATGCTTTACTTCTTATTTAAAATGGTAAACCCATAAACAACTGTTTATTTTTAATGTTTAATTTGCATGAGAAGTTTCTTTGAAACTGATATAAATCAGATTTAATTTTTCATTTTGCTTTTTTCACTGCATTAACTTTTTCTGAAGCTTCATCCAGTCTAAAGGACAAAGAGAGCTTTTCAAAGCCAATATTAGTCATCAACTATAAGCAGTCATTAAATTCACTCGGAGCACGCATAATTAGAGTAAATTATGCTGACATTTTCACAAGTAACAAATAAGATAAACTCACTCACTAATGATTGCTTGGATGCTATTTCATATCTGTACACACAGGAGGACTTCTCACGAAAAATGTCCACTCTAATTCAAATGTGCGTACGCACATGAATTTGTTCTAACCTCGTTCTAATGTTAATGAATCTGGAGTATTTTAAATGAGTGACCGTGTGCCTGAGGTTTGGTCATTTGCATAAAACACGCCCAACCCATCTCCATATAAGGGCTTTTCACACACCCTTTCCCACAACCATTCGTCACTCTCTGTAAACATGACGCTCTCTAACAGACCCAGATTACAGACTTCTCATTAGCCAGCTGTACATGCACGTATCTGCATTGTTATACAGAGAAATCTCGCAGCTCAAGCTATGATGCAGATTGTCTTACTCTTTCAATGTAAATGTTAAAAATCACAACCCTTGAGACTATTTGATTTTCACTTGTGTGGTTTCATTTTTCCCTGCTTTTGTTCTCTTGTAAATTTAGAATAAATTTAGTATGAACGTTTCTTTGTGAAAACATTCATACTAATATTTCACACAAATTTGTGCGTGTGCGAGCTCGAAGGCGGGAATGAGACCCATTGTCAGAAGAAGTAAGAGAACTAAAACTTAAGCCTGTAAAAGCCAGACAACAGCTTGCAAAATATTTGTTCATGTAGTAAGGGTATAGTGGCAAAGGCTATAGCAAGTATTAAACTCAAGAGAGGGAAACAAGAGAGCAGAGGGCCCAGTGGAAGAGTAGATTGATCAGGGCTTGTAATGGGGCAGTGATAACCTTGTGTAATGATATGTTGCTGTGCTTGTGATTCCTGTGCTGGCCGTGGCCGCCGTGCATGATGGATCACAACGGCGAGCTGATAGTGCCATTACTCACTGACACGCGCACCTGCCTGACACCCATCCCCTCTGGACACAGCAGACCCCCAGAACCCGGTCCACTGAGACACTCCACTGGAAATTCTGCAGTCCAGCAAATCCCGCAAAGTTCCCCGACTACCTCCCCGTGCCTCTTTTGTAGGACGTTTCCCTTTTTCTCTCTCTTTACCTAATGTTTCCTCGAGTTACCTGCACTCTTTGTCTCTCTCTAGTGAGTTTGAGTATTTGACCTATAGTAAACTTCAAAATGTTTCTCTTACAGCCTGTAAGTATTACAAAAAAATCTGATTCCAAACAAAAGCAATATTTCATTATTTAACATTCTGATGAACAGGCGTTTGTTGTTCTGAATTACAGTACAGTAACATGAGTAGCGCTAGAATAGAAAACACTCCCCTGTGACCCTGGTGTCTCCAGAGACTGTCACTACAGTATATCTTCCTGATTGAATTTCACCTTTATCTTAAAGACGTGCATCTGGAAAACTGAAAAAGAAAGTCATCACTTGCTACCATGGAAAACAAGCCCTCCGGCAGACACACCAAACCACGTGCTTCTTAAAACTGGGCCATAATCCACACACGCTAGCGCTTAAATTGATTGAATAGTTATTAAAAAAATTTTTTTTGTTATATTCTCGTTCGGTTGACTCTTTTTGCTAATGTGAATCAGTTCCTAGCTCAAATTAAATATATATTCACTTATATTACCTTTTCCGTCATCTATCGCTCAAGATCTTTAAAAACACAATTTAAATTAATCAATTAATAACACTGATAAATGTAAGCTTTAGTAAATACTGCACTATATATTGATGTGATGCCAAAATTCAACTATTTTAGACTAATAAACTTGACTATTTATCAGTTATCAGCCATCACATAATTATCGGCTTATGGAGGCAAGAATTTAGATTTTTTAAATCATTTAAAAATGATCTCACAGCTAAATGAGAAAAGTATGATGGCCAGGTCTCTCTGTGGCTCGTAGTCCAGAGGACCCTCATGACAGAATCACAGCCTTTTACTCTCACAATGTGCACCCCAGCAGAGCACCAACATCGGGCTAGCAAACGTGTCAACCCTCATGATAACTGCACCCTACTAGCCACCCAAACTGCAGCAGCCCCTAGCCTATCAATCACAACAGGCCAGCACAGAGAGCCTGCCTCCCCTGCCACCGGATGATGGAGGAGGGGAGAACTGGAGCTACATGCATATCAGCCGCTGCATTTGTAGCCCTCCAGGAGAAGAGCAGGTGAAGGGCTGAGAGAAAGAGTGAGGGTGCGCATGGGAGTCATAAAACACTTGCCACTGCTCCATCCTTTCATGCAGATGTTTCCGTAATCGCTTTGCCTGTCTGTTCGTGTAAGAGATTACATCACTTGAAAATATTGTCTTTCTTAGGAGAATGTCAGGTTTACAGAATTATTTTATTCAAATTAATTTTGAGATATTTCTTGGCTAGTAGGGGGTGCAACAGGGCTAAAACACCCCCAGGGAAGCCCTTTTGATTTTACTTCCTTTCAAAACAATACAAAAAAAGTGGCAGATACCACTATAGCACTATAAAAAATATATTCTATACACACATTTTGTACATTAACTTCAGATATATATCTACACAAATATATATATATTTGTGACAAATATATCTACCCTATCTACACAGTATATCTAAATTATATTTTATTATCTTTTATCACTCACTGTGTATTTATACACTGTGTATTTTTAATCATCATTAAAAAAAATGTTTTTGTGTCATTGCACCCTATAGTTCCTAATTATCAATTACTGTATCACACATTTTGTTATAAGAAAATAGGAGAGCATTGTTAAGGTTAGCACAAACCTTATTAACTGCACATAAATAAGATGCAATATGGAGTCATTTGAATTTTACTAATTCATTATGTATATTTCAATTAAAAAACTCTCATCTTATCAGTTCTGCATTCTCTACCAAAAGATCTTGTCTTAACTAGACATATTTTCTCAGATTCACGGCATTTATAAATGTCAAAATATTGTACACATCCCTCTTTCTCTCTGGCAGTGTTTCGCTCACAGCAAGCCAGACGAAAGGAGGATTACGCTTTATTGGGGGAAAGCTGAGAAAATTACTCAGCGGAAAAGAAAACTGTTGGCATGCCATCAAAAACTCATCCAGAAGAATTACCATATGACTCTTTACCACTGGCTGCCAAGAGAGGAAAAAAAGGCTCGACTTGAAAACCGTAGGAGTGTTTTGCGCTTCTAAAGGCACACGCTACAACTGCGCGGCTACATCAAACACTTGAATAAGCATGCATTACTATGCTTGTTTTAATCTTGGAAGGCTCTGTGCTATTTCCAGCACCTATTGTGAAAATGTCAAGTAGTGAAATTGAACCGGGTTGCTGATATCTGTGGCTGTCACAAATCTGTCTAAACAGGTTCTGACTGTTTAAAGAGATTCCAGTGAGAACCGTTTACCATATTGCCTATTGACTGCTCAAATTACAACTGTCAGTTTAACTAAAATATTATTTGACTTATTTTGACGACTTTGAAAGTGCATGTCAGGGTTGACGTTGCTCTTAATATCAAAATAATGTCCATTTCAGCTTTCATAACAGAGCACAGTGCTAAAAGGAAGTGACATTTGTCAGGGTACCTGTAAATGCAATTCTCAGACTGAAATGCACTTTGATGTGAAGACTGTCAGCTTCCACTAAACATGCTTTTCATTTTTGTTTTACATCTACTTTTGCACAGTGTTGTTGTAAAGACTATCAGCTCTGTAATTTTGAGTACTATCCGTTCATGAGAAATAAAACATTTGTGAATTTTTTTGAAACAGATGTCTGGTGATTGGATTTTGACGTATGACTGCAGAGAAATTCAAATGATTCACAAAAGAGTGAATAACATGACACAAATTGAAGTTTAGTGGCTAATTAGCTTGAAATGGCCCACTTAATTGCTCTCGAATGCAATGAGAAAAACATCCATATTTCACTTTGTCTTCATTAACGCACTGGAAAGTGCTCATTTGATTTATAATAATGAAGTTAAATAGCAGATATTTATTTCTTGGCCTAAAATATTTGACTGAAGCATTTAACGAGGTAAACTGAGGAAACAAACATGTAAATATTGAAATAAAATGTAGCCATGTTGAGCACACGGCTCATTGATGAGACTCTACATTCTCATTAAGCCATTAAAACCCTTACAGAATGTGCCGCTTTTTAGCCCGTCATACGTCTGTTACCATATGACGGCTCTGGAATTTGATGCAAGACCCCAAAAAAATGCAATTATATGCACCCGTAAAAAAAAAATGTGGTTATGATTCAGAGATCTAGCAATAGTAGATGTTGAAGAGGAAAGAGCTTGAGTCAGGGAACAGCACTGAGCTGTGGAAGGATCACAGACCGGCCCTCTTGAAGATGGCACCTGAGGGATTCTTGCCATATGTTTAAGCTTTGTCTTGTCCTACAAAGTTAGTGCGCCCTTCATCATGCTTCGTCAAAGAGGAGCTTGGCTGTGACAAAGAATGTGGGCTACCGGCGAGGAAGGAGGATTCAGTGAGGTATCGCTCCTAGCTGCTTTTAAACAGGGCCAACCGCTGCACTGATTATGGCATAATTAAAACAGCAAAGCCAAGAGATTACCCACCTGGTTATAGGCTCAAGTCTCTTCACTAATAAGGCAAATGAGCAGCTCCAGCTTGCAGGTTCGGGCCAGCCGCACAGCCGATTAATGCAGTTTATTGGGATCTGTTAAAAGCATTAAGTGAAGACAAGAGCAGTAATTCGTCATGTTTAAAGGCAGGGAAATTAAATCATAGCAGAGGGAAATGAGCATAGATAAAGCAAAAATGCTCTTTTAGAGGTTACCTGTTTGCAAGCGGTGTACTTTCACGCACCGCACCCCTCCTCACCGCCAGTCTCCTGGTGGACCACTTTCATTCTGCTTTAAGTGGGTAAATTGGAAATAATTGCCTCAACCGTAAACAGAATTTGATTAAAGGACAAAAGATACCTGTGAGAGCATATGAGAGGGAATTAAATTGGATTTGCGTAACTGCTAAGTGTGGCAGGAGCCGCAAACCCACTTTCTCATTTACTTTCACTGGCAGCTGCGCTCAGCACTGCTGGACGTAGTGACATTTCACATCCATGGAACAGTTTTTAGGCTGTTTCATTAACATCACTTTGTTTTAATTGTTTAAAATCTTTTTACAACTTTTCCGATATTTTACATATCACTGTGCTCATTTCACATAAAATATATATTTTTTAAAAATCCTAAAAGAACCACACTTTTACACAACTAAAGTGCAGACTAACTTTCAGCTTCATCCTCCTCTGAGTGTTTTTAAGCGTTCAAGCAACTCGAATAAACACCAACAACAATTATAATCTTCAGTCAAATTATGGCCTCATTGAATGAGCAAAAAGTGCTCTGAGAATATATTTTCCGCTTTCTTCCGAAGAAAACCCGCTTCCAGGCAGCTGAACTTTGGAAATCCATGAAACTACAATGGAAACAATTTACAAGCTTTTCATTTGCATAAACATGCAGCCTTGTCAAACAAACAAGCTTGATTTTAACCACAAAAAGCCTGAAAACAATGCTACATTTCTGATGGGAAGAGATTTTTCAACGTAATAGTAAAATTCAGAAAAACTCTCCTGTCATAACTTGAATAAACAGACATGCTGAACAGGGAAATTGAAATGCATACAAATTCTGCAGACAAAAAAAAAAAAAAAAAAAAAGTCACGCAAATGCCTTTGTGTCATCGTTTAAGCAACTTTAGCAACCAAACCTATGACAGTTAAAATTAGTTTTTACACCCACTATTTTAGAGGCTGCTGTAGTCTTAAATTGTAAAAAAAACACACACACACAAAAAAAAAACACTAGGTTTTTTTAATGTTTTGAAGAGTAGAAGGACAAAACTAAGGCACATGATGCAGGGTATCATTGTGAAAGCTTGCATATTTTCACTCCAATTAATTTTCCAAGGACAAAAGACAGGAGTTTTGCTAGACTCCATAAATTATTACAAAAGGCAAGAGAGTGGGACTATCCTGTTAAAGAAGAGTTTTTGCTTTGTCTAAATTGTGTGGAGTTATTTTGCAGAGGTGCTTGGGAAAAATGTACCATTTCATGGTAGGGGGGGCCATCTGCTGGTCATATTAAACAACAGTTTTTCATCTTGATCCAAGAATTTATGTTTACTTAAATTGTAGGTTAATTATGTGCCATGCATATTAAATGCATAAGTATGTAAAAATAATAATAATAATGTAATTTGTCATTCAATGGTTCAAAAGCAACTTTGTAACTGTATACTGTATAGTCTGCCTCTAAAGATTTAAACTCCCTGTATTGATGCATCGGAGCGAGAGTGTTTATATTTGTGCAGTAAATGTGTTTCTCAGCTTTCGTTTCTCTCCACCTATTTGTGAACTAAAACAAAGAGGAGGTAACTTAGTGGAAAGTGATGAATAGGTTTGCTGGCACCATCACTCGTACAATGAAGGTGCCAGAGCGGGTGCAGAAATGTTCAAAGTCATTGTTCCCCTGGAGACGGGTCAGCATATTGGTCAAAGCCTGATGCGACTCTACTGTGCTTTATCCTCATGTGCACCCGACCACCTCCACCCAGAGCCAAGCACTGAGGATTATCACATTTATTTTGAGTAAAATCTCCCTCCCAACTGCATCGTATGCACGAACATCTCCTTGATGTTTGCAATGCGTCCTCTGATGTTTACCTGCATAAATAATGTCTTTGGTGTGCCTTTGTAGAAGAGATCATGTGTGTAATGTTATTCTGAATCTGATATATCATTAGAGTGATCACGAATCAGGACAGGCCCCAAGCACTATGTACATTTACTTTACAGACACTTGACTGGGTAAAAGTGTGTAAAATAATGCAAAAAGCCTGTTTTTTTAAACCATAACACGCTGACAATATTGATTTATCTTAAAGAGCTATATGATCCTTAAAATGTACTTTCTATTGATCATGTAATCATTTGTAGTCGAATTGAAATTAATCAACAATGTTAATTAAGAAATTACTAAATTAAAATATACTTGCAGTCAAAAACTGATGCTTTTATCAGTGGATGTTGAAACCATTTCCAATATATATATATATATAAACTATAACAGTTATTTCTTTTTATTTTACAGTACGTGTACTTGCAGTGTACTAAGTACTGGTAGTATGCAGTAACTACATCGGTTAAGGTTAGGTTCAGGGTTAGTATACATAACCCTGTTATTGTAATTGCTATAATAAGTAGTATACACGTGGAACAGGATTAAATAAAGTGCTACCACTATAATGGATGTAGGCTATATATAATATTTATTTTATAAAAATGACTTATTTTGTATATGTTTATAATATATAAAACCATGTTATCATGTTATAACAATATGTACAAAAGATGTACATTTTAGTGCTTTATCCATTTAAAATACAATATTTTAGAAATGTAAAACATTCACGCAAAAGTTAAGAAAAGTTGACTGGTCTAGTTGATAAGATTTTTTCAGTCGTTACACTAATCTTCATGAATTTGGTCTCACTTTAAAAGTTGAATGTGAGGAGCAGAGAGCAGGGGGGTGCGCGCGCGTGCGAAACTGTCAAAGACACGCCGAGCGCCCTGAGAATCCCCACGCAAGGCACACCTTATTAAACACTGCCTGATAGGGTCAATAGCCTGCTCTCCCAACACCACCCTAGAACAATTTCAATTTTAATAGCTTTTACTATGTATTTCACAGGCAAGCCCCCCATTGAAATAGAGCCATCAAAAAGTCCCGCCGACAGATTCAAGCCCGGGAGCTTGGCGTAATTATCCCAGCGGACGCGCGCCTCTGTAAGGTAGTTCAACCTCGTTCATCATCTCCAGCAGGCCCCGGACTCTGCCTGCTAATTTCATCCCCAGGATTAGCTTTGCTCACTTGTCTATCTTGTTATATTTCTTGAGGGTGAAATATCGCCTTCCACTTTTAATAAGGCTGAGCGGGGCCACGCACCGTTGCCTGCGCGCGGCATACGCGCGGAAAAAGGGGCAGAAGGGGAGCAAAACTTTGCCGCGCGCTCTTCTGGGGAGTGACCGGAGAGAAAGAGTGAAGGTGAAAGCGTATGCCTGCGATACCTGCAGGGCAATGCAAGCTGTTTGCTCTCTGAATAGAAAAGAAAAGAGGTGTATAGGCGCTCTGGGCCGTGCGCGCTGATACACCTCCAGAGAATGCCCGTGCGCGCCGAAATTAGCAGACGCTTGCGAGGCGGAGCACGAGCGTGACATCTTATTAAACTTGTGGATCAAATCCGCGTATCCTCAGATCATTTGCCATCCGTTTGTCACCTTCACCCTCCACCCCGCGCGCCCTGCGCTTAATTACAATGTATTGTGTTTAAAGGGGCAATTAAAGCCATCACACCAATGGCGTGTTGGACTTTAATTACCCATTGATAATAAGGGTGAATGCTTCTGTGTACTTGTAATAGCTCGTGTCTCGTTCGTACAGTGCACCAATTTACGCTCATTCTTGCTTTTTTTTTGCTAAAATAACTCGTAACTTACATAAGTCATTAATAACGTCATTACAAGATCATATAGCCTACATCAAATCAATATTTAACGCACATTTAAATTGTTTATCGTTGTTATTTTTATATTTATATTATATAATTTTTACTTAGGCCTACTACATTTATTTCCTATTTTGCTATAATTATGAAAAAGCTGCTTATTTATTTATTTTAAAATCTTTATAAGAAACTGGAAAACAATTGTTATTGAGGGGGAACAATAAAGAAATATGATTTCTCGTTTTTATGTATGTTTTAGATTATTTGTAATGTACTAATAATAATACTTGTATAAATGATAATGTATTAAGATGAATCATTTCAAGTCATCCTGCGGCCCCCTTGGAAATTTGCTGAGGCCCTCTAGTGGGTCCCGGCTCACTGGTTGAGAACCACTGTTACAGAGTATTCCTCTGCATACATTCTATTCTGTTGTGGCAATGACCACTTATTACAATGAATTGTGTCTCTGCAGGCAAAAGTTAACTTAGTTTAACCTTTAAACAGGCAGACCGTGTTATCAAATATGCCTGACAGTCCAGGCCAAAAGCTCAAGAAAAAAAAAAAAAAAACCTATAGACATAATTACATTCGGATCACAGTGACATGAAGCATTTCAAAACACTGCTAGCTATTATTCTGTTTCTGCTCACCTTGAAATATTCAAGAGCTCACATATCACTCATTCATAGGGCAGAAAAATTGAAAAGAGAGATGGCAAAATATAATTAACCTTGTTACAGCCAGGTCAAACAACCGATTTTTATTCGTTTCATATGACAGCGCTTTGAGGCAATATTTTCCCAGGGAGGCTCACGGCATACGACATAAATTGAGATAAAAATGAAAACAAGAAACCTGAATTAATACTACTGTACTGTATCAAATAAAAAGCTTCTTGGCACCTGTGAGATACCCTTAAGCAGTTTAGAGGTAAATCGCTATTGAACCAGATCCTTTTAGCCACTGGAGCTTATTGCTTCAGACTTTCATCACAGAGGCCAGCTAACATTTGATACTTCATCATCCACCCATAGCCTCACAGAAGCCACTGAGTGCACCTGACACACACACACACAGCTTTACAAACAGACAGACGGATATATATACAATGTAAAAAAATATTTTCATGATTTGTTATCACAACTTTTTATCTTTTGTCAAATCAACTTCGATAACTAATGAGTGAAGATAACATACTATTTTGAGTTTCTGTTTATTAAACCATTCTTCTTCATTGTATTAACTCAACGAACAACAACAAACTAAATTTTAAGGCAATAAGGTAACTTGCTTTTTTAAGTTAAACCAACGTATTTTTTTTACAGTGAGATAGATGGATAGACATGCAACTTCAACATATATGTAGCGTATACAATAAGATTCCATCTATATATAATAACTATTAACACCTAACAGGAACGTTGTAAATGTGCACATATTTATTGTGTTGCTTTTAAAGTCGTGAAAATACATAATTTATAATCACACTGTACCAAATCACTAGGTTTGGTCAAATGCATTTGCTCATTTGTGGGATCTTTTTTTTTTCTCTCCAATGTTATTGATTTAAATTAATGACCATATTTTAAATAAATGGATGAGCAAGTACAAATTGGTAAGTTCATGATTAGACGGTGTTATTGAACTGTCTCTCTGGTGGTCCAGACCTGATCCGGTCGAGGTGTTTCCTGCTTAATTAAGACTCAGCTGTCACATTGTTCATTACTTTTGCAACCCTCTTGTGAGTGAATTGCCGCCGTCCGTTAATATTTACAGCCTAATACCCGCAACCCCGAGAAGCCACAGCACTCAAATTATATGTCAGATAATTAAAAGAATAATTATGAACGGTCAGCAAGGTATGAGCAATATTTCATAGATGATTGTGTATTTATTTTCCATTTTTCATGGTTTAAATGTATTTTGTATGCAAATAAGTGTAGGACACTTTTTAATTAACCGTGAGGGGCATTATGAGTAATTTGGTTATACAATATTTTTGTATCTATCGTGAATACTCAAAACCAGGTGGAATTATGGGTAAAAAAAAACTATTTATATACAATATTTTATAGTATTGTCCTAATTTTACTGATAATAACTTATTTGTCATTATCATTTATAAATAATATTTGATCCTGCAAATGAGTTCTGTGAGGCACTTGACACATAAGTGCAGCCATATGAGGTCATCATCATATATTCTTATATTATACAAATGCAATCCATCTTACAGATGCTACTGCTAGTACCGAGTCAGTATCTGCTCCAGCCCCTCTCCCTCCATACTATCCCCCTCTCACATAAAGACGCTCATTAATTGAATCACATAATTTTCTTCCCTGCCTCCCACAAAAGGCCATTTGCAACTTCAGGTGTGGAGGGATAATGGGGGATGATATTTCTATCCAACAATGCCAGGGGCAGACTCTGATCATTTTCTCTTCTGAAGGTTAAACTTAGATAACCTGCCTTTGGCATTTAATCAGCTACTTGTTAAATACTCTTTTGGTAATAAAATAATTGAAAGTTTTATTGCTTCTCAAATAAGGCTCTTTTTAAATGGATTTAACGACTTTGTTATGGCTTTGCTGAACGCATCCCTAGTTAGGCTAGTGTGTAAAAGCCCAATGGTAATGATATGCTTTACAGCTTGCAAAATCGCAATGATATTCATTAAAATGACTTTGGTAATCACTGTGTGTAAATTAGAAATACCTGTCCCATCGGCAGACATTTAAAGGGATAGCAACCCACCGTACAGAATTATAAACTATAATTACTATTATACTATAAAAGTCTGCATGGTTTATACATAAGGAATAGACGATCCTTCTCTAATTTAGAGGTATCATTAAAGCTTTACTTTGTGATAACTAGCTTTTATTAATCTCAGTTAATGTTAATTTTACATAAATACATTTCTTAACATTTCAAGATATATATATTTAACTTTTTATTCATTTGAATAAATGATGTAAACATTAGGTACACTATACCTTTTGGCCCTCTAGTGGTTAAAAAACAAACAAACAAAAAACATTTTGCGGAAGAACATTGTTTTGGCTGTGCTTCGGCTCTGTGGATGAATATGGTTATTCAACTGCTCAAGCCACTAGGGATAAGAGATATAACCAGTTTAGATGACTAGCCAAAGAGACATCTCCACTGTAGACACTGTACTTCCTTGAAAATAAAATTCCAGCACAGCTCTACAACAACCATAATTAAATGACCCTTCACAATAGATAATGTTTGAACTCTGTTAGAAAACTGCAGATGGAAATTTATCAGTTCAATAAAATACCTTTCTGACCTGTTTTGAGTAATAAAAACGGCATCTCCACGTCGCCATTACAACATTTCAAATCCCTCAGTTCTCACCATCTCCAAAAAGCCAAGTCAATGTTGATTCTCGTTTTACTATGAGCTCTGTCCCGAGACTGTCTCTTTTTCCCAGGGAAAAAACATACTGTAACAGCCATTGCAATGCCATTCAAGTGCGTGAATAGCGGTTGGTGCTCTTAATAAAGCGGCATCGAACACCACTTGACTTGCCAGTTTGTTTGAACAAGCCCGACATAGATGTTCCTCGCCATAGAAAAGTACAGCATCACAAGCTGCTATTGTGAACGTGCCGCTCCGCCGCTGACGTGTTCCACAGAGAAGACTGTCCAAAGAGCTCAATGCAGCTACTGATTATATATTGTTCACCCAAAGAATCACTGAAATATGTCATTTTTTTGCTCATTTAACTGAAAAATGATGCTCTGATCTATTATTCTCTCTTATCTCTATTATTCTGCACCTGTTTTTCATTGAACGATGTTTTTATTTGCTGGTCAGAAGTGTGTGTGTGTGTGGGGGGTGCGCCATATTTTTTAAAAAGGTTTGAGAACCACTGCTGTAAAGTGTTACTAGTTTAGAGTCATTTTAGATGAAAAAGTCTGTCCTGCAAATGCTTTACAATATTGACGTTGCTCTTGGTTGGATAATTAAAAGACAACCAAATACATACCGGTACATGTATACTGTATATGCAGAACGTAAAGATTATTATTATTTTTTTAAATCAGCTTTCACCTTCCAACATTTCCTTCAGAAGACTTGATTGTCTGCCCTTCAGAGTCCAGATATGGTCTTGCTTCCTGTCCACTGACACCCATATAAATGGCCTTATTATCTCCCATTGGAGTGGGGGAACCTGGTGTGGTCTGGTCCAATGAATCACCAGCAAGCTTTCCTTTTTTGGCCAGGCTCCAGCTCTTGTTTTCTCATCAGGTTCCGATGCCTGTTAATGACAAAGTAACAATAACTCACCCGGATTAAAAGCCTAAATCTGCAGTTGAGTGGCAGAGTGACCAGCTAATGAGGT
Organism: Phoxinus phoxinus; assembly: GCF_949152265.1. NCBI lineage: Eukaryota > Metazoa > Chordata > Actinopteri > Cypriniformes > Leuciscidae > Phoxinus > Phoxinus phoxinus. Next base: position 24,700,906 of record NC_136888.1, read on the forward strand.
GCATTTGGGTAAATTGTTGACAGTGCTCTTCACAGAGAGGAAGGGGCTATCTTTATTAATTTACCAAAGCTATGACAACAGCGGAAAGAGCAAAGTCAAGCAGATGAAGATGAATACACCGGTTGGGTCCCCGGGAACTTCTGCATTAGTGCATGACAACCTAAAATGCTCTTGTCACCAATGAGCGTCACATTCGCCTGTGGGCACTTAGTGGGGGAATAAGAAGCCGTCAGGATGACAGATTGCCGAAGACCGGGACTTGTGGGGGAAAAAATGAGAAATGAACATTTGGTGGAGGTGGCACATGATGGGTGACAGTTATGTGATATGCTCATGTCAATTTAATAATTCTGTCACCGGACGAGTGGAAAAGAGGGAACGTATGAGAGAAGTCATTAACTTCATACAGGTCTCTCCATATTCTGTGAATGGTTAAGTCAGATCAGCTCTTCAGAGATTTCAAAAACAACACAACTTGTATGTTTTAAATGTCAATGTTTACGGAATAAATGCAGCCCACGTGGATGCATGAAACTCATTGCTCAGTAGTTCCACGGGGATGTGATGTGCCACATGGGAACTTCCTGCTTATTTGGTCAGAATCAATCATCTATACCGCAATGCATTTAAAATTACATTTTAGTACAGTTAATTTCTTATAGTGTTTTTGTTGTTTCACATGCTGAGGTGTATTTCAGATGTGATCATATTGATTGGATGTGTGATAAATAATGCCACAAGAAAAGTTCTCCAGAAGATTTGACTGGAGTTAATTAAACCAGCAATATAATGATTTATGCATGTACAGTAAAGTGGTAATACTACAGTCTGTATTATGCAATTTGTTTAACAATCCATGTTTAAATTGGGAAGATAGTTAGTTAGACAAGGGACGTTCATCTTAAAACCTCTTAAACACAATTGGTGTTGTAACTCAATTTGTCCAGCAGATGGCCATAAAGAGTTGATAAATAGATAGGCTACACATGTTTGTATACGTGCATGTTGTAAATTCATTGTCACGTCAATCTTCTTGATGAATTAATAAATTACATATTCAAGCACTTGGTCCGTTTATAATTTGAGTAAAACTCTGGGACCACTAACTATATGTGGGGGGGAAATCGCCAAAAAGCACAGCACAACAGTTTGATTGTCATTGATTTTCTATTTAACGTTAACTTACTTAAAGTTAGTCCTCTCCTCACCAGCCCTTAGAAAAATTACATATGGTTTTACCACAGTAACCACATTGAGACAACGCATTTGTGAACTGCACTTTTTTTTTTTTATGATAAAAAGCAGCAACTTACCTGGCGTTTAAATTACACTTGACAGTTTATTTCCATTAACTCTATCAACTTTCCCAAAATCCCGCTCAAAGCGGTGAAGTTGGGTGATACCAATTCTACAGGGAATGAAGGGGTGAAATCATCTCAGAAGACGATGAAGGGACGATACCATCATACAAGGAGTGAGGGGTGTCCTGTTCGCTGTAAAAAAAAAAAAAAAAAAAAAAAAAAAAAAAAAAGATCATCACATGCGGCCAGCGGCATTTTCACAGCTGGGCTGACCCGACCCGACCGCTCGTGCTCAGCGGAGGCGGATGAATCGCATCTCGGAGATATGTACATGAACAGTCCGATCCCTTTCAATTTCCCCTGGAATATCTGAGTGCTTTCCCAGTCAACTAACGGTAAGTTTGTGTTTGCTTTTAATGTGCAAACCTTTAGTGTTGCATTACCTGATCTATAGTAAATAGGAAAGAATGTTGTTGCCATCTCTGATCCCATCCCATCCCATCTCTAATGGAAATCATCGCTAAATACACTTTAATACACTAAATACTATGTCATAGTAAGACTTTATATTTTTATAAAGACTACAAAGACTTTTGACTAAAAGTAATTTTTGTTATAATCTTTTAACAACTAATGTTACTTAACTTATAACTGTTTGATCGATAAATTAACTAATTTAAAGTCAACATCTTATTTATTTAAATTAAATTATTATTATTCTCATTGATTAATTATGAAATGCAAAGATAAAACATAGGCTACTGTTATTATTATTTGACCATCTTTAATGGCCTAATAATCAACACGAATGTTTTAGCAAAATATTGTCATTGATTTGCAGTAGATTTTATTAAATGTCAGGACATGTTTACAGTGCTAACTAACCTGTTGCACAGAAGTTTAAATCCCTGTAGAGTGTCACACTGAACATAATGTGATTGATTTTATTTCTGACTGCAGGAGTCATTCTAGCTCATGTGGAACTTTGTAATTATTATTTTACATTGAACATTTTATATGCATTATTTAACTCTAAACAGTGTCTAATAAAATTACAAATAACTACTTAAAGAATCAGGTAGAATCAATTTATTGCTATCCTTATCCTATACGAATAGTATGCTCTGTTCATATTGTGAAAGAGTAGAATGTTTAAATGTATACTCTGATTTGCTGGATTTCCCTCCATTTCCCATGTAGACAAAACAAACAGACAGTTTATCTCTTCTTTTCACTCAAGGACGTTGCCTCTTGCTTTCACTGTGGCTGCGTCCGAAATCGCAAATGAGCAGGTATTTATTTTGAATGAGTAACTATACACAATCACTAAAAAGGTACAGTCTATATAGTGTGAATGTATGATGTAATCAGGGCATACTACATTCACCATGTTGTCATTATCATGTGACCTACCAGCATCAGTTACGTCGCTTCACTGCCATTCATAAATCGTGGCCTCATGGAATAAAGTAAAGTGTCCATGTATGCACACAAACAGAATCTCGCTGGTAGAAGTATTGGTCATCCGGGTACTTTTTACCTACTCTTTAATGAGTTCTGTGAATTCGAACATACGTCTTTTGTTACAAACTGATTATCGCCTTCTATATAGTAAGGATGTATGCTATTTCGAATGCAGCCAGGTAGTTTCCTAAAAAAAACAATATGGCTGTAAAAGCACCACCATTTTGCTTCATAATACTATATTCAACAGATAAATAAAGAAAAGAAAAACATTTAGACACTATAGATTTATTTATTTTTTTACAGTGCCACAATGCATTTTCCCTTATGTTTTGTGGATGCATTTGCAAATAAATTCACTCGTAGTAATATTAGAGTGGCAAAAAAATAATATTTCTGAAGGAAAATCCGCGCTTGCATTAAGGTTTGAGACCTGAGGCTGCAAAACAAGTGTGCTTGCATTAGGAAGAATTAATATGTCATTTGTCACTCCCTCACTTGTGTCTGATCAAGCTGACATATTGACTGATCTTTTAATAATAATGTAGTCGTATTGCCATTTTCCCTGATTGATTTTGTAGCATGTCTACGTTTAGATACCCTGTGTCTTAGGAGTTTTGCTTCATTGAATTATTCATTGTTCCATTTATGTATATTTTCATTATTATTTTCACTGATAATTCTGATATATGAACCTTTCTTATACTTGATTGGTAGGGATTGTTTCAGTATGATGTTGAGTCTATTTTTAGTTTTACACAAAAGGCAGCCGATCTCATGAGAAAATGTATTTATGAGGTGGTGTTTTTTTTTTTCTTCTTTTTTTTTTATCATAAAGGTCCACCTCTAACCCCATCCTAAAACCTATCCGTCAGTGGTGCATTCGCAGATCGTACGAAACCGGACAAATTAGATTACACAAATTCATACGAATTAGCCACCATTTTGCCAAAATGCAAAAATAGTTACAAATTGCCATGAGAGTGTGTTGCAAAAGCCACTCCACAACCACTGGGAGGAAAACGAACTCAGCCCTTTGGACGGAGACAGCCTTTCTTTCTCACAAGCTCTGTCACAAGAAAACAAAAGCCTTTTCAGCCTGCAAAAGTGCAAACTTTCTGTCAGACTGAAGTAGTATTTATAGAAATTGGTATAACAAGAGCCTCAGGTGATTTGAACAAAGGATCTGAACTCAGGACTGACCACTTACTTCAGCTGTCAAAAGATGACATATCTGTTATTAAGACAGTTATAGGAAATGACAGCTTATTTTTGGTGGGAACAGCTGCTGTTAGGACTGTGTTTAGCAATGTTTACAACGTTCAGGGCCAGAAGGGTATTTTCTGCACATATCACAGTAGACGGTGTTGAGTTAGTAGGATTGATGCCATTGTGGAAGTGTAATGATGTGTTATTTAGGAGAGGTAGTGTGTACAGATCCTGTGAATGTGACACTCAGTCCATCACTATATGATAATACGCATCATTCTTTGATACTTACAAGATATCTTCATTTTTATCCATTAATATGCTTCTTTCTGATGAAAATGAACAAATTATTCCCGCAGTATCCCAAAACGCCTTCAGACTGGACAATAAGACCTGTCTGAATGCAACTGGCCATCCTTGAAATGTGATCTCTCGCAGGGGTCCAGGGGTCAAAGGCTAAAGGTGATGAGAAGAATGAAGCGGTGCTATCTGACTGCCCTTCTCAGCCTCTTTGTGTCCATTGAGCCTCTGGCTGGACCATGCCTGAGCACATCAAAGCACTGGCCAAACATTGTTTGCCAGCCCTGACCTTTGACCTGTTGCTATGCGGCGAGCTTTACGCAGGAGTTTGTGTGTGTGTGTGTGCTGGTAGAGTGAGACAGTGGGCAGAGGCGAAGCAGAAACCTGCTGTGTCACCCACTCCCTGATCAATAATAACGTTCAATGAGTTTCCTCTCTCTGTTTCAGACTCTTCTACTAGTCGTCTGCTCGGTTTTATTGTATGTGAGAAGCGTGGAATGACCCCTGCCCCCACTTACACATACAACTCCCAAGGCTAAAGTCTTAAAAGCCATCCAACCCCTTCTTCCATCCTCTTTAGAAAAGAAATAAGTAGTGAAAGTAGCACTTTCTTTCTGTTTCAGCTCTTCAGATGGCAATTTTTAGGGATACGAATAGTTTGTCCATATGTCTCTTATGTGGTTTGTGCCTTTGTAAGAACTATGTGTATCTCCTCGCCTGAACTGCAATTTTCCATTGTGAGTTTTCTGGAATAGTTAGACTTTGTAACTGTTTGAAAAGTGAAATATTCGGCTGAATTTCTAAAACAACCCCCAATGGAAGAAGAAGAACTATAGCATTCAAAAGTTTAGGGTCAGTGAGATTTCTATTTTAAATGTTTTTGAAAGAGGTCCCTTAGGCTCAACAAGGCTGCCTTACAATAAGTAAAATAACCATTTACTATTTTTAATATATTTTAAAATGAATATTTAAGTCATTTAAATTATTTATGTGATAGCAAAGCTGAATTTTTAGCAGCCATTACTCCAGTCTTCAGTGTCACATGATCCTTTAGAAATCATTCTGATATGCTGATTTGTTGCTCAAGAAACATTTATTCTTATCAATGTTAAATACAGTTATGCTGCTTAAAGGGATAGTTCACTTTAAAATGAAAATTCATACAACTCATCCTCAAGTTGTTTCAAACCTGTATGAATTTCTTTCTTCTGCTGAACACAAAGGAAGATATTTTGAAAAATGTCAGTAACAAAACAGTTACCAGGTCCCATTGACTTCCATAGTATTTTTTTTCCTACTATGGAAGTCAATGAGACCTGGTAGCTGTTTGGTTACTGACATTTTTCAAAATATATTCCTTTGTGTTCAGCAGAAGAAAGAAATTCATACAGGTTTGAAACAACTTGAGGGTGAGTATATGATGACAGAATTTTCATTTTAAAGTGAACTATCCCTTTAACATTTTTTTGTGAAAACTTGTTTTCTTCAGGATTCTTTGATAAACAGGAAGTCTAAAAGAACAGCATTTATTTGCAATATAGATGTTTTGTAACATTATAAATGTCTGTTACTATTGATCAGTTACTTTAAACTTCACTTGTATACACACGGAAGTATATCGATGTCAAATGGTTGGTTTTCTTGGGTTGGTAACTCTGTGTGTTAAACCTGATGGTGTTTATTGAGCCAGTGTGAATCAGCTATAATATAAAATTGAGGGGACAAATGTGCCTCAGCTGTGATATTTTCTAGTTAATTCTTCAGCATTTGAAGTGCTGTGTAAAGAAAGAGTGTCAGAAAGACGTGTAGGTAAGACAGACAGGCTGAGAGAGGATTGTCTGTAAGAGAGAAGGCCATAAACAGAGACACAATAGTTGGGTGATGGGAGGGGGGGAGTCCGGGAAAGATGAAAGACCTCGTCACCTCCCTGTAAGGAAGCTCTGTCCGGGAGGATGGGGCTGTTGAACGTTCTCGCTGCTATCACGTCTTGCTCTTTTATCTCCTCGACTATCTGCAGAGCCTGTCTGCGTTAGCATTTGTTTATTTAACTGCCATTTCTCCCCCTCAGCACAAATGCTAAAATGTTGTTGAGGGGCAATAGCACAGCTCCTGACTAGCTAAAAAAAGAAAGAAAGAAAAAGTCCACAAAGTTTTTGCCATGAGATCCCAAAGATTCTGGCTAGCATCGTTATAGGAGCATGTGAATTTCACTTTCTGGTTATATAAAAGTTTTATGGTGGTACTGGTTGATGTTTATATGACATGTTGCTGGTCTTCTTCATTGTTTTAGGGTGTTACTGTGTTGTGAATTCCCAGTGTGTGGGATGTGTGCTGAGAGAAGGAACATATGGCAGAGAGCATTTAAAGGCGAGGGGATTACGTGTATGTCCAAGGGACTTTTTTTCTGCCCCAGAGCTTTTTTCATTAGTGGCTTGTGTTACCATTCACATGGTTGGGGAAAATAGATTCATTGGTGTCCTATACATATAAATAAAAGCAGACGTTAAAGGAATAGTTCTACAAAATATAAAAAAGTCTTCATTTACTCATCTTCCAAGCCCATAACAATACAAAAACTGATAATTTGAAGACATTTCTGGTCGTCCCTTTCCATGTAATGGAATGAATCAGGACTGACTCTTCCAAGCTTAAAAAAAGGATTCAAACACTACAGAATAAAAAGTGGTCCATACGGCTTTATAGTCTTCATGTCTTTTGAAGTCATACAATAACATTGTGTGTTTAACAGTCTGAAATATAAGTAGTTACTGATAATCTCTTCCAGTGAGCTGTTAACTATTGTGACTGATTCAAGTGAATGAGTTGAACGTAGGGCCGCGTTTCCCAAAATTATTGTCAGTCTGATAATGTGTGGTGTGGTCACATTTACCATTGCTCGTGAAATTTCGTGGACGAAATGCAGTCATTTCAATTAGAAATCCACGCAATCAGAGTTTCACGTGAGGGCAAAAACGTTCCCCACATAGATTTCACTCATGTTCAAGTTGGTTAATCAAATTTGTCAAGTTAACCAACAGAAAACTGCTTGGTTTGAAAGTGACTACTGTGTAAGTGATTCTTCATGCATCGCTACAGTGGACAATGGCCAAAATTGTACTAATGTGACCACACCTTAAGTAGATTGTAGAAATCATTGGCACCATTGTCTATATGATCTACTTAGGCTTATGAGGATTTTTGAAACACAGCCCAGATCAGTCTGATTTGTGAACTAGTCTTTCAAACCAGTTTTGTGAACTTATTAATCAAAAAGATCTGACTGAAAATAACCATTTGTTAGTGTTAAACAACAGCTAGGGCATATGCCAAGACTTTCCATAACTTTCAGTCTGTTCCTCACTCAATGTTCTAATAAAAAGAGTACATCTATAAAATACATTATTCATTTTGTGAGCGCAGCCTTTCACAGTTTCCAACTTTGTGTTTACTGTTAGAGGTATATCAATCTCTCTCTCTCTCTCTCTCTCTCTCTCTCTCTCTCTCTCTCTCTCTCTCTCTCTCTCTCTCTCTCTCTGTCAGTCTGGGTCAGGACGCCCTGACATTGGCTCATGGTGACTTTATGATGTTGCAAATTGGACACCCTACAAAAATCCACTATCCATGGGGAAACTGGCTCTCTTCACAGCCTGTTGTAAATGATTTGAGCTCAGTCTTGTTCTGTGCTAATCATATTTCCTGATCACTGAGAGAGCCTGATTGCCTGATGAGTCGCTGACATTAAATCAGCTAATATGAGTTTGTGGGCACAGTTAAAATCACATGTAACCTCTCTGTGTTACAGTTGTTTACTTTCTTGCAGAGTTCTCAAATTAAACTCTAGTTTTGTTATTTGCAGGTGTGTAATGTACAGTTACAGTACAATACAATACAGGGATTTTTTTTATTGACCACACAAAATGATTCATTCGGTTTTTATATTACTATTTATAATACATTTATGTCATAATAAATATATAAATTTTTTTAATATATATATATACACACACACACACACACACACACATATATATATATATATATATTTCAAAAGTTATGATTCACAACAAATGTATCATGGAATGATTTTTTACAGCAAAATGTCACTATGACGGCTATAAACTTTATTAACACTTTTATAGAAAATGATGGCATACATTTTTTGTTTGTAATTTTTGTATAACAAATTATCTCTATTCTATTTAAGGTCATGGGGAATTCGTATACAGGACACCTTCAGAGCACACGGTTTGAGGAAGTGCTGCACAACTCCATAGAGGCGTCACTGCGCTCCAACACAGTGGTGCCCAGACCTGTGTTCTCTCAGCTGTACCTGGAGGCAGAGCAAAGGCCTTCTTCTCATGAAGGTGAGCATTTACTCTGTCTTCTGTGGTATCACACTCTTTAGAATGCATCTCTTTGATGTTTTGAGTATCTTATACTTCTAACCAGACATGTGGTGATAAAGCATCAAGTGATAAAAGCTCTTCCATGTTTATTCTGTTGAGTTAGTTAGTTAGTTATTTTATTGTATTTAAAAAATATGTATTTTTTCCCCCAACAGGTCGAATAGATGAGGAAGAGGACGAAGAGGATGGCTCAGATTCAAACAGCCCTCCAATCCCATTTCAGATGAAGCCTCCACCAGAGGGATCCTGTACTACAGATGGTTAGATCATATAGGCCATATGTGACCCTGGACCACAAAACCAGTCTGAAAACCAGAAAACTGAAAATAAGCTTTCATTTGATGTATGATTTGTTCGGATAGGACAATATTTGGCCGAGATTCAACTATTTGAAAATCTGAGGGTGCAAAACATATAAATATTGAGAAAATCACCTCTTCGCAAAATCATATGTTCGCAATATTGCTGCATCCACTCACAAAATAAATTGTTTCTATATTTACGCTAGGAATTTAAAAAATAACTTCATTGAACATGATCTTTACTTAATACCCTAATGATTTTTGGCATAAAAGAAAAATCGATCATTTTGACCCATACAATGTATTGTTTGCTATTGCCACAAATTTACCAGGCGACTTGTGACTGGTTTTGTGGTCCAGGTTCACATATGTAACAGAGCAGATCAGTAGTGACTATTTAAGCCATAAGTCAGTACATTTATAGTCATTCAGACTATTGATGGATGATCAGTGATTCTGTACGTTCATAGAGTCACTGTGTCCAGATACAATGGTGACCAGCGTCTGCATTTCAGGGTTCTGTCAGGCGGGCAAAGACCTTCGGCTGTCATCCATGGCCACTGAGTCTTTGGAAGTCCCTCCTGGATTTCTGCTCGTCGGCGCGAAATCTCCCAGTGTGCCTGATCACATTCTGGTGTGTGCTGTGGACCTGCGCTTTCTCCCTGATGAATGTGGACGTAATGCACTTTTAGGTAAGACACACTGAACCAGAATCTGAATACCCTGCATTATACAAAATTGTCAGAGTTTGAAGGAGAGGTGGAAAATGGGAAAGCCTTGACTTAGGTCAGGGTACCCCAACCTCGTAGGAGTCACGGGACCACATTTTCATTTGTCAGAAACATTTTTAGGTCTTTAATTTGAGTTTCCATGGCACTCAACTCAGCTCAGCACCCTCGCCCTCAGTGATGGTTTGTGGCTATGGAAACTGGGCACTCAGCTGGGTACTGTCTATACTATGTCTCTATTTTAGATAACTGATTTTGGTCCTCAAGGAATGTAGACCGCATCTGTGCACTCAAAGACATCCACAAAAAAAAAAGGAGCAGATATTCACCGGATGTCTTGTCTGTTCTAGGTTTCTCAGGGAACTGCATGGGCTGTGGAGAAAAGGGCTTCCGCTACTTCACTGAGTTTGCCAACCACATCAACCTGAAGCTCACCACGCAGCCTAAGAAGCAGAAGCACTTAAAGTACCACCTGCTCAGAAATGCACAGGGAATTCTGGTCAAGGGACCACCAATCTGCTGGAAAAGAATAGGTAAGATTGAACCAAAATGATTAGACGATGAAGGTATCATTTTACACTTTATGGTAATCTTGTTGAATGGCATCTTATTTTAACAGCGTTTAGCATCATTATTGACAACCAGTGATTTGCTGGAGGGTTAACTTGACCCTGTTCAGCATCCTGGGTCACCCTGACCCATTCACCAGTGCTTGCCTTCTCAGTCTGACAGTCCAGATGGCCAGCACTTCTAGTTGAGCTCCCTGCTACCATGGTGACACGTCAACATTGGGCCAAAGAGCTTTGGCAGTGTATGCGCATATTCAGAGATTTTTTTTTTTGTTTTTTTTTTGTTTTTTTTAATGCCTAAATGTGTGTAATGCTCTGTTCACACACAGGATTATAATGATAACTATAGCTATATGCTAATGCTATGAAAATAGGAAAGTCCACACCACAGCTACACAGAGGAACAAAGTCGTTGGAATTTTCCAGCTGATGAACAAAAAAAGCCAATGGCAGCAAATCAGAATTCATCCGACTTTAAAAAGCTTGAGCATTTAAAGCGGCGGATGACATAACTGCAACACACGCTTATAATAAACGGAACGTTATAGCAAACTATATGTTTACATTTTCTAAACAAAATGTGAGTGGCACAAAAGTTGCATATGTGGTTGCTAGGGTTTTCCTAGAATTTTTTTTTCTCATGTTATGTGCAGACAGCCGAATGAGACATGCAGTCGGTAATGTAGCTGCTGGACCAGAGGAACAATCAGGACATGGACCCTCTGACCTGCTTCCCAATTCAGCACACACAGCCTTGAACACAATTAACCACACAGGTAGGAAACGCTGGGTGTTCAACAAGTTTGCATAGACGCAGGGGCGATTCTCGGATTTCAAATTAGGGGGGTTCAGCCCCCAATGATGGTATGATTTACAAAAAAATTAATAATAATGATTATATATTGTTTGTATACTAGGGTAGGCATGAACAATACAGTAGGTTCTACACTACCTATCAAGTCAATCCCTGAATATTTAATTAATTTCTAATCATTTTAAATAACCAGCTGGTATCCCTTTAAGTGGAAAACTGGTGGAAACAAACACACATGAAAATGACATGTAATTACCATTATAACCAGTAGATGGCTGCACTTATTAGCTCATTTGCCATTTCCACTCCCTTTTATAGTTCTTTTCGCATGTTTTGCTTTTTTGCTTAATTCTAAAATTAATATTATAGCAAATTTGAGCAATTTTATTGCACAGAAGTATGACATATAGCAAGAATAGGCATCGACATTATTGAACTGTCTCATTGCTAGATTCATTATGTCCAATGAATATATTTACTTTTTCAAAAATAGAATCTCTTTTATCTTTAAACTGATATATTTTACCCTGTCCCCATCACACAGATCTAAACACTCATCTCCATATATCTGAGGGCTCCCCTCCCATAACCAACGGCAGTCATATTCCTGGACCACCACAGCCTGGAATAGTGGCCAGTGGCCCTGGAAGGCCCACAGTAATAGGTAACCCTGCCGTCACTATCCAGGAGTCACTAATCACTCAGTGTTTATATGTCAAGCTTGGATCAGAGAAAAAGGAAACCTCAATTTTACAGGGGCGGTCCCTAAACGAATCCTCTCTTTAGACTTCACACCTCTAATGAAAGAAAGCCCCCCTTTTGAAATGTCTAAATGCTTTAAAAAGAGGCAGCTGTATTGTCTAGGCTTTTTCCTCCTCCTCTTTTGTTGTTGGTGTCTGTCATTATTCAGCATTTGGGGCTGTAAAAGATCCCTCTCTTTTCTTTCAGCACTCTCTGACTATCACCTCCATAAAGTGGTGCTGTAAAGTCTCTTCCCTGCTCTCTCCTGCTCTCTGTCTGCATTGTAAAATGTGAGACTTCCTTCCTGGTGCTTTGGTTTTCATTAGGATTTAACACATCTACCCTTTTTTTCTGTTTCTCTTTGCATATCAGCTCTTGTTTACAGTCTGGTTAATGTGTAACATAATAGTCACTTCCTATGACACCAAACCCCATTTTTAAAGCGAATTTACATTCCATTGCTTTTAGAATAACAAGAAAAAAGGAAAGTTTGTCAAGGTAAACTTTGATGTGAGCTTGGCAAATACTTGTCTGAAAGTTTAATAAAGTTTAATAGCCTTCAAAATTACAACATTATATAGCAGTGATAGATAGATAGATAGATAGATAGATAGATAGATAGATAGATAGATAGATAGATAGATAGATAGATAGATAGATAGAGATAGATAGATGCATACATGTTACATGCATAAATACATACATACACATACATACATACATACAGACATACATAGATAGATAGATGCATACATGCATACATGCATGCATACATTACATACATGCATACATGCATACATACATACATACATACATACATACATACATACATACATACATACATACATGCATACATGCATACATACATACATACCTGTACATAGATACATACAGACATACATAGATAGATAGATTCATACATTACATACATGCATACATGCATACATACATACATACATACATACATACATGCATACATGCATACATGCATACATACATACATACCTGTACATAGATACATACAGACAGACAGACAGACAAATAGCAACATGCAGAAATGTAAATATCTAGTTTGTTTTCTTCTACTTTTTTGTTAGTCATATTGACCACTGACCAGTTGTGCTGCTTTTTAAGGCTCCATGGTAAATGCTGGGCCTCCCAAGAAGAGACATAAGGGATGGTCCCCAGAATCCTCTGCTGCTACAGAAGTCACCCCCAGACCTGCTCCCAACACCACGACTAATGGCACCAAATCAGGTAGACACACTTATATCTCTACTGACATAAAATTCACTGCCCTCATTTACTGCTTCTTGTGTTGTGAACAAATCTGTCTTTCTGAATAAAAGAGCATATATAGGATTTTGGGACAGCTTAGCCCAGAGGCATGGTGGGTGTGGGGGATGAATATTTCCTGAAGTGCCCTGTAAGATCATTAAAAGATCAGTGGCAGTAGCATTTGGGTTTCATTCAGACACAATATTTCTGCTTCTACATTTGCAACATATTATTCATATAATTCAGGGAAAATTTTAAAATCAAGAAGTACCAAGTTGAAAGATCTAATATAGTTGTTTTTTCTTGTAATTGTGTAAAAAACTTCTTTTTTTTTTGCTATGAAATTAGCCATTGACGCTGATATAGCAATAAAATAAATAATATGATGTAATATTATAAAGAATTAGGAGGCCCTATGGCTAGGTGTTTCGAGGCTAGAGAAAAAAAAAAAATTGTGCCCAAAATATGATGTCCTCTGCCAAATAGGGCTTTATAATTACCGGTATAGCTATTATAGGCTTTATAAATCTTCAACTGATTTTTGCAGGAGAGCACTAGGAGTAAAAACTTTTTTCAAAGCAGTATTATAAAAAAAAACATATACACATGCACATGCATATCATATCAGGTACTATTGAATAGATTTTTTAGACCAGGTTGCTTTATTTTAATAACTGTAATGCAGATTGGTCAGGGGTTACTTAAAAACAGGACCAAAGCACGCACATCACTGGCAAAAACAATGCTCAAATTGGGCATTCCTCGACAAAGGAAATAATGATTAAACATTTTTAAAACTGGTTACTGTGTGTGAGTCCACTATTACTTTTTTGTTGTTGCATTTTTGGAGCAGTTATTTTTTTTCAGTTTTTTTCAGGAGTTAAAGCTAGAGTAGGTAATGTTGGAGAGCTAGCCAGATTTGAAAGTGGCACCTCTTCTAAGCTCCGCCCCCTCCTGTCAGTGCTCCGTCCAAAGCTACGCCCCCCCCACAAACATGAACGCGCATCCACATTTGGAGTCAGCTGCATGTACCTACTAGACCAGTGATGCGCGGGTTGATCCAAAATGAGCGGGTGCCTGCGCCCGCGGTTACGAGTCATCCAAAAATATTTTTAATGATATTCGGGTCGCGGTCGGTCGGGTCGTTTACCTTTGTAATTTTAGACACAATGTTCTATGAAATACATAGGTCTACACTTTATTGTCTGAATGCGCGAGGATGACGAACGAGCAGTCTGCAGATGAAAGTGGGAAATCCTTATTTACCTTTTGAATGTTGAGTGCATTATTAACTTTTGAATAAAAGCTGACGCGGGACAAAATGCCCGATTTCCCAATGCGTTGAACTGAGCAATGCCATTGTGCCATTTTAATAGGCTACTTTTAAACGCATATAGCTCAGTAATGTCAGTTTTATGTATTTGCTGAGAGGGGGCGGGGGGGATTTTTGTTGGGAAAGTCGGGGGAGAGACGCACACGTCGATTAGACTGGATAAACACATGCAGCATCTTAATTGTTAAGAAAATGAAACGAAATAAATGAATAAATCAAGCCTTTATTACAAAACACTAGGCTATATCATACAGCGTTCTGAAAAATGCGCACCCCTAGTTCCTCCGTCTATGGCCCATGACGCGATGAGCATTTACTATAGCTACTTTAAAAAACGCAGGTCGGGTACAATATTTTCTTTCTTTTTTTTTTTGCGGTCCGAGTTGCGGGCGGGTTAGTTGAAAACGTCGGTCGGGTGCGGGTTGTTTATACATTGACCCGCGCATCACTGCTGTGCACGCAGTGGTGCTCGGGCACGAGACATGAAGGCATCTGATTGGTTCTTTACATTCACACCGAATGGCAGTGATTGGTCAGAGTTTTTACTGTCCTACAGCTGCTACAGAGCTCAGATTTGTTTCATTCCTTTTTCTGAACACATAATGTATTGACTACTATCAGAATGGAAGGACCATTTCACCCAGTATAAAAAAAAATGTTTCTGAACAGGATTACCAACCCTACCTTTAATAAATTAGTTTGAATTTCACACACCTCGTAACCGTGTTATTTTGCTCTAGCCCAGTGGAGACTGAGACGCTGCTGCTGCCGAGTTTTTCATATTTGCAATACCTCTCACGGTGTGACCACACTCATGTCTTTTATGTAACAAAAATGTTATCTGCAAGTTGACAGACAATGTATCGAACAAAAGGAAGTGATTATCAGTTTGTTCCGGAATGGTTGGCCATTTGGAGCATCCCTAGAAACTAAGGCTTTTTTGCATCCATATTTGACCTCAAAACATATACGTTCCCATGCCCCCCTGCCAACTCTGAAGCAGGTTGGGATCCACTGACATAAGAGATTTAGTATTGGGCTTGATTTTGGGATGGTGGTTATTATTAAGGATGTGTGATGTGTGTGCACTCCGACCACATAAGAGTTAAGTGAGTGTTGATACACTTTTACATCAACTATATCAAGTGTGTTTTTCTTCAGCTGACAGCGGGGCATCTGGGTGTTTATCTATGGGGTCCTCTCTGCCCCTTGGCCCAGGGGAGTCTGTCACAGTGCCAGATCACCTTCTCCAGACGTGTGGACTACGGCCTGTCATTTTTAAAGGTAAGATTTCTAAATGTTTTTGTTCTTGCATTCTGGTGACCCTTTTTACAATAACGGCCGTTTCTGTTACTAATATTTATAAAATTACATTACACAATTTAAAAAAAGGACATATTTCCAATATTAAAAATATTTATTTACTTGCAGAAGAAAGAAAAATAATGTTTTCCGTGGTTTGTGCCTGTTTTGTCTACCGTGTGATGTGAGCAGTGTCCGATAGCGGTTCCCAGCACTTTACCTTGGGCCAGCTGTTCAGTTACACCTTGTTTGTGCTTTTGTCTGTAGGGCACGGGACACTGCCACATTTGTGTGGGAACCTCGGGGACGTGCTTGTGAGTGGCCTGCTGCAGAAATGCTATCGCAGTTCCCAAAACCTCCCACGCGTCTACGAGCAGTACGGCACTGCTCCCATTCAGCCCATCTCCACTGAGATGCTGATCCTGCTGACTGTCTACTATCTAGTGCAGCTTGGTGAGAACAACAGTATTTCAGTGTGTGTCCTAAAATATATGTATGTATGTTTAAGCAAAAGCACGGAAACCGTAATGTTAGATGTATAAAGCTGAAGAGAACCCTTTTCAGCAGTATTTGTAAGTATATCTGTCTATCATGTTACAACAGCACCTGACCAGGCTCCCCTGATGGAAGACTTGGAGCAGATCTTCATGCGTTCCTGGCGTGAGTCACACCTGACGGAGATCCGGCAGTATCAGCAGACACATGCACAGTTTCCACCTCCTCTTCCCTGCCTCGCGCAGCCCCTCACTCCCTCTCAGCTCCCCTGGCTGGCCAAACTGGCCACCAGCTCATGCGGGGAAGGAGTTCTGGTGCTGGACACGGCGCCCTCTCTGGCCGAGGCGCTGGAGGACACCTTTCACAGACTGGTGGATGGCAGATTGAGCCACACCAATTATGTGGTGATCATCTCCATGAATAGGAGCCAGGAAATAGAGTCATGTGTGGTGGTGACAGGTATGTAGGTTACAGATATCCTAATAATAATGCTAGATTTTCTTTAAGAATATCACTAGAAATATATCAGTACCTTATCAACCATTAGAAATTTTATCTGTATTCATATTGGATATTTATTTGTGCAATGTTTATTTCCTCTGTTTTTTACATTTAGATTACCTTTGCTATAATTTAACGCGTACTTCAAGTTACTCTTTAAAAAACAAAAATAATTGAATAACACTGTTAAATCTTTAGCAAATTTAAATAAACATTAACATTAAACATTATTAATTTAACTTTAACTGCTAAAAAAAAAATGCATAATTCAAAATGTGTGTTTAATTTAAATGAGTTTTTTCACACTTTACATTTGAATGTTTTGATGCCTAAACTCACTATAGCAATTTAGAACAACTGATTTTATTTATTTATATTACTACTAACAAATAATATAGAATTATGATTTTCGGTCTTAACATGAAATTTTTTTTTAGCTGTGTTAACCATATGTGATGAGCATGTAGATGTAAAATGAAAATGAATTGAAAGCGGATTATAATTTTATAATATCTATGTTTTCACACAGGGAAGCATCAGACTCGTGCTCTAGCTGAGAGTCTTCTCTCTCCCAGTGATTGTGTGAGAGAGATTGTCCATGAACTGTCTTCTGGGATGGCAGCAGAGCTGGGGTCCTATTTCAGTTCTTTGGGTCCAGGTAAGACCTCTGGTTTGATACACGGTTCTCACCTCTGCAGTTTCCTCATTCAGTGTTTAATGCAACTCTTTACCACTTATCAGATGGAGACGTGGAGGCTTTGCTGGAGAAAGCCAGTCCTGAGAACACCTCCCAGTATTCTGGTGTAGAACCATCAGGAGACAGTCCTAAACCCAAGTGTGCCGGTGAGACTGACTTTAGAGTATTCAAGTATACATTTATTGCAATAAATACCACCAGCGTAAGATGTGTTAACACTTCAGTCGGATTTTTCGATAGAATTCTCCGTAGAGTGGCACGAGATACGGCCCGTTCAGCTTGCTGTGGCACGGAAGCTGCTCTCGCACGTTTGTGCCATCGCTGATTCCAGCACTCAGAACCTGGACCTCGGTTCCTTCGACAAGGTTGAGTTCTTAATCTGCGTTCCGCCCTCTGAAGTCACCTTTCATCAAGTCGTCCTTCACCTGTGGAACTCAGGTAGAGTACCGCCATGATCCATGAGTCTCTACTGCACCCTTACAAAAATGTAATTTTATCAAGTAAACTTAAGTAATATTTTCAAAGATACTTTTTGTTAAGTAAACTAAATCAGTGTACTAGAAGTTTACTTACAAGTGTACTATTTCATTCTATCTTGGGACTAAATTGACCCACTTTTTAGTTTATAAAATATAAGTGTAACGGTAGTAACCTTTGAGTACGCAATTTATATCTAAGCTTTACATACGGTTTCTTAGTTTACTAGTTATAAACTTCTAGTCCACTTTTTAATTTACGTTTTAAGTATACTTTACAGTAAACTACTAGTTTAATCGTTTTTATACTGCAAGGTCTTTAAGTGAAGTTAACATCATACTTGTAGCTTATACTTTATTTTTGCACTTTAAGGTAAAGCCAAGTATACTTAGAATACTTGACTGAACTTTTCTTAAGTATTTCGAGCAAAACTACAAAAAAAATATTTAGGTCAAATATACTTAGACTATTCTGTATACCTGCCAGTATAAGCCAAGTATACTTAAGTATAATTTATAATAAGTATATCTCTGATGATGAGTACATACCATGTAAATTAAAAGTATACTCTATTATTTTTGTTTAAAAGAAGTGTACAAATACCTGTAGCACACTTGGAAAAAACTTTTTTTCTTATCGTTCTTTTTTCTGTATCACAGATACAGAGCAATTTTATTTCTCGTTTTTACATATTTCTCTTTTAAAACAGGAAGTTAAAAGTCTTTTCCTTTTTTAAATAGGCAATTTTTGTCACAGACTTGGATAAATCCCATTGAGGTATTATATTAATATTGCAGATAGATCTCACTTCCTGCTGTTGTATTTCCAGGGGTGTTACGGGAGTTAGGGCTGAACCAAGACTGCTTCTCACTGAAGGAAGCGGAGCAGTACGTGGTAAAGCTGAACCAGAGTGCAGTAGGAAAGATCAACAGCCTCATTCAGAAATCCAAGATGAACCCCTACACACTCTTCATACTGGTGCATGATCATGCACACTGGGATATCAGCAGGTAAAAGACCTCGCATGATTCTCCTTGAACCTTAGTATCCTCTTTGCTTGGCCGTTGGTGGAACAGTCTCTGTATCTTTATTCTTATGACAGTGGGCAGTGCAGTGGAGGAGACTCCAACATAGGACTAGTGGATGGTCTGTTGAACTGCAGGCAGATTCGAGATGCTCCCAACATCCTGACGCTCCATGTGACTTCATTCCCCTTCACCTTGCAGACTCAGTACACACGCATCAGCCCTTACAATGAGATCCACTGGCCCTCTGGATTCAATAAAGTAAGAACACCACATACTATCTATTTTAACCAGTAAGTTAAGCTCCTGGAATCGCTCTTAGAGGTTGATTACGACCATAGAACTTTTAGTTTTTCCTCACTTAGGATGTGGATCTTTATCATGAGAAGACAAAGTACTTTGGCGTATCTGAGCTGCTGGAGACGACCCGCTCTGGGAGTGGCCTTCCTCTTCTACGATATGACAGTTCGTTTGAGAGCATGGCTGCTGCTCTGGAGGACAGGTGTGTTTTCAGTGTTACTTTTAACATTACAGTTATCAGTGTTATTAATTAACATTAATTAATGAATAGTTGATGGTGCATATACGCTATGGTTCAAAAGTATATGGTCAGTAAGATTTAAACGAATACTTTTATCCACCAAGGACGCATTAAATTGTTCAAAAGTGACAGTAAAATAATATTTATAATGTTACAAAGGATTTATATTTCAATTAAATTCTATACGTTTGAACTTGCTATTCAAGAAACGTATCATGGTTTCCATAAAAATATTAAGCAAGCTGTTTTAAACATTGATTAAAAAAAAAATCTTAAAGCTACACTGTGTAATTTTTTAAAGTTGATTCTTAGCAAAAAACACTTTGTTCTTTCAAAATGATATGTGCTCATTCATGTGTAATTACTTTCCCCAACTAATCAAGTATTCTCGTAAGCGTAGAATCTGCCATTCAGAATACATACGAGTGAGTCGCTCGAATGGCGACAGCCATGTTGAGCCTCCATCTTGAAAATACATTAGCCAAAGAGGGACATACCTGGAAATTCAAGCTTTGCCTTTCGCGCTTTTACTCAGTGGCACCGTGACGAATGCGAGGGGGAGATTACTCATAATACGGCCACCGTAGGAGCCCTCGGAATGGGAGGGGCTAGAAAGTATTATTCAGTTGGTAGTCATATACAATTTCACTGCTAGATGGGAGAAAATCTTACACAATGTAGCTTTAAGCACCAAATCAGCATATTAGAATGATTTCTGAAGGATCATGTGACACTGAAGTCTGGAGTATTTGCTGCTGAAAATTTGCCAAAATTGTAATAATATTTCACAAAATTTTTCTAAAGCTTACCGACCCCAAACTTTGGCCATGTATGATGTTTTGCATGAACTCCTCTCCTTACTTCTCCTCAGGTTCCCAAAACTACACAGTGCAGTGATTCGCACCCATGTGCTGATCCAGCATTACTCTCTGGCCCTGATGGCAACAGCGGGCGGCCAGGCTTTACAGGCTTTGCAGAAGCACATCTCAGTGGAGACTCTGGAGATGGTGCAGTGCCTTCTCAACACATCCCAGCGGTGTCCCAGCCATCACGGTCACATGCTGCTCTTGCGGATCCCCTCACCAGCTCTCGCTGCCTTCGCTCACCAGCGCCTGTGCCATGTCCGCAACAGACTCGGCCTCCACAAGCAGTTTGAGATCATCCTAGGGGATCCATGCTCTGCTCTCACTGTAGGAAATCACTTCCTGGACCAACTGAGGGTATTTACTTTTTAATCTTCATATAAAGTAGTGTGTCATTTATTCCTGGTGTATTTGTCCTGATATCCCTAAATCATGGATCATTTTGCTCTTTAAATGTCTCTAGGTATGGCTGAAGATCTTAGACCCAGACTGGGCTCCTCGGACATATCTAGAGCTGGAGGCTTTACCCTGTATCCTCATCTTAACCGGCATGGATCCACTTGGAGAGTCTTTACCCAGGTAAAACACTCATATTAACTTGCTTATTTTAGTTGTTTGTAAAATTCTAGAAATTACAGGCATGTATCCAGCTGTTAAATATGTTCTTTTTTTTATTGTATTTCATATAACAAAAACTACCATCCTTTAAGAGTAGTTTCTGCAAATTGTTCAATGAATCATGAAATGGGCCATTTAAAGCTTTCTAATCTATTTTGTTTGCCCAAATAAAGGTTTAGTGAGTTTGTACAGAGGTCAGCATGACCTCAGGAAAATAATTACCTGTGGCAATTCGAGGCCACTTTCAAAATCGTTTCGATAAATTCATTGTTGTGTTGTCCCGATTTGATATATTTATTTTACTAGCACAGGCTATTTGGAGTTTTATTATATTCATAATGTCAAGCAGAGTTACAGGGCTTTTAGCCCAAATTTTAATATCACTGTTAACCTATGCTCATCTCCATGCAAAGCAGCCAATTTTAAATGTATTTAAATGTCTATATAATATTATATTATTGTTATATTATAATAACATAATTAATCATATATATTATATAGTGGGGTTTTGTTTCAGCTAAATATTGCTATAATGTAAGCTTATGTATATAACTTGCAACTTGTTTTTTTCTTTCTTTTTTTCAGTTTTAGGAAAGGAATAGTTCTTAAAACAATAGCTTTACTTTCATGGTTTGTACTTACCTCTCACTCATGTTGTTCCTTTGTCCCCAGATCTCTGAAGTACTGTGACCTGCGTGTTATCAGCCTCTGGTCTCTGCAGCGCACCACTCTTGAGCAGGAGCTGGGATTGGCCGCGTACCTTCTGAAGACAAAACAAGACGCCCAGCATGGGCCCCACGCACCCAGCGACCTTTCTGAGAGTGACCCTGAAAAACTCAGCAGCACTGACAATGAGGAGGAAGAGGTTGTGGTGGATGGTCAGTATTGCAAAGCCAGAAAACATGAAGTTTATACTAAACTGAACATAAACCATTTTGTTATGAGTACATGCACAATTTATACACTGAATTAAAAGAACATTTTCGTGGTCAAGGCCACAACTGCAGTACCCCAAACATTCATGATATAGTCAGAGAAAAATAATATCAAGCTGTTACACAGCTCAGCCTCACGCCGTCTGTGTTTTAACACAGCACAGCTTTTAGGAGGAAGAGTATTCTCTTCCAAGACTCCAGCATCTCCTCATTGTAAGTCTCATCATGTACGAGGAAATGGAGATTAACCACCTCAATGACTGCATGTCCACACGGGCACAACTGTTTCTTTCTTCGGGGACATTACAAACAATTCAAAACATGTAATCTGTATTTATCTAAAATGTATTTAAAATTCAAATCAAAGGATAACTTTTTAACCAGATTTTTATTGTTACAATGTCGGTAGTGTATGCAAATAAACAATGTTACCTGCACCCAGATATCCCTGTTTATTTGTCGGCAGAAGTTGTCTTTTAATTGTAACACTTTGGGTTGTTAGTTAAAATCTAACAAAAGTGCTTGTAATTTTCTTAGCAGTTGTTTGTAAGTTACTCCATCTCTCCTTCAATTTTATTTAACTCCAAAAACATCCTGAAAAAAATCTGATAATAACTGAATTTGAACTGATCAAATAAACTGATATCCCGAGAGGAATGCCTAACGTCACTTTTATACCAATAAAGCATGAGAAATGTGTCTGATTTAGGACTTGGGACAGTGATCTGCGGTTTCGCTTTCGGAATGGTTCCCAAAACTGCTGAATTCAAAGGTTTTTACTTGCAGCATGTATTTTGAGGGATTATCTCACACTGACCTTACCTCTCTCTGGTGGTCTATAGTAAACAACGATCTCCCTAGACTGGGTAACCAGTCCTCCCCAGCTGGCTCCCAACAGCCAAAGTCTGACTGGACTCCTTTGGATCCAGAAAAGCAACCCAACCAGAGGCGGCAATCCAAATCCACCTCGTCCGGCTCTTCATCCTCGCGGGGCTCTCCTCTACGGCAGAACTGCTCCTGGGCGTGCAACCTCAGCCGCCCGCCTGTAGTGCTGCTCCCTAAGGCTGTCTACGACCTCATCACCACTGTGGATTCCAGTGGCCTGCCCAAGTCCACTTCCTTCCTCCCTCACTCTTCGGTAGAGTGGGCCAGCTCCTTTAGACCCCTCCTCAGTAAGATGATGACCTGCACCGAGCAGTCGCTGTATTATCGCCAGTGGACGGTCCCTAAACCCTACCACATGGACAGCAGTAACCGAGCTGAAGGACGCACTGATAACTTCCACCCACGAAAGCTCCTGCTAAGTGGGCCACCACAGGTAAATGAGGGTCTGGAACACTGGGTGACAGTGTCATTATAAGACTGGTGGGATAAAATGGCTATTGTTGTGCATGTTCAGGTGGGGAAGACTGGGGCGTATCTGCAGTTCCTGGGTATTCTCTCTCGTATGCTGATCAGACTGATGGAGGTGGACATCTACGATGAGGAGGACATCAACTGCAGTAAGTATTAGGGATGGAAATAAAAAGGAATCTCCAATCTGGATTCACTGAAAAGAATTGGCTCATAAGAGTTCAGGAAACTGCTGTTGGGTCTTGACTCATCGAGAAGAACAGACTCCTAAGAATCATTAATTCGTAAATCGGACTACTCTGGTCGTGCTACTGTAGGCCTATATGTTTTTGAATTACTAAAAAGAACTGACTCATGAGACTAATTCATTCAAGAATCAGACCACACTGTATGTTTCAGATTCAGCTGTGTTTCGAACCATTAATAAACCTTAATTCGGTTCCGGTATTGTAATTTTTTTTTATCAATTTGTGAATTGAATTCACTGAATTCCTTTTATTCAAATATTTAAGCACTGAAGTCTTTCATCTCTCTTGGTGTCCTATAGGTATCAGTGAAATAATGAATATTTTTTTTCCCCAGAGTGCGAGACTGATTTGATGCGATATCATCAGCCCGTTGCGTTGTGGCCCAACACAGACACTGTGCGAGGGATGCCCTTTGACTACACCATCCATGACCCTAAATATGAGGACATCAGCACTGTCTACTCACCAGACTTCACTCTGAATTCAGAGGGTGAGACCGTCAAGACAATCATATATGGTTTAGTTGAGCCCTGCTGTTGTAATTCTGACATTTAAGTAGGTTAGTATTTTTTAAATGGTTT
This sequence comes from Phoxinus phoxinus, assembly GCF_949152265.1. Classification (NCBI taxonomy): domain Eukaryota; kingdom Metazoa; phylum Chordata; class Actinopteri; order Cypriniformes; family Leuciscidae; genus Phoxinus; species Phoxinus phoxinus. The sequence goes on from NC_136888.1 coordinate 24,724,987, forward strand.
GTTTTTTCTTTACTGCTTTAGATGGACACTCCAGGAGGCAGGAAGACGTGTATCTACGCAGGCGAACGGCAAGGATAAAACTCTCCAAATACGCAGCATACAACACGTACCATCATTGTGAGCAGTGTCACCAGTACATGGGTTTCAATCCACAGTATCAGGTGAGTCCTATACACTTTATTGCACAGCTCTCTTGAATACTTGATTTTGATTCGTCAATGGAAACATTGAGATTGTGATAATTTTGTCCGGGTTAATTTTGGTAATAAGGACCGGCTGACATTACATTATCTCTTACTGTATAATCTGTATTATAATGTGTGCATTTTGGTCTGACTATATTTTGGGACGTTGATTTTCTGTTTGTAGCTGTACGAGTCCACCCTGCATGCCTTTACCTTTTCTCATCTTCTACTGGGAAATGAAATCCAGCTCTACTTCATCATTCCCAAATCCAAAGAGCATCACTTCGCCTTCAGCCAGTCAGGAGGCCAGTTGGAGAGCATGAGACTTCCCCTTTCTTCTGATTGGGTATGAACTAGTAGAGGCCTATTTTGCCATGAGTGCATGATGAAAATGACATTTTCACTCCATAGTTTTGTTATACAAACTAGTAAACGTCTTCTAAAAGGTTTTAGTTAACTAAGCTTGACTAGTTCCAGACTATGTAATTGAGTAATTAAAAGAACAACAATTGAAGCTAGATTTTGATGTTTGCAGAATCCCGATGCTATCAAAAGTCCAATTTTTACACCCACCACCGGTCGCCATGAGCACGGCCTGTTTAATCTGTATCATGCCATGGAAGGAGCCGCCCACCTGCACATTCTAGTGATTAAAGAGTACGAGATGGCCGTCTACAAGAAATACTGGCCCAACCATATAATGCTTGTCCTGCCCACTGTCTTTAATGGAGCTGGAATAGGTAACCACCAGTAGATTATCATCCTGTGTAATTGATCTGTTGATGTTGATGTCAGTGAGTTTTTAATAAAGTTGCCTTCTCTCCCACATTTTCAGGAGCAGCTCATTTTCTGATTAAAGAGCTTTCCCATCATAACCTGGAGTTAGAGCGGAGCCGGAGAGTGGAGCATGGAAATCGGCCACCAGACGTCTGGCCCTTCATCATCCTCGCGGATGATTCCTGTGTCATGTGGAACAGTGTCGATGTTGATCCAAAAAGGTGCCTAATTTTGTTTTACACTTTATTAATCTTACGTATATTATTTATTGTTTTTATATGTAGTTTTTAGCTAGAAATTACATTTTATCAGCACAATATTTAATATTATATTTATTAACTATATATATAATAAAAAAATAGTTTTTAGTAATTTACTTGACTTTTTTAGTAATTTACAATGACTTTTTAGGAGAATAATCTCCATTATTATTAATAATAATAAAAAAAACAAAAAAAATAATTAACTACATTTAAAAGAAAAGAAAAAAAGTTAAATAAATGTATCCAGTCGTCAAAAAAGACTGATGGAAATGAATGGGTCAGAAAGTATGGGAACAGAATTTTAATATTGGTTTCATCCCTATTTTGTCTGAAGTAGTGTGTTTGTATGTTTTTCAGCGGTACCACAGGGACAGAAAGAAATGTTTCCTTGAAGCAGGTTCTTCAGCACATGGAGTCTTCTCCAGATATTACTCAATATGGCTTATGCGGGATGAGGAAGTGGTCCAGTCGTGGAGGTGGGGCCGGGCAGCACAAAGAGCCCTTCTCGCGTGGACACCTACACGACTTTCTGCTACTTAATGTGGACCTCACGCAGAATGTGCAGTACAACCAGAACCGGTGAGTTCTGAGAATGTCCAACTAATTTGGTTGTTTTTTCCTTCATTATTTACCAAATAATCACATCTTCCCCTCATTCTCTCCACAATAGTTTCACATGTGATGATGTGGACTTCAACCTGCGTGCCCACAGTGCAGGACTCCTCATCTGCAGATTCAACAACTTCAGTGTGATGAAGAAGCAGATCGCCATTGGTGGATACGGTACCTTCATCATCAAGACTAAGGTAGTTTTCTACCCAGCGTCCAAAACCATTTTACTGTATGACAAAATCATTTCAAAAGCAACTCCTTCTGATGTTCTTCTGAATTCTCCACAGATGACAGATGTCCCCACCACAATCCAGCCGTCTCAGTACATCTGTGCTCCAGACAGCAAGCACCTGTTCCTGGCCACACCAGCTCAGCTACTGCTGGAGAAATACCTCCAGCACACCAGCCATCGCCTCTTCCCCCTCAGTGCCCAAAACTACAGCCACCCAGTCCTCTCTGTCGACTGCTACCTGAATCTCGGCCCAGAGGTACTTACTACCTGTACCTTTAAAACAAAAAACAAAAAATCCAAAGTACACTGATGTAGGGCTGCCCAATTCATTGGAATAAAACCATAAAATTTTAAGCGGTCATGACATGAGAAATCAAATTTGCCTTGATCTTTTGACAAGTAAAGAGGTCTTTTTATCATTTAAACATCCTGCAAGTTTCATATCTTAAAACGTCCTCGTTATAAACAAAGCATTTATTTAATCAAGCTCCAAAAACGTCTCGTTTTGATATTGCCGCATCTACATACATTTGCACATGACTGCCTCCAGAGCAAGATATCAACGAATAATTATACATCGCACCATAGGCTCATACGATGCACAGACACAAACTTTTGTTGAAAGATGAAGCAGCCAACTGTATTGGATCTGATTGCAGCTGCATCACAAACCGTACAGTAAGTAAATGATTTAATTATGCTTTGCCTGTAAATTAAAACTTCATTAACATTATAAGTGAACCTCAAGGAACATATTAAAATAAAAATTAAAAATCCATGTCATGACCCCTTTAAATAAATAGCACTGCGTGTTTCAGATTGAGGCACTGTGTTAATGATCCAGTGTTTTCATTGTCTTGGAGCGGCTCAGTTCACAGTAACTCACGAAATGGCAACCTTCTTCCCTAAATTTGTATATATATATATATTTTTTTATTTTTTATTTAGTAATTATAATAAATATTGTTATTATTATTATTAGCCAAATAAGCACAGCCCACTTGATAGTTTTTTGTTTGTTTGTTTTTTTACAATTGCAATTTATATCAGAAAAAAATGCTATTATTTTATTTTTTTTCAAATCGTGAAGCCCTAGACTGGTTGTGCCAGATGGTAAGGTCCTTCAAAGAGTATCATGGTGTGGCTGTTGTATCACTACTGTGTGACCTATTCTGCACACTTCCACATGATTCTAAAAAGACCTTTTGGTGGCTTATTTGTGTCCGTTCCCAGGTGACCGTTTGCTTTGTCAGCTCCAGACCTCACTCCATTAACTTCAGCACTACTGGACTGCTCTTCAGTGGACTCCTCTTATACTTCTGTGATTCCTTTGTGTCTCCTGGATTCCTCAAAAAGTTCCAGTTCCTGAAAGGTAAAGACCAGGGAGATAAATAATATATGCTATTTAGCACAATAGAAAACCCAGACAAGTGATTTTCTGTTTAATAAGCATTGACTCTTTTCTGTTTCAGGGGCGACTCTGTGTGTGATCTGTCCTAACCGGAGCTCTCTACGTCAGACTGTAGTTCGGCTGGAACTGGAAGACGAATGGCGGTTTCGTCTCAGCGATGAGTTTCAGACTGCCAATGCCAAAGAGGACCAGCCTCTCTTTTTCCTCACAGGAAAACACATATGACTCTCAAAGCCCGAAGACTTAATCACTTTGGTCTTATCAACTGTCCTGTATGTATATAATATTAGCTCTGTATATAATGCACTGGATGTGCTGTAAATTTCCTGCTTGCTGTTGGTGTTTATTCTCCTTTTAAGATCATACAGTAAAATATTATTACATTGCATATGGAAGAAACTTCAAAGAGTATCATGGCGTCACTGTTTTTTACATCTCCTTTTACTTCTTTATCATTGTTTAAAATGTATTTATTTACTGTGGCCTTTCTGTGTTTTTATCTTTCTATGTTTTAATTGTTGTTGTTTTTTCTATCAGTCGGATCTTTTAACGTCAGCTTAATGCAGTTATGAAGTGTTAAAATAACAGATTGAAGTATTTTGTAGAAAAGAGTATTTTTGTAGCTGTGTTTGGCCAGTTCTGTGATGCGGGCGTAATATCATTAAAGTACTTGTGTCATACATTTCAAATCTGTCTCCGCACAACATGTTTTTTATGTTCCAAATTATTTTGACGCTATACCATGTATGAACACTAGAGGGCAGAACCATCTTAAAATTTTAAAAGGTGTGCTGTGGTAGAGATGCTGAAAAGCACATTTATTCTTTTATAAAGCTGAAAGTTATGGTTTAACTGGCTCAGAAATCTATGGTGTTCTTTATTAAAAATAAATTGGCAATGTTTGTAATAATGTTTAATTTGTATATTGAGCTGCCATGGTTCTTGTGTATTGCATATGCCCGACAGAGGGCACTAAACCGCGTGGTCTGTGCATTGTGTAAGTAAACTGTTTATTCCAAGCCATTTCAAAATATGCTTGGAATATTGACATTGCAGGTCACACATGTCAGTTGTCCGTGCCTCCACAAACTGATTTTATTAATCATTTCATGCATGAATTAAGATAACCTCAGATAGGTTTTTTTTCCTGTGTGTTTTTATTGCTCTTGGGGCAAGAAAAACAAGATCTGAACTTTTTTTTTTACACATATTTACGAGTATAGTGACACAATACAAGTAAGATGCATTACGTAATCAGATTACTTTTTTGATGTTACAAGTAATGCATTGCATAATCAGATTACTTTTTTGATGTTACGAGTAAAGTAACATTAGAAGTAAGTAACATGCATTATTTAATCAGATTACATGTTTGATGTAACAAGTAAAGCAATGTATTACAAGTAACATGCATTACATAATCAGATTACTTTGTTGATGTTACGAGTAAAGTAACACATTACAGGTAACGTGCATTACATAATCAGATTACTTTTTGATGTAACGAGTAAAGTGACGCATTGCTAGTAAGTGCATTATGTACCGGTAATCAGATTAAATGTTTGATGTAAAGAGTAAAGCAATGCATTACAAGTAACATGCATTATGTAATCAGATTACTTTTTTGATGTTACGGGAACAATAACACATTAAAAGTAACGCAGTGCTTAATCAGATTACTTTTTTGATGTTATGAGTAAAGTAACACATTACAAGTAACATGCATAAGTAATCAGATTACTTTTTTGACATAGCTGCAAATGACATTCTAATAACACAAATACATTTATTTACAACCAAAAAAGTGACTGCAGCAGATCAAGTACAACAGTCACAGTAATAGTATGAATTGTAGATGAAATAGAGCAGCATGATGTTCAATTTTGTGGAATTTTGTGGAAAGATGAATACTCAGAATTTCCTCCCAATCTAAAATCACTACTTGGAAAATTGAACAAGATATGACTCCTTAGATGTTATTTGATGTTACAACATTATATCTTTTTTTTTACCTGCAAGAGTCTCCTAGGAAAGAATGAATGGATAGATATTCCGGAGCAACTTGGCATTTCTGACGTATCCACATACAATGGCTTGCCACTTGGTGGCAGTGTATAGGATGAACCACATCCTATGTGCAATCAAAACCTATGCATACACAAGAAATGGCTTTTTGAATAGCTGTCCACTGTAGTGACCTCTATGAAACGTTTATTAGTAATTCTCTGATAAATTGAGTTTCCATGACAACGCATCTGCTCAGTGGTATTCTCTGTATGGCAGGACGGAAGAATAAATTACCTGCTAGGCATGTTCTCAAGGCATGTTATGTAACAGTTAACGACATGTACCATTCATCATTCAGTTAATAAGAGACCAATGTGTCACTCAAAAGGTTTACAGCAACCACAGCGTGTGTCATGTTTATATGGATCCTGGGGTTACGACCACCCACAAACATGACTGCAGCTTGCAGTTAAATTCAAGCATGATACTTTAAATTAGATTCCAATCCACATTGGTGTCACCCATAAACACCCACTCTGGTTACTGAGTAACTCAACCTTTTATCGGAGCTTAATTGAAATACCCATCATACTGTACTTGTATCCTTATATTCAGGTATATGGGATGTGGCTTTACATATTCCTTGCTCATCAGAGAGATTCATTATATAGTATTATGTGGATATGAACTCACTGGGAAATAGAATACATTTTTTTTTAAAGGTTCTCAAGTTCTGCAGGAGTGTTTGAACCTAAATTAACATTTGAACATTGCGTACCTGTAATCAGATCAGTGTACGTTTGTATGAACTTGTGTGAGTGTGTGGATTTATGCTGACCACGTTCATCTCCAGTCATTACACAACTGTTACACAAGTTAATCTCTATCTCCAGATACAATTGACTTTAAGAGGACATGTGCAGTCGCTGTCATTTGGTGTGAATTTATGGCTTCTTCTTTGAAGCATGTGGAAACGGTGACTCGTGTTGCAAGTGTACATTCTGACCGTGTCTGGTGGGGTAGGGGTCAGTATCACAGAGAGAGTCACAGCAACCGCAGAACCGGCCCCTCCTGAAATGACATGTGACATGATCTGGCGGGTCCCTGGAACTGTAACATGTACAACTTAAAAATAACGTTTAATCAGACCCACAGTTGTAGCAGCCTAATTGTAAGTTAATGTAATTTAACTTCAGCAACTACACTGTAAAAAAATATTTCAATATCACAACTTTTTATCTTTTGTCAAATCAACTTCGATAACTAATGTGTGAAGATAACATACTATTTTAAGTTTCTGTTTATTAAACCATTCGTCTTCATTGAATTAACTAAAATTTTTAATTACAATGATTTCAAAATTGTAAGGCAACAAGGTAACTTGCTTTTTTAAGTTAAACCAATATTTTTTTACAGTGTATTTCATCCTGTGGTAAACTGCAGACCATGATGATCTAAACAAAAAGTAAATCAACTTAAACCAATTAACTATTTATTTTTATGAAAACAGTTCGCATTACCTTTTACATAAACTACAACTGTCCCACAGATGTGGTTTAATTTTCATCTCAACCAACAATTTTGTCCTCAATAAATAAGGTGGCAACAGTGTCAGTGAAGACAATAACAATATCGCACCAGCATGAACACACAATATGAATTACCAACAGCGTGCTTATGAGTGTGATATTGATTTTCTACAACACTCCAATAAACTATACGTTTATATATATATATATATATATATATATATATATATATATATATATATATATATATATATATATATATATATATATATATATATTGCCAATTACTTTGTCAATGTTTGCTCCACCAATTCAAATAATTCCAAACTGCCTCAGAGCAACAAGAAGCAGTAGTGGGTTCAGTTCTTGAATTAATCAGTGTTTCAAATTAATTGGTTTAATAAATGATTCAGTGACTCACTTATAAAACAGGTCACTTGTTGCTACTGGCGTATTGATGTAAAATGGTAAAAAGAGTGAGGAGTTTATGCACAAACTGGTGGGGGAAATCATTTTAAAAGGTTCTAAATTGTGATGTCTAACTGTTATCAAAAATAATACATTTGAGATGTTGTGGAAGTGACATGATATATAGAGTGAAAATCCTTTCTCATTAGCATCAGTTTGTTGAGTTGGTTGTGCACGTGTGTACATGTGGTTGGTCTATAGATCATGTGTGCATCTTTCTGGGTGTTTACTAATTGTGATAAAGCTGTAGTGATATCCCCTCTCTCAGGGAGGGTCTGACCGCTTGAGGCTCTTCATGCCAGACCTCTCAAGTTTCGCCTGTGGACACCATTCCAAGAACACGCTTGGTAAAATTAGTATACGAAAACACCTTCAAGCCCGGTATATAGCTCACTGCTCAGTTGTTAGCACAAGCATTGCGTAAGGACTAGTTTCAGCTTCGTAATAAAGGCTTATTTCATATAAGCGAGTGGATAATGGAATCATGATAGCAGAGGATCAAGTGGAAGGCTACGATGAGATATTCAGCCCAAATGAGACGAGCTGGACATGGGTAACACACAGTGATTTGTCAGTTTAATATTCAGTATGATGGATTAAAACACTGAAAATGTCTGTCTGGATTTGATATTATTATAAAGATGTACTTTAATTGCTTTATTGTATTTAAAGCTTTAACGGTGGCTTTTTAAATAGCTTTTCTTTAGTGTATAGCGACATTGCTTACTCTCAGTAGTTTTGTATTGATTGTGGCCTGCATGATTATTCTGATACAGTGATTGTTCTTATTTTCGAATAAGGTTCTCATTTTAAGAATGAATCATCAGCATATTACAACAAAAGTGCATATGCATGTATTTAAGATATATGTTCTCATGCACAGGACTAGAATTTAACAAATTATTTGTATATTTAATATATTATGATGTTTATTAATTAGTCTAAATATGAGGAGTTTTTGCCGTTTGCGAATCTAATGTCTGTTTGGCACGAATGGGGGACGGTCATCGACAGGGATACCATGTGTGTGTGTCTGCTTAGAGTCTGTTATGTGACCTAGAACCAAAGAGCATTGAGTGCGTCATAGTGTCGGGTTACACGGGCATTTCCAAATAGACAGACCAGGTTTGCATAACATTTGAGGGATGTCATTCTTCAAAGTGTGTGTAAATAGGATGTCTGTACAATGTTATCTTTAATTAAAAAAGGAACATCAGATGTTGAATTAAAGGTCAGGCAATATCTGGATAAGTCAGAAGTGTTCAACTTTAGCAGGAGCAAGTGAAGGGCAGGAGCTATACGTTGTTGTATATTCGCTGCTGTGGTCATTATGGTTATGATTCATAAATGATTCATATTTTAAGAGCACTTAATTGTTACTGTTTGTTTTGAACTGCGATGTGATGAAATATAAACTAGATTTTTACATTTTCTGAAAACATTTTTTTTTATTAATTCAAGTAACCTCAATTATGCAAGGTTGATGCAACAACAGATGCAGGTTTATAATGATTTGTGTAACTCAACATGCATTTGAAGTTAAATATGGCCAGTGCTACATCAAGACTGAAATAACTGATGTAAAGCTCAATACCACTGCAGCAGAGCAAGAGCCTGCTTGTGCTGAGGCGAGGGAAACTGTTTTGCTGTTTTTTTGAGAACATGGTCTTTAGCTTGATTGACTATAAACAGACATCAGCATGAACTTCCAGCCAAGCCTGTTCTTTGGTTTCCAATTTTGCACTCTGTGTGGTGTGAGGGTTTTGAGAGACACGATATCACCACTCATGTTCCCTTTAACTTCAACTTGTTCCTGTTAGACCAAAAAGTCCAGTGGTTCACCCCCATCTCCATGCCCCCAATAACCCCAACAACTGTTTGTTTCATATTGAGGAATCAGGGTTCCCACATTCTCATATATCCAGGAAAACCTATGAGGTAGCTAACATGTGTGATTTGTAGACCTGGAATTAACGAAATCTTAAAACGCAGTGGACATTTTTTTGTAATAAATATATATATATATATACAGGCATATATATGTAATAATATATATTTTAGTTATGCCAAACTCAAAAATATTTTATCGGGTAGAAATTGTGAGAATTTTTTTTTTTTAAATCCTTATCCTTAAATTGGAGGAGTTCCTGAAGAACATAGCTCATTGAGACTCCAAAACGTGAATCATGACATTTTATTATTTTAATTGCAAGCATAATTGTTAGTTTTACGGTAGTTAGTTTTTTTATTTTTTTATTAAAGAAACTAGGAGTGTCCATATTAAAACAAGATTTGAGGTTGTCTTGTTTTATGAATTAAAAACATATGCAACAAAAATATTATAAAAATGTTTGTTTTTTTGATTAAATTTTTTTTATCTGAGCAATTCAGTTTGATTTAGCACTTTCGAGTTTTTGAGAGTCTGCAGAGTTGCATATTGTCTTTGCTGATTTAGCAGTCTTTTGACTTGACTTAATTTGAGGCCTTTTTCAGAAATAAAATTATATATGTAATTAATTTTAATAATAAATCAATATACCATGTAATTAATGTTATTACATTTTTAATCAGGTGACAGTCCTAATTCCTTATTATTAAACAGTGTTTTAACTTGCACATTCACACAATCTGCTGCACAATGTACTATGTAGTGTACACTTCCTCCACTTGTTTACAACCCAATACCTCATACTAACTGAGCAGGATCTTGTTTAACAGCCTATGGTATGGTACATACTGTGCTGTCCCAGGACAAAAAAACCTCAATGGATTAATGCAGAAAAACAGGCCCCACTTCACAGAAGAGTCTCAGTGTCACTCTTCTCTCTTACAATAGTAAGGTCGGCAGTTTACTCAACACATGACCCCACATGCCCCCTCTCTGATTGGTGGAGACGGCCCATCCCAGATGACTCCCCCTTCCTCCACGTGAACGCATTCATGAGTTTTCTAGGAAACGTTTTTTTTACAATCAGTCATGCTAAGCTTATAGACCAAAATGTAAAGAGCCATGTGGACAGGTTTTATAGTAGTATTTACATCTGTAAATAGTGAATATTGTATTCATGGACAAAGTGTTATTAATACAGTATGACTGGCAAGATACAGCAAATCAAATCAGAATAATATAGTATGAAATATTTCATATAAATATATCAGTCCGTACCTTGACCGCCATGTCAACAACTTCCTTTAGTATACTATTTTTCTGCACTCAGTAATCACACAGTGCATTAGAAGTCTCCTTGGACTACTCAGACCCCAGACCCTCTAAATCACATTCTCTTATTCTTGGAAACCTCACCAGTGTTTCTGGAATGTACTCAGTGTGCTGGTTATCCAATGGAGAGATCAACTAATCATGATGAAATAGAGAGCGTGCTGAGAGAATGCTGTGTAATCGGAGAGGTGGGCAGTCTTTTCTTAATTTAGTAATGGCAAACTTCTTTTAGGTTGTTCGCCTAAACAGTGCTTCACAGAAACATGCACACACAGACACAGACATACCTGTGTCTTCTTTACTCTCTCTTTTCAAAGAAAGGAAGCTTTTGTGAACTTAAATACGTACACACATTATCCATTGAACCACTCAAACAAACACTCTGAAATTCCTCTTAAAGGACACCAGGGTTACCACAGAACACTAAACTACAATAACTGCTATGCCAAGAAGAATGTATGCTTTCAGTGGCATGTGCAAATGGCATCTAAAGCAACATCCAGATTATTTCTTGACATATTGTAGATATAATTAAAAATGTATGCATTGCAATACTAAAGCTATAATACACTGCCTGGTACTACCATGGTTTACCATGGGATGTCTGACGAAGGCTTTTGAAATAAATAAAGTCAAGTTTGTAGAGCAAGTGTTGCACTTTTCCGTTACTAAAGTGAATACTGTTCCGTCATTAATGAATAACAAAGGAAAACATGAGCACAGCACTATTATCATTCTAGTAACTGCTATTAACGAACAATGACCTCTGATTAACAAATTAGTAGCCTAAGCGCTCAGTTGAATGAGGTTCATACTAATCATCAGTAACTACTATTTTCTTCATGCCTCCCAGAGGACTATAAACTACTATATACAGATTTATATTTAAATGTCAATAATGCATAATGTTTAATTCATTCTAAAGTGAAGATCATGGTAGCCCACTAATAATGACACATACTTGTGAACTACCACATTTGAACCATTATTACTTGTTTCTTGTTAATGTTACTAGAGTGCTAATAATGCATTACTCATTTGTTCATGTGGTAGTTATTCATTCGTAACAGTATTCTAAAGTGTTCCCCACTTTTCTTCTAATATTTTAAACTACCATGGTTTTAGATAAAGTATCATGGTAATACCATGTTTTAGACATTTACCATGATAGTGCTATTATAATCTTTGCAGTACCTTAGGGTACCATCAAGCAATAGCCTACAATGGTAGCCTATGGTAATCATTCAGTGTAAAAGTGATACATAAACCATCTAATACACTCGCTGTACCATGGTGTACTTTTCAAATCAAACCCATAGACAACGCTGATATTTCAAAATCAAAATTAAATCACCATAATGACAAAAAAAGTGCCGTTTTCTTAATCCTTTTGTGATTACTGTATACATCCGGTATGCAGCATCATGCGTCTTTGAGACATAATGCCTTTGATTAAAAACCTTTTATTTTGACAGCATGATGATGGATTAATATCACTCACCCATCCACGTGTCTTTTCTGTGATGACAACACACACACACACACACACACACACACACACACACACACACACACACACACACACACACACACACACACACACACCGCTACTGTAAACTTTTGATTGCAAGTTCAGCTGCTGCTGCCACGTGAGCAGAATTGTGTGCGTGTTAAATCCATTAAACGCGTGTATTAAATGCAGTGCATTGTCAGCATTACTTCACCACTGTAAATGGCAGATTCAGCAAGCAATTATAATTGAATATAAACTAGGCAAACAGTTAAAATGTAAAATGAGCTGTCATATTACAGTGGACGACAGAAAATGGACAAAATATTGCCTTTGACGCTCTAGTTCTAGTCGCGTTGCGTCGCATAAACAAAGTGTTTGATTGGTTCACTGGGTGACGACGACGTCATGACTCCATCCACAAACGTGAAAGACGCGTCTGGCGCATATTATTGGATACAGTGGTAGACCGCTTTCATTATCTGTAAACGGAAGCTTATTGCTGTTTGTCGCGTCGCGTATTTAGCAATGTAGATGGGCGCAAAGGGTTAACTGTGATGTCAGTTGCAGAGGCAGGGACTGCTACTCACTGAAAGCACAAAGCAGTTTCCACCCTGCTTTTAAATACAACGCCAACACAGACAGTCAGAGAACAGTGTGTCAAACGGCAGAGACAAAATACATGAGCGAAGAGCAGCGAACATCAACCGGATTCAGCAGCGTACGAAGATCCACTAAGTGCATTTGAATGGCTGTCACATCCTAACGCGTCTGCCGCATCCCACGTATGTATTACAGAGAATTCCATTTCTCATTTCCATCCTGTTTATAATCATCTAACATAAACGCATCCATTTGTTTGGGTTAATATAGTTATACACAGTGAAAGGGCTTCTCTTTTTATAGCATAATGGATGATTGTTTACATTCTTTGGATATCTGACTGTAATGATCCCTGACATTCGGTTTCCATAGCAATCATGCAGTTATCAAGACGATTATACACAAATATATGATTTAACTTCGATTAACAACAAAAATATAACATTTGTACTACTTACCTGCATGTTATTTCTCTACTATTCAGGATTTAGTAGTGATTGCAATATATATATATATATATATATATATATATATATATATATATATTTATATATATATAGAGAGAGAGAGAGAGAGTGAGAGAGAGAGAGAGAGAGAGAGAGAGAGAGAGGACATTCTGTTTTGATCTATTGAAATTAGTCTTTAAGTGTTTGTGGGTATGTGCAATTATGCAATAGCTCTCGTGTTAAATTAAGCATCATAGATACTGCACTGTAAATTTGGATGCTCGTGCTATTATTGGCACCAGTATCTAACAGCAGAACCATCAGAGCTATGTCAGTCCCATGTGACTGTGGTGTCTGTGTATATGTAAATGATCAGTTTGTTGTGTATGAACAATGAAGACTTACTTGAAGGTTCTTGCACAATCCCAGGGTTACATCTAGGGGGCATCTCATTTGGGTTTATACGGTTGTCAGGTTTTTCTAGACTAGAGTTCCTACAGTCAAGGAAAGCCTAGAAAGATTAGGGAATTTTAAAAAGTGTGATTTCCAGGCCTGGATAAGTCTGTAATGAAAATAGGCTACATTCTAGATGTGAATTTCCCTCAAATATTTCACTGGCTTGAAATATTTGATCACAGGCAGCTTCTGTCTGTCTTTTGAAGGTCATTTTGTTCAGTCCTAAATATGTTAATTCAGAAAATTGCCACCTGATATACTAATGAAAATTCGTCCAGAAATCTGTGCAAAACGCTTTCTAAATAAATCCTTTTGTCAGTTATGATGAACAGCTGGAAAGGTCATGAGAAAGTCATAAAAATAATTGGTCAATAAGTGTGAGAACCCTGAAGAGCTTGCATACAAAATGATTAATCTTCCCATTAATGCAGTGGAAACTTCTTGTGCCTTGTCTGATCTACACACACCCTAGATTGCATATTGTAATAGTGCACACACACGTTTCTTTTTTCTTTTTTTTGCAGAAACTTGCAGTTAGCTAATTACTTTAAACATTATGTGTTGTGGTCTAGAGAGAGGCAGTAGTTTTCTGGGTTGGTAGAGCATGCCAGAACTAGGCATTATTAAACCCTTGGCAATGCTTAAGGAACAGCACTTGTAATCCTCCTATGAGCAATGTCATGTGTCTACCAGTTGTCGTGTTTAGTTGGGGTTCAATGATATTTTACCTTTCACCTAAATTTCCAAAGAGATCTTGGCTTGAGTTAAGCAAGACAGCAAGTTTTTGCTCTACAGGTTTTTTCCTTTTCCAGTAACCATGCAGCTGCAAAAATTTGCACAATCGTAGAAGACTATTTATTGTAGAGATGTTGAATATGTTATCATACTCTCTTAACACATTTGCCTTTACAGAGTTGACTGTGCACTTTCACACAAAAAGGCTAAGCCATTAATTTTAGTGCTGAAGTGCACAGATAAATACATTATATTGCTTGACTTAATGATAAAAGGATCAAGTACTTGTTTGTTACATGTAAAAGAGTAACAGAGAACATTTTTATTTTATCAGGGAGTACCACAAGCTGAAACAAACAAAATAAAAAAAACATTTGAATAGATTATAAATAAATAGATTTTAAGATGGTGCTGATTTGAGTGGTTTCAGTTATACCCTTTGCACGGTGTCCACTTTAGTCACCTTATGTTTCTCTCTAAAAGCTTGAAATCTCTCTGTTTCAGAGTCAGACCATGAACTACGTGGGTCAGCTGGCCGGTCAGGTTTTCGTGCAGGTGAAGGAGCTGTACAAAGGCCTGAACCCTGCCACCCTCTCCGGCTGTATTGATGTCATTGTGGTGCGTCAGCCCGACGGCACTCTGCAGTGCTCGCCTTTTCACGTCCGTTTCGGCAAGATGGGAGTGCTGCGCTCACGGGAGAAAGTGGTAAGCTCTAGTGCAGACATGCTTTAGGGTGGAAGCGGACCAGATTTTCAACTTTTTGCAGCTTACAAATTCTCTGGTTCATCTTGTGTTTGTTAAAGGGATATTTCAGCCAAAAAAAAATATATTTTGTTATGCACTCACCCTCATGGTCATCCCTCAAAACTTTATGGAGTTTTTTTTTAGTTTTTTTACGTTTTAAGTCTTAAAGCTCCAAAAAGAACCAACAAACACCAAGTGCTTTTAAAAAGTCTTGGAATAGTGTCTTAATATTGTTTTTATTGCACGTGTTTGTCCCAGTGAGATTTGTCACTTCACACAAGCACATTCAAGCTTCTGCAAGAACCAGTGAGGTTTGTTCTTGCACATCAAGCAAGCATGTTTGAGGAGCTTCTGTTTACTATATTTGATGGGCTTTATGTATGTGTGGTGATACATTTTTATATGTGAATATAAGCCTAAATTAAATCCATTCATCATATGAAGTGACCCAGTCTCTTCAGAAGACTTGAATTAAACTGTTTAATTCATATGGATTACTTTTACAATGTCTTTTTGTACTTTTTAAATGTCTAAAAATTTTGGTTGTGTGGACTTTAAATAGATGGACAAAGGTACTGAGAGAATATAAAAAATATCTTAATTTGTGCTCAGAAGACATAAGGGGGAGTAAATGACATGAGAATTTATTTTTGGGTGAACTATCCATTTAAGACACGGTAACCCTGTCCAATGTCGAGAAGAAATATATCAAAGCCATGGACATAAGGGGACTTAAGGGAACAGCAGTTGTTTGAAGATGAGATAAAATTAGCTTTGTCATTGGCTTTGTGTTGCACATGGCTTACTGTTGTAAATTGTCTTTATTATAGTGACAGCATTCCCTGTTCCCTTTCTCTTCAGGTTGACATTGAGATAAATGGGGAGCCGGTTAGTTTACACATGAAACTGGGTGAAAATGGAGAGGCATTCTTTGTCACAGAAACAGAAAGTGGTGAGGTGAGTACTGGTGTCCTGTACCAAACAATAAATCCTGTATATCATTGTTTTTATAGTGGCCAAGGGTCATTGTGCACTAAGAAATGTTACACAATGTATGCAAGTCTCTTCTTGAGTACCATAGCTTGAAATCTGAACTTGTTTACTGGAAACAATCCCGCCGCACGCATTTTGTTACCTGAGCTTGGACACTTTGTTCTCGAACAGACCCTCTCTGCCAAGGCCAACCTGGTCCTGTCTAAATCAGGACCCATCTTTCTGCTTCCCAAACTTAAAAGAAAAAGCCAGCCAATTTAAAGGGCAAAGTAACGCATAGGAGAAAAGCCCTGAAACACTGTCCGACCGCTGAGATAAGAAAAGCTTTGCGTGTGTAATGTTGGTTATCCTCCTGGCTTAGTCTTCCGCTTCCTCATTACTAGAATCACTGTCCATTTTGCTTCATTTTAATAGCCAGTAGCAAACAGAGAGCTATAACTGGATTGCATGCACAGGAATATGAAATTGTTACACTCCTGACTAAAGTCATTCATGTAAATATGATATTCTGTTTTAAATACAAGTGTTACATTTGTAGAGAATGACATTTAATACATTGGATGCTTTAGTGTATTATTTTAGGAGATTATATTCTAGAGATATAATGGCACTTCATTTTTGACAAGAGTTTTATATTCAAAATAGTAAGTGAACTGACTTCAGCTAAACAATGACACTATTTTCTTTTAGAGCTGCTGTACAGCCGAAATGAACTCTGTTAGCATCATTGAATCATTTTCCTGTTATCACTGTAAAGCTGCTTTGAAACAATCTGTTTTGTATAAAGCGCTTTATTCATAAAGGTGACTTGACTTGTTCTAGAGATAGCGTACCCCAATGTACTAAAACATTTGATGTTATTAACGCTAGATACTTTTCATGATTTATTACTTGAAAGTGGAGAAATAGTGTTTTAATCAAGTATGATTTCCTTGTAATGATTTGTGGGGGGTGTAGGCTGTCTTGTGATGTAAACAACACTAGGTTATTTATGTGCTTCTGTTGCTCTTGCACTTATGTCTTGTGAAGACATGACTCAGAACTGTTGCACGTGCATGAGTTTATCTGTAATGAAACATGTAGTGATCTGTTACATGGCATTAAGTGCACAGTGTTGTGCTTCTGGGATTTAAGCAGACAGTCAAACCAAATCTAAGGCTACAGTTCATTGTTCGTACAGTTCATACAGTTCATGTTCATATGTTCTACAACACACCCTATCAAGGTCCAATATTAACTTTTCGCAACACCTGCCAGTGGTGGGATGAGTTAAGACATTTTTCAGGCCATAAATGTCTAAATATTGGTAATGGAACGGTATATTTAGCATTATTTAAAACCAATAATCAAAAATCCTTGAATATTTGCTAAAACAAGTCAAGATGTTGTCCTCCAAAAGGAAAAATAAAATCCTCAAAATGCAAAAACTCCCTAAAGCATGTCTACATTTCATACTACAGGAGATGGTGCCGTCCCACTTGGCTACATCACCCATAATTTCAGAAGGCTCTGCCCTAATGCAGGCCCAAATGGGAAAAGGCTTGTCCCGTCTTTCTGAGTCTGGAAACGGAACTTCCATTCAAACCCTGGGCCCCATGCAGGGCCCTGGTGACAGTTCAATATTGAAGAAGAGGAGGAAGAGGAGAAGAAAACCTAAAGTAGACAGCATGAAGCGAGAGGACAACGAAGACTTTTCAGAAGATGAGGACATGTTTACCATCGACATGAGTTCTGATGATGACGCAGAGGCTTCAGGCAGCAGGTCAGAACAAACAGTATGAATATTATTACGTTATATTATTACGCACATAATGTTTCATTTCGTTCTAAGTCTGTATGAATTTCTTTCTTCCATGGAACAAAAAAGCAGAAATTTGGAATATCCATGACATTCTTTTCCATACCAGGGGCTGTCAAGCACCAAAAAAAAAAAAAAACCAGACCATATGACTTATATTCAAATGTATCATATTGCAATTGGTTTAGAGACATGCAAAAGTCAATGACATTTGGTATCACCAGAGCCCGTCTACGGAGAGCCTGTTCACTCTATTGTACCGAATTTTGGTTGTAGTTCCACCAGAGTTCCACTGGGGGCGATCACCCCCGAGTGCAAAATGAATGGGAGTCTATGGGGCTAGACGGCTAAATTTGTCCCTTTCACCCGATTGCCGTTGAGAAATCTCAGATTTGATTGTAGGTTTGGCAAGTTCAACATGGGTTATAGGTCGAAAATTGAATGAACGAGTACTTATGTCCTTTCGATTTCTTACAGGTTGAGTTGTTGTTGCCCATAACACGCTAGCATTCTGCTAATGAACGCTGATTGGTCAGTGAAGGACTGGTTACGACCAGAGATACCGCTTGATGGCATCATGGCATCCGAAGCGGGAACAGAATGTATTCTAGCAGAAACTCTTCTAGCACGTGTGTTTACCTGTGTCAGCTGTGCTGGCGATGCCTCGAGAGAAAATAAAGTGCAGAGCGCGAAAGCACCACAGTGACTGAAGGATTGCCGTAAAGCAGTATCTCTGGTCGTACGATGTGTATGACGTCATTGACATTTTGAAAGACTTTTTAAAGCAAATAAGTGACTCTAAAAAATCTAACACCCAGCAATGTGCAATTTCTTTGCATCTCCTTTCGAATACAACATTCAAATTACTAGACAAAAAATTATATCTTGAGAAAAGTGGATTTTGAGGGGTATAGCTCCATAGACCTCCATTCATTCTGCACTCGTCCTGTGAGCGCCCTCATATGGAATCAGAGGGGAACTGCAACCAGTCAGAAGCCGGAAGTGTAGCGAGAGTGAACCTTCTCCCCTTATTAGACATTCTCTGGTATCACTGATGTCAAACCTGGCACTTTTCAATATGCTATTTTTAATATATGTGAACTTGTGAAGTGAGTGATGAATGTGAATGAGTTCACTCAAAACTCATTCACTGATGTTTATGAGTTTTGATAGGTGCGATGGATGGCGTTGTGGTGTTTTTGGAGCTTGAAAGCCTCTGGTCACCATTCACTTTCATTATATGTGGGTAAATGGGGATAGTGCTCTTGCCAAGATCTCACATTGAATCTAAATCCCACTTTTCTTGGAGTTCTGCTTGGCAGGAGCTGTGGAGCTTAATATATTTTCCTGAATAGAGCATAGAGGACACACACATGCAACGTTAAAGACAAAACAGATGGTTCTGTAATGAGATATCCTCTTAACCCATCTGAAATCACTGTAAATCATGTGATTACAGTGGCATAAATCTGTTTTCTGCAAGTATGCTGGAATGATTCCAGTTGCAGTGGTCTTGGGATGTGGGCTGTGTCTGTTTGTTCACTCTTCGAATAGGCTCTGCAATGGAGAGAGAGAGGCAAAGTGGAGAAAAATAGGTCGCCAGTCCTATTGCTGAAGTAAACAAGCGGCTCAAACAGCCCCTCCAATGTTTTTCCACGAAATCCATGAAACCCTGCCAGTTCTGGCTCCAGCTCGAGGGGAGTCCTTTGTAATGCTGGGCCATCTAGCATTACCCACACATATCCAAGAAAAGAAATTATTTGGAATATAAATCAGTTTAACAATATAAACATCCTTTTCCCTTCTTTCATTCCCAGTGGATGACAAATTATGTATTTTATCTGTGCGATCTGAATAAGCAAGTTCCTCTACACTACATGCCTTGCATTACCAAGAATCTGTTTCCCAGGTACCAGAAATAAATGTAAAAAGTGACTGTAAAGGCCACTGGGAAAACGCTGTTAACAAGGCCAAAAGAGTCAGCTGGGAATGAATTGCTCAGTAAAGCAGCAGTTTGAATCTAGACACTAGCTCTTTAGAAACCCCACAATGCTCTCTGTCTTCCTGGAAGAATGAGTCTGTTTAAGACAATCACTTCAAATTATCCCTGGGTATGTCTATGTGCATGGAATATCTAAATGTATACGCTGTCTTACTCTTTCCTTTTGCGGGTATATATACTTACTGTATATGTTTACCTATACTGTATGTGTTTTCACTTTCAGAGCCATGTCACATGCGCTGTTTGCTGAGCAGGTGAAAGGAACCAGCAGCACATACACACAGTCTGAAGGGAAGTGGACTGGTGTTCAAAGGTATGCTTACCAGTGTTTTTCAAAAAGGAGCCAAGTTCTGGTAAATTGCACAATATAAAGTTGCAAAGTTGTAGTAAATGTATTTAATACATTGCAAAAGAGAAAAACAATGTACCACAACTAGTATACAACATCATAAGAGCCTTTCAACTGGAGACCCCTGTCAGTCAGTCTGTAATCCATTCTTGATCACTTTGTGAAAAAACTAATTAAGGTATTTTAGAAAGAAGAACAGACAAATATTGCGTGCATTTCAAAATATTATCCTTATATTGTAATCATTACGATCACAAGCTGTAATCATTGCCTAACATGTCCACTGTGTCTGCTATCTTATAGCTGTATATTACTGCCATATGGGCATTACTTTGACACACTCTCTGACTGATAACATAACTGAAGGCTCTATTAATATGTATGTCGATAATCATCAGCAAACTGTTCCCCGGCTGCAGTACGATGATTAAACTGATAGTATATCATAATGCACAAACATGCTAATACATTTAGATGTATTCATTCTACAACAGACTTATCTAGTATTGTGCTTATATATAATTGTTTTCTATATATGAGATTCAAAATAATGGACATTTTAATCTAAAGCTTTGTTTTCTGACCCACAGTACAGGGTTGGAGAAGACATGCTCTTTACCCATTCCCACCAATGCAGGATTATCCATTTCCTGCCCTCAACAAACAGCCATGTTCCAGTCCACACACAGGTAACCACTGCATTCACCATGTAAATAATGTAAATGTAAATAAACTTGCAACAAAGCCATAAGGTTTCACTTAAGCTTTAAAAAGTCTAACATTTCTGTAGTGTATTGTCCAATTTTAAGATGTCTGTCAAGCATGAAATTCAATTTGGCAGAGGAATGACAGGCATTGTTACTAGCTTATTTCACAACAACTGTATTAAAGGTAGGGTAGGTAGGATTTATATAAAAACTTTTTACCAAATTTGATTAAACTTTCTATATATATCAATGCATAATTAAAATGTAAGTACTCTGATAAAAAGAGTATAAAAATCGAGTGACTCTAGACCGTTTAATCTTCATTAAACACAGCTCATTATTTCCATTCGGGACGAATCACAGGATTGGCTTGCGCGACTGTCACTCTCCGTCGCCATGACTACCGCCACTATTACTGGCTCTGCCCACGTGCGCGACTAGGTGGGAGTGAATGGAATTAATGAGCTGTGTTTATTGAAGATTAAATACACTAGAGTCACTCGGTTTTTTATACTCTCTATTTCAGAGTACTTGCATTTTAATTATGCATTGGTATATAAAGACAGTTTAAACAAATTTGAATAAAAGTTTTTTGTAGACAATTCTGACCTACCCTACCTTTAATACAAACCTACAATTAATCCAAATATTGCTAAATGTCTCCAACTCTCATTCCTTCCTACAGCAGTCCAAATAGCTCCCTGCCATCTACACCCAAGAGTGATTCAGAGTTGCTGGACAGTCAGAGGAGTAAAGGGAAACTGGACAACCCTGAGATGCTGTGGACATGGGGGGAGCTACCTCATGCTGCCAAGGTACACTAATCATCAGCCATGCCACATGACCACAACAAATTAACAAATCTGAATCAGTTAACTGTACATCTTTCTTTTCATACAGCCTTCATTCCTGCAGCCCCTGTCAGAGCCCATGGTGGTGACCCCAAGATCAATCCCACCGTCTGAAAGCACGCACTTCAGAGCCATCACTGGGGATGGAACGGTGGAGTCTCAGAGCAATGATGTGTATGTGTCTGATCTCAGGGCTGGAGATGCAACATCTGCCCCTGCTGTAGATGTGGAGGCCATCAGTGCGGCCGCCCATCTTATCACAGACCTAGAGGACAGGTGTCACAGTCCTGGGGCTCATGCCATTAGCAAGATGGACTCTCCATCCAAGAGAAAAGGTATGCGTGCGTGTATGTATATATATATAATTTATCTGTCATATGACATTAAATATGAGCTCTGAAAATAAATGTCACAATGGTACAATTTCTAGACAAAAGGAGCCGGCACTTGGGATCAGATGGAATATACCTGGATGACATCACAGAGTTGGAGCCTGAGGTGGCTGCCCTGTACTTTCCAAAGAGGTCATTATGTTTAAACAAACAGTTATCAAATATCAAGAGTGTACATAGAGCATTATAGTCATTCACTGGTTCATTTATGATCCAAGTGTTGTGTAAGTATCTTTTTTAATCAAATTTATTTTTGTTGTTTAGTGATGGAACAACTTCTGTGAGGGGCGGGGCAGATCTGAGAAGTGCAAATCAGTCCCCTCAGTCAGTGGGCAGCAGTGGAATGGACAGTGGGGTGGACAGCTTTTCTGATCAGTTAGGAGACTTGCCTCATATTGCCATCTCTCTATGTGGAGGACTGTCAGAAAACAGAGAGATCACTAGAGGTAAAAGGAGGAGTTGTGATGAACAGTACAGTACCATTCAAAAGTTTGTGGTCAGTAAGATTTTTACTGACAGAGAAGGTCAGAGAAGGCCCTTAAACTCACCATGGATACATTTTTTTATCAAAATGCAGTAAAACCATTAATTTTAAATGTTTTAGATATATATATATATTAGTGATGCACCGAAACCTATACCGAAAATTTAGGATGCACTTGGCCGAAAACCGAAACTGAAGCCGAAAATGGCTTCTTTTAAAAACTGTAATATACATTTATTTATATTGCTTAATTTTTAATGGATCTGAAATGAAAAATCACAAACCAATAGAATAATCATCAAACTTTTATTACCACTAACAGTTACATAACAAAACCTAAAATATTTTATATATTATATATATTTTATATTACATGCACTTCATGAGGCACACTTCCATTTGGAGCAGTCTCTGTCTCGCGGGCGCGCTCGCTCTAGATTCCGGAGATTTTAACTAATTTGTGGGCATCAGTGAGCCGCTATCAATATGCGGGAGACTCCCGGAACTTCCGGGAGACTTGGGATGTCTGTATTTCTATACTGAAATAATATCGGCATTATAATTATTGATTTTTCATTACGCAATTTTTTGGTGCCACGGCGCTGGTTGTCCTCATCTGAAACTTTAAAATACTTCCATACCGCTGACATGCTCAATCTTTGCAGACGCGTGCAAACAGCTCGACCGTGAGTGAAACCTGCTTGAGCACGGAGGGGAGGGGAGGGGTGAGTGTGACGAGTGACAGCTCGACCGTGAGTGAAACCCAAGCTCTTGCGCGCGGATGGGAGGGCGCGGGTTGACATTCATTTTCGGTTGACATTTTCGGCTGGCTATTTTATTTCGGCCCGAAACCGATAATGCCATTTTTGGCCGAAATTTTCGGCGACCGAAATTTCGGTGCATCCCTAATATATATTTTAAAATGTAATTTGATGTCAAATGTCTATACTGTCACCTTTGATCAATTTAATGCATCCTTGCTATATAAAAGTATTACCGGTACTTTCTGACCCCAAACTTTTCAAAAGTAGTGTAAAATAATGTATTTTCAGCTGCTGTTCTGTAATTCTGTAAACTCTGTATTAATATCCTGTTTTCCTCTAGATTTTATTAGCTGGGTAAGTAATTAAGCAATTAACGTCACAATCTTTTATCCACAGAGGAATTTGAGGAACGAGCAATATCTTATCAGGAGTTTGCAGATAATCCATCTATCATTGATGATCCCAACCTGGTTGTAAAGATTGGAACTAAGTATGTCATTTGTGACATAAAAAACATACACTGTAGCATGATGTAATTTACTAAAATATTGTCAAAAAAATACAAAGTAAGTAAATGAAATACATCCATGAATTATTTCACGTTTTGTTCTCCTCACAAAGGTATTATAACTGGACCACAGCCGCTCCTATCGTACTGGCCGTGCAGGTTTTTCAGAAACCCTTGCCAAAGGTAAGGACAGCATAAACAGCACAAACATGAACAGAAAGGCCTTAGTTATTCAACCAACACTGACAATGTGACCTCACAGTAGTTTAAATAAAGCTTATCATTTAAGCTTGTTAATACTGAACTCAAACATTGGTTTATTGCTGATGTATATACACTGTATCTATACACTTAACTTTAGTTATATTAGTAAAACATGCTTGGTATCATTAAATTCAGTTCAATTCAATTTAGTTGTATTTATAAAGCACATTTAAAATAAACCTTAGTTGGCCAAAGTGCTGTACATAAAGTTGAAAAAATAAAATAAAAAGCAAGAAACATACAAATGACAAAGAATTAAAAGCAAAAGAAAAAATAGGTGTTTTTAACATGGATTTAAATTCGGCTGATGTAGAAGCAGTTCTGACAGGTAGTGGCAGGCTGTGGTACCAACAAAACATGACTATTTTGGGATCTGAGTGATCTGGAAGGATTGTAAGTACATTGTAAGAGCTAAATTGTTGAGAGCTTTATTGACAAATAACAAAATCTTGTTGTCAATCCGATATCAGACTGGCAGCCAATGCAAAAGTTCATAAAAAGTTTTCAACCAGACTCCATTACCAACACATACAATGGCATCTGTTAACAAAGACAGTTACCATAATAGGGGAGACATTAAATTTTTTTCTTAAAAAGCTAATTTTTGTTTTAATAAAAGATAATATAATACATTTCATTATTTACAATATAAATGATTTAAATTAAAAGACACATATAATTTATATATAGTGTATAATTACATTAAATATATTTAAAACCAATTACACTGATTTACAATTTACCTAATAGTTTAAAGAATTATTTATTTATTTATTGGTTCATTACAACAAATGAAATGTTCACTTGGAACCATTTTTGCCTTGCATATACAAATAATAGTAATAAATAATAATAAGTCTACTGCAGCCCACTGGATGTCTCACTTTTTAATATTTATAATCTTTTCGGACAGTTTTAGCACAGTTTTTTTATGAAAAAGTTTGTACTAACTCAGTAATGACCCAATTATTGGATTGCTTAAATAGGTAAATGATGAAATACATCACAGTGGTAGATAGATACTGTTTTGCTTCTGTATTGTTTGTCTCCTCTCTGCAAGTGTTTCATGGCTTTTTAAAGTCCTTGTGTATACTGCACCCCAGCTCTCATAGCACTCCAGGGCATTTAAATTTTGTCTCTTCCCTCCCCCTTGTTTTTCTTCTTCTTTTTAATTGATCTCCCCTCATACCATCCCATTGTGCACCATTGCGCTAAGTATTCCTGTCTGAGTTACGTCTACTCTGCTCTTGGTTTCTTCACATACTGTTTTCCTAGCGTGTTCGGCTCTAGTCCTGTACGTCTTTGTGAATTTATGTTTATTTATTAGCTGCATGTGTTCAGTCACAGTCATCCTGTCATTTAGTTTTTGAGTTTTGAGTATCAGGGGCTCTGTGCGTTTGCTCCAGGCCACAGTAGAGAACATCATGAAGGAGAAGATGCCCAAGAAAGGAGGACGCTGGTGGTTCTCATGGCGGGGCAGAAACGACAGCTCCAAATCGGTATGTTTGCAATATTGCATATGGGAATAATTGTGAATTGAATTAAAGGTAAAGTGTTACCAGATTTATCCAAAAACATTTTGACTTCTCGCAGGTTTGCAAATATTATGTATGTAATAAAATCATGCAAATCTGTGAATCTTTCTGCAACAGGAATCAGCATCAGACCAGATTGAAGGTGGAGAGGAGTCTATAAGAACAGGAACTGTGAGCAGGTAAATTTAGAAAACTAGAACATTGTGCTTGCTAATCGATTAAAGGGTCATATGTTGCACTTGTTGAGCACTTTCAGCTGAAGTATAATGTTAAGACCCGTTCACACCAACTGAAACGTTCAGCATGAAAATTCTATTTAGTTTTCAAATGCGATATGTCTGTTCAGACAAATAAAGAAACCCGCAGATGGGGTGCAGTGGATTTCTCTGGTCTCTTCAATATTATTCTTGGTATGAAAAGGCCTTTAATCAAGGTCTGGCATCGAAAAAGTTACGATTAGTTAACATTTTACACCGACTTTCAGGCCTTTAGAACTAAACAGACAGAAAGAGAATTACAGTTTTGGGTACAGTACCTTTAAGATTTCTATACACAGTAACTACGAAATCAGGTCTCAGAATATATATCATATCAATCAAAATTCAATCATAAATGCATTTTATAGTATAACTGTTGTATATAGTTTTAACTGTGGACTGGCTGGTGGTATTTTTGACTAGATTAAAGGATGAATCATCATCCAGTGAAGATGACAGTGGAAGTGTCAAACAGAATACTGTGAGCAATCAGCCTGAAGTTATCCACAGCTCTGGAGGCCACTGCTACAGGAAGACTCTTCGTTTGTCCCCAGAACAGCTCGTAAGCATCTCCATTTTCAATGAAGCCAGTAAAGCCAATCAGAGACTACAGTATGTTATGAAAACTCATGCTACAGGCATGTTCTTCTTTTCTCATCAGGCCAGTCTGCACTTAAAAGATGGCCCCAATGATGTGGTTTTCAGTGTGACTACCCAGTACCAGGGCACCTGCCGCTGTGAGGGTACCATTTATCTGTGGAACTGGGATGACAAGATAGTAATTTCAGATATTGATGGCACCATCACAAGGTGAGACACCTCAAGTGAACTTCCTGGGGCAATATAATGGGCTCGACTGATGCAAAAAATGAAGCATGCAGTCTGAATTGCAAAGTCTCTTTTAGGTCTGATACCCTGGGACACATATTACCAACTCTGGGTAAAGACTGGACCCATCAGGGTATTGCCCGACTCTACCACAGAGTCAGCCAGTGAGTCGAACACCACATACAGAGCATCAAATTTGAGCAAATGTGAAATTATGTCTAATGACTAATATATCTAAAACTCATTGTCAAACAGGAACGGCTACAAATTTATGTACTGTTCAGCTCGGGCTATTGGCATGGCTGACATGACCCGGGGTTACCTGCACTGGGTTAATGAAAGAGGCACTATGCTACCCATGGGACCTGTGCTGCTTAGTCCTAGTAGTCTGTTCTCTGCATTTCACAGGTTGGTACACGCACAAAACATATATAGGCTTTAAAAAATAATGATAATGCCACATAGTAACTGATGTCTTTTCTTTCAATCTCAGGGAGGTCATTGAGAAGAAGCCCGAAAAGTTTAAAATTGAATGTCTGACCGATATAAAAAATCTGTTCTATCCAAACATAGAACCCTTCTATGCTGCTTTTGGAAACAGGGCAACAGTAAGTACAAGTAGCAATGTTTGCTAACATTACCTTCATTTGCTATACAGTATGCAAATCCCTAAGGAGCGTTCTTCTCTCTAGGATGTTTATTCATATAAAGAGGTGGGAGTGCCTTTGAATAGAATATTCACTGTGAATCCTAAGGGAGAGCTCATCCAAGAACATGCAAAGACCAACATTTCATCGTAAGTGATCTATTGAAAACATTTATTTTCTCATTTTTAAAGACAAATGACCAATTTAGCATTAAAGCTAACCCTGTTTTGGGATGATTTTATTTATTTATTTATTTTGCATTGGGACATTTTTATGACAATTGAAGGGATAGTTCACCTAAAAAAGAAAAATATGTCATTATTTACATTATTGTCGTTCCAAACCCGTAAGACTTTTATTCTTGTTCGAAACACAAATGAAGATATTTGAATGAAATCTGAGATATTTCTGTCCCCCCATTGACAGTCCATGCAACTACCGCTTCAAAAAGTTCATAAAGAAATCATAAAACTAATCCATCTGAATCGAGTGGTTTAGTCCAAAAGAGACACGATGGCTTTATATGATGAACAGATTTAATTTAGGATTTTATTCATATAGTATATAAACATTCATCAACGCACATATCCGTTGTGGTAAACAAAAGTTCAAGCATGCTTGCTTGACCTGCGAGAACCAATGAGGTTCATTCTCGTGTGTTACGCAGCATGTTTGAGCTTCCACAACAACCAATGAGGATCATTCTCGTGTGTTACGCTGCACGTTTGAGCTTCTGCAAGAGGTTTGCTCTCGTGCGTCAAGCATGTACAGTTGAGCTTCTGTTTATGTTTGCTGATTAACTATTATAAGTGAATAAAAGCCTAAATTCAATCTGTTCATCATTTAAAGAGACCCGTGAAAATTTTGACTAAACCGCTTGATTATTATGGATTCGTTTTACGATCTCTTTATGAACCTGTTGAAGTGTCAAAGTGGTAGATGCGTCGACTGTCAATGGAGGGACAAAAATCTCAGATTTCATTTAAAATCTTCATTTGTGTTTCAAAGATGAATGAAAGTCTTACGGGTTTGGACATGAGAGTGAGACATTTTAGGAAGGACTAACCCTTTAAGCTAATTTTCTCTTCCAAATTTAAATAATTTAAATTCATTCGGATGTCTTACTTAAATGTTTTTGTAATTTCCATCATTAAAAATGAAAAGAATGGGATGATTTTGAACTTTTTTTTTGTTTTTGCATTGACATTATTTGTATGATAATTAAGCTTGTTTCAAATTCTCATTTAAATGCATCCAGAGATTTGACTTTGGATTGTTTTTGTAAGTTCCATCTCTGAAAATTAAAAGAAAAAATTGCATTAAAAACTAAACCTGCTTTGGGATGATTTCTGTTTTATCATTATTTTTATGATAATTAAGCTCATATTCCGTTCCAAATTCTCATTGAAATGCATCTGGATGTTTTAGATTTGTGTGATTTTGTCATTTCTATTATTGATGATTCTCTTAGCAATCTAACAGTAGATAATCTGTAGAGTCTAATAGTTGGGAGTTTGACAGTCCTAATATTCTTGCATGTTTTACAGTTATGGCCGTCTATGTGAGGTCGTAGATCATGTCTTCCCTCTTCTGATCAGAGGGAACACCACCGACTTCCCCTGTTCAGACACCTTTAGCCAGTTCACCTTCTGGAGAGAGCAGTTACCAGAGGTAGACAAGCAAGATCAACATTCTGAGAGCAGCTAAAAGGACATAAAGCAAACATCACCTACAAACTCAGCTCTAACGCTGCACTGCCATAGGTATTACTCTACGCACAAGCAACTTAGCACTTTGCAGACCGCATGCCGCCCTCTGCCTGTTCCTTTATTATTATTTTACTCTTTTAACAAACATTTAACATTTCTGTGTGTTTTAATGTTTTGTTTAACTGCCAATAGGCTGAATCTGGTAGCATATCACGCAGCTCATATTAGGGAATTTGTTTATTGATGATGGTACAGATATTTTAAAGTGCCAAACGCATTATTCATAACCAAGTTTTCCATTGGCTTTGTCCAAGGTTGTAAAGATGTATGAGGGAATACAATTATTTTAGTACATAGTATAAAATGCATTTGAGCATGTCATAAAACATACTGAGAGAAATTTAAAAGTTCAATAAAAAATAAAAAACAATAATAAATAAACTCAGATGTAGGTATAAAGCCAGCTAGTACTGTATATCTCAGGTGTTACAGAATTTTCATAAGGGATTCTTTTGAAACTTAAAGTGACCTTTAAAAAAAAAAAATCAACTATGTTGGTTTTTGCATTTTCTTTGACATCGAAATTAATTTATGACCTTAAGATCAAAACAACAAATGCAAGTGGTTATTAGTTAATTGTGTCATCTTGGATAATTTCTTACCACACACACTTTACGTTTTGCCAAATGTTTATTATTATATAATAAATTTGCATTCCTTATTATTTGTGTGTATTTTATTTAAAGTACATATCTCTGACCAGCAGAAATGAATCATGCAAAAATGTATGTTGTCATACATCATACCCGTTGGCATGTAAAAGAAAAACAAAACTACACAAAAGCAAACATCAATGCAAAAATCTCTCAGGTAATGAAGTATTTCCTACCTGTATTAATACCTCCCTATCAATATCATATTTAATACATATTAATAATTTTCATAAAATATAATTACACACCTGAGAAAAAAATAACATTTTAGTCAAGTGATTTTATTTTAGCTTATTTCAACAATTAAGAATACGAAATATCCAGATTCATGGTGCATCCTATTATCTTATTATGTTAATTTTATTTTATTTTTTGTAATCATCTTTATATTCTACCAACACCAACACCTCTACCCAATGGTATGTATTGTTTCTGTCTTATTAAAGGATGACATGGATTGTGTGTTATGAAAGCACTGTATAATAGAATATATGATATGTCTCTAGTGAAAGAATAAGGGTTCTGTGTAATATGAAAAAGGACAACAAGCTCCCGCTAGTTGTTGCTCCAACTTTTATTTAACATAAGTGAATGGATAACTTATCAAACAATTGTGACATTATCAAGGAGCACATTAAATAAGCACTGATGTGATGCATGAATGATGAAGAGGCTTTAGGGACTGGTTTAAAAGAACTGTGTATTTTAACGTAAATCATGTGTTATTGTTCTGCAAAGAAAATAAGATTATATGATATAGATGTGTGCAACATGAAAATGCAATGCGATACAGACTTATTATAAATGACAGATGACTGCTACAAACTTCAACACTGTGAATGATCAGGTCAAAAATTGTAGATTGTTTCTGCTCTCTCTACCTGTCTTACAATATTAAAATTCAGTTCATTGAGATTTCTTATTCTAAACAAAAAATAGATGAATAATATAAGACTATGGTTCCCATCCCATGTTTCCTGCTCATATGAATGGTAACAGCCATAACATTCATTTAATATTGTTTTTTTTTTCTCGCTATGGAGTTTTATATTCTTTCTGTGAAAGATCTTGTTGCCTAAGTTGTGGCAGTTCAGTTTGTGTGTCATTATGTTCAGTGTTGAGATGTAAAACTACTGTTGTGTGTATATTTTAAGATGCCAAATCTCAATATGTAAATTAAAATCCCACTACATGAATAAAAAAAAAAAAGCTTCATTGTTTGTCTAAGCAGTGCTAAAACATACCTTGGTGTTGCTGTGGCTAATGGATTGAGTACAGTTTATAGTTTCTCATCAGTCCTACTACAATCACACTGAACAGCTTCTTCATCTTCACCTCTTCAGATCTGATACGATGAGCTTCATTTTCCCTTTTCACTCAGATACTCGGCTAAAATACATGCAGAAACTATGATCAAAAACATTCAACCAAAGCAGAAAAGTTACTTGAACTTTTGGATGGAATTTTAGCTTACCTAGTTTCTCAACTGCTTCCACACAGATACTTGGATACATGCTCTGTGAGTACGTGGCAACAATCACATACAGTGCAGTTCTCACCAATATCAGGCCATGTCCTTCCTAAACAAAGACAATAAAGAAAAATCAGTACCGGTAAATTAAAAAGTGATGATGTGGTTATATACAATTCATCTGCACTTATGGGTCAACTCAATAACATATGCATGTTTTTTTCTCTCTGGATTCATTAAAGGTAGGGTAGGTAATTTCGGAGAAGCTAGCAATAGCAAGCTAACTTTGAAAGCATCATATTCTTCTATCTACCCTTTCTTCAGAGCGCTCCCAAAAGCCATGCCTCAAAAGACATGCGAGCAGTCTGAGGCCGTGAACAGTTCCAGGCAAAACGTCACGGGTTGCCATCTCTTCATTTTGCTTACAACATGGCGTGAACGCAGTACAAGCTTATTGAAAACTGAGCTTTTGGAAAAAGCTTTCCCAAGTGGATAAATTTGAAAAACGGCAGCGCTATTTTCGAGTTTTAGCGTGGACTGTTAAAACAGGCATTTGAAAACAATGACGCATGTTTTAGTCATGTGACGCATATTGAACCGATAGATGTGTTTATACCGCTATTGTGCCTGTAATGAGCTATTCACTTTCACGCTGCTGCTAAAGATATGTTACTTTGTACCCTCTTCATATCACAAATGTACTCGCAATTGCTCTCCTGCGGCAAAACATGACAGCAGTTGCGTTTTTTTAGACCAAACATATGACGTTGACTGAGTGCGACCTGGACGCATCAGTGAATGGTGAGATATTTTGCTAAATAATAATTTTGCATAATCCTGCCAGAGGAATAACATGAGAACTTGATTGTCTTGTTCTGTCTGTATCATCCCAGGGAGCTTTACGCATGCGCAGTGTGGATAAGAAATCTTTTTGAAATGAAAACACCATTTTCAAATGTAGCCTATCCGGTTTAATGTAGACGTAGCCTCAGGCGGAACTGTAAAAGGCGGCTGCTGTTTGT
This sequence comes from Phoxinus phoxinus, assembly GCF_949152265.1. Lineage (NCBI taxonomy): Eukaryota > Metazoa > Chordata > Actinopteri > Cypriniformes > Leuciscidae > Phoxinus > Phoxinus phoxinus. The sequence goes on from NC_136888.1 coordinate 24,757,479, forward strand.
CTGCCTGAGCAGAAGTATGGGCGGAGGCATGGGAATACATGTTGACAGGACAGTATTCAGACCGAATGCAATGATTGGACGAAAATGTTTTGGTCCTGAGACTTCCACAGAAGATATGTTTTAATATTTAGACCACTTCTATTATTGATTACAAACAGGATCTGAATAAACTTCCAACCAGTAGCCTATAACAAAAAGTATTTATAGTTGTTTTATATATTTTATTTTTTATATAAAATGATAACGTTACATACCTCTTTTTAATTCCTTTAAAGGTTACTTTTATGTTTGTTTTTTTAGGGTAAAAATAATTGTGAAACAACGTTCGTTGTTACGTTATCCGGAGACAGCAATGTGTTATTTTAAATGTATAGCCTACTTGTCTTGTATATTTTGAGCAGGTTTAATTAAACATAAGTTATAGAGTGTGTTACTTACACATTTTGTATATATCGAGTGTTTGTCAGCACGCACGCAGGTGTAGAACTTGTTCCTGAAGTTGAGTCCTCTCTGCCTCGTTACATCCAAGTGTTTGAACGAGTCTATCAACATCTGTGTTTGTTCTGGACAGACCTGTTTGAAGACATTAAACTGATTCAACTAAATGGACAATTTGTCCTGAACAAATATAGAACCGTTACAACTTAAAATAACATGTTTATCTGTAAGGAATGCCAAGACCAGTTGCAGTAAACTTACTGTAAAATTGGACGCAGCCGTTACGTCGCCTGTTTTAGCCACAAGTATCACTGCACTCTCTACATGTTTCGTGTTAATGAGACCCTCTTCTAATAACTTTGGAAATGGGTTCATATTTAAATGACATCAACAGCACTCGAAATGTGTGTTAGATATATGTCGAAAACTCAGCAGTTAGGTCGCCCTTAACAACCGTCTGACTCTGACTCATACGAACAGAAGCTCCAAGGTTACCAAGAAACATTCACCATCCCTAATTAATATTCATAAGTGGGCGTTTGAATATGTATTTTTTTATAAGTCAAAAATAAACTAAATGCTCTTAAAATTGATAAAATATTTCATCTGTTTTGTACACAATCACCCAGTATGCTTTACAACATTTTAAATGATTTTTATTTGCATCTCAAACCTGATTTTTTTTTTTTTGCATATTTGTGCTTAGAGGCCTTTTGTACAATACAATACTAGAGCTTTTCCCCTCCAAAACGAATACTTGGCTACAATGAAGAACAAAACCTAGAAAGAGAAAAGGGAAAAACGGAGTGGGGAAAAAAACATTTGCAGAATATTCAACAAACTTTATTACATGTATAGTTAAAACTAAAACAAATAAACCTAAAAGACAAACTCAGGGACTCAATCTCTTGAGAGAACATTCATACTACTTCAACTCAACAAAAATATACAATATTAAGACCTTATCTGAATGCTTTATGGCAATCCAGATATACTGGGCAGCGTAAAATGTGCAGATAGTTCAAGACGCATAAATTAACATAAATAAAACTCAGTCAAGCACACAAAAATCAACAGTTATTAGAACTTTAACCAATCATCCCTTGTTAATCACCTCATTTGTACCTTCGTAAATTAAAAACTAGTAAGCTCTGCAAAATAAGTTATACAGACAAATAAGCTGTTATAAGATTTTAAAGAGGATACATTTTCTGGTGCAAATTAATTCTATAACGGTGAAGTTTAATGGAAGAATTGGCAGGTAAGGCAGACAGATAATAACACCACCTGGTTAAGTGTTCCTGATGAGAAAATTCAAGTTAAAAAATGTTCTCATTAACTTCAGATCAAAGCAAATTACGATTATAACAAATATAGCTTTCAATACAGCAATAAAAGACAGTATATTTGAAGCAAAATATAGGTCCTGAGATATCTCTGCATCCAGTGGTAAATTATTATTCGGGCAATAAAGCAAACAAAACAAAAAAATCCCCAAATTTTCCTTTTCATTCCTATGTCACTTGATAAAATGCTAAACTTGGCAAAGTTGTGAAGGCTAACTTGTCTTCCCCATCATCACGTATTCATTAGTATGTTCCACAGAAGTAGAGAACATCTTAAGGCAAAGGTCAGTCTTGCAGATCTCGAGTTAGTGGCGAGACGATGTGCTTGAAATGCCGTTTTGAAGGGTTATTTTCTCCCGTCATTTGGGGGTTTTGTGGTCAAACAGCTGCAGGTCAAGCCGAACCCAAACCTCTCCTGTGGGAACTTCGTGAAGCAGCAGCCTCCTGGTGGACGGACCTTTATTCTCAAGCTCTTTCTTAATAGTGGCTACAGGAACCTCAGTGCGACCTAAGAATTCTATAGAGGGAGAAAGAGAAATGGAACAATGACAGTTTAGGGAAAGTGTAATATTAAGAGAGATCCATTTAAGACTAATTAAATGATATAATTTAAGAAACAGTCTTATACTCGCTATTTTTATACTGACCATCTGGTAAAAATTGCTCCCTCTCATATATCGTAATGCAAAGGACATCTTGATACAGATCTTTAATGTGAAACTGACAATTGAAGTTCCACTTGGGGTTGGAAGTGTCATTGATTGTTCGGGAAGTGAAACCCTGAGAACCCATAGTCACTTCACAATATGAATTACTCTTTCCTAAAAAAAACAAAAAAACAAATACAAAAATTATTAATATACTATAAGATGTTATGGAACATTAATGCATATATATATATTTATATATTTTTATGAAATCACCATTTGGTTTGGAGGATTTTAGCTCCGTTGCCTCCAAGATGGTGACAAGCAGGCGACCAATTCCACTTGCCTTCATTGATCGAGCTGTAAAAAAAAGTATAAAAACATGAACTTGGGCAACCAGTTGTAATTATTGTTTACATTTTAAAGACCATGATATACACTACCGTTCAAAAAATTTGAGGTCAGTGAGGTTTCTTTAGTGTTTTTGAAAGAAGTCTCATGCTCACCAAGGCTGCATTTATTTGATTTATTTCATTTATTTGAAGAACAAAAAAAAAAGTAATCTAAAGTAATCCGTAATCTTGTGAAATAATATTTATTTATTACATAATAATAATAATATAATTTAAAATAACATTTCTATTATTATATCTTAAAATGTAATTTATTCTTGTGAAGGCAAAACTGAATTTTCAGCAGCCATTACTTTCCAACAGAAATACGCTGATTTGGTCCTCACGAAACATTTCTTATTATTATCATCATCAATACTCAAAACAAATGTGCAGCAAAATATTTTTGTGGAAACCATGAAACCTTATTTACAGGATGAATAGGAAGGTCAAAGAACAGCATAAAATAGAAATCTTCTGTAACATTACAAACGTCTTACTGTCAATTTTGATCAATTTATTGCATCATTTGCTAGTATTTATTTCCTTAAAAAAACATTACTTTACCCAAACCTTTGGACGGTTGTGTTAGTAAGCGAGTAGTCATATTTAATGTTCCTATAAATAGTTTTTACACTGATAGGCCTTTTCCCGTTTTTTCTTCTCCGTCTCAAGGAATCCTTCTGATGCTGTTTTGATCTTCTGAACCCATGCAGTCCTAGCAGGATATTAGGCAGATGTTAAACATTTTGTGGCATAATGAAAACTATATATGCATGTATCGTTTCCTAGAAGCAGATCCAATAATTTGCATTTCAATTCTGTCAGTTACTCGTGCAGTGTAATTTCAGTAGCGAGATAGGCAGCTGTCCCCCCCCTTCTTGTACAGTGTGCCGATAACAACATTCCATGAAAGGTTCATAAAACATCCCATGTATGCAGTAAATAGTGGCTTGCTGATAAGGCTGATAAATAGAGTGATCGCTGAAACTGACCTCTCGTTAATGTTCTCGGTCTTCAGTGTGTACACGCGATCTATGTGGGAAATGTGGAAGACGGGCTCATCACTGGACGGATCTGACGGAAGCTTCACCAGAACTTCATTGAGGAACACAGGCTGGGAACACAAATATACACATTAAACCAGTGTTTCTCAAATGGTGGGTTGCAACCCAAAAGTGGGTCACAAGTCCGCTTTGAGTGGGTTGTAGAGTGTGACAATAAAAAGAATACTACTCTATAGGGAGGAGTGGAACCCTACCGTCTTGTATATCTTGTACTGGGTGTTGGATTTGGGGCTGAAGAGCTTGTCCGTTCCTGAGGAAGTGAACTGCCTGACAGCTTGAGTAAATAGCAGAAAGTCGTTGAACAGAAAGGCGTATAACTCCTTATTGCTCTTGGTTTTAAACACCTTCCCGCTGTGCAGCAATTTACGAGGACCCAGGCAGTTGGTTAGAGAGTTGAAGGTCATATTCTAGACAAGTGACGTAACAGAAAAGTAAGAAATCTACTTCTACCTTCAAAGCATATGAAAATCTAAGCCAAAGTATAGCCAATCAGCCCTCATAATATTTTCCACTACCATTCAAAGGTCTGGGGTCAGTAAGATTATTATTTTTTTTTCAAAGAAATTATTTATTCAGAAAGAATGATTATAAAATGATTCAAAGTGAGGGTAAAAAGATTTACAATGTTACAAACATTTAATTTTATTTAATAATTTTATTTAATTGAATACTATACTTAAATATTAAGTAGCAGAACTGTTTTCAACATTAATAATAATAAATATTAAATCAGCATATTATAATTATTTCTGACGCATCATGTGACACAGAAGACCGGAGTAACGGCTCCTGAAAGTTAAGAGGAATAAATTAACTGTTTTCTGTTTTAGTATGTTTTGAAATGTATTTGAAATACTGTAGAAGTAATATTTCACAATATTACTTTTTGTACTGTACAAAGAAAATCAGCCTTGCTGAGCATTAGAGACATCCTATAGAGAAAATCTGACCGACCCCAAACTTTTGTACGGTAGTGTATATTCAGACATCAGCCTATGATCGATCTTGAAATGCATGTTTTAATCATCAGAGACTTCTTGTATCAGGAAAAAAAAAAGATTTCAAATGTCACATGACTAAACGGCGTGCTTTCTGACCTCTATGATGCTTTCACACTGCACATGGGATTGGATCCACTCCAGCCTTTCGGAGTTCTCCTTCTCCCTGACGCCCTCGTTCACCTGAGAGCACAGCAGCTCTGCCTTCTCCAAAGCCTCTAGCAGCTGCATATAGTCCACATGAGTGTCTGGAGTACTTTCCAACATCTGGACACACAAATACAAACACGTATTGGTTAAAAACACACTAATCATTCGCTTTCACTATCAATATCTAAGATGAGAGAATAAAACATTATTTTCATAGTACTCACATTTTTAATATGGAGAGGGTAGCGAGTGATTCGTTGCATAGGTTTGAGTAAAAAGCTGGACAAAGGCATTCCTTTACAACGGTAGTCTGTTGCAATTTTCTGAAAAAAATATTAAATAGTGAGATTTGACTAGGGTTTTTTTTTTAACCAAATACTCAAATTGAGGTTTTATTAAGTTGGAATAATAACCTCTGGGAAATCTAAATTAAGTTTTTAAATTAAGCTTTTTGGGATATTTAATGTATATTTTAAAATTAGAATTTTTTTTTGCCGTTGCAAGTGAAGTAGGTGTGGCTACCTTCAGGAAAGTTTTGAAGTCTGGCTCCTGGTCGGTTCTCTGTTGGAGCAGCGCGGCACCATTCAGCTGGCAGCTGCAGAAGCGGATGTAGGCCTGCATGTGTGACAGCTCAGAGGCCAGGATGTCCCCGATCATGTGAACAGGCATTTTGTCTCCTCCGCTATTTTTCCTAGCCTTCAGGGCCCTGCAAATACACACATCATGCATGATATACGCTGCACACTGGAAAAAGAAAAAATATTTTCAAGTTAACCTCACATACTTGTGCATCTTGGAGCTGCACTGGATAAGCTCCCTCCAGTTGACAAATATCATGTTCATTTCAGCCTCAGTGAGACGGCCTGATTCAGACATGGGCTTGTGGAAGACCTTAAAAGAGACAAGAAAGTAAGAACAAGGAAGTAAATATAATTTTATCATCCAAAAAAAATAAAAAACATAAACTAATTAAATCAAATATGACACAAAAAAAGCCCTGTCGAGTGCTTTTGCAGTCATAAAAAGAAATGTATTTAAATAATTCTTATTGAATAATTTAAAATAATTAATAAACCTAATTCTTGTATACCATTTTATAACACTATTATTAATTATTATACTTTATTACACTACTTGTTTTTTTTAAGTCATAATGAAAGACCATGAACTGCAGAAAATTATTAATATTATTCATAATAATTTAATTAATACATAAAATAAATAAACAAATATAGTTTTCCTTAATAAAACAAATTTTTTTTTTAAATATAATATTTGTTAAAAAAAGCTTTGCATCATTTTGGTTTACTCTTTTTGATATTGCGGCACAGACGAAACCTGTCGGTGCCTTTTTGGTAAATTGCTTTTTTTACATTTCGAAATTACTTTGGATAAAATGTGAATGTAAAATAGGTGATTGTGTACCTCTAGGACCAGCTGTAGGTCTTCTATGTATTTCTCCTCAGTTTCAATGAGCTCATGGATGTAACCTTGCCGTTTCCTCTCCTGCGGGCTCGTTGAATCCCAAGTGGTCTGGTCAGCGCACCCTACAAGAAAACCGTACAGGTGAACTCACCCAGACACTTGAAGCTCATAAACACAACAAAACACACACAAATTGGAGGCTCCATGAGATCCTTCAAAAGTCTAACTCCAAACACACTCCAAACCAAGAAGAATAATGTCAGCCGCAGTGTATTATTATGACACTCCAAACTGCTCCCGAGTGAATCCTTACCTGCTGGTGGTCTGTCCGTTTGACCATCCATGGCGTCTTCATCATTCACATCCCATAGCCGCAAAAACAGCAGTTTACCCCCTGAATGATCGCTCATTCTCTTGAGCTGTTCTTAGTAAACCTGCTCATTTACTGTGATGAATATTGCAAGCATGCAGGATTATTCATTCTGTTTACACCCATAATACAACAGCAGGATTATCATAATTACATGACAGTGAAGATTAGCAAGATTAATTCTGTCAGTAAGTCCACAGAAATTCATGGAGGTTTCATATGAGATAATATAGCCAGTTTATTTTATGTTTACTTAAAACTTTTAATTTGTTGATAATTTATTTAAGTGTACATAAAATGGAAGTTGTGTTAGTCATTTCTTCCCTATTGTGACGCATATCTGAGTGAAATGGCTTCTAGAACAAGAAAAATGTAGGGCAGGACTTGATTTTTCCATCGATTGGATCATTGAATGGTTGTGGTTTGCTATTGCTGTGATCTAATGTGAGTGACAGGTTGTCATGCCCTCACATCATCAGAGAGGAGAAGAGATATTGCAAGAGGAAGTTATTTTGATTAAAGATTACAGTCAAAGGGCACATTAATTAAATAATCAGAATAATAATGATGTGCACAGAAAAATAATTTATAATAAACAGTGCACTATTCCATAAATTGTCTTTTTTGCTTTCATGGTGACATAAACTTTGGAATATTTATGGGCTATGTTTTTTTTTTATGTGTATCTGGAAGTTTTTTTTTTTTTTTTTACATTGGCACTGAACTCTTATATTACAAAAATTAAAAAGGGACGACGTTTATTTTTTCCAAAAGACTTTAATGTCTAGATTTCTTCAAATCAAATATGTACAAGACCCAAAGTATGAGAGATATTTGAATAATTATTAACAACATCCAATAAAATGATATTAAGGCAAACATTCGTCCACAGTTTCACAACTACTTGCATAGCTTCCTGTATAATATTAACAAATCTGTTTATACAGAAGCGATTCATGCACAAACAAGGCATAAAACGCAGTAAATATGTAACAATACCACCTAAGGCGAAATCATTGTGCTTAAAATAGCAGCAGCAGCAGCAGCATAACTATAAACTATAATACTAAATACACCACAGACAGTAATACAAGTTGTCTTAGTTTTTACATTGATTTCAAACAAACTAAATACAAATAAAATTGAAGCAAAAGATTCAAAGTGAAACTGCCTCAAAAAAGTGACAGGTCTTTGTTCTCTAAAATGTCAAAGTGCCTTCAATAGCCAGAGATCAATAATACTAAGGTAAAAGATGTATAATAACCAGAAACGTATGCAAACAAAGTGTAACATAAATGTGATTGCGATGACCTACAGAGGCAGTTCCACATTTTGTAAGATCCCTTCAAAATGTAATATCCCTTAAAATGACTAAGGTGCAACAGTTTTACTGTGAATTCTCATCTTATAAATTAAGCTGCCACACATAAGAAACTCTAAAAGCATAATTTAAGAAAATTCAAAAAATGAACACCACAGAAAGACTCACTATCCCTTACTAATTAGGTTAGGATCGGTCCAGATTACCAGTCAATTGAATGAGAAACCTTGTTTTAGTTTAACACAAATGAGATGGATAAGGAGAGATAAAGGAGGGTGATTGGGTGAGTAAATGGTGGTTTCAGCGGGACCACCTCCACTGTGAGAGGGATAGTGGGTCTCTCATGGGCGAAGGGAGGGAAAGGTGTTACCACCCTACAGAGAAGGACACAAATGAGAAGAAAAAAGTGGAAGGGGAAAAAGAATGTGTGACAAATGAATGTAGCTAATTTTGGAGAAGGGAAAAGAAAAGTCTAAAATTAGATACTACATGTCCACCTGTAAATGACTGGAAAAAAATACTTTTTTACTATAACCCCCAAAAATAAAATGAACCAAAAAGGCACTATAAAATAACACTACTAGGTGCTGATAATTACACTAAATTATAAAGTGGTTATGGTTAAAAATGTAATTGTAATAAAAATAAAATAAAACTGTAATACACTGTCATAAATACGCAACAATATATATATTTGTAATAATCTGAACCCAAATTAACTTTCAAAAGAAACGTAATGGCAATCAAAAGCTTGCACAATAATTCAAAAACAGAACCAAAGTTAAATCTGTTTATGGGTCTCTACTTACACTGCTGACTGGGGTCGGAATCTGAGGTGGTCAATTTCACATAGTTGGTAGGAATCAAGCCTGTGACCCCATTGAGTTCTCCTTTCCACCAGTCAGGATCGCTTTTGTCCAGCACATTGATAATTTGACACTTCGAGAAGCTTAGCTCGTCCTCGTTCGCTGCGGTGTAGTCGTATATAGCGATGACTTGGCCGACTAGAGAGAGGAAGGACAGAGAGAGCCATAAGGAGAGATGCACAGAGAAATAAATCAACCCTGGATATTTGTGCTGTTTCTCACTAGCAGCAGATGCAGGTGTAGATTTGCCACTGTTTGAGCCCAGGAGCTTGACATGCGAAGCAGGGAACCAGCCCTTCTGACGCTTCTTCCCCCTGGCCTGAAGAGGCAAAAAGTGATTGTTTTATTATTTTGTTTGCAAAATACATGGGGAAAAAAATGACAATTATCCAGTTGGGGACATATCATGGAAATACATTGTAGTTGTGATTTTAGTTGTTAAACTGTGTTTTTAGTATCTTGATTAACGTAAGTGCGGGGGGGATGCTACAAAAGTGTGGAAAATGACTCATTTAAAGTCTTTGTGCACAAACAGCTCACTCACCTGCAGTTCCCCGAGCCACCAGCCGGAGGGGTTCTTGGTGAGGATGAGGATGAGCTGGCCTGGAGAAAGATTTAACTGCTCTGCTCCTGCAGCAGCGTGTGCAGTGGTCACCTGGGCCACTTCTACAAACAAAATAGCAGGCTGTAGGTTTAGATCACTATAAATTAATTACTATATGATTTTAATGCTGTCATAGAACGTTACACTGTTACTCACCTGGTTTCTTCAACAGCATTCCAGGTTTACCAGAGAGACTAGAAGTCTAATGAGAAAATCAAATAAAAGTTCTATCACAACAAACAACATGTATAAATGCCAGTATAAAGATTAAATTATATAAAGATTAAATTACATCAGTCTCCTTTGGCTTGACGTAATTTGAGGGGAAGACTCCTGATCTGTCTCCGATGCTGCCTCTCCACCACTCCCCTTCTCTCTCTGATACCAGGACGGTGTCTCCCTCAGTGAAGGTCAGGTCTCCAGGCTCGGGGCTCTCGTAAGTGTACAGCGCCACGTATTCTGATGACGGGATCAACATACAAACATGGTTCACAGAAACTCAGGACTGAAGGACAATGCTGATGTCCATATATATAATATGTCCATATTCACAGGCATAACAGACACAAAACATACTGGACATGAATATACACACACACACTCTCACAAGCTCTCAGGAAATTAATGTTTTTGGGCTGCCCACAAGAAATATTTAGCTGTGTTAAAAACGAATTACTAGATAAATAATTGCACACATACACCACCGTTTGGGGTCAGTTAGAACATTTTTTTTATATACTTTTCAGCAAATGACAGAACAGACATTTATAATTTTACAAAAGAAAATTTCGATTTCAAATTAATGCTATTCTTTTGATTTTTTTGTTCTTACCTTCATAGTTGGACCCATCTGCTGATTCTGATCCATCAGTGGGACTATGGAGGAAAAAAATTAATAAACATCAAGAACCAAACAAGATGATCAAATAGTGTTTAAGTGTCAAACAGTGAAAGCGAAGAAAACATCTGAATTAGTGTCTTTGCAGAAAAACTGGCACCTCACGACTATGGTGAGTTTTATTATGCAAAGTTTAAAAACAACATTCACATTAACACTTCCCACAGACAAAGTACACGTAACACTCACAGCTACACACCCATCTATTATGTAAAAAAAAAAATAGCAACATCACAACCACTTTAGAATGGTGTGTGTATTTACTCTGCTTGTGCGTCACTGCCGCTCAGCACTGTAACATAGGTTTTGGGGAACCACCCCTTAACCCCACTGAGTTCTCCCAGCCACCAGTTCTCCTGCTGCTCCAGAACTGTGATCACATCATTTTTGGAGAAGTTGAGATGGTTGTCCGTTTTTGCCGTCCAAGAGCACAGAGCCTGAGCTTGCACATTCCCCACCACCTGAAAACACACAGAAAAATGTCATTCCATTCCACTACAAGGAAATTGTACCTTACATAAACACTACGTGGTCATTCTCAAGGAATCCTGCATACCTGACCATGGTTGGAAGAGGCAGAGCCTGTGGCGTGGGTTGGGGTGAAAGCAGAGTTCAGCCGAGATCCACTCTGTCCGTCACTCAGTTTACTGGTGAAGAAGGTGTTTTAGAAAATTCCACATGTTCTACTGTCATGCTCAACAAGACTTAGAAATTAAACAGTGCATTTCTATAAAATATTTCACACAAAGTCCTTATTTCAACTGATAGTTTTTTTTAATTCGTTTTATTTTATTTTTCATAAAATTAAAATAAATATGGCTTTGTGATTTTTTTTATTATATTTTATACTTTCAGATTTGGTGTGAACAGGTCTTGAACTACAAATGAATTTTGCCTCTTTTATATGAAATGCATGCAGTTTGTAGCTGTGAATGTTTTCAGTGATCGTTCTGTAGGCACATGCACTTTGTCTGTGAGTGTACATTGGGAAAAGTTTGTAGAAATGATTGTGCTACAGGTGTACAGCAAATTAAGCATTTGAACAATGTGAGGTACTGTATTCAGATTGGAGACCGCACCTGACGGAAATGGAGACCTGTGGCTTCAGAGCTTGTTTGGCCACGACCGGAGCCTCAGATTTGGCTTGCTTCTCCACATAGCTCTCAGGGAACCAGCCCATCTTCCCTTGCCGACTGCCGTACAGCCAGCCCTGCTCTCGCTCTAAGCTCTCATCCACCTAAACAAACACAAATCCTGCTGAACAAACTCGAACTCCTAAGCTGTGAACATCAAGCAGTTTCAAAGCAACCTCCACCCGAACTGCTGAGACCATACATCATTCAAGGAGCAGCTGAAGACACACCTCTCCTGCAAGCACTTTACCACACCCTTTAACCAATGCACTTATTTTTCTTGTCAAACTGACCTCAATTAGGTCATCGCTTTCAAAGGAGAGCTCATCATCGTTTCTGGAAGTGAAGGGGTAGAGGGCTTTAAATGTCGTCAGTGCTGCTGATCTTCTGTGCTGTGTGCCAAGAGGATGTTTGCTGCCTGAAATCACAAGGACATTCATTCCAATCACAACAGAGATGACTCGACTAGTCACGCTAGTTGATTTTAAAACTCATGGTACACTTTTTTTTTTCCTTACCCTTCCTCTCCTCCAGGCCACGCAGAAGAGCAGCAACAATGTCTGATTTGAGAGTGGTCTTCTTGTTCTGTTCTTCGTCTCTCAGCCTCACAGCTGCGGCCTCTTCCTCCTGCTGTTTCCTCTTCCTCTCCTCATCCTGTTTCTTTTGCTCCTCCTCCCGACGCCTCCTGTCCTCCTCTTCCTGCCTTTTCCGGTCTTCCTCTTTTCTCTTTCTCCTGTCCTCCTCTTCCTGCCTTTTCCGGTCTTCCTCTTTTCTCTTTCTCTCTTCTTCTAGTCTCTTCCTCTCCTCTGCATCTCTCATGGCAGCCTCCTGTGCACGATGTCGCCTCCTCTCCTCCTCCTCACGTTCCCTTCTTCTTTCCTCTTCTCGTCTGTCCTCCTCTTTCATCTTCCGCTCCTCCTCTGCCCTTTTCCGCTCCTCGCGCTTCCTCTCCTCATCCTCCAATCTAAATTCTTCCTGCCGTCTTCTCTCCTCCTCCAGTTTTTTTCTTTCTTCCTCCAGTTTTCTCCTCTCCTCCTCCAGTTTCCTCCTTTCTTCATCTCGCCGCCTGCGGTCCTCTTCTTCCTCCTGCCTCCTTTTCTCCTCAAATCTCTGTCTCTCTTGTTCTCTCTTTTCTTCCTCCTCCTCCCGGGCCTTACGCTCTCGTTCCGCTTGTTCTTTAGCAGCCTGTAAACGAGCTTGTCTCTCCCTCTCCTCCTCCTCACGAAGTTTGGCATCTCTCTCCTCCTGTATTTTCCTCTGTTTCTCCTCCTCATCACGCCGCAGTTTCTCCTGCCACTGCCGCTCCTTCTCCAGTTTGATTCGTCTGCACGAGGAAATAAATTTTGCCTGTGAAATCCTGAATGCTTTTAAAAGGCTCTGTAAGTGTGAGTATACTATGGGAAATAATTTCTTACTTTTGCTCATCCTCTTCTCTTCTCTTCTTTTCCAGTTCCTCCTGCTTGCGTTTCTTTAGCTCTCGAATCTTTTCTTCCTTAATGTTGCGAAGTTTTTCCAAAGCAGACTCTTGCATCCTCTGGCTCTCTCGGAGATCCTGATAAACAAACCACAAGATTATAACACACTGAACTCAATTCAGACACAATTTGTGTAACAGAGAGCCAAAAAGTCCTTTATTAAAATGAAATCAAAACTTAACACTGGTACCAGGTTTCATATTTTTGTATTCATAATCTATAATAAAAACTAGATGTTTTTTTTACGGAAATTACATTCCCTTTTTGCTGACGTCATTTAGACCATAAAATAATTTTAACCAATAACCAAATAGTTATTTTGGCTCTTGCATACATGTCTGGCTCCATTCTGGTATGCAATTTCTAATTTTCATGGTCCAATTTAATTTTTTCCAATTCAAATTTCCAATTTAATTTTTTAATATCCTGTTTCAATCAGAAGTACGTTACAATTAAAATATTCAAGGGGGATTTGACATGGATTCACACTGACTTTAAAGCCAGAATTTACTCCAAAACAGGGTTATATATATATATTGTTTCCTAAAACTAAAACTAAATCCATAAAAAAAACATTTCTGTTACAAAAACTAATTAGTTAAAATAAAATAAATATAAAAGAGAGAAACTTATTTCAGCTAGTTGTCAATGAAATATTTCTCATTCTCATTTAGTTGAACTTTTAATGTACTAAAAAAGTAAAACTGAAATAACATCACTAAAAACTATACAAACATTAAAAAAAAAAAAAAAAAATTACTACAAAAAAATAAAAACAAATGGAAAAGAGCAAAATATTAACTAAATCTTTAGTAGTATCTCAAGGATACTAAAATGACAAACGGACACTTAATAAATATTACTAGTCCTAATGTACACAATTCATAAAAATATTTCTCTACCTCTGCAATGACTTCAAATATAACCAAGATCACATTGACAGAAAACATTGTTAATCATATAACATGTTTCTATTCAGTTTGATTCTGATGTATAAAAACCCAACACACATTATTTCCGTTTCACTAAGAAATGAGTCGCAATATGGAAGTTAAACACATTACAAATGGAAATTTATATTGACTGTAATACATGCCTAATCATTCGTGCAGTAAAGAACCAATAGTAATGATCTAAAGGTGAAGCTGCTACAGTAAGAATGAGCAGGAGGAGGGAAAAAGAGATATGCAACCTTCAGAAGGAAGAAGAGATTGCTGAGGCAACTCAGTAAAGAGAGCAGGCCTTTAAGCATGCAGTCATCCATTTCTTCAAACTGCAGCGAAAGCCAGGGAGAGACAGACAAGTAGACAGACAGACAGAAAAGCTCTACAGCTAGTGATAAAGACACAGGGACAAAAGCATAGGGGTTATTCGCATTAGTGTCATCAGTAGCAGTCTAAATGCTGTTAGCACTGACTATAGAAATGCTAAATCGCTAAAGCTGGGGAATTATATATTTTTACAAGTTAAAATCTCCTGTGGTTTAATCAGTTTTGTTCTGTTCTGATTGGTTCACATGAATGTGTTAATCATGGCTGAGTGATATTACGGTAATAGATTACCTGGATTTCTTTCTTATACTGATCCATGTCTGCTAATTTTACTGCAGTCTCTTTCTCCAAAGTATTAAGCTGTTCTTTAAGCTTTCGACAGGTAAGATCCTTCTCTTCCATATTCCTCTGTAAAGTCTTTACTGTTGCAGCTGCAACATGGAGGAAAAAAACAGCAGAACCATTTTAAACAAATTGTTGATGCTCTTATAATTACAGGGAACAAGGTTAATGTTTTTTTTTTAAACAATTCAACAACATTCATGCAAGTAATTTTTATCTTACACAATTCCAGATGCGTGTATCACAATTCATTATTTATTTTTAAATAGCAATGATTGGGGGAAAAAACTCTTATGATTGGCCAATGTATCTTACTAGGGAGGTTGTTGAGACTCAGGCTGCGTAGTCTGTCACTGAGTTTTAGCTGTTCTGTGGTTGACTGTCCCAACTTTCTCTTAAATTCCTGGCGGTGGACAAAAAAAAGAAAAAAAAAGTAAGTTGTAATGATTACCTCTATGCTCTTCTAAGGCAGCCTACATCTAAAATGTAGTTATATTAAGAAACAATAAAGATTTTAGAGTAAATTAATTAACAGAGATCATTTTTAATGAATATATGAAGAGTGTGTGCTGGTATGGATGCAGCAGTCAGACCTCTAACTGTTTCTGCAGAGTGTTGATTTCAATGATGCAGGAGTCTCTTTTCTGGTTAATAATTTCCAGCTCATTTTTATGGATTCTCTTTTTGCCTTGAGCATCTCGGAGCTTGTCAGAGATTTGTATCTGCTTGTTGCCCTAAAAAGAAAAAGGGACAAAAATCTCTTTATCAAGCATTCTGTCCATTTTCCATATTATTAAAGGAGAACTCCGGTGCAAAATGAACCTTTGGTCTAATTACACATTGTTACCTAGTCAACCGTTATCTGAGATTTGTTTTCATGATTATCGAATGTAAATAGTTTTATCTCTAAAAACAGTTTAGCCTATAACGCTAGTATAACGCTAGTATATGGGACATTGAGTAATGACAAATAAAAATCGCTTGTTAATACCACTAACAAGGCTCAAAATAGCCCCACACTAACACGGTAGCATAATGAGGGTCCCTACATGCAAACCGAAGCATTGAGAACTTTGACAGTGTCCAGACAGTTTAATAAGAAGATATTTTATACATACAGTCAACTTCGTGAATATAGGCAGAAGCCATCTTTGAAAAACAGACTCTATCAGTCGATCTACGAACCGCCGATCCAAATGCGCTGAACTGTGTAGAATCTCATATGGTCCAGCGCATTTGGATCGGTGGTTCGCAGATCGATTGATAGAGTCATTGATAGAGTCTGTTTTTCAAAGAGTTTTCACAGTTTTCAATGCTTCGGTTTGCATGTAGGGACCCTCATTATGCTACCGTGTTAGTGTGGGGCTATTTTGAGCCTTGTTAGTGGTATTAACAAGCGATTTTTATTTGTCATTACTCAATGCCCCATATACTAGCGTCATACTAGCGTTATAGGCTAAACTGTATTTAGAGATAAAACTATTTACATTCGATAATCATGAAAACAAATCTCAGATAACGGTTGACTAGGTAACAATGTGTAATTAGACCAAAGGTTCATTTTGCACCGGAGTTCTCCTTTAAGTAATTGTGCACAGTAGAAATAGTGTTATTAAATTTAAAGTCTAGCTGAAATCTCATCCCTAAAGCCTCACCACAGCCTCCAGCTCCATCTCCAGACTCCTTTTCTTGGCTCGGAGCTTGATGATCTCCTCCTGCTCCTCACTCTTCTGGTTTTGGAGCTCCTGCTTTCTCCTCTTCTCCCACTCAATCTGTTGTTGACGCTCCAGCTCCTTCTTGGCTGCCTGTGAGGACCATCACAGAGTAGTGGTCAGTAAAAACTCAGTTTTTTTATTTCTATAGATTACTGAAACATATTTTGAGAAATGTACATTTGGTCTGAACCTGACGCATTTTCACAAGGCCACCCCCTCACCTCCTTCCTCTCCAGCTCTCTGAGTCTCTCCTCCTCCCTCTGTCTCTCCAACTCTCTCTGTCGCTCCAGTCTGAGCTCCTCCTCCCTCTTCCTCTTCAGCTCCAGCTCTCGTGCCTCCCTATCTCTTCTCTCTTGCTCCTCTCTGGCCTTCTGTGCCCTCCTCTCCTCCTCCCTGCGCTGCTGCTCCAGCAGGGCCAGTCGGCGCTTCTCCAGCTCAGCATTTCCCATCTCCATATTTTTCTTAAACTTATCTTCAAAAGTCACTAGATACACACAACACACATTTAAATTATTAAAGTGAACTGGAATGTACAAACTTTCCACTGTTTATAAACAACACTTATGCCTTTTTTGTTTGGTAATTAATAATGCTATTTTTACATTTTATTGTGGGTTAAGTGTCAAAATAATATGCAAGGAAGGGAGGGCTACTACATGCTTAAAGTAAGTAGGATGTAAAATCACACCCAGTAATGAGCATAATTCAATATTTAGGAAATTTAAACTAACTGATTGCATATCCTTCAAAAATCAAACAACATTATACAATTGGTGTGCCTAATTAGAAGACGTCTGTTTTGAAATACGTTGTGCAAAAGCGGGAGGATTTTTTGTAAAAGAAGCGAGTCATAGATATTTGTATTATGTAATAACGGTGTGGTGTAAAGCCGTACAATTGTTCCTTGATTTCTGTGGAGGCTC
The DNA here is from genome assembly GCF_949152265.1 of Phoxinus phoxinus. Taxonomy (NCBI): domain Eukaryota; kingdom Metazoa; phylum Chordata; class Actinopteri; order Cypriniformes; family Leuciscidae; genus Phoxinus; species Phoxinus phoxinus. The sequence goes on from NC_136888.1 coordinate 24,774,860, forward strand.
AGATTCATAGAGGTCCTCAGCCAGAGTTGCGTAAATCGAGGGAGTGGTTCCATTCAGAGAGTCACCTAGCTTACCCCTAAAGGTTCATATGTGTATGGAGAAAGAACATGGTTAAAACAGCTTAAGCAATTCATGCATTCATGACCAAAGCTTTGTATATAATAAAGTTTTCAGCCAATAGCAGATTACAATCCTTTCAGCGGTACCTCAGTGACGGGGGCACCAAGTCTGAAGGAAGTGCCATAGGCAGCGCCTGTCCCATTTTTGCCATGTCTACCAGATGCATAGCAAGAATAAACTCATCAGCCTTCAGTTTGCCATCCTTATCCACATCAGCCAGATTCCTGACAACAACAAAAAACACACACACAAAACATATCATTAAATCAAAAGAGCATGTAATAAATCTGTAACAATCTGAAATTTGTTAACTTTTAAATGATTTTTTCACAAAAAAAAAAAAACAAATGCTGACAATATCTGTTAATATATATATATATATTTGAAAACAATAAAAGCTTTTTCAAAAGTGGACTTTTAATCCCACCTTTCAAAATATTAGGCCTGTAAAAAAATGTGCATGTCACATGCTTATATTGCATGCAACAACTCTTGAACATAGGGCAAAAAAAAAAAAAATATATATATATGTGTGTGTGTGTATATTCCAATGATTTAAAGTGAGATTTGTAAAAAATGCTTCATGGAAATACTGGGGAATGAAAACACCTACCAGATGGCAGCTAGCTGAGTCTGAGTAAGCAATGTTGTAGCCATTGCAGTTCTAACTTGAGGACCTGCAGAAAAAAGATTAAAGAAAGAATATCTTAATTACCATATTCATAGACATACGTCTCTGCTTAAAGGGATACTTCACCTATTAGCATTAAGCTTTGTATCAGTAGAAACCTGGTAGTATTTTCGAATGACATGCTTCATGCCCTCATGTCCTCCTGAGACGAGAGATTTATGTATTTTCTGTCTGAAAAAAATCCTCAGATGATGCAAAAATCGTCATTTTGCGTCATCGGAGGCTAAAAACTACAGTCAGTAGTAGGAGCTAGTTCCACATGTTTTCAACCCGCCCAAATTGGGTGGGATCTCACTCACAGAATGTAAAAATAGTAGAAATCTTTTTTTTCTAAAGCTAAGCTAACAGGCTCTTGCTCTGTGGAGAAAGCTGAGTAGTAGGGGTGACCAGACATCCTCTTTTCCCGGACATGTCCGGCCGGGATTGCCCGGGCTCTTCCTCCCGACTGCCAAGCAGGTCTCACTCCTCCGCTGCAGCAGCTGCTCCGGCCGCCTCCTGCTCCCCACCATCCGCAACTGCTCCCCGCACACCAGACCTCGAGATCACCCAAAATGTCCGGGACTCTGCTCCTGCTTTCCACAGTCGCCATTTACTACGCCTACATTATTACATTATTTGACACTAACACGTACGTGCCAGCTTTGCAGGTCCTGCATTCTGCTTCACGCGATCCCGACCGATACGAAAACACGGGAATTTTCTTAGCAATGCTAAAACGCACATCAACCGATCACTTGTTTAGCGTTCATGTAAACTACATTCAGATTCACTAATCGGAATGAATTCAGTCTGATTGAAACAAAAGGTGTGGGGGTGAAAAGTGGACGATGGAGGAACAAGAGGGGGCCGGAGCAGCCGCTACAGCAGAGGAGCGAGACCCGCCCAGCGGTCAGGAGGAAGAGCCCGGGCAGAGCTGGAGAGGACTAACTGTTCACGGAGATTTACGATAAAACAGCGTCTTTTCAGTTTCGAGTCAACTAGTAGCCTAGTTGTATAATTTCTTCCGATACTGCCCTCTGTAACCGGTAAGCGTGGCTTGGGAGTGGCCTCGTAGGGCAGAGAAGCAAGTGTATTCTGGGAGTTGTTGTCTTTTCTCAGTCTAGAAGGCACCAACTTCTAAATAATTTCACATTTCTACTACATACATGACCCAATTTAAATACACATTAATATTTCCAGCGGTGAAGTATCCCCCTTTAACTTAAACAAATCCCTTCTATTCACCGTTTTAGAAACTGTCTTTTGTTATAGTTTTTTTTTTTACAACCAGCTAGTTGATACTGTTGCAGTACTAATATAACTGGTCTGTTTAGCTGATGGATATTCGTAATGTGACAACACTGGAATCCACTTAAAACACCAACATGTTGCCACATCTAGAAACTGTTCACACACATCTTCATAAATGACGTGTAACAAAACAGCTTGCCCCTGAGATGTAGGCAGTGGGATTAAACTTGATGCCATGAACTTGTGAAAACAACCCCACAAAGTCATGCTTTACCCACTTCCACATTCCTGAAATTCTCTAGATGTGTCTTTGTTATGAGGTATGCAAGTGATACTCTCATGTGCTATGCATATGAGCCACATGGGTGTGGATTGTCATTTTACAGCACTACTACCGCAGCTCAGCTGAAGTCTCTACATCAGGTAAATTCATCAGATTATTAAAGTAATCACAGTGGCATTTCAAATGTTTTGTAGCCAGGCATCAGTAAAAGAATCTACAGTAATTTAGTAGAAGCTGAACTATCCCTTTGGCAATTCTTTGCACACCAGTAAGACAACTGACCATTTTTTTCACCCATTATTGATTTGATGATTCTTTGAAAATAATTTACAAAGAAATACCTGTTAGATAACCGATCATTTGCTTGTCCAGGCTGTTAAACTGCTGCCTGTATTTGAGCCGTGATGCCTGTGGGACGGCCCAATCAGAAGGGCCGCCCTTAGGAGAGTTGCTGGCCAACGATAAGGAGGGGGAAGAGTTTGAGCTGTAGACATAAGTACACAAGTCACTTTGTGTGCAGAGAGTTGTATATACACATTAAATGGATTATAAATAGACTTAAGTCCATGTGTGGAAGTTCCTGACCTGCTCGAGCCCAGGTCCAGCAAAGATGGGGTCTTGTTCATTGGAATGGTGGAGAAGCCCAGTGGAGAAGAGGAAAATGAACTTGACAGCGGGAGAGCTACGGGAAAAAAACAACAACACACACACACACACATCTGTAAGAAAAATGTAGCCTGTGACTCTTTTTAAAATCTACCAGAACAGAGTGTACAAGCCATTAATAAAAGAATATATAATGCAATTCAAAATACTGCAATATTTTGTGAACAAAATCAGTATATGCCACAAAGTCGTAATTATGAGACTGTTTATGCATTAAGAATTTCTTGGTAAATCTACATATAGCTCATTCTTATAGGTACAAGCAAAGCTAGTCATGACTCATGACACAGGAGCACTGAAGCAGAATAAATGCTGAGTTCAGTAAGAGCAAAGAGAGAGATCAGTGTAATTTCACCTTTAGCACACTGAACACTCACAGAGGTTATTGGCTTTACAGCATTCACAATGACACACCATATATGGATATATACACTACTAAAGTTTGGGGCCTGTTACATTTTTTAATGTTTTTGTAAGAGTCTCTTATGTTCTCCAAAACTGCATTTATTTGATCAAAAAACACTTTAAAATGTTACAGCGTTTCTTACTGGAGGTGAGTGAGATGGGGGTCTGATGTAGAATGGCAATAGGTCCATTAGGCAGGGCTGGAGTGCTGATGGTGGGAATCACTGGCATCGACAGACCTGTGCCCATCATGGGAGTCATGCCTGGCATGGGGCTCATAGTGGTCATTGGTATAGGGGTCAGAATGGGCATGTTGGGCATCATGGGTACATTTGGCATAGTTCCCATTCCTGAAAAGGCACAAAGGACAACGTTAAACAGACATAACACAACAAAATGTGATACATTCCTTTAATAAAGAGCTTGAGAAGTTTTCAAACCATTCATTCTTATAGCAAGACCTCACTAATTTAACTCTAGCAAAATCTAGTTTTTACAAGCACTGAATTCAGGAGCTACTTCTCAAATCTCACAAGTTGTAGACATGTTTCTCTAGTACACGTTGAAGGTCGTGGTTATAGCCATCTGTTCCACATTACAACTCAACTGAATCTTGTGGCCATCAAGCTGTGCACCTGCTGTCATAAAAAGGACTTTCATGAGGAATTAGGTTTTCCCCGCAAATGGGGAAATATCTTTCTACACTTGTAGCATTGCTTAAATCTAAAATTAAAAACAGTCATAACTTAGCATTAAACAGGCTTTTGTTATTGTGCCTTTAAGACTTGAATGACCTCTACATAAATGACCTCAATAGAATGCAGGCCAGGTTGCTGAACACTGAATATTGATGTTTGAACAGCATTCATGTGTCACTGCAGACAGTCATGGTAATAGAAGAAAAAAATGTTTGGCCTGTTTTGTTTTGTGGTACTGAGTAAAGATAACAATTAGATTAACATAAATAATCTGTAATTACAACAATAAACGGTGTAAGAATGCAGATTTTCATTTATGTTACAGTGCAAGAGTGTTATAATCCCAATGCCCTCTCAGATCATTGCTCTGCTAGTAATAGTGTAGTTTGGCAGCGCACCGAGAGATGTTGCTGGCATGGTTGGAGCTGGCACAGGTGGCTGCTTCATGATGATAGGCAGAGCTGTAGGAAGATTCTGTCCCTGTAGTTTCATCTTGATCAGCTTCATGGCTATAGAAAACTCCAGCCGGTCCATCCTACCATCTTTTTTCATATCAGCCAGGGTCCTGGCACACACAAAAAAAACAGGCAAGCCATCAAAGCGAGGTTTTATACATTTACTTTAAAACATATTGTGCATGGTCAAGATTTCTCACCAGATCTCAGCTAGCACAGACTGAGGAAGCCCAGATTGAAGGAAGAAGTTTCGTGCCTTCTCCCCTATACACATAAATTAATAGTTTTGGAAAATAAATGAATATGCAAGTAACATTTAAGCTTGTAAATAAAATGTATCCTTTATATAAAAAAGTTTAGCATTTTAACACAAGCAAAGGTTCCCAAGCACATACCTGTAACGAAGCCCTGCACTGGCGAGAGGGAGTCAAACTTCTGATCATGTTTGTCCCTCTCCTCTGGGGTTATAGCCCAAATACTCCGACCACCTTAAAGAAAAGTAGACACAAAAAGAATGAGGTATATGTGTGTGTGAGAGAGAAGAGAGAATTAAACTACTAGTAATGCAGGCAACACCAATGTGATGCTGCTGACAGATTCAGTACTCTAGTATCAGCAAGAACATTTACATGCACAATACAGTTAGATTTTGCAGTCAGGTTGTTTGAATGACAAATTATTACTTTAGTCAGACTGAAATTGAACTTTTAAAGTGGATGTAAATCCCTCTGATATTTATTGAAATTGCAGAGTTAAATAAAATAGTCATAACACACTTTTAAGTTCGAAAACATACACACTCAACAAATACTCCATTTAAGTGTTTTTCAAGCTTAAATACAATGAGCAAGCTTGAATATAATAATAACGAATTATAAATGCATTCTATTGAAATGTCATTCCATGTGATTTTGTCTTCTTTTTTCTAAAAGTAGTATGCATTTGCACATTTCTGTAAGCAGTCACATATATTCCATTTAAACTATTTTGTAAACGTTTATTAAACAAACAAAAAAACAAAAACAAAAAACTTTCTATGCTTTACAAAATAACCCTTAACCAATCACACTAATGTATTATAAAAAATACTAGTGAGCTGTCATTTTAAAGCTGCATTCCGTTAGCCTGGTTCTACCAAATTTTATTTGTACAGAGAGTCTGGCCTCTCTCCATTGACAAGCGTTAACTTCCTTGAAGGCGGGTACTCTGGCAGATCCAATAGTTTTTTAAACTTCAACAGAGTCACTCTGGATCTGCCATAACCAATCGCTAACGTTTGGTGGTGACGTATGACGACTCAAACTAGCGCACAGCGGTTCGCTGATTGGACCTGCAAAAAAATTGATCGGTGAAAACCCAAGAATATACCACAATCCCAGACCTAGTACTGAAGGAAAATGAAAATTGAGCAGAAGTACGTAGGAGGTCGGAGCCAGGCTAGCATTCCGTAACTTTTTTGGGTTAAAAATTAGCCAAAATAAGTTTGAGCAAGTACATAACCAGCCAGTGTTCAAAACTATCTGCTTGCCTTAGCTCGATTCTAAACGGTAAGCTTGTAATAATGTTTTTAATTCCAGTGGTACTGGTGGATTTCCACTGGAAATTCGAGCATGTCTTTGCGTCATTACGTCACATCTGTACACATAAAGAAGGTGTCTCGGCTAGTGAAAAAAAAAGAGACTGCACATTTTCCTCAAAACATTGGATTCATCCGCACTGTGCCGTGCCGAGGCACAACCCACGTAAAGTTGATAACTCCATGAAAAAATGCAATTGCAGATTTCGAACAGAGATGGCGACAAAGAAGAAAAACTACAGACTGCAGATTTAAATGACAAAATGAAAAGGAAGTGACATCATTTGACTTTTCAGAGGAGCCAAGTTCAAAAGTTGGCAAGTTTTACTGTCACTTTACATTCACATTTTGATTCGTCATACATAAATCACTCTATCACATAACATAGAAAGAAAGATTCATTTTTTCTACCAACGAGTCATTGTAGACTCTTGATTGCTAAAGATAACAGGAAGAACAGCAGCCATTTTGGACTGAAACTGTCTGAATATTCTAACAAATAATTTAAGGATTTTATCTTGAGATAGCAAAAAATAAATTCTGATAGGCCATTTCATAATAGATAGACCATAATCATAGAGAAATGTACTTTAAAACAACCATTCTCAAATGGAACTGGCAGGCATGTCGAAGAATGACTCATGAACGAAACTTTAATAAACAACATCCCTTGAAAGATTTACTGGGTGATCCGGTCCTGCTACTCAAATGTCTAAATGCACTGAGAAAAAAAGATTTAAAATGTATATAAAAAATATAAAAAAATAAAAAATTCAGTTATTAAATAAACAAAATCAATTAGCAATGACGTGACAGTTTCACAGATGGGCCGCAGAGCGGACGGTCAGACCCGCTGGTGTGTGTTATCATGCTGCAGTGTCAAAGCAGTGTAACTCCTGCTATACTGATGCACACACTGCAAATATGAACGAAACATGATAAATAGGAAAGACTCATGTTCTAGTGCCATTATGGGGCTAAAGGTCTCACTCACACACACACACACACGCACACACACACACACACACGCACACACACACACACACACACACACACACACACACACGCGCACACACAAAAACGCACACACACACACAAAGCAGAGCTCTTACCATTCATGGCTGCAGGTGGCAGGGATATGAGGAGAGCGGTCCTGATCTCCTCGTCTCAGCTGGCTAGCTCAGTCATCTGCACCACACACACACACACACAGAGAGAAAGAAGAAATGTCCACCCATTAATAATGCAGGCAGGGGAGTGCAGGGCTGTCGCTATCTCCATCCTGCACTCTTAGACTGAAAGAGAGAGAAGAGGATGTGTGAAGGAGAGAGGAAGGGTGAGAGGGAGGGGATGCGAGCTCCAAACTCCCCATACAAATGCTTTCAACAGAATAATGCTCTATGTGCAGTATCTTAATAAACAATGACACTTTTATTACACCATTTATTATGACTGACTGCATCACTATCCTCCTAATGACATTAGAAACTTATTTCAAAGGCTATCCAGTTCATGCTGGAAGAGTAATGAGAGTCATACTTTGGGAAATAATAATAATTCCTCTCAGAAATAAGAGTTTAAGAAGGTTAATGTATGAAGATGCTCAAAACCAAATCAAAACACCTTAAGCCATAGTCCTAATGAAATGCCCTATAGGTTTATCCCTGTAAACCTCACGTTGTTTGTTAACTCAACCATGCAAATTTTCTAAATAAATGTGGTTCTTCTAATAAATGTCAGTAGTGGGAGTCTGCCAACTCACAAATCAATTAGTCTGACATTATCTCTGCACACCGCACACACACGTACACACACAAAACAAGCACTAAGCCACCATATTTACAGATCGAGTTGGCCAATGGCTGATAATTATATTATATAGGACAGATTTGGGTCTATAAAGACCAGAACTGACATGATGGACGATAATATACATCTATATACACATAAAAATACAGATATAGGTATAGATATTATTTACATATACAAACACATAGGCCTACATAACACAATATTAAAATCATTTATATATCATGTGTACACTACCATTGAAAATTTCAAATAGGCTAAATGCATGTTGTTGTTTTTTTAACTTATTATTAATAAATAAAAATCGTGGAAAAAAAAAATAGTATCACGGTTTCAAAATATTAAAATATTAAGCAGCACTTAATCAGCATATTATAATTATTTCTGAAGGATCATGTGACACTAGTGACTGGAGCAATTAAGTTGAAAATTCAGCTTTGCCATCACATTAAATTACATTTAAAAAAATTAGGCTATAAAATAATATTTTAACAATATTAAAAATTATACTGTATTTTTGATCAAATAAATGCAGCTTTGCTGTGCATAAGTGACTGGTTTCAAACACATTTAAAAAATCGTACCGACCCCAAACTTCTGAACAGCAATGTATAGCTATATGCATATTTAGCTACATGTATATTTGTTAGAATGCTAAAAGAGCTGTCCCCATATCCCTGAGAAACACATCTGACTGGGGGCAGGAAGACATGATGATGCAGCCTACACAAGACTGCCCTACCACAGAGTCAACTATAGTCACTCAGAACACCCACTTTATGAACATTTTACACACCCCTATTATCCAATCCAAAATGTCCAAACATCAGCCTGGCTAATATATAGAATTACTTATCACTACTAATCATGACACTCCTTTAACACACTAGTTGTATATCAGAGCTGTCAGATTTTGAAAACCAATCATGAAAGCAGAATCCGTATACAAGCGCTAATAACAGTGAGAAAGTTGCTGACAGGATATAATATGTGGCAGTAACGTGGTAGCGCTGTGAGAGCAGGTCTATAGAGGAAGAGAATGTGGTTAGACAGGACAAGCTTCCAGAAGACTGCTCGGATGGGGCATGCTTGTCAGTTGTGTCATATCACTCGTTTTTCTCTCACTCTCTCCCTATATGACACACTGGCAGTGATCGCAGTAGTTTCTTTTTGGACAGATTGAGTGATTTTTTTAATCTATATTTTCATGATGCAAATCTCTGCTAATGCTTGGTATGATGGAAATGGTATATATAGATATAGGCTAGTCTTTAGTTAGTTTGGGGTCTGCAAGTTACATTTTTTGTTTTTAATAATCATCTTATGCTCACCAAGGCTGCATTTATTTGATCGAAAATACAGTAAAAAAAAAACACTATATTGTTTTCTATTTTAATATATTTTAAAATGTATTCTGTTCCTGTGATGGCAAAACTGAATTTTCAACATCATTACTCCAGTCTTACTCTTCAGTGTCACATGATCCCTCAGAAATCATTCTAATGTGCTGAATTGAAGCTCAACAAACATTTCTTATTATTATCAATGTTTAAAACAAATGTGCTGCTTTATATTTTTGTGGAAACCGTGCTAATTATTTTTGGATGAATAAAAAGTTTTTAAAGACACATTTATTTGAAATAGAATCTGCTTGTAAAGGAAACCATACCAAACCACTGTGTTTGTGAGTGCGTCAAGAGACCAATAGTATTTTATTGAGACTTTGCATGTGATTTGCAACTGGGGAAATTTTGCATAACCTGATTTATAGCAAATATCCAATATCCAGCTCATAATGGAAATAAAACATTTTCCTTGTCAATAATTGGTTACTGTGTGAACTCTTCGGAAATATTGAATCACAGACAAAGCACAATGTCATTTTGTCATTCTACCTTCCTTCACTCCCTTTATATTAATGACGTGCATGATGTGAGAGATGCAAATATAGACTGTGAGGTCATTGCTGGCCATGTCCTACCACCTCCTGCCTCCACCCTGTGTGTGAATTAACAACCACAAAGGAACGAAGGAAGTGGGAGGAAAGCAAAAACGAAACAGGATGTCAAGAGATCACAAACAATGTACAAACGCTCTGGGCCCACAGTCTTGTGGTCAGCGTGGACATTAAGCCACAATAATACAAACAACTAACCAGGCTTGCGTGTCAGACCTTTTTACTTTTGTGTTTGCAGAAGAATTCTCAGTTCTCTGAAAATGAAAGCATTGATTGTATTTTTGATCTTTGATCATGAAAAAAAAACCCATACCTGGCAAAATTATCAGAGATGCTGAGGGTGGTTGGTACTGATTTAATTTCCCTAAACAGTTCATTTATATTTGTATTAATTGATTAATTTCAAAATAAATATTTTTATGCTGTGAAGCTTTAAAGCTTTTTTTAGATCAACCTTCTATAATGCCAGTAAATCACTCGCATATGTGAACAAATTTCACATAACTAAAATTATTTTTTAATTAGTCACAGGCAAGTGAAATCGTACAATTTACTTGTCATTAGCTGAGTTAGCACAGTCAATTAAATTATATCTGTGGCTGTGCTAAACTTATTTTTTGCCTCTGAACTTTACCATGAATGCTATCGATATTGATACCATGGGGAAAACTGCCATTTATAATAATAATTTTTGGTTAATTTTGTTGTAATAGTTTACACAGCACAAGGAGGCTTTATTTGAATCGTTGAACTACATTTACAAAAAATACAAGTAAACAGTCAGTAACAAAATAAGAACAAATAGCCTAAACAAATTGCAAATAATAGCACATATATATTAAAAACAATAGAATAAAGTGCCAAATGAAATAAACACAGCTTTAAGTTTTTCAGGTGGGTCTAACAGTAGTATTCAGGTATGAAATAGGCCTACAACAGAAATAAAAATAATCAAATGCGTAGAAGGTCATGCAGGTGACGTCAGTGAAGCATGAACAAACAGACACACAGCTGTCAAGGAACATACGGTACACACTGTACATAATCCTATCCAACCTACTGAAACATCAGGGCTCAACAAATGGACTGCATTTATGGACTGCATTTATAGCGCTTTCACAGACCCAATGGCCACCAAAGCCCAAAGCGCTTTACATTTTGCCTCACATTCACACACCGACGGCGGTGTCACCCATGCAAGGCGCCATCCAGCTCGTCGGGAGCAGCTGGGGTTAGGTGTCTTGCTCATGGACACCTCGACACTTGGTCTAGTGGAACCTGGGATTGAACCACCAACCATCCGGTTTGTGGACAACCTACATGAACCACATCAACAACAAGATTGACATTTTTACCTGCCTTTTAATTTCCCTGGTTGTACTACATTAAATTATTAAAAACCAGTGTTATTTTAGTATTATAATTATTATTTATAATTATTAAACAGCTTTCATTTATTTTTTCAGTTTCAATTTAATTTCCGTTTGTTTAGTAATTTTGCTATGAGTTTTTTATATATTTCGATTTAGCTTTTATTTATTTTTATTTCCGTTTTAGTTATTCAACTTATTTTATTTCAGTTAGCCTAGTTGCCAAGGCAACATTTCTAATTTGTAAGTTAAGTTTTTCATCTAATTGCCTATTTAATTTCAGGAGCCTCTCCCACTCTGCGTCCAGCGCTCGCGTCTCTCCGCGCGTCTCTCTCGGCTCAAATAAGTTTGTGAGACGGCGGCATCTCGACTATATTTTTAATTAACAAATAATTTGTTAACAGTCTTCGTTAACAATAACAGCACTCTTTTAGCAACATTGTATGTATAAGAATAAAATATATTTAAATTTTTTCCATTAACAGTTCATATACTTATGTCATACATACGTACGGTACGATGCAAAAATTGTTAATTTATCATTTTATAATTTATCACTTTTTCGGGACTGATGCTTTCAATATCAGAAATCATTCTCACAATTTCAACAAATCCTCAACTATGCTGGACAGCTACAGTAGATAACTTTAGCTTGATGACTTGGAATATTGGTAAGTTAGCTAAAAAAATAAAAGCAAAATTAAACAGTTATTACTGACCTCAATTGCCCCGTTAAACTCAGATGGTGAAAAAGTTCGTCAAAAATAAATCACACTCATTTAATTTCATAGGCTTTTTGAAGGCATGAGCTAGGGGTGGGAAATATTAACAAAATCTTATTATATGCTCATATGCTCTCAATGTCAGATGCTCTCAATGTCAGATGCACAAAAGTTAGTTCATGCGTTCAGGACCTCAAGGCAAGATTATTGTAATGCTCTACTGGGTGGTTGCCCTGCACGCTTAATAAACAAACCTCCAGCTGGTCCAAAATGCAGCAGCTAGCCTACATAGTGTACTTACTAGAACCAGCAAGAATGACCATATTAGCCCAGTTCCGTCAACACTGCATTGGCTCCCTATTAAACATCGCATACATTTTAATATCTTGCTAATTACTTACGAAACTCTAAACGTTTAGCTCCTCAGAACTTGAGCACGATTTTAATGGATTTTAGTCCTTCACGTTTATAGCGGTCTCAAAATTCAGTTGATAATACCTCAAATATCAAAATCGACAGTTGGTGGTAGAACCCTTTACTATCTAACACTGAAACTCTGGAACATTTTTCCTAGCATTGTTCAGGAGCCAGACACACTCTGTCAGTATAAATCTATATTAAAAACATCTCTTTAAACTAGCATACACATAATACACTATCAAATAGGCTGAATAAAGTAGGTCAACCAGAACCATCCAATGCGTTACATTGTAAGAAAGAAGAATTGCATCTATGCTAACATTAGTCTGTCTCATCCTTATTCCGAGGTTACCATAGTCAGCCAAATCCGGGGCCTTATCCAGATCAGACTTGCACCTAGACACGACCACAACGCAGCCCTGAATGTCAGCAGAGACCATGTCAACTAGGCAATCCCGTTAAGACCTCGTCGACACGAGAGCCATCGGCACAGATCCTCAGCAAAGACCACGAGAACCAGACAAGTCCACTGCACAGACCCCGATAGCCAGCTTCATCTCCATACCAGCATGATGAATTCGATCTTCAAGCAGAAGGAGATGGATGAAATATTTTTTATAATACTAATCCACAATCTGACTTCTGAACCAGCCTGTAATTAAACCACACCATGTTGCTTCGTTTGGCTAGAGTATAACTGGTCCCCAGACTGAGCCTAGTTTCTCCTAAGTTTTTTTTTCTCTATTCGGTCAACTGATGGAGTTTGGATTATTTGGGCCACGGTCTCTCTCTTCTGACTTGCACAGTTGGGTACTCTTTCAACAGTATTATTGATCTGACAGCACTGACACATTCTGATGAGAACTAAACTGAGCTGGACGATGACATCACTGTTTTCTACAGAGCTTTTTCATAGCCAAATTTAACTAATTTAATAATCAATGATCTTTAAAATGGAACTGAATCAACTAGTGCTGGAAGTTTGGAACAAGGCGTCGACATTATCAACGTTATGTCGTAGGGATGAACACTGGTTGTGTTCACCCATAATCCCTGGTAATGCGTTGCACAAAACAAAATTGTAGAGGAGATGCTAATGCTTGTATGGCAGCACCACTTAACCTGTACATTTTCAGGATACACAACTGCATTCAGCGACAGTACCAAAACTGCAGATTTCCAAAACATCGGGAAGTTGTAACACAATTGACAGGGTGTTATTAATTAAAGAGTCCAATCGAAACATAAGTTAATCACTCATATATTTTAAACAACCAACAAGGACTTTAAATGCTTAGTAACAGAGTGCAGTGAGTCTGTTTGAGCTCACTGTAGCTCCGGTGGATCTGCAGATAAACTCAAATCATTTCTCCATCTCCAAAACTTAGAGGGGTGATGAACTGAGAAAAAAAAATTTCCTTGAGCTTTTAACATATAAGAGGTCATCATACTATACGTATATCCTGTAAGTTCCAGAACTGAAAACTTCCTTGACACCAGGCACAGCGAACGACAGGTTTTTCAAAGTGGGGATCTATGATGTCAAAGGGTATCAAACACTGCCTCCGCAGAAGATGATCAACGCCTACTTCAACACTGACTGTTTAGCCTACAAGGTTTGGTCTACGAGGTGATAATTGCTAAACCGGATAGAACTACCAAGCAATAAACATGCCATTAATGAAATATTGTGCAGTGCCTGGTTATGGAAGAAGACAGTCGCTGTATAAGCTTTCTTTGGATTCCAATATTAGGAATGCGTGGTTAACCTTTATTTTTAGTGAAGTTCCAGCTGACGTGGGTAAAACATTGCGCATTTGTTCGCTTCATTTCACCGCGGATTGTTTTGTAAACAAGATACAGGACGAGACTGGATTTGCAGACTGATTAAGATTAAAAAACGATGCTGTGCTTTCTATATTGGATTCGACAGGAATGGTGCAGCAACACTTATGCAAGTAAAAAAATTATAATAAAAAAATGTATCTGATAGTATTGCATTGTTACAGATCATTTGACATCTAATGATTATGTGTACGTGTCTAACCAGTCACAGAAGGGTCCAACTATGAAGGATGTAGCTTGTCAAAAAGACACACTGAATTTAACATCACAAGGCACACAGCTGGCTTTTGGAACCTTGGATTGGAACCCAATCATAGCAGTGGACGTTTGCTTCCAAGTCTTCAATGCACACGCCCATAAAAAAAAGAGAGCGTTTCAGGAGCTAGGCTCAAAACCAAGGTAGAAAATAGCATATTACTTATTGATTTTGATGTTTTAGAATGTAAAAACCAAACGAACATCATAAATTGACCTCAGACAACAATATAAGAAAATTTAAAAAGCCAGTTCATGATCCCTTTAATATATAGTTCATTGTGGCTCTCACATTATATGACGTGGCAGACAACTAGGCCTAGTTGTCCAGTGCGGTTCCGTTCATTCAGAGTGGGTTTGTTTAGAATGCGATTGTGAGTGCTGAAAATGTGCAGGTGTCAATACGGTTATAGAATCGGGTTGTCATGCTCGTAAAAAATGAATCGCTGCATGAACGCAACCGTAAGCAGCATGTACGCTGTATGAAACATGACAGGGAATTAGAGATGAACATAAAGAATGTGTAATCTACTTACTTGATTGCGTCTACGTGTCGTTCCAGCACTAGAATCAACACTGAACTAACTTCAGCTGAATGACACTTTTTCTTTTTAGAGCTGCTTTAACCGAATTGAATGGGTTTGCATCATTGAATCATTATTTTCCTGTTGATCAATGTGAAGCTGCTTTTAAACAATCTGTTTTGTATAAAGCGCTATAAAAATAAAGGTGACGTGACTTGACTATATTAGGCTGCTGTCACTTTAACCCTTTCACAAGCAAGTTTAAAATATTCTGGCTGACCCCCCAGCGTGAGTTTTTCAAGGCGACCATTATTTAGAATGTGTCACTTTATGGTTTCCATGATGATGCGTCATTGCTTGTCACATGACACGCCGCAGCCACAGCGCTGAATGAATGATGATCTGCTTTTATGTCATTTTCCCTTTTTTATTCAAAATATTCACATAATAATAGCTATTGTTAGCTATAGCATGAAATATATTCCAATTGTCAAATATATGCAAGTGGATGGGTTTTGTTGTTTAAACACCTTTATAACTATCACGTTAGTGATACCATGTTAGTTTGTGCCACAGTTCAGAGAATCGGATCTGTTGGATTTACAACACGTGAATTCATCCACTTCTCCTGAAATACATGAAAGTAAGTAGCCGGTGAACTGGGAGAAGAATAGAGTAAACTTTAAAGTTACTTACACTATGTGTATCTGATATGAATAAAACGTGTCTAATTATAATGGAAAGGATTATTGACGCTTCCATAGACATCAGTGTGTATTTTACAACTCTAAATGTATAGTTTTTTTAGTACTCATATGAATGTATATGTCTGAAACCTAAAATAAACATTATGTGGTTGAAAAAACTGAAAGGTTGTGATACATGACAGCGCTGAGCGTGTCCGTCTCTGGCTCAGTGTCAGCCAGTGCGCAAAAGCACATTTGAATTTAGCAGTTGATCACGTGATGCACTGACCGTTCTAATCACACCGGTGTGATCGTACGCTCCAGGGACCAGCCTAGACTTATCACACCGGTGTGATCGTACGTGCGAAAGGGTTAAGACCTAATGCACGGATCCTATTGACACAAATACGATTTTTTTCCCAACTCTTTACATTCACTTAAGTTAAAACCGATTGTGTTTATGTGAATACTAGCCAAAACAGGTGTTTTGCTGAGCGCATGCTGTCTGGGAGGCGGCTTTCTGTGTGCACGCTTCAGGTGTGATAGTTAGGGCTGGGTATCATAAGAAAGAAAAAATTTGATATCGATACCGGTTCCTGAACGATACTTTTTTTTCGATTCCAATTTTATGAAATCTGTTTTAACAAGATTACATGACATATTACCTATCATTTTATTTAAAAAAAAAACCTTGGTTTTATTTTTCCAATTTGTTTACTTTTTTACAGACTCAAAAACTCTGGGGGACGGTATATATGGCTCACGCTCAAGCACATCCTACACTTTATTTTCTCATTCATGCATGCTTTATCGCATTAACGTGTCGCTTTAACAATGACTTTAAGCAGTCCCACGGATATATAAAGTTTTGCACAGCCAGTGTGCCTGCAGGGAATGGAAGCAACTGTTGCATATCGACGCAATTTAGGAGATTTGCTCTTATTAAAACACTGTCATTCTTAAGGTACTGGCACTAGTAAAATTAGGAATCATAGCCGACATAGTTTTTAAAAGCAGGGTATCACAATAACTTTCTACCGGTATATAGTGAAACACTACAATGATGCCCAACATCCACAACTCTTTTTCTAAATGACCAAATATTGGAGTTCTTTTCCCAGCAGGCTCAAACACAGTAACACACTCAAAATGGATCGGTTCATTAGTCTGCTAAGACAACATGAGCTGTTTTGAGAATTTGAGCATCAACTACATATAGTAACTTAAAAGAGTCTTAATTCAAAAGCTCAACATTTACAATGTTATGTAATGTTATAATATTGCCTGATGTTAACAGCACAGGGTAACAGCAGCTTATAAAGAGAGAGGTCATGTGTAAACTGATCAATATGATAACCAATCTATACTACAGAACAAAAATGATGACAAACGAATAGGAACCAATGAATGGATCTGAAACACTGACCTGCCTCATGAATATCAGACAGAGACACTGACGATATGATGCCCAAAAATGCTGTACATACGCATTAGCCTACGTTTTGAAACAGCCATCATCATCACCATCATCTAGAGACCATGTGCCAGTAATTGTCATGCATGAATCATTGTAGAATTATAATAAACAAGTATAATAAACCTGTTTTTGTTGAGCTCCACTAGACATCACTTTGCTTAGCCTATAGAGATTCATTTCTGCGTGAAAGGCAGACAGACGAGTTTGCCACTTGTCCGGCAGGTTTGTGAGAATGTATGTTTGAAAGGACTCGGTTCTTTAACACGTAATGAGACATATGACTCACAATGAGCTCTTAATAATTGTAATATGAAGCTCTGAAGGACTTGGACTTGGAAACTGGACACTTTCTCAACTCATCACACACAACTTACTTACTGTAAAACCAAATGATAACCACCAGACATTATATGTAACATTAATAATATATAATGTGTGTATTGTAACTACACTATAGCCAGTTATAAAGTATGATTAAAGCACATAACATTAAAGCGAGCAGACATTTGAACAGTATTACAAGAGGTATCGTTAGGCTACTCACATTACACAACAGCATTACTGACTTTGCGAAATCTCCTGGGAGGAAAACATATCCTTTTCCATTGTCCTCTGTATTAAGGTGACGACAATCGGCTTTCGGCGTTTCTTTAAAGATTGTATGTAGTGTTTAATTGAGAATCTTTGACAACCTGTTGCTGTACGCTGTCATACAAACAACATGGCTGACGACGGGATGTGCGCGAGCGCTGAGCGCAGAAGGCTTTTAAGAGGGAGGGGCTGAGTGTGTTTCAATGACACTCTGCTGCCCCCCTTTCTAGCTAAAAAACATAACACACACAGTGAGGCCCATTTTCTTTCTTTCTTTCTTTCTTTCTTTCTTTCTTTCTTTCTTTCTTTCTTTCTTTCTTTCTTTCTTTCTTTCTTTCTTTCTTTCTTTCTTTCTTTCTTTCTTTCTTTCTTTCTTTCTTTCTTTCTTTCTTTCTTTCCACAAGACAAGGCTTATGCAAATGGTTGTAGCCTACACTGTAATTATTATTAATAATTAATACACTGCTAATTATTATTAAGTAACTAGTTCCACAGATAAAAAAAAAAATCCCTCTTCAAAGTGTTACTTGAATTATTTTTGGTTGACCCAAACTTGTCTCCAACTTTTTTTTAAAATATGTTTTGCTCAACTAGTTAATTCAACTAAAATGTTTTAATCAGGATTTATTAAACATTAATACAAAATGATTCATAATTTTATGACAAGGTTAACAAATATATTACAGTAATTGGTGTCTATCAATCAGACAAAACATTTTTACATCAACATATTTTATATTTAAATCTTAAAAATAAATAGATCATAATCTTAATCTTAATCATGATTATGGTGTCCTCCTGTTCCTTTTCACCCGCACAAATTTATTTTTAGAAAAGAAAATTCTAGAATGACTTATTGCTTTAATTAAACCTAAACCTTAAACCTAGGGAAGATAGTAACATAAATAGCAACATAAAGAGATTGAGATTGTTTCTGGAAAACCAAAAGTGTCTAGTCTAGCCTATAGTCAAAGTGGAGAGAAGTAGGCTACATTTAGAAAGAAAGAAAGAAAGAAAGAAAGAAAGAAAGAAAGAAAGAAAGAAAGAAAGAAAGAAAGAAAGAAAGAAAGAAAGAAAGAAAGAAAGAAAGAAAGAAAGAAAGAAAGAAGAATGTATAAAATAAAGAAAGACAGTATAACATTTTAAATGAAATGCCACACGAGGGCGCACTTTACCAGCATTACATTGCTGTTTTCGCTTTCAAATAATTTCCCCTGCTAAATAAATAAACGAATGAACTAGTTTAGATATAGTTTTTCTCAGTCTCTTGGTAAATTTCTCAGGTCACAAATGAAATTTTCAAAACTGCTTGTTCAATGTCAGGAAATCATCTTCTCGATCTTCATTTCATTAGTAAAATAAACTCTGTTAATTTAATAAAAAATAATTAATCATACATTGAATTGTTAAAAAGCAATTCACAATCAATTAATTCAAGTTAGGCTATGCTATTGTTTAAAAGTGTGCTATTGTATAAAAGTTCCTCTGGAGCTGGCGTGAGATCCACACTCCAGATCCGCCTGATACTCCAGATCCATGTTTTTGAGTTTGCCATGAGAACCGATTCCCCAGAAGAAAGTTTGAGAAAGCGCTCCTCCAGAAGAATAAAGGCAGGATCCTTTGAATCATGAAGCGGGATGTCAGGATGTTTGTAGAACAGGTTAAAACACCTGACTGGACAAGAACAATTCACACTTCTAAAGGACAAGTGGAATAATTCTAATATAACAAACAACTGGGTTTTTCCCATGAAAAATGCCGTTTCATAAGAGAATAGTGGAGCCCCGGAACCTGGGCAGAATAAACAGAGGACGGCTGGAAGTTAACAGGGATGTATTTATTTCCCTGGATGCTGTGAACTGTCAAACTTTGATCAACATCCTCCGTCAGCTGTCCGACCTGTCACGGCACGCGAGCAGTGTGTTTGTGGAGATCCAGACTGAAGCAGAGCTGGTGGTCAATAAAGCTTCTGCGCTGCAGCACAGACTGGATTCACTGCAGGACACTGTACGAAATCTCAGCCATAAGAGGACCAGAATCCGTGAGTTCATGCCCTTCATGTATTCAACCTCAATGTGGCAAGCATATTGCTTAACTAGTATTTATATTTATGTTATACAACTTATTTTTAAACGACTAAAGCAATCCAAAAGTGATTATTATTCATACTATAGGTTACTATTAACTATTCGTGCATTATATGCATACTATACTATGAACTATTTAGATAAGGAGGCCTACTTACTAGTGTTGGGTCCGAGTCCACCTTTGTCGAGTCCGAGTCGAGTCCAAGTCCTTAACAACCGAGTACAAGTCCAAGTCCGAGTCCAAAGAGGGTCGAGTCGGACTTGAGTCCAAGTCCTTAACATCCGAGTCCGAGTCGAGTCCGGCCGAGTCCACAAAGATTTAAATGATTTGAAATTGACCTTTCACAAAGACCCGCCCCTCTTGGTTACTGTTGCTACGTCCGACAAGCCATTCCTCTCTCACTCCACATGTTCTCGGTCGGAGCAAAGAGGACACTAACAATGTGCCAACAGACAAGACAGAGCAGGGTACTTTTGGTTTGAAATAAAGTCTCAGCTTTCAATTTTTTAAATTTTTATGAAATTCAAACGATAAATACTGTTTTGTGGTGCTTTAATGTGTAGGCCTCAGTTCAAGCAGCACGTGAACTGATAATCTCTTCTAGTTATAGCACAAATTTCTAAAAAAGAAATCAATACACACTATTTTTCAAGTTCAAGTCCACTGCCTTTAATCTACTAACTGATTTGGTTTGTTTGTCGAACAAAAATGGCGTGTATCTGCATTATAATTGGTCAGATCACCTGTCAATCAAATCCCGGCGAAAGGTCTCAACACTGAGCTCTTAAATTAATATTTTAAACCTTACAAAATGATTGCAATGTATAGTTACAGTCATACGTTTACCTATTGTACATCTTTTAGAATCTGCAAGGGAATGCTTAATAATGAAACACGATGCATTAAGAGCCAGGGGTAAACTTTTGAGCAAGATGATGATGTTTAAATTTTTCTTATTGTGTTGTACATGCTAATATCTTATTTAGCCTCTGAAGGGTTGGACTAAATTAATGAATGCATTTTTAAACAAATAAGACCAATTTACACCAATGATCCAGTTCAAAAGTTTACACCTCTTGGCTCTTAACGGATGCTTCCTTCTTGTGCATCACTAAATGTTTGCAGGGTTTGTAATAGTTGTGTATGAGTCCCTCAGTTGTCACCAGTGTGAAAGTATGGATCTTACCATCATAGTCACTGCTAGTAAGGAGTCAAATATGCAGAAGATGCTGGAAAAGCAAAGAATGTGCAGGAGCTGGATGATTTTTCCTCAACCATTAAAAAAAAAAAAAAAAAAAAAAAAAGTTGTGGATCATTCAGGTAATGACACAATATTAAAATCGAGCCTATGTAATTTGTCTTTATTTTGTGTTTGTATTTTATTTAGGGTATTAAACATCTGTTATGTGAAAAAGCTTTTTCAGGGCAGTACTAAATATAAACAATGTGTATTATCCGTCTTATTAAAAAAACATATAAAAATAACATTTTGGAGATTCTGCAAGGAGTATGTAAACTTATGACTAAAGTATAAATGCAACAAAAATGATAACATTATTAGACGGCAAAATGTTGCTATGGTTATCACGTTCTTATGTTGCTATGTGTCAAATCATCGCAATTTCATGACTCAAAGGACAAAAATTAAGTGGATTCAATCTAACATTTAAATGCAGTTATCACTATTTATAATTTACAGTGTGAATGTAACCACTGGTCCTCTAGAAGTATGAAAAACAAAACTATTTAGATTGTCAACAGCGCTCCCTTTAAGCCATCACTTACCGCGTTCGGCACTCTCCCTAAAACTCTCGTCATAAACACTGACTGAAGTTGTCCGCACTGCACAGTGAATATCTTATTTATATTGCGTCTAAAGAGACTTTGTTGTTTATGAGGGGATTTGCGAAAGGATACAGCTCATGCTGATTCTAAAAATACATTTTGAGCGAATTATTTGCATGCGGACTCTAAAACGCCTCTGATTTGCCACTGTGTTTATGCACTTACCTGTGATTGGCTACATTGCTCAACGCTGAAACAACGTTGTTTCGTTTCGTTTTTGAATAAAAAAAATTCACAAAATTTAGTTTTGTGTCATCCAGTGCCCGGACTCGACTGGACTCGGACATTTTTCCGAGTCTAAAATGTCCCGAGTCCGTGTCAAGTCCGAGTACAAATTCATTCGAGTGCGTGACAAGTCCGAGTCCATTCAAAATTGGACTCGAGACCGGACTCGAGTCCGAGTCCGAGTTCGAGTACCCCAACTCTACTACTTATTCAAATGTGTGACTACAATCTAGCTATTCAGTTATGTGGAATAGACAATAGTAGCCTGACTATAAATAATTACTAGTAAACCTACATAAAGAAAGCTATGATAAGGGTATTGCACAATTCAAGTGTGCTTTAATCTACAGTAAATAATTGATATGCAAACCACAAATTGTAATACCTGTAATTCAAATGCAAAACTGTGCAATTTATCACCAGTACAGGCAGCAATAAAATAGTTGTTACTATTGAGACACTAGTAGTAGCAAAGAAATAATAAACCAATTTAATGTAGTTGCTACTAGACTAATTACTAGTATGTAATGAATACCACTATGAAAATGAATAAAAACAAGTACTATTAAGATAAATGATGCTAGTTAATTTTAAGGAATAAATGTTGAAATGGCTTGCCTTAACGCTAGTGCATGATTCCAGATCATTAATTCCAAATTCCTTTCTAGATGCTTGGCTTTGACTGGATGTGGAATTCAGGCTTTACAGTGTTGCACTTTTATCTCATGGCACCTGTGGTTGCCCGCTGCTTTTCACGCTCTGATTGTGAATTGCTTCTCCAATTAGAACAAATAAATATTTTTTAGACAGACTACTGTGCCAATAATAATGGTTGGGACATCAATCATTGTGGTCTTCTGGTACCTGTATTCACCATTGTGTGAGCATGTGAAGGCGGTTGTGGTTTTGGTCATAATGGATTTTTTTGGAATGTATTTCTCCTGCATAGCCTATAAGTCTGGTTAATGATATACGGTAAGCATATTTTGTCATTCATTACAATATTAGTGTCACCAATGTAATGCAATCCTTATCTTAAGGATTTGACCAAGTTGGCAGTAATGAGTCTTGTTTATCTCCTTTTTCTCATTGCCTTCTCTGCGTCCACATATTTCTGTGTATCTCCATGGTCAATATGTTGCACTTCTGTTCAGCAATTCCCTGCAATGCTTTCACCTCCAAAGAAAACAATGGGTGTTTTCACTGGCTCTGCCTCCAGAACTAAGCCCAGAGTAAGGTGAGTGGAGTGCAGGAAACAGCGCATAAGTGGATACATGTGTGCTCCAGACGTCCAACCCTGGACGATATATTAAAAGAAAGAAAGAAAAAGAGAGTAATTTCTTTGTCTGCTGCATGCTGACACAGAATTTACAGTCTACAATAGAAAAGAAAAAAAATGATCAGACAAATGACAAATACCGTCAGGCTAATCTTCAACAGAAGTAGAAACGTCATCTCACTACTGATTTTCCAGTCCATTTTTGAATAATTTAAACATAGCCTACAGGTACAAATCTTGTCCATCTTATGCAATGGAATTGATTGAAAAGTATAGTTAGAGGCAAGGATGCAACAAAGGACAAATAAGACTGAGGGTGACCATATGTAATCATGAAATTAAAATTGACCCTATTTACTTTTTTATCACACATTACTAGTCTTGTGGTGAACATTTAATCAATGCGAGTTAATACACAGAAATAATGTGTTTGTCGTGGTAATCTTTAATAAAAATCAGAAAAAAAATAAAAATGCTGTTTCTTCTCTGATGATGTCAGTTTGACTATATTGCCTTCTATTCAATATATTCCGTTTCACTTGGAAATACATCACAACACTGAAGTAATGTCAGTTGCAACTTCCGGTTCACAGGGACTTTTAAGTATCAGTTGAGGCGAAAAAACAATATTGGATGACCATTATTCTGAATGGGACATTCTCCCTTAATGTCAATGGGTGGTGATGTCAACCAAAGCAGAATAATTTATTTCATTTTGATAAAAGAATAAACACATGCATTAGGTTATAATGCAACACAGAATTAAACATTTTGCACAAACATTTTCTGGGGGATTGTTTCAATACATCAGTCCCCCATATTTAGTTTGTTCTGACAATAGCAACTACAAAGCATAGTATATTTACTGCTGGGTCTGAAATGTATAAACCATACACATATTGTGTCACAATATGCAATCCAGCTGTTATATTCCTATCCACTCCTCCCTCCTTCCCTCAGAAAGCTCCTCTAACCCATTCCTCAGAGTTCGTCTGCAGGGGGAAAGCATGTCGAAACCAGATGTTGGTCCAGCCCTCATGAAGCCTCTCACTGACACTGTGTTTTTATCACAGCCAGATGAATGCACACCCTCTTTCTTTGTCTGTTTATGATATTTCCCTCATTATAATTGGGGAAATATTTTTTTTTCCTGCTGTATGTGTGCTTATATTCTTTCCAAATTGCTTTTCCTTTTCCCTCCCACTGTCTTTCTACAAAAGGAATAGACATTGACCTATGTTTTTTTATTTTCTGCTCAAATGGGGAATAATTGAATACAAACAGAGAGCTTTGAGTTCCTAAGAGTTCCTAAGAGTTGAAAGATGGAACCTTGCTTAATGATTCTATTCAAATCCATGAAAATCTGGTATCAGTTGAGAATCCTCTGAAGTACATATTGAAGGAGATACGGACTGTTGCAATCTGATATGAAATCTGGCCTGCAGAAGGTTGAATGCTTAATATTTCAAAATGGCTTGACCAAAATTCTGGATAGTTGTCCAACAAATGAAGCATAATTGGATCAGGAACATTTTCTTTGAATACCTTTAATTTATTTACATTGATAAACTAGTTAGAAGTTCAAGTCTTTAATGAATGCAATCGAGTTAAAATAGCAATACTCTCCATGATAACAACGATGCAAGATTCACATGACTAATATTTTTGGAGCATTGTAGATATCTACTTGAAAAATGCAGTTCATATCAACTATTAGACTGCAGATGATAAAGATTTTTAGACTTTAAGACAGTTTTCATGTACTTTCACAATGTATCTTGTTTTCAGTGACTAAAATACAACTTGTGATCACTCTTCTGTTTCTCTCATATGGGAAAGTTTTGCACTCTTGACTGTTGTGACATCATGTTGTTTAGACAGTAAGTTGTAGCACATATCTCTCCCATCCAGACAATAGATGACTCACTGGAATTGCTGTAAAGTCCATCTTGGTGGAACTTGTGGGCTTGTTTTTATTTCATGACAGATTTTTATGGACCCTCTGGACTTACTATTTCCTTTCTTTTCTGCATGTTTTTGCTGGGAAAATGGTTCTGTGTGTAAATGGAAGTAGAGGGCTTCATATTTGCACACCATTTACTTATTTTCCATTTTAACTTAAAGGTACAATATGTAAGAATTTTGTATCAAAATATCCAAAAACCGATGTGGACAACTGCTTAATATTTAGTGGCACGCTGTTGTTGTTTCATTCAAACATTATGGATCATTGCAAGCAGACTTTGGGACAAAAGGAGAAATAAAACGAGGATCAATATTGACGTGGCGTTTTCGAGATGCCGAGAGCTTTGCGGCAAACTTCGACTTGACAGAGATGTCGCTCTTGCATGTACTTTATTAGACAGTTGAGCAAATGTGCATAAAACAAATTAATGTTATATAGCTCAACATGATGAAATGTTAGAATATGATCAGTATGTTATTCTAATGTTGATCTAGCTTACTGCTAGTCTCATATAGCCAACAAACTAACACATAGAATAACATTATAACTTTCAACACACTCAGGTGCTGTTTAGTATGATAGTGTAACGTTAGACCAAGTCTAACAGCGCTGCGTTACCTACTCACAATATTAATTCGTCAAATAAACTGACCTGTGTGAGTATAGTAATTCAGCACTTGCGGGTAGTTCGGTAGAATTAAATGTCCTCAATTCTTTATATCCGCGGGACTCGTGTGTGGTGCTGGTATCTATCTCTCATTAGAAATCGTGCCCTGCTTCATACCACAGTCATGTTAAAAAATATGAATGTTTTCACTCATCCATAAACATTATTAGATCCACCAGCATGAAGGCAAGTTTCAGGATTCCGCTTATCACTCCGTCATCAACCTACGCCTTTGTTATTGTAAGAGGTTAGCAACCCCTAGCCGTGAAAAAAAAAAAACATATTGTAGCTTTAATTCTGGGCTTATGATGGAATTGTGTTAGTAAACTTAACATTGCATCTAATATCACGCTTCTGTGTGTCATGGTTGGTGAAAACAAATGAAAACATGCTAAGAAACCATGAGCTGTATCACAATTTAGAGGCTGCATCCTTCGAAGGACTCTGACTTCAGAGGCTGCATCCTTCGAAGGCCACAAAGGTTAGAACGAGCATTGTTAAATAGGACGATCTTGCTTACTGTGGATTGTTCGTGTCACCTACAGTAGCAACTGAGCAGGTGCCATTGATGAGTGGCAGTAACCTTTGTACTGGACTTTTTATTTTAAGTTATATTAAACTGTCTGAAAACAAAACAGGGTTCACAAACTGTCAAAATATGTGTCTGTATATAATAAAGAGTATAAACTCTATATAATCACATCTTAGAAAGATATAAGTCAACGTTTACACATTTTTTTAAAAATCATTTGATATTTGAGTAAGTTAAAACCCAATACTTGGCAATTTCTCTAAAAAAAATCCTGTCGTCACTGGTGCGCAATGAATTCTGGGGTAGACAAGGCCGCGAAGGGTCCATCTGTTGTGAGCTTCATTTCTCAGGAAACAAAGGACGCATTTGGAGGCCACATTTGAATACGGTTCAATACAGTTAATTTAGGATACGATTGATCATGTTTAATTTCGTTCTAGATATATTACATGTAGTAATACTCTAGTGCTCCAAAAAAGAACAAGCATAGTTTAGCCAGCCACAGACTCCATTGCGTCTTCTCCAAATATATGGGCTATTTATACAAACAACAGCATCAGTTTTACGTCTGATTATGGGATGACTGATTGGCTTGTCCAGATAAACCCTTAGTTATAATCATATACAAATTGTCATTCATTTGTAATAGGCTATCTCTAATTTGTGAACTGTTGTGTTTTTCACCTGCACAGAATTTAGACTTTTCTTTATACGATTTACATGTGAAAGGGTATGGTTTCTATGCCACTGTTTCGCATTTTCTTTCTTGCTTAAAGAAGTTTGATTTTTAGTAACTGTAGGCTATTTATGAGCTGGACTAAAAGCATGCTTGCTGTGAAAGGCTCTAGTGAGTAGATCATGTCTGGTGAGATTTTAACTCGTCAATTTTCTCAAAAAATCTAATTTGATGGAACGAAAGGAGGTCTAATATAATTACAGTAATGGAAGGAGAATGGCATGCAGGTACTTCTTACGTAGGCCAAAGAACTATGGGAATGAGGAGTAATAATGTAAGAGATGGCAGAGTAGTAGTGGAATAATGTGGTCCAAGTTTGATTGCACTTACATGCCTCTGATGTAAAGGTATATTTGAGTATACATTTGGCAGACGCTTTTATCAAAAGCGACTTACATTGCATTTGAAGGTACACATTGTTACATTCTTATCAGTTCTAGTTCCTTCTCTCCCTGGGAATCAAACCCATGAGCTTGGCGTTGCAAGCGTCAATGCTCTACTGTTTGAGCTACAGGAAAGCTTGTCCATGTCAACATCTAATGATCCAGCAGACTTTCCTTTTTAAGCTGAAACTTTACTGTGCATTCAGCGTCATTAAACTGACTGGCCTGCCTCTGCCTCAACAATAAGTGTCTTGTGCTTGGTTGAAGCGGCCCTGAACTTACATCCAGCTTGGCATTGAGGGCAGCCTCTGTGATTGAAGAGCTTTTGTTATTGAGTTTATTTAGTCATGGCAGAGTTGGAGTAAAGTACTCTTACGGGTTCATGCCAACGTGAATCACAGAGGTCAGGGCCTGATGCTTTCATTTAGTTTAATTCTAGTTGTTTTGGCCTTTAGTCCCCATTTTCAATGCAGAAGCCTGTCTCTCCTGTTCCAGATAATTTGCCTTCTCATGGCCTCAGTCCAACTTTCTGCCGAGGCCGTTTTGCATGACTAGCTCAAGATAACATTGTAAGATGTAAAAGCTGGTTGTCAAGCTGGTTATGACAAAACAATAAATAAATAATAATCCCTCTAAAATCAGCCTGGGAAACCAGCAATCTTAGGCTAGTTTCTTTTCCCAGTAGAGCTTTTTTCATTGTTTAATTTATAAATTGCTCATTATGTTTTGGGAATTCATAAACTGGCTTTAGCCTAGACTGAATTCTAGTTATTGTTTTCCAAGTAATGGTATCTGTGAATTGTTCTTCTTCAGCACGTGGGTGTCTTTTGTGTAGATTCCCCTTCAGTTTGCCCTTCACTTCAGACTAATTAAAAGATCTCATGGGGATGTGGAGAAGTAGGTCAGTGTGGGATGCTTATTCGGGCTGAAAGAGAAATATGATTTTCCTCCTTAGCGGTAAAATCCAGCACATTCCTAAATCCCTCAGTCGTCCAGCAGATTCACACCTGGAAGTCTGAAACCGAAGAATCACCCCCCTGCCTCGGTGCAGTTTAACCGAGCTTGAGTTATTGTTTTCTGACAATACTCCCATAGCATAAACACACACAGGCATAGACTCTCCAGCTTTGTTACAAGGTGGTCTTATCAAATGTGCCTCCCACAGTAGCAAATATAACAGAGATGTTTTTATGAACATTCTTTTTCCTTGTTTATATACAGATAAGCTTCATTCCTCACAAGGAGCTGTAAAAATCTGAAGGCCAGTATACTGTATTTTTGAAGGGATCCTCCTCAAAGTTTGTCGGGAAATTTATTTCATGATATGCCTCATATGTTTTGGGTTTTGACTTGGTTGAGAATCTCCATTTTGTATGGCCCACCTGTATGCCTGTATATCCACCTCATGTTAATTACGATTTCTCACAACTTTATTTCTCTATTTCTTTAAAATATTACTGTAAAATTTCACTATGATATACTATGCTGTGGTCAAGCTTGCTAATGCAAATGGTGACCATATCTAAAGTTTGTGGTGACAGCTGTGATACTGGAATAACACAGATATGATCATTTAGATATCAGAGAGAGGATGAGTGAGATACAACAGTTACAGACTTCAGGATTTCCTCTGGTTTTGTGAATTTTTCCTCTCTGTGACGTCTCTCTGGCTGAGACTATAGAGTGAAAGGAACCTTATAACCACTGGAATGGCTGCTGCCTGCCAGTAGATGAAGAAAATTCATCTGTTTACAGCAAACAAAAATAAGTTTTATGGGCAAACAAACTCGTTAACAAACGAACGAAACGAATGCTCTGCTACTGGAGATGTTTTATTTGTATTGGTATCCGTGTCGTGAGATGTTTCAAAATTGATGGGGACAATATCAACCCTGGCAAAAAGTGGTGGGGACATGAACATCATCATCCACCCGCAAATTACGCTCATGAATGTAAGTTCAGATGAGTGAATGTGTTCCTCATAGCCTAACGTTAGCCTACCTCATACGTTAACATTTTGTGCTTTAGTTTTTGTTTATTGTCATATTTTATTTAGTCGTTTTTATTTCTGCTTTAAAATAGTAACCAATCAGTTGTATTTAGGTTTCGAATGTAATGTTTGTATTTTAACATTATTATTCTTTTTGTTGTTGCTTATGTAGTCTACAGCATCCTCCATATACATTCACTGTATTTGTTTTCATAGGCTTTATAACCTACACATTGTTGAGGACAGCATTGGGGCAGGATTTGCAATAACATTGTTTTTAAATAATGAATTAAAATAAATTTTTAATAATATTTTTTCATCTGATTAATCAAAGAATCGACAGATTAATCAATTAGCTAAATAATCGTTAGTTGCATGCAGCCCGCCAAAAAAATTGTTTTAAGTATGTTTAGATCTTTTTATTGGAAAACAAGATAAAAATACTGATTAATAAAATTATGTTTTTGCAGTGAAAATTACAATAAACACATTATAGTATAGTGTTAATGGATGCACTGTAAGGCAATACATATGTACATTCCATGGTATTGATGAATGAAGTAAAATAATTATTTATAAAAACTGTTGTGGCCCATTTCCAAAAAGAGTTTTTTTTTGTTTTTGTTTTACTAAAACAAACAGAATCAACCCAGAGAAACAAAACAAAGGTGGATGACAGGTAAGAGTAGGGGCTCGGGGATACATTTGTCAGTTGAGGTCATTAGTTATGGTTCAACAAGTCTCCTTAATGTGATTTTAATGGCTTATATTAGTTTGCCAAGGCCATACGACTGGACTTTATGGTTGAAATATGCGACTCCACTGCTGTTGCTGCTCCCTTTTTCCAATTTAATCCTAATTGAAAACATCTGATCCTGGGGTTGTTTAGTCCTGCTTTAGTGAGGAAAGTGCCTTTCAAAATACCGGCAACATTAATTTTTTGGAATGTGTATGTGTGGAAGGAGAGATTTGAATTCACTGGTTTATTTGGGTGGAGTCGACCAGCTCATAAGTAAAACCGCAGTTGTGGTCGGTCTGGAAGAGATTGCATTTCCATTTCATTTAAACTTTGCAGTCTGAGCACACACTCATTGTAGAGATTCCAATAGTTACTGAAAACCATGAGCTTTATTCAATGCTTATTTATGCACTGAAATAGAAATCCAAACTAACTTGATTTGCTTTTATATGTTTATACGGAAACCTTCTTGCCAAAACTATAACCTAAAAAAAAAAACTATTTAAAAGGAATGTTGTTATTGAAAAATACTTACAGTATATCTAAAATTGCATACTTAAAAGGCTGATAATTAAAGTCAAGGACGCTGATGTGTTTTGTAGCAGGGTTCCCTGTCTGTCCCTGAAGGAAATATGGGGCAAAATGGTACAAAAACACTGAGCAAGAGTGAAAATCTTGTGTAAACAGGAAGGTAGCTAAGCGTGTCGGATAAGCTTCTGTATCAGGTGTCTGTTACAGCTCTGGCTTGATAGTTTATGTTTCCCTCTCTTTATTTTATCATGCCTTATCTAATGTTTTTAAAGTCTTGAATATCATCCCTGAATATGAGGAAAGGCTGCCTGTTAGGGACCTAATGATGTCTTGAGTTAGTGCTTGAGTGACATTAACAAATGTATTGCCTAAAATTAAGTATTTGTTTAGGCAGATATTAAATTCAATAGTATGTTTGGGTCCACAGCACCCTCTTGTGGCTGAAATATGATGTCTGCTAAGTCTGCCTAGTCCTGATGTAAGGTAGATGATTAGCAGCTAGACATTGTGTACTTTTATGTTCTGTCATAAACAGAAAATATTATAATAGTGCCTAAATTAATTAGCTATATAATTGATTCAGGGTTTTTTTTCTCTGACTTTATCGTATATTCCTTCAGCAGCAAACAGAAACTTAATTATCATCCATCATCAATTATCCATTTCAGCATGCCAAGAGAACTTAACCAGAGTCACTGAATAGATGTAAATACAATTAATGTATTCATGTAAATTAATCTAAGGAATTTTAAAGCCATCATCAATGTATATGCATTACTGCTGAGTTGTGCAGTACAAAATCGTGGCATTTAAGACTTTGGAACTGTTTTGGCACAATCACAGAGTGTTTCAGATGTATTCCAGATTAATGCCATGTAAAGCAGTCTGGAACATTTGGATTGCTCTTGATGTCAAGGCTTTTGGGAAACATTTG
The DNA here is from genome assembly GCF_949152265.1 of Phoxinus phoxinus. NCBI lineage: Eukaryota > Metazoa > Chordata > Actinopteri > Cypriniformes > Leuciscidae > Phoxinus > Phoxinus phoxinus. The sequence goes on from NC_136888.1 coordinate 24,806,555, forward strand.
ACTATGGGCGAGCTGATTATGCCAACTGGCTCACATGTTCTCACCATATCAAACATTCATCTTTTTGGTGGCGCAGATATGGGTCAATAGGAACATATGACCAAAGAAACTTTCCACCAGCAATTTTTTTTAAAATTAATTTAGATGAATTCCTCTAATTTAACTAGTTGATTCAAATATGTAAAAAAAAATAGTAATTATATATATATCCCCCCACCAGAACATTATATATATATAGTTCAAACCCTCATAAAGCAAAGATTATTTTACAATTGATTCAACAGTTGCACATCATGTGCATATTGTCACGGTGAGGTGTCGTTTGATGAAGACAATGAGGCCAGTGTCTCCAATACACACGTTTTACTAATCCATTAGATAGGCAAATACAGGCAGAAGCCAGAAGGGTTACAAACACCAAACTCAACGAAACTATGACTCTGACTATGACTATCCATAGACGAGAACGGACAAGGACAAACTGAACTGAGGGAACTAAATACAGACACTGATGAACACTAATTACAGACACACAGGTGGAACAGATAATTAACTAGACACAGGTGACTTAACTGAACACAATGGAAAAACAAGTCCAATGAAGAAACAAACTAAACAGAACCACAACACTGACAGTCCTCCCCCCTCCCAGTAGGCGCGACCTCGCGCCGCAGACGGTAAGTATAGGGAGGGAGGGCGTCCTGGAGTCTACCAGGAGGGTGAACGGGAAAAGAGGACTCCAGGACGATACAGATGGTCAGGGCGGATCAGGCAGAGTAGGCGACCCTGGCAGAGAAGACCTTTCGGATGGCCATGGCGGAGCAGACGGAGGGAGGAGCCATGGAGGAGGCAGGGCTGAAGAAGGCTGGAGGGATGACGACTCCAGGGGGACAACTGACGGGGGCGGAGCAGGTGGGAGAGACCAGGGTAGAGCCAGAAAGCCGACGAGTCGCGGTGACGCAGAGGATCCAGCGGGACATGGCGACGCCACTGGCTCTGGTGACTGAGGCGTAGGCGGGGATACAGAAGGGCACGGTGGAGACAGAGGGAGTGAGGACCAAGGAGGAACTGAAGGGAGTGAGGAATCCGATGGAACCGGGGGGACGAAGGGACTAGGCGAAGCCAGAGGAGTGCAGTCCAGAGGCGAGGGAAGGATGACGAGGGACCAAGGTGGATCTGGGGGAACGAGGGAGCCTGACGGAACTGATGACCTGATGGACCACGGTGGAGCAGATGGAGGTAGGAGCCAAGGTGGAGCTGATGGACTGATGGGTTGAGGCGAAGTCGTGTTCGAGGAGGTGGGAGGCGGAGACCGGGGATCTACCGACCAGGCTATGGCTGTAGGCCGGCAGACCCACAGCGACTCCACCTCTCCGAAGGCGGCAGGAGGAGCTGAGGGGCTGACAGGCAGTGGTGGAAGGGTTGAGAGGTGGTGGGAGAGGGAGGCTGGGTGGGAATTCTGAGATGGACTCTGGTTCTGGGATGCGGACAGACTCTGGGCTGGACGGGACCAGCGGTGAAGGCTCTGGGCTGGACGGGACCAGCGGTGAAGGCTCTGGGCTGGACGGGACCAGCGGTGAAGGCTCTGGGCTGGACGGAACCAGCGGTGAAGGCTCTGGGCTGGACGGGACCAGCGGTGAAGGCTCTGGGCTGGACGGGACCAGCGGTGAAGGCTCTGGGCTGGACGGGACCAGCGGTGAAGGCTCTGGGCTGGATGGGACAAGCGGTGAAGGCTCTGGGCTGGACGGGACCAGTGGTGAAGGCTCTGGGCTTGACTCAAGGACTGAAGGACTGAAGGGAGCTCAGTGGGTATGCCGTTAACAGTCTCAGGCCTGGCGGGCATGACGTTTAGAGTCTCTGGTTCGGCGGGCATTACATGATACAGGCTTGGCAGGACTGACGTGAAGTGCAGGCTCGGCGGGACTGATGTGATTCGCTGGCTTGGCGGGCAAGACGTGATGCGCGGGCTCGGCGGACATGACGTGATACGCAGGCTCGGAAAAAAGGTAAATTAAGTCCTCCTTCTCATCCAGACTCTGGACGAGGACAGGAACAGGAGACACTGGACGGGCGGTCTTGGCGGAATGAGACTCAGGACGGGTGGTGACGGAGGCTGGTTACGGTAGTTCCGTAAAGTAAGTAGTCCAGATAACGAGTGACCATCCCCGGGATCGCTGATGCTGGAGCTTGCTGGTGCAGATGATCGTCCAACCCGTACCAAAACACAGTCTTTTGGACGTCATCTGCCCAGCTTACCCCATCCGAGAGCTCCAGGAACTCGGCGACATATTCCTCTAAGTGACGGCCGTCCTGGAAACAGGTCAGAAGTCCGTCAGTGGAATATACAGGGGTCATGAGTATGCCCATCTTGTCCCGTTGTTTTGGTCCATTCTTCTGTCACGGTGAGGTGTCGGTTGAAGAAGACAATGAGGCAAATGACTCCAATACACACGTTTTACTAATCACTTAGACAGGCAAATAAAGGCAGAAGGGTTACAAACACCAAACTCGACGAAACTATGACTCTGACTATGATGAGAATGGACAAGGACAAACTGAACTGAGGGAACTAAATACAGACACTGATGAACACTAATTACAGAAATGGAACAGATAATTAACTAAACACAGGTGACTTAACTACTGAACTGATAACGATGTAAAAACAAGTCCAATGAAGAAACAAACTAAACAGAACCACAACACTGACACATATAGCCAATAACACAAGTCCCCCCCCCCCCCCATTTTTTTTGGTTTGGAATAGTCAGTAATGACTCAAACTGCTAATTCATGTGCAGATTTAAGACTGTTACATTCGAATTCACAAATCTTTTTGACTGACTAATAAACTAAAACTAGTTCAAGAGACCTGACGAAAATGCATATGGGCTTACACTGTGTAATCTCTACTAGATCTTAAGTTATTGCTGCATTTTTTTTGTCACATTAGCGACCATTTTAGTCGCCGCTTGGATCTCTGAAATGCATGTTTTATTATGGCATTAGCTGATTTATGGATCACATAAATATTTATTTTCTCTGTAGTTTTGGGCCTCCTAAAAATGTCTTTATGCCTCAAGAGACTCTAGAACAAAGAGAGAGATTGATGTATATGTTTTATCGGAAAGTGATGCATTGCAAAGTACCATCAGTGCAGCTAATCGGTCACTAAACAAGTAACATTGAATGTCTTCTTTGCTTTTTAGCCTGTTCTGTGCTGTATTTTTTCAGAGTACTGTCACTCTGTACTCACCATAATTATGCTTATAATTATGATAAATTATCATGCATAATTCATTATGATAACAGACACACTATGTGTCAGGTCTAAGAGCTTTTCCCCTGTCACCTGTAAGACACTTTTAAGCAATTAATCTGCTTTATCTATTTATAGGGTGCGTGTGGACCACGCCAAAAGTGTTGCCTTTTGAAGATTAGACTGAAGGAGTGTGAGAATCGTGTGGTTTAGCCAGGAGATGGTCAGTTTAATATTACTTCAAATCGTCTTTTTAATTTTTTTATACGTTTATTTGCTCCACATGAAGAAAGAGCATGCAAAAATCCTGCTGGAGCAAAAGCAGCCGTGCTGGAGGAGCACATGAGTATGCACACACACACTCACACACACACACTTGCTCACGCCAACGCACCGACGTGTCACAGCTGGGGAGCAGAGGAAGTTCCTCACTTTCTGTCCAAAGTTTCTCTTCGGACTTCCTGAGACTGCACTTTACTTGTTTGGAGTCAAACTCATTTAGACAAAGAAAGAAGAATGTATATTTGGAGCTTAAAAAGGCATGTTGAAAACCAGCACTGCTTGTAGTGGAGCGTATGAAGGCAATTTCAACATCATATTTTGAAGCATGGATATTCCAGAAGGACCCGCCCTTGGTTTTTGCAAGCATGTTTATTATAAATCCTTCCATGTTAGAGTGATCTAAGCTGCTGTTTGCGTTTCGTTAAGGAAATGTGGGGCATTTGGAGACGTGCCTGACACTTCGGCTCAAGTCGGGCTTTTTGTTGGCGCTGATTCTGGGAGATGTGGGGAGAGAGGAGCTTTCTGAGGTACAGGGGGGAGTGGGCAGAGGGCAAAAGTCAGCCCGTACCTCGAACCCTCGGTGTCCTGGGTCTTTCTTCTCTGTCCGAGCAGCGTGGACACTTCTTCCCCTGCCACAGAGAGCAGGATGCTGAATATGATGAGTGGGTTTACGCACCTCTTCATCGCAGAGGTAAGAGGACACTCATCTTTCATTGTGTTTGTCTGTTTGTGTGATAGTTCCGTAATATAGCCTAATACAAGAGAACTCCAGCAGGATGCAAAACTAAACGTTCCCAGCTACGTGATTGCATTTGCCTTGTAGTGAGGGATTTCCTTGTGAGTAGTTCAAGATTAACAGTTTGATTGAATTAGTCAAGCCATCTGATTTAATCTCAGTCCACAGTCAACACCAGCTTTTTAGTTAAAAAGTGAAACTGAAATAGCATTGGGATAACGGTTAACTTTACTGCACTGCAATGACCTTCTAAGTTATTGTGCTTAAATTCGGTTTGATTCGATAAATGTTGCTTGAGGAAGATACATCTGTAGATATGAATCTGCTATTTGCACTCAGATGCTATAATCAGAATCACTAACTGCTGTCAAAATGCATCACACAAAGCATGTTTTGTGTTTTAGCTATTAGTCTAAGCATTAGCGGCAGATGACAGCATAGGACAATGACCTTTTATTTCTGTAGCAAACAATTGAGTCGAGGGGATTTAGCTATATTTAACTTTGTGTGTGTCAAAAGCCAGTGAATGCAGAATTGCTGACAGCTAAGTTAAAAACAATCAATGCTCTGCAGCGCTGCAGCTGAGGATGGAGAGAGAGAGAGAGAGAGAGAGAAAAGGAGGGGGTCTCCCTGACTGAGTCAGTCTCTCTCTCCCGCAATCTCTCCACCTCTCTGTCCTTTGTCCTGGAATAGTGTCAGTCCTGTGGAACGGCAGGAGTATGTTGGGATTGGATAACACTTTCCCAGGGCGCATGAGCTGGCTGGTTGCCACCGTGTGTGTCTGCATACGTGGGTGAAACCGAGGGAGGGGGTTACAGATAGTGTCTATGAACCTGTGTGAGTGTTTGTGCTCTGGAGGGACGGGGGGCTGTGTGAGGACAGTGCGCTCCAAAACTCTTGACACACTTCCCAGAAAATACCAACACACAGTGGGAGAGGCAGGAGACCATGTTCTGTCTGAGAGGTAAGTGGCAGACCTTCAAAACTGGAGGAAAGAAAGACAAAGAACTGCTAGGAGGCACAAGTTATTGCAGTTTTAGAGTATAACAGTTCCCTGATGGAAGACAAAGGGGGGGAGGAGGGGGGGTATTGAGCTCAGCTGTTAGTTAAACGTCCTGCACGGTTTCAAAGCGCTCCTCTCTCCTCCGGTTCCTTTGTTTCCTTGGAAGTCCGGCTCGCAGGCTGCCGGGGGAAAGAGTGAATCTGTCAGAAAAGTTACAGTGACCATGCCAGAGTTTTGAGGTGATGAGAGAGGTTGTTTTGAGGAGGAAACTTTAATCTGATCTGTCTTTCATGTGAGCTCTACTGAGCATTGAGTGTATGGCATATTTTTCTTTATAAATGCAAGTTTGAGCTGCAAGTGTTGCAGCTTTGTCATTCTTTGTGGTTTTGGCTCTGGTAGTTTGTGATCTTCATTTGATCTTTAAATAATGTATTCAATGCTTGGTGTTTGGCTGAAAGGAATTGCTCAGTTATAAATGGAAATTAGTCATCATTTGCTCACCCTCGTTGTTCCAAACCCGTATGACTTTGATCAGCGGAACACTGTTTAAGAAATGTGCTGGTCTCTCTTTTCCGTGTGGTTACTTTTAAAGTTATTTTATTATGCTTTTTATCAGTTTGGAGCTTGATAGCTCCAGGTCTCCTCTACATTTATTATGTGGAAAATAGTGGAAATGACATTCTTCAAAAATTAATCTTTTCTATTAATCTGAAGAAGGAAAGTTATAGAGGTTTGGGACAACATGAGTAAATGATGACAGACTTTTTACTTTTGGGTGAAATATTTATTTAAGAGTTTCTTTTTTTGTTGAATTATCATTCTTGAATTGAGTAGCTTTTTGTTTTGTTTTGTTTTGTGATGTGTGTGTTTGTTTTGGACGGATGATCAGGTGGCTTGTGTTCTTGTTCACCCTCTTTCTTTTTTTACTTGTCTGTTGTTTTGTGACTTTTTGTTATCCAGTGTATTCTTCATATCAAGCATAAATAATCTGCCCAGCATGGTGACCTGATTTTCTTTGCCAGTGGTCTCCTCTTTCATTCACCAGTGACCTGAAGGTCATGTTTTGAATGGTCACATCGGCATTTTGGCTTTATGTCATGGCTGATTAGTGCCAGTGATTTTCAAAGTGACCTTTTTTCAGGTAGTATTTTGATAGGATCAAATGAAAATAGCCTAAAATTAGACATTCATTTAACAATTCTCAAGCTATGCTGAGAAGGCTTGTTGTCTCAAGTGTTGTAGGCTATCTCACCATCTGTAAGGTTTTAAGCCAAACATTCAGTTAAACAATTATTTTATTTTATTTTAATTTTTTAAACAGTGATTTGGTATCTTGGGTTCAAACTACAGTACTTAAATTAATTTTGTTTAATTAACCGACTTAAATTAAATTCTATCCCAAAACTATGTTTTAAGTGAAGGCATTTTTTTCATGCTCTCACATTTCACATATTTTCATTTTATTTTTATGGAAACATTAGATATTATATTGCTTGTAATCTTTTTGCTTTTCCACTGAATTTTGTTTTTCATAATTGTTTTATGGTTTAAATTTAGCTGAAAATCCAATAATAATGGCAGGTTTGTCACGACCCCTATACTGCTATTGGGGCATGTTGTCACGAAACTCAATGTGTGTTACTTAACTTTATTTTTTAAATTGTGGACTTGAGTAAAAAGGTGTGACAACTAGCCTCAATCTCCCTACTAAACTTCATTACCTTACTTTTAATAATTTATGTTGGCTTATTTGGTTCAATGATGTGTTTTCTTTCAGTATTCTCTTCAACTGATGGATTGAAATAGATATGTAATTGATAATATCCACTAAACTGGCCTAAAGCATACTTCATTGTTCAGAGTTGTTTACAAAAATCTGTGGTTTGCAGCAGCAGCATGAACTTGGATGCATTCAGCCTGTAGCTGAGGGCTTATTTTGCAGGTTGAGACAGGCTTCTGCTTTAAAGTCAAGCTCCAAAACAAGTGTATTCATATCACACCAGCAGCGCTCCTTCTCTTTCCATAAAAACCCTGGTGGATTTTCCTTTTTAAGCTAATTGTATACCAACACACTGCACACTTGCATCCAAGTACGTCTGCTCTCGTAAAGTAAAGCTGCTTTATGGACTGACTACTGTTGTCAGAGGTGTAATCGCCGGGTGCAAATGCATGCGGTGACCCACAACCCACAGGCTTCTTTAAAAGGGTCACATGATGGAGAAACGGTTTCGCAGCTCCCTAATGAACCTAAAGAGCATTCTGTTAGTCAGCTGCTCCTCAGGTCTTGAATAAAATCAACGTCCTTCTGTAACTTAAATGAGAAGTGGAGACGACTCGTGGGAGGCAGGGATGGGTATTTTGTGGAGTGTAATTTACTTTAAGAGCCTGAAAGCGCTCTTCTGTGTACGATTTTTTTAAATAAATGAAGCTTCCTTGACCTAGATAAATGTACCCGCCTCCCTCTCTCTCCATTTTACTCTTTTCCAGAAGAGCCAAAGCAGCTGATTGGATGTAATCCAATTATTGTCTCGTTCATTTTGCGATCCAACCCAAAGGACCAATCATCCCATCCTATCTGTTCAAGTAGGAGGATTTCACGTTGTTCCTGCTTGCTTTGGATTGAAGATGCAGAAGTCTTATGAGCATCTCAGCTGTCAGGATGATGATTTTTCCAAATCTCAAAGTCATTATCCAGGCTTAATTGTTAAAACACCTGGATTTGAGTCTCATGCGAGCATGAACGTCTCATTATACACTTTTTCCCGTTTCACACAAGGCATTCACAGTTCCTGTGACAGTTATGAATCGTGAACATCAGCCAGGGTTGGCTTTGAGCCTGAAGAATGATGGCCATTCCACATATGTCAGCCCCTCATGAGGGTGTCAATCACTAGGCGTGTACGGAGCAGACCCTCCCTTTCACATTAGTGGAATTCTGAGTCTGATCCCTGTAACATCGTGTTTGGCCTGCACATATTTTGAGGGTGAAGATAAGCAAACAAAGGCCATTCTTCATTTCATAAACGCCATAGCGGACGATTCTAAGATGGAACCGTTCAAGGGAGTTAATGATTTTAATGTTGAATCAAAGTCTCAGGATGTTTTGGCATTCTTTAAGATTCCGTGGAAAGAATGAGGGACATTCAAAACATTAAGAGATTGACAGATGGGAGTATTTAGAAATGTAGTCCAAAAGCACCCCTTAAAGCTGAAAATGAGTTCCTCCTCTGATGCTTCTTTGTAGGAGTGTGTGATACACAGCATCTGCACTCCACAGATGTCTTTTGAAATCAAGTTATTTATTGGTTGGAAGAATGCTGCGCTCTACTGTGTTGTAGTTACGACAGTCATTGAATGTTCACATTAAATATTTCACAATCCTCAAATTTACTAACAATAATGCACTGTATGTACTGTATGCATGTTGCAGTCTAGCTGGGAACACTGGTGGTCTGAATACTGGAATTGAGAGAATGCCATTAACAGTTCTAAGTTGGTATTCCAATAACTATAGAGGGAATTTTTGCACATGGATGTATAGCTGGCTGTATATAAACAACTGGTATCTGAAATATGTGCATATGTGTGCGTTCTCCTTTTGGTTTTAATGACATAAGCATATAAGCTGACATAAAACCCGATTTGAGATTAGGGATGTACCAATCTTTAAATTCTGGCCAATGAGATAAGCTTATAATCATTTTCATGTCATGGTCGATATTGAATTTTTAGTTTTTTTTCTTCTAAATAAATAAATAAATAAAACATGAAAAACTAAAACCCAATCATTTTAAATGCTACATGAATTTACAATAGTTAAAAAAAAAAACTAATTTTGAGATCATGTCCCAGTGCTGTCCCAGATGAAAGATGACCAATTGTGGCGATTTCTGTGGTCATGTCAAAACTTTAGCAGGATCATCTCACAGTGTGGTACTGTATATCGCAGGTGCTGTGCATATGCTTTTATTCACTTGTAGTATACAGGATATTAAATGATGGGTAACTTCCCACACAACAGCTCTGTCTGATTAAAGTCACATCCACTGAGTCATGACAAAGGACAGAAATTATCCAAATGGACACAACAATGAAGCCGTGCATACTGAGTTGTGCATACTGTCTGCTCCAGCAGGTGCCTTTGGCCGAATTACAAGGGCTCCATAGCAACCATTGTTGAAACCCTCCAACCTTGTGGTTTTTGCACCCAAACAAGTAGGGGTTCGGGCAGTGCAGACTTGCAGCTAGTGGGGGCGCACAATCTCTATTCAGAGCCACTGGTTTGTGTGATTCCTTGGAGGAACTAATTTCAGGGGCCATTTACACATCATTTTCAACTAGAAACGGAAAACTTTTTATGCGTTTTGGCCGTTCATTTTAGGGGCCTGAAAACGCAAACTTTTGGAAAAGGGTTTCAAAGTGCAAGTGTTTGAAAACAATACCATTATACCGTTATCGTCTCTGTGTAAACTACAAAAACTATGGCGTCATGTATTACGTGTTCAGTCTATAGGCGTGGATTGTTTCTTTACAAAAATGACTTTGCCAACTACTGGCCTGACCTGCATAATGCAGCATCCGGGTGAACGGGGCTCGTTTTGACAATGTTGTCATCTGCACGTGAAAAACGCAAAGGAAAAACTTATTTTTTTCAAATACACATGAAGTTTATTTACATATATATTTTAAGGCAACGGGTTTCCTCATGCACTTTTTTTTAAGTTAAAGGTGCGTTGTGTAATATTTAGGAGGATCTGTTGACAGACATGGAATATAATAATTATAACAATGTTTTCAATGGTGTATAAAGACCTTATATAATGAACCGTTATGTTTTTATTACCTTAGAATGAGCCATTTCTATCTACATACACCACGAGTCCCCTTACATTGAAATTGTTTCTACGGTGGCCCTAAATAGACAAACTACTATAGAGTGTGTTTCGTGCTTAACTGCATAACTGTTCATTCAATTAAGTGGATCCAGATGCTTTGCAGACCAGTGAGCAATGACCACACAAACACATACTTTACTTCTTGCGACAAGCAATGTTTCTGGGAAAGATACTTAGAAAAATGTCCACGTCACAGCGTAAGCTTCATTGAAATGTGCTTGTTACTCATTTAGGTTAACACAGAGCCCAGGACGGACATTCATCCAACATTTGCTGCCAGGCATGTTAAACGATAAGCCTACATTTATGTGGATGTGATAGTGTTTCTGTGAAAAGCTCTCTTTGGGCCAGCGTGGTGGTTGTATGTAAGTTTAAGCTCTTGGCATGACAGATTCTGGTTGCTGGAATTCTCATCTGGTCCAGTTCTTGCCTTTGGCGGTCATCCAAAGAATTGAGCTCAAGGGTTTGGATTAGCCTAGACCACGGATAGAGTTTAATCAGATCTCATCGAGATAATATGCATGATTATATTATATACAGCTTGTCCATTCAAAGTGCTGAAATACAATATAGGAGTGTTTTGTTGATCTATTTGGGTGACGGATCATTTTCCAGCCCCAGATTCTTCACCAATCCTGGGGCTCAACAAATTATCTGGCCTTAGACAGTTGCAGTTGCTAGAGATAACCAAGTACAATACCCTTTCTGTCTGACTATCTGTTGGTCATACTGTATTTCACTCCCTCTCTAATTCTCATGTTTTCTACTCAAACAGCTGTGCAAGTGACTCCAGATGGTTTTAAGATAGGAAATAGTGGTGCTGATCATTTATTAGCTATTTTAATTATGTTAAGCTATTTATTTATTCATCTGAAACTTTGATTTCTTACATTTTTATATGCTGCAAATTAAAGTTGTTTTGAAATACAACTTACCCCTTATTAATTTAAAGGTACAGTACACTATGTAACTTATCTAACACGATGTAAACTATGGCCCTTTAGCTGTTAAAAAAACATTTTTGCAGAACAACCTTGTTTTGGTTGTGCTTTGGCTGTGCCATGACTGCACATGAATATTATCCTTCACAATAGTTGATGCTTTACAATGAACTCTGTTAGAGAGATACATATGGCTATTTATCTGTTCAATAAAATACCTTACTCCCCAGTTGCTCCCCAGTCGGTTTTACGCATTTCAAATCCCCCAGTTCTCACCATCTCTGAAAAGCCATACCAATGATGATCTTCATTTTATTTTCGAACTCTGTGACTGCCATATACTATTTTTTCCAGAAGACTTTCCTTTGTTTTGTGTTTTTCAAAACAGGTGATTCCCCAGAGGTTTAAGATTTAATGTGCTCCATGTCAATCTTTTTCACTCGTTGTGACAATGAACCAATATTTTCTCTATCTATGGATATGACGAGTAACGCATGTAAGCTGCTTCTAAAATATAAACACTTAGGCTTATCATTGTGAATCAGGGTATGACAAAAACACGTTTGGAAGAAGAATTAATGATACTCATTAATTAAATTTAGTCAATTCTGAACAAAACATAGTGAAGCTATAATACATGACAACGTACAAAGGTTGGGGTGGCTTGTAACACAACATTGCAATTATTTTTTTCTGGTAATGAGATTTTTTTTTTTTTTTTTTAAACTGTTTTTAAAATATTATTTTAAATTAAATAAAGAATTATATTAATACTTTTGTTTATGCCAACCCCCATTAACCTCTTCCCTCGACTCAATTTTAAACATTTTATTTCAAAAAGGTAAAAAAAAGTAAAATTGTATTCTAAAACCGCAAACAGGTTAGTATAATTATCAAGAATATAACATAGCATATGTGCTTTGTAGTTAGAGTTGAAGTCAATTGGAAATGTGGTGTTTACAACTCAACTAATTTCTAACCGTTATTGGCGGAAGTGAAAGACTGCAAGTTTTGAATGCTTATATCTTATAAATGTGAAATTTGTCATTGTTTTTGAGCACACTATTACAGATAACATTAAGGCTAACAATCATAATAAAAGCCAAAAAACTTCCATTTTGATTTCATGGGGACTTTCATGAATGTATTGCGTTGTACCACCTTCTCCCAGGTGACCATATGTAGTGCAAAGCCTGCCTTCAGCAGTACTTGATGTGAAGGGATAATCCTGGTTTACAGATTAGACAAGGCAAGCTAACTTGAGTAGTGAAGTATTCCCTCAGTCTAATGCTTTAGGTAGTTTGTGAGAGGACAACAAAATACTAGACGTGTTTTCTCCGATTCTTGTGACGAACCTTTGATCCTTTTGTTTATGGAGAGCTCAGATATACTCTTACAGATATTTTCCAACTTTGGCATGATTAGTGACTTTTGTGGAGACTTAATTTTTGTAGAGGTTTCTCCGGACACCTAGTTGTCTGAAAAGGATGGATGTGGGAACCTGTGGTTGAATGTCCCAAACTGGACTTAAGTTGCGATACTTTTGTCAAGCACAGGATGATTGCATACGTAGACTGTCTCTCCACCGAACCAGCTGGGAAATGCTGGAATAGGACCTACTATGAGGACGAAGATGAACTTCTTCCTCTATATACTCGCAAACTGAACCTCCAGCCCAAGACGGAGGGCAGCCTTCGCCGCAGACTCCTCACCTCCAAAATTCACCAGCAGCAGGACGCCATATGGGCGCCCAAACCGTGGGCACGACCACCGGCTCGAAAGAGTGCCACACTGCAGGGCCAGCCCAACTACAACTTCAGCCCGCCGCGCAACGACTTGAGAGGTAGCACTTAAAATCTAGTTTGCTTTTGTTCATCAGAGGAGCTTTTGTGTTGCAGCTTAAATGCAAAAGCTGGTGCTCAATGATTAATTCTCTCACTTTATAATTTCTGTTGTCATAACATGGCTGGTGGTATTAACAGGTGTTAAAACTTAAGAGCTAGACCTTTGAAACTCTGATGGGTTTTGACAGGTTTTTGGTGGTGAATAGTTGAAGCGCAGGGATTAAAGTATAGTTTAATGTGTTGGCCAGTTTGAAGGTTGGTATGAGGCAGGCCATGACAAGACTAGTGCTGGGATACACAATAGCAGCAAGTGTTACTGAACTAAAGAGAGATTTATAGATAATCTGCTGAAGAGAACACAGGAATGTTCAAAGAGAAGTTTTTCAATTTAAGTTGTTTTGAGTTTAAAAGGACATTTTCCTCTAAACTGCAAATTGGTCATCATTTACTCACCCTCATGTCATTACAAACCTTTATGCCTTCTTTCTTTGGAGGAATACAAGAGGAAAGATGTTAAATAATATACTGACACTTGTTTTCCATATGACTGCAATGTCAAAAGCACCAGAAAAGTCAAACTATCTGACTCAAAAGAATGATTCTTTCACGAATCAGTGACATTTTAGTGGTATTTCTATACTATTATAGTATTTTTTATTTTGAATTCGATTTTTTGACTATATTTTCAATATAAATTTCGATATTTATTAAGTTTTAGTCATTTTGATATGTCCTTTTGTACGTTTTATTAGTTTCGTTGTTGTTGTTTAGTAGTAATTTTAGTGCCTCAGCTTTAACTTGCCATGCCAACAATTCCAGTTTTTTTAAGTTTTTCATCAAATATTTAAATGTTATTTCAGAATTCAGCATTTTAATGAACAAAATTCAATTTTAATAGTTTTAGTTAACAATAATAACACTGAATCAGGCATCTCATGAACAACATAATCGTTTGTCTGTTTTTCACACAAAGTTTTCGTTTAACTTGGAACATATAGTTCACAAGTCATATATACCACTTTTATGATGCTTTTGTGTCCTTTTGAAGATTGAAAGCTCCTGTCATTATTCATTGTAATTGCATTAAAATAAATTTTGAAGTTTTGACATGAGCGAGTAAACGATGACAGAATTTTCAGATGAACAATTTACTTAAAATTTGTGATTCTTTGATACATTTGCAATCTGCATTTACCCTGTTCAGAAATACCTCTTACTGTAATTACAAACTAAATACACACTAGCCTACTTCTGCAGCCATAACATGTTGTCTGATTACCCAGAAGCTAGTTTTATCAGTGGGCCAATTCGCTCAGATTAAACCCAGTTACTTAAAAGATGTATCCAGAACTAAATTATTGCATGTAATATTAATCCAAAGGCTTGTTTAGAGCAGAGTTTTGGTTTGGGCCTTACATTGGGAGAAGAGTGTGTAATGTGGGCTAAGCCTCAGGTTCTTGGCAGACAACATAGCTGATTTCTTTGGACTGTGTTAAAATATCATCCAATCCACCAGGCAAGCTGCTCCTTACATCAGATGTGGAGACAGATGTCTCTGAAAAACCATGTGACCTACAGTCCACTCCAATCAAAATTAAGTTCTTGATGCTCTTTGAATAATTCTCAAATCATGCTGGAGACCATGATCAGGTATTAACAAAGTTTAGTTCACAAAGTTCAGGCGCTACTGTTATTTAAGCAAAAATATGATTGCAAATACTGACTATACAGTATTTATTATCAAATCAAATGTCCTATTAAAATGATGGTTTGTACTTGTGTTGAGGCATCTTGTTTTAAAATGCTTTGTTGGATTCAGCTTCTCTTCAGACACGTACTAGCACGCACTTATTTAGCGAGGTGGCCTACAGTCCATACGGTGTGGTAAACTCTTCTAATGCGGTCTAATTAAGGTAATTACTTTCAAATAGGCTTTGTGCTACACACAGCTGCTCAGGGAAGCACGTACATGACTCGCACACACAATCGCGCACACCTCTTTCTCCATTACTGTCAATACAACAGTGAACTTTACTTCCTAGTGTTATGTTTTTGTCATCATTGTGTCCCCAAGAGCCCCTCCCTTCCCTCCTCTCCATTGTTAGTCCATTAAAGGCTGAGAGATACAATGTAGTGCCACAAGATGGCACCATTCTTTTACATCGCAGATTCTTCTACAATTCAGTTTCCTTATTTATTTTCAATTTGAATGTTAATAAAAAAAATTCTGAAGTAATCAGAAAGAATTAGGACCTCAGTTCACCCAAAAATTAAAATTATTTCTCCCTCGCCTTCATGTTGTGACAAACATGTATGACTTTCATTTTTCTGTGGAACACCAATTTCTGCAGATTGCTGTCTTCCATTCAATGAAAGTGAATGGACACTTTAAAAATTAATTAACTTACACTACCGTCCAAAAGTTGGTGGTCAGTAAAATTTGACAAAAAAATTAAAATAAAATCAGCAGTCATTATTCCAGTCTTCAGTATCACATCACCCTATGATGATTGCATAGTGTGTGTGTGTGTGTGTGCGTGTGTGTGTGTGTGTGTGTGTGTGTGGGTTTGCTTGCTTTTATTTTACATCATAAAGATATAAATGTGAACAGTCACTCTGATTGGCTGTAGCTTATGGCAGTCTCTGATTGGCTGCTCTGTCTATACCATTGATACAAACCAGTGATGATTAGTCGAAGTTAGTTTGCATTTAGAAGTATGTCACTGAGCAATTTATCAGGAATGTATCATTTCTATAAAATGACGTCAAATGCAAAATATCAAAGATCAAACCGTTGATAAGTCTGTGATGTTTGAGAATAAGTTCAAGTTGTCTCTCATGCATGCAGTGTCCACAAATGTTGATTTGACTTGCCAATATGACTCATAAAAAATGGCCATTGCAAAACTGTGATGGACATATTTATGTAGAATAAAATACAGCTATTCATAAAAAATTACAAAATTAACACGATCCACCATATTTAGTACTCAATGAGATGAGTATAGCAGATAATGGTTTCTTTATGCCAGGTAGTAAAAATACCATCCCAAATCCCAATATGGCCTCAGTAGTCTCTGCTGATGTGCTATAGGGGATCATCTTTCTCATTGTGCTGGAGCTGGCCCAGTTTTCTGACACAGATATTGGCACACTTTGTAGCCGATGCTGGGGCAGTCATGTTACAGATCAATATGCCACATATGTCTGAGCAGACAGAGTGAGCAGAGTGGCTAACTGCTGTATTATTTATCAGGCCAGTGTCTGGGTCTGACTTCTGTAATATTTTAATGTTCCTCACTTAGAAATCTGAATGTCTGTTCTTCTTCGCTGTTCTCTAAAGGAGGGAAATACTGTATTGTTCACCACAATAATTTGGGTGATCCATAGAAAGAAAGATCATTGTCAGTCTAAACACATGTAGGCCTATATTCATGTTTGTATATATCCATGTTGTTAATAATATGTTTAAAATACGTGTGTGTGTGTGTGTGTGTGTGTGTGTGTATTAGTGCTGTCAAATCGATTAATTCATATAATCGATTTGACTATATTAGCAGTAGTTGTATTTTGCTCAACATGCTTTAATCACCTTTTTGAGTGATGACATTACTCAAAATTATGTATATATTAATATGAAGATTAATATGACTTAAAATCACCCTTTTGCTTCCATGCATTTCCTTTACACTGATTAGGGGGTTCATATAACAAAATAAATCATATAGTATATAAAAATCACCCAAAATACCCTAGACATCAAATGAGAACACAAAAATCATGTTGTTTTTTTATAGCTTTTGTAATAGCAATGTAAAAATCAAGTTAAAAATAAAATCTGATCAGATGCAGTATAAAGTGCATCCTTAATAAGGCAACTTAATGTTTTTGTATTGTGAAAGAATGATTGGTCCGTCTTGCTTGAATACAGGTGATGGTGTTTTATGAGCATGTTGTGTGTAGTTAGGCTTTTATTGGGGCTGGTTTGCTTTGTGCTGAGCTAAGAGTTTCTTTACGTTCTGAGCCAGTGTGCTGATCACACTTACAGCTAGAGGTGAACCTGTGGCTCTGCAGTGAGGTGACGCTGACCTTCTTGCTATCAAATGATCACAGAAGCCATCTTTGCTTAGTTCAGTAGATGACACATCTTTACATTGTCTTTAATCAGCACAGGACATTTTTTAAGCTTGACCTGCAAGTCAGTTCATGTATTGCTTTCCATAGAAACATAAAGAGAAGCATTTACAAATCAAGTGCCCTTGTAAAATCAGCAGCTCCTCTTCACATGCCCCACTCAAATTGTGTGTGTGTCTTGTTGGTTTAGAATCGAGACTAGATGTAGTGCTCTTGTAAGCCCTTGATGGATTGTATCACCAAATTCACACACAGCTACCCAAGCAACCAAAACCAGGTCATGTAAGAGTCAGGCACAGGCTTTTATGTGTGTAATAACCAGAGAAAGACTTGCAGTCAGACTCGGCTTCTCTTGCATATCTGTTTATTTTGTTTACTCTGTTTTACCATACAATCTTTTTATTGTTTTGATTTTGTTGCCATGTTGTAATTATCATGAATGTTAGTTAATGATATTATTGTGTATTTAGATTATCATAAATAGTCACTCACCGATAAATAAAGCAATATGTTAAGAGAGGTTGTGTTACATTGCCTCAAGTAGCTTATTGTTTTCAAAATGGTGGCAAGAGCATTATGATAAATGGAATGTATTAACGATGATAATCACTATAATCAGTTCTTCCACCAAGTAATGTTGTCCATTAGCCTAACTGCTTGATGTGTATGAAGCAATGTTTGGCCATGCAAATATATCAGATATTTTGTAGTTTAGAGGCAAAACTACATTTAAATAACGTTTTTTTTTAGAAGAAGAAAAGCACTTACAAAATAAACTCCATTAGCACAATACTAGTGCTTGCCAGGGCTCTTTATATGCAGCTGCTAAGGTGTTCTCAGTGGTTTTCAGATCGTTGCTACGCAGTTACTAGGGTGCACTGGGGGATTGCATGAGCATTGATAGGGTGTTCAGCTAAGTGGTTTCTTACTTGCTCAAGTTACAAGGGCCCGCCTACAAGTTTGTATATTTTTGTCCCTATGCTACAAACACTTTTCTTACTTAGTTTTTTTGGTTTATTTTCTCTTTTGTAATGTCTCTCAGCTATCTCTTTTTCTACAGTCTTTCTTCAAATCTCCCTTCAAATCTACGGCTTAGTGCAAGTCTATGATTTTTCTTTTTTTCGCCCACTAGATGAAAAACGTAGAAACGTAACATCTCCTCATGATTTTAGTTATCATTCATGTCCACTTGCCTGTGTCAGTTGCTCATGAACAGTGAGAATTATGGTATATTTTCTTTCTTTCTTATTTTGTTCTATTTTCTATTATATGACCATCTGTAGCTTGTAACATGACACTAGATGACATCATGCAGTGATTGTTGATTCATAAAACATGTACATACCAGTTTCATGAAGCATCAGCATTTTTAGTAACATTTTTACATTGTGATCAATGCTCACATACTCAGTGAAATGTGGGCAGAGGCTGTTAACCCGGTGACTGCAGACACTGGACTGAGTGGGTCCATTGTGTGGATCGTAGCGTGCAGGACGAATGATAAGGGCTGTTGTGCAGGTGTGGGCACTCACGTGACTCGCTTAATCACTGAAGTATCTCTTTCCTCTACTGTTGCTAGGGGACTCATTTCTGGATTCGCTCTAATCAGCCGTGTTTTTGTTCACTATGAAGGGAATGTATTCGTGTGATGCTGCTTTGATTAAAGGTGATAGAACAGACTAACCTTTTCAACAACTATTATCTCTTGTATGAATACATGAATATGAGAGTGATTGCGGTGAATATTTATTTGCATTTGTTAAGGCTGTTTAATCAGGGAAGATTCCGATTCAAGATTTAATAGTTATTGCATTTAAGAGGATCTTGCACTGCTAATCTGCAAAAGCATCATGCGGCAAATGGATTTTAAATAGGGATGCACCAATATGTATATTTATATTTTGAAGCAGATTACAGATATATTGGACAAAAATATAACTTTCACAGTATTACAGGTGCATAACACCCTTGCACATTTGAACTAGATTTTGTACCTTTATACATTATACATACAAGGCAAAGCCTGTCTACAAACCCATTCCTCATTAAAGTTCAAGTGCTTTCGTCTGTTTCCTTCCTGCCTTTTGTAGTGTATTACGTTTTTCCATCTGTCTGGCATTTTCACACAGCGACACACAATAGCTGAGATGTCTTTGAGGGAGTCCACACACTGCTGGAGTTTTGTTTAGAATCCCCATTTTGTCTCATTATGGTCCTATTCATTTCTATTGTATCAGCACAAATGCAGCATTAAAAACCCAACTGGACTATATTTGTATATCGGTGCAGGTCATTAAGAGTTGTTTTCTGTATGCACTTTTCCATATGTTCTTTGGGTATGTGGTGAGTGAAAAACAATATTGCATTATAGGGGTATAGCTGTTGTTGATCTTTTCAGGCTAGTGTTTAATGGGCATTTCTTTTGGCCCTCCAGCTGCTTTACATGGAGAGGTTTGTCTTCTTTAGTTAATGTCTTGTCTGGGCCACGGAAAGGAGAAGTGCTATAGTTTATGTGGGTGTATATAAGTTTGTGTGTTTCAGGACTGGTAGTGCTGGAAACCATTAAACACAATAGGATCAGTCAGGCATAAAGTTTTTAGCATTTTAGGGGGCTGTTCCCCAATCTCATTATGAGTGTGCCCTTTAGCTGAGCCAGGGTGAGCCAACGGAATACACAACATTAACTATGAAAAAGACAAGCGAAGCAGCTCTAGAATCAGTTACTACTAGTGCAGGGAACCGAGAATATTTTTTTTCTCTCTTAAATATCAGAACCAAATGATGGTTCAGTTAACGCTTCTCTCAGGCACATTATTCTTAATGCGGATGGAACATTTTATTAAAATACTCTGACAGTGTTTCCTGTTCTACTATTCAATGGTTCCGCAACTCCACTGTATCTACAGTGTATTACATTCAGCATTACCAGTATAGTCTGAATTTCCGGAGGAATAAGTCTTAACTGATGGCCAGTTCTTTTTTTTTCTTTTTTTGTGAATCAAACATGTACAACTTACAGCTTTCTGTTATATTGTATTTAACACTTAGTTTGTTTGCATGTAGTTAGGGATGCCTATTTTTTAAATAAAATATTTTACCACATTTTTATTATTATTATTTTGTACTGTTTAATATGCAGTTAAGACCTAAGACCAGCTGCTGCCCCTAAAATACTGTGAAAGGTTATTAAAATGTCTGTTAAAATCAGAATGAAAAGAAAATTCATTTCTAAATGCAAGTCATGTCTTATTGAAAACAATTAATCGGTGCATTTAAAAAAATACCTCGTAATTTTGTTATCAAAATGTCATGATCTTCCGGAGAAACTGAAACCCACCCCTTTCTTTCAATCCACTGTGAGCTCACATTCAGTTGTTCTTCATGCAGTCAACAACCGATGTGTATTTCATAATACAGAAAAAAGACAGGGCAGAATTATTCATGGAACTGTAACAGAACTGTCGAGATAATCATTAAATTTGCATTACAGCATTATAATGCTGCAGATGAAAAGTACAACAATTGCTGCTATTTTAAAACACATTTCGCACAACATTTACTCGACAACTCGCCCGGAATGACAAGGCTTTCAGTAGAATTAAATTTGACATTAGTGGTAACTACCAAATCTGTTTATTGGCTAAATGGACAATTAAATGTTTTACCACTGTTGTAAAATCACTCTTACAAACTGTTACAGAATGCTTCAGACTTTTGTAAAAAAATGTACCCATAAATTGCATAAAAACCGGAACAGACATTTGCTGCGCTACTGAGTGGTCGTCATGCTCTATATAATGGTGGGTAAGTTGGATCAGTGTCAATGCATCATGGCCATCTGTGTGTCATCTTAGTGTGCTATGGTGAACAGAGGGCTCTAATTTACAGCATCACTGATTGGCACACCAGGATTGGTAGATATGAGGTCAAAATCTCCTTTGCACAATAAACCAAACTTGAAGGTCTGAATACTACTATGGCTGCATCCGAAATCGCATACTTCCCCACTGTATATACTATAGTACACTGTAAAAAAATTACTGTTGGTTTAACTTGAAATGTTGAGTTCATTGAAATAAAAAGTTAATACAATGAAGGAGATTGGTTTAATAAATAGACTCTCAATATATGTTATCTGGACCACATTAATTATCTAAGTTGATTTGACAAAAGATACATAAAACGTTGCACAGGAGAGGATTTATGAATGGAGGTGAAGCGACGCAACTGACGCTGGAAGGTCACATGATAATGACACCATTGCGAATGTAGTGCGTCCGGATTACATTCATACTATATAGAACATACTTTTTTAGCGTTCGTGAAGTAATTACTATCAGAAAAAGTACCTACTCAAGAGAGTATGCGATTTCGGACGCAGCCTATGTGTTCTCTGCCCCGAAGATTCATGACAATGACATAGACATAAAGTGATATCGAAAACCCACAGCTGTGAGTCATGTGAACTGAATCTATATGTAGTTCTGACCAACCTCACGTGTGAAAATGCTGAGTGGCCATTCAAAAAAAGAATAGCGAGAGAGAGAAAGAAATTACACTTGCTTCGACACTAATGAAATACTGCAGTGTATTTAGTACTCCCTAAAAAGGAGCTGGGTGGGTAACCACCACCTTAATCTCTGCTGAATGCGCTAGGATCCTTTTCAAACTCGTCTTGGGCCCCCCAGCTCAAAAGAAAAAAAGGACAGAGCAAAAGGAGGAGTGGCAGGCGCTGCAGCGGTGTAGAGAAACACAATAGTCAGTGATCCATAGTGTATGGCATGGATCCAAGTTGGATATACCTCCACAGCAAGGCAAGGTGAGAGAGCCTTAAACATATGCAATGCGACAGAGAGACATGCACTATAGCTAGAGACTCAAGGAGGGGAGGGGAGACTCACAATTGATAGCCGGACGAAGAGAGAGAGAGAGCAACTCAAACAGCAACTGAATATCCTCTAGGGTGGGCAAATGTGTGTGAGAGAGTGATAGAGAAAGAGAGAGATAGAAGAGGAGGGGGAGTGTTGCATGCTGTGCCAGTCAGCGTAAAATGAGTAAAGAGAGAGTGTCGTATGGGTAGTGCCGTTTTTCCCTCCTTTCTCTTCCTCTTCACACTCACTCACTCCAATGGTGGACTAATACATCCTTATGCACGTATCTCTCAGGGGATCGATCGCTTATCACAATGGTGTTCATCGGGACTTCTCTTAAATCTGTCATTAAGTACTTCAAAAAGAAGGGTAAGCTCTTCAAATCATGTTTTGGGTTTCTCTTATCACTCGTGCAGCTCGAGCCTCAAGGTCAAGTAGACCGAAGTAGTTTTGGGTGTGGGGTTATTCATCACTGCTGCTGTGCTTGCATGCATCTGATTCAGAGCGCTGGGCTACATCTGCTTACGAGTTTCTTTTTATAGTGGGGCATCAGTCTCTTTAAAGTGACCTTGTTCTGCAACTTCGAATGATTTTTATTGGTGATGTAAAGCTCTGATGCCCTGTTTTGTTCATTTCTTTTATATATTCTACCTTTAGTGTTCATCAAATGATGCAGATTATTGTAATTCAATTTAGGGAGATATATTTCAATTAAATGATATAGGATTATAATATCCGTATTATGACTTCAGCTGAACAATGATTCTATTTTCGTTTAGAGTTGCTGTACAAGCCGAAATGGATTTTCCTGTTATCACTGTAAAGCTGCTTTAAAACAATCTGTATTCTATTTAGCGCTATGTAAATAAAGGTGACTTGACTTGAATTATTATTATGAATTATGTTACTGTAAAAACTGTACAGTAAAGTTTAGATTACACTAATACTGTACTTACTGTATTAACACATTTGAATTAGCCTTAGGGTATTTTCCAATAGAGCCATTGACTTTTTGGTGGACTAGTGAAATCTACCTCGTGTGTTTTGAGCCCATGACCTAGTACTCTCGCATGACCTCTTGCATTCGAGGAAACTGATTGTGAATAATCTATAATCACTGGCATACTTTTTTTGCATGGAAAGAAATGCATTGATACGGCTGACCTGGTTAATCTTACCCAGAGGAACTTGGGATAATTGATCGTTTAATCTGGGTTGTCAAGGCACCAGCCAGAGACAAGTATGTCTCCAGTGTCTTTAGACGCAGTGGTGCAGAAGTGTTTGATTGGCCCGGCCCCTCGTGCAGTTTTTCATGTGTTCTCTCTGAGGGAGCCTAAGAATCAGCACATGACTTCAGCTCCCAAATCTATCTCATGTGCCCAATGGCTGTTTTACTTTCTGTCTGAATTGTGTCTCCTTCTGCTGACATCTGAGTTGATTAGAGTTAAAGCTAATTTTACATTTATGGCTAATACTGATAAGCCAAAAATTTTTTTTTTTGTTATGGCCAATATTAAAATTCTGTACTATTTTGTGTAAAATATATAAATAAAGGTAAAATACACAAAATATAAAAAAATGACCTTAGGTATCATTATAATTGAAAGTATGAAGATGGATTTTTATATTGAGATTTATTATAGAAATTAATAGAAATTTAGCATTTTTTAAAGATTAAACTGTAAGTGTGTGTGTTAAATGACAACATATGAAAAAAAGAATACATTAATTAACATTAATGTAGGCCGGGTACCTATGCACCTCTAATTAGTTCTAAAAGACAATGTTATTTTGGATTATGCTGTGGAAGAGACATATATTCCTGGTCACAAATGTTGTGTCCCCAACAGGCATCTTAACTATCTTACCAGCATTACCATGGTCAACTACTGTAGCTTCACCACAAAGACCTTGCTGGTCATGGTAAACCAGCACTAACCACCATAAACCAACTTGGACCATCATGGAAGTTAATTCTGGTCAAAGCTGGTATTTCCAGCATATATAGAGGGTAGAGCAACAAAAATGCATAGTCTGCTTTAACCTACTGTCTGCCATCAGTTATTTAGGAGAACAACACTGTATATACTGATATTTTCATATCTACCAAAGCTTTCCTGTAGCTCACATAGTAGAGCGCTGGCGCTTGCAACGTCAAGGTCATGGGTTTGATTCCCAGGGAAAGCAAGAACTGATAATAATGTAAAATGTGTACCTTGAAATGTAATGTAAGTCGCTTTGGATAAAAGCGTCTGCCAAATGCGTAAATGTAAATGTAGCCTACCAGTCTACTTATAATCCTAAATAGGTCTTTTACACAAACAACTGACGTTTTTCCTTTAAACATTTCAAATTTGAATGTGTCATACTTTGTTTCTTTTCCTTCTAGCGGTGTCCAGTCTCGATGAGGAGAGCAAGTGGTCAGTGCACTACACAGCCCCCTGGCACCAACAGGAGAATGTCTTCCTGCCAGGGTCCAGACCAGCCTGTGTCGAAGACCTTCACCGCCAGGCCAAAGTCAACCTGAAAACAGTCCTCAGAGGTCAGAGACAAAAACCACAGTACTTTTCTTTTCTTTCTTTTTCAAATGTAAAACACACTTATAATATTCTGATGAACATCAACATATGATTAGTTATTTAAATAGAAATCCCATAGAAGATTCATAATTTCTCCATATAATCAGCAAATGCTAAATGCCCTCCAGCAGAATACATGATTTCTGTTACAGACCATTACTTATAATGAAGATAACATTACCACTGTGCAGAAGAAGTTTAAAGAAGTTGCCATAGTCTTTTCTTCCCTATTGTGGCATATATCCAAGTGAAACGGCTTCTGGAATGAGAAAAATGTAGGGAAGGATTTGATTTCTTCCTTCGGGAATTGATTGGACCGTAGGATGGATTGTGAATTATGTTTCATGTTGTTTCTGAAACTTCCTGGTTTTATATCTTTGTCTTGTTTTTGGTTTATGTTACTTTGGATCAATAAACTCCCCACCGGGATTTTCCTGAACCAGCTCCTGTAGAGCCTAATGGGATGTCATCATCATTTGACCTTCTGCTGCACTTTGACATATTATCCTATAGCCTACCAGAGAAAAATATCACTTCCTTTTGTATCTGGAAAAAACAGATACATTTAACTTTCATGACTCATCTTAATTTCCTTCACTCGACCTTGTTGTTGCCTAAATAACTAGTCCTCTGAGGTGTTCTGGAATGCTAATGTGCCGGTGTGTGTTTGTGAGCTGTCTTGGCCCCAGCGGGGGCAGCAGGTGGCACACCAAATGTCTGTTTTCCCTCTTTTCCCAGTGAGTTTTGGCAGGGTCATAGCTGTTGTCCTTCTATTTGTTATAGTTGTGAATTATATATAGCCTATATAATTTGTATCTAATTTACATTCATTGACCACCCACATCACAGCTTTTGAACGATTTTCCTCTCACCCTCTGAATCACAATGTGACAATTAAGAGTCGATTCTTAATTCGACTCGAAAATCACTTAATTTCATCCACTGATACTTTCACCATAATGTCACCTAACCTGTATAACCTTTTTCCTTCCAATGAAGATCAGCACAAAATCAGATGTTTTGCTAATTGTCTATGGTGCTCATTTCCATAAAACAGAAGAAAGTTAGTCATACGAGGTAAATTGGAACAACAGAATTTTCCTTTTTTGCTGATCTACTACTGTAATTTAATGCCTTCTTAGATGATAGACGAAACTGCTCATAGAAACGTACTAAGAGGGTTAGAGTACATTTGCTATGGGCAATGAACAGCGTTTTTGTGCATGTTGCCTGCAGTAAGATGAGAAATGAGAGGTAAAATGAACGAATTGAGGGGAGAGCACAAGTCAAGCTCTCTTAGCTATAGGATTAAGACGACATCCCTCACACGTGCTCTGTCTCTCACTCTTTGAGCTACTAACATATTAACCTGCACTAGCCTCTGCTCACTAATCACAGCTCAAAATGTACAGATAATTATAGTTGTTGACTCCAAAGGAGTTTAACTGATTGAAGTAATATTATAAGCCTCCTAAAACAAACCAACACACTTACTATAATAAATTGCTTCTGTATGCAGCATGAGAAACAAAGATTATTCCTGGGTTTGGTGATGATTCACTCTGCTTTAATTTAAATGAGTAATCTAAATGCCTCGGTCCAGTATACCGTATGTGTAAGACATATATTACTTTTAGAATGTAGGCCAAGCTGTTCCTAATTGCATTATATGTTGTTTGTAAGCTTGCTGACATTACAGCTTTGTGTTACTGAACTGTATAATCACCTGGTCAGTGCCACATACTGCCACATATACGTTTTTATGTTTAACATAGACATTTACATTGAATTCATATTTATTTACAGCATGTAGTAACTAAAACTTGTTTGATATTAAAAATAATATCAGTTTTAGGCCTCCTTCAGTGAAATGCTTTCCTGTGCTTACATGATAGATTATAAGATGCTGAGATATTGTGCATTTTGGGCATACTGCAAACTACACTGGATGAGGTGTCGTGTTTCTCATGAGCTAATGCAGGAAGGATTAGGTGATTACACTGAGCTCTGCAAAAAGACAAGAGAGAGAGAGAGAGAGAGAGAGAGAGAGAGAGAGAGAGAGAGAGAGAGAGAGAGAGAGAGAGAGAGAGAGAGAGAGAGAGAGAGAGAGAGAGAGAGAGGTTCATAGTTCATAGTGTTTCTCAGCAGGCACTCATTATGAAGGTGCCAGAGGAGGTGATCAGCTGAAATAAATGGATATGTCAGTGGCATTAGGTGGAGGTGAAGACCCCCTGCTTTCAGGCCATTCATAACCCGACAGTCAGATCTGACATATTCAGGTTAAACTCTCAGTCCTCCTGCAGTAAAAACTGACACTACTCTTTTATTTAGTTGGAGGTCTTGTTTCTATCTATCTATCTATCTATCTATCTATCTATCTATCTATCTATCTATCTATCTATCTATCTATCTATCTATCTATCTATCTATCTATCTATCTATCTATCTATCTATCTATCTATCTATCTATCTATCTATCTATCTATCATCTATATCTATGAGCATTTGCCCATTATCAGTCTGTAATTGCCCTCTCTCTGCACCGAGGGCAAAAGGACACTGGCTCTGCAGTGGTTCAGTAATGCTGAGTGTGATAGAAGACTCATCAGCCTTTGTGAAACTAAAAATATCTTCATTGCAGTGTGCTTATCGGGATGCATTCTATGCTGGCTAAAAGTACTTCAATTGTTCTAATTTGCTCTCAAAAAAACGTGTTTTATTTATTTAAATTCTGTTTATGTGTAGCCAGCTGTTTCTTCTGCAGTACTGCAGTTATTTTTCAGTTATAGAAGAAATACTTAAATTTCTTATTATAATTTAATTTCTTAAATTTTACGTTTTTATTGATTCCATGTATGAATTGATGTCATGTGTAAACGCTCGCTATAGGCCTGTGATCTACGTTAAATGAGCTTTGCATACTCATTACCACAACAAATTGTTCATGATTGGATATGCTTGCCTCTCCAGAGTGCGACAAGCTCAGGAAAGATGGCTTTCGCAGCTCCCAGTGCTACTCCCAAAGCCCTGCCTTCTCTGCAACCAGCCTTTGTGAAAGTGTGCACCTGGACGAGGAGAAGACAGAGAAGAAAAAGAAGGTAAAGCCTGACCTTAACACAGATTTGGAAAACTGTCCTAACCTTTGCATGCACATGTATGCGGTTCCTAGAAAAATATTTTTTTTTGCAATATGTTATATGCACTATGTAATGCAGTTTATAATCGATTTCACCAGATTATCACCAAAATCCTGTTGGCTTTTAATTATATAGGTTAAGCTGATATTCAGGCTTCGTTTTCAAATCTGAGTTGACATGAATAAAAACAAGAGCTCTTGTTAATGTCAAAGAAATGTTGTTGTTGTTGTTGTTTATTGTTATATTGTATAATGAGAGCTAAGTATGCTCGCATGTCCATGATGAAACAGACAAAGGCCTGGTTTTCCCCTAAATACTCGATTTGTTTCTCCCAAAACATGATTTGGGTGTCTTGTTTTGCACTGCCCCCTAGAGGCTGTGAGCATGCTAGCAGTGTAGTCCAGTATCCACTACAATCAATGATCAAACTAGAAAGTATTTGTTCCACATTCTGTAATACTAAAGAAAAGTATTGTCTCACTTCACTTTTGTTCCTTTATTTTCTTTCCTCTCATCAAGCGGTTTAAAGTCCTAGACTGCCTATCACAGTCTTGCCTTTCTCTCTGCTGTCATTTGAGATCTTGGAAAAGAAAGGTACCTCAGTTGCTAGTCAGTGGTAGCACTGTGCTGTGTGAAGGTTGGCTTCAGATCCTAACAAGTCCTCATAGCGTCTTCATGTAAAACCTACTAGTGCTAGTCACCCGCCGTGAGCGTTTTTTACCCCTCAGCAACTTAGAGACAATGAGTATGGTAATTACACAAATTAGACATAATTAATACATAATTAGATTGTGTATTTCCCTCAAGCAATCTTGCAAATTTATAAGAACTGTTTTGGCAAAGCAGAACAAAAGAATGTCTAATATGTGTTTTTGGCACACACAAAAAAAGTATCTAGACACATTATGGTTGAATACACTGACTGTAACACTGATCTCAAATTAGCATGAATAATTTAGAGTGCAGCTCTCCTCCATTCAGGGCTCCCTTGGGCTTATTGCTCAGAGAAATATTTCAGTCACCCAATGTTCCTGGAGGGAAATGCACTCCAAGAGTCTTTTTTACTCTTTTTGTAAAGCACTTTATTGAATTAACAGTAGAAATGACCAAGTATCAGACAATACCTGTCACTGGGCATTGGCTAGGCTATCATTCACAGAATCCTGATCTTACTACATCGGTCTGTTTGTGTTGTGTTCAGGCTTCAGATTCACCTAATGAAGAGGAGAAACTCGTGTACTCAATGCCGCCTCAGACCCCTTTGCTGGATTACGGCTCTGACATGGACATCCAGAGAAGCTGGACCAACTGTCTACCTTTGCCTACTCCTGAGGAGAAAATGAGACTAGAGTCTCAGTCGGTGACCACCGATGTCATTCCCATCAACATTACAGGTACCTCCATTGTTAAATCATGAAATAGCACTTTTAAGTTTTTTGAGAGTGATTTTAATAGCTCTGTTGATAATCACATACAGCCTATATATTTTTTTTTTAAATACTTATTTTACGAGAAGAATTTATGACAGATTTTAGATTAGGAGAGCGGGTTCCTTTAATTATTTCAGTTCTTCTCAGCTGCAATTATACACACCAATATTAAAACTCTGTAATATTTTTCAAATAAGTTTTTATTACATGAAATAGCTTCAATCTTTTTGGAAAAATAATTTTTTTTATGGGGGGGTTACTTAGGGAAACCATGAAAATTGTCAAAAAATTATTTTCTCTATAAAATTACGATTTTCTTTTCTATTTAATTGCACATTTCTTTTAGAAATTAATAGATTTATATACTTGGAACTCATGCATACCAAAATAAGTAGGTCCCTATCATTTAATCCCTATCATTATCACAATAACTGCACTCTTCCTATTGCCCTTTCCGTAAAATATTGCTGTATTCATTTTCTGAAAAGAATAAATCAATTTGTTATTATTTATACATAAATACAACTATACTACAATAAACACTTCAAATACATAAATAACTGCAATCATATTGTTAATGCTACTATCTATAAAAAAAAAAAGAAATACATTACTGCAATTCCACTGTGGTACAGCATTGCCATATGGAAACATAAAACTATGTTAGACAAGGTTGATTTTTGAACAATATAATCTAATTTACTTATCAAAGATGCCGCAAGAAAATCCCCCTTGAGAAGAGATGTTTAGAAATGAGGTTAATAGAGCAATTTCTGGAGCACTTCAACAGGTGTCTTCTGTGTGAGGGTGACAGTGGGAAAGAGAGTTTTGGAGGGACTTTCAAATGTCACGTGACTTAAAAACAGCACATCATTGGCTACCTTTTAATTAAATTGTATTTTTTTCTGAATAATTAGGAAATGAGTAGAAATTAATTGTTGCCATATGGCAGCCCCGTAACATAAATTTGAAGGAAATAAAAAAAAGGAAAAATGAGCATGCACAATTAAATAGGTACATACCCAAAATGGACAAATACAAAAAATAATAATAATATTTGTAGATATATTGTGCATTTTTTGGCAATATATCGTGCATCTCTAACTACAATATAGTGCTGTGAACTCTGCATGAGGCATACCATTAATGAACACTGATTTTCTATGTTCTTACATCTTTAGGTGAGAACTTTGACCGTCAGGCCAGTTTCCGTCGCTCCTTAGCAAACACTGATACCATAATACGAAGACCCAAGAGGGTGCAAAGAAGGAAGACAATAACAGGAGTTCCTGACATTATCCAGACTGAATTAGGTATGATTCCTACTCATGGTAGCATTCATATATACGTCACACCGTCACACGTCACACCCTTCTCAGCCAAATTAAAGGTGCACTCAGAAATTTTCCCCACATTAAAAGTTTTACACATGAAGGAATGAATTGTACTTTTTCAATTTCAATTTCCTAAAATTAGTCTAGCCATATCAGTAGCCTAATAAGAGTTGTTTTATTTTACATTGAGTGTTTAACCTCATAGGGGCCGACATGGCCTGTTAGCCCGTCACACATTAAACCTGGTAAATTACCGTAAAATGACCAGAATGACTCCTCTGGTAAATACACAACTGTCCTGTGCACACAAGCAATGGTGTTTTTACCGATAAGATCTCATTCATATTTCAGCACCTAAATACTATTAAACACTGTGATGTGATTGTGAATCACTGGAAATGACCTAAATATGGATGAAAACCTGGACTAAATCCACCTGGATGAAAAGCGCTTTAGATTCACTATCTGTCCAATTTGACAAAACAATTTTTTTGTGACAGGCGCAAAGGGATGATCACACAGAATGCAGGTTTGCTCTTAAAAACATGAGCTGAATAATAATTAGTATAGTACAGCAGTTACTAGGCTATATACAAAAAAGTAATGCCATACGCTGATGAATGGAAAAAAGGCAGAGTTTCAAAACGTGGCGCAATTAACGGTCAGACGTCCATCTTGCGCATATTTACTGTACATAGAAAAACAGTTATAAACAATGTAATACTGTAAACATCTCCTACAGTACATAGCTTTATGATTGGCCCAAAGCAAACTTCTTATGACAACACATCCTGCCCTTGTACAATCATACTGGTAATTTACTGGTAATGTAAAGCAAAACTTCTCATACAGGAATA
This sequence comes from Phoxinus phoxinus, assembly GCF_949152265.1. Lineage (NCBI taxonomy): Eukaryota > Metazoa > Chordata > Actinopteri > Cypriniformes > Leuciscidae > Phoxinus > Phoxinus phoxinus. The sequence goes on from NC_136888.1 coordinate 24,837,857, forward strand.
TTTCCAGCACTGATTTACTGGTATTTCTGAAAAGTTGATTTACCGGTGATTTACCAGTAAAGACTGTATGTGTGAAAGGCTACTGCTTGAAATTGGTGGTGGTGGAAATGCATTAATCTGACTAAGGCTGACTGTTAGTAAAGAACTTGACATTGGTAATTGAAAAAGGTTTGCTTTTTCAGTGCGATGCTGTATTTATGTCACTAGGTGTCAGTACAGTCCAAGATGACTACCATGTTAACACAACACTAAAATAAAATTACTGAATACATTAGGTTAAAGTAAATGATGGAGCTCAAAATTATATAGATTTATATGAATTATTATTATTATTATCATTTAAATACTAAAATATATAGTATATTTCTTTACTGTATTTTAATCCTTTTTTGATATGTATAAATGTTTTGTTGGAATAATTAAGAAAGAAAATCAAACAAACAAACATTCACCATGCATCTATAATTCCCATTACTATTTTCTTACAGCAAATAAAGAACAAGCTGACTCCAGAATTCATTCCATGTGTATGGCAGATCAGTGCTCCACCCTCAGTCGAGTGGGAAGTGTAAACTCCACCCTGAGACGCTCAGACACCCGAGACTCAAGTTGCCAAACAGAAGAGTCGAAGGTTGTTCCTCCCTCAGTACGCAGAATCAGAGCACAGAGAGGCCATGGAATTGCCGCCCAAATGGCCAGCGTCTCCTCCTCAAGCAGCATTTCCACCATAAGTGACTGTAATGGCATTGGCTACACTCAACTTACTGACAGTGATCAGAGCTTTCGCAGTTTGCCACGACAAGGTTCTCGCGTCCCGCATCAACACTGTGAACCAAAGTACAACAGCTCCCCCTACAGATTGAATTCTGGCTCTATAAGCTCTTTGTCATACCAGTTTGACATTCAGCATGTATCTTCATCATCACTGCAAATGTCTGACTCCAAAAGCAATACTTTAAACAGCCCCAAGCTAGCTGAAAATCCAAATTACCAAGGCTTTGATCAAAATAATAGCCCAAGCTTGTTCAGTCTCAGTGGTGCTCTACAGAACTCCATTATTTATGGACACAAAATGGCAGAGGATAACCAGATACAATCACCTCATTCTTTAGCCCAATTGCTTAGTTCTCCTGATGCCTCGTTGTCAGCTGTCTCCTCCTGTTATGAATCCACAGCCTCACTCTGTACAGGGATCCATACTGAGACTGAGTCCCAGTGCAGCACACTTGATGGTAGAAACTGCAGCAGTCCTAACTGTGTCCGCAGGGATTCCAACTTCTCAGAGAGCAGCAATCAAAGCTGCAGCACACTAACCACTGACCAGTGGACATATGAAGTTTCTCCAAAGGACAACGTCACCTCAAGTTGCTCCTCACCTGTTAGCCATACATACAACAGTGAGGAACATTCTCCCAGCAAGACGGACACAAGCTCGTTGTTCTCTGTTGATAATGAAGGTTACTACACCTCCATGCGCCTGGACTCTGGTTTGAAGTCACATAGTCATGGCTGCATCAATAAAGCGGGGGATGCAAGGCACAGTTTGTACGAGTGCAAGGACCACCACAGCGAAGGTGACCATGCAAGTCTGCATAGCAACCGCTCACTGACACGTAGCATTTCCCTGCGGAAAGCCAAGAAGCCTCCACTCCCTCCTGCAAGGACTGACTCCTTAAGGCGCAAGCCCCAGAGGAAGCCTCACCACAGTGGTTCGGTGCTTAGTGAGCAGTTTATCTCCAGTCTCCAGCAGTCCTTAGAGCTTAATCTAAAAACTCATAATACATCTTGCTCTGAACAGACACCCTGTGGTAGATTTGAAGACCCTTGGGTGCTCCGACCCAGAAGCCAGAGCACCATAAGTGCAGCAAGCAGTGGGATGTCCGCACCAGCTGCTGTATGTCCGGTCACACCCACACACAGCGACAGCAGCAGTCAGCGCTCGGACTATGCAGAGTCATGGGACTTCTACATGGATTACCCTGGTCCACGGCCCGACCAGGGTATCTCGCCCCAAATCACAAAATCTGCAAGTGCTGGAGAGAATCAAGGGGTCATTGGCAATGTATCCAACAACACTGGATTCCCATCGTCCCACTTCAACAGTAGTGGGATTCAGTCAAAATTGGCTTCCTCACCTGACAAGGTTCATCGCCTGACATCACCATCAAGTGGTTATTCAAGTCAGTCCAACACTCCGACTGCAGGCACTCCTGTTACTTCTTTAATAAGAGCAAAGTCTCCGGCAGGGAGGCCAAAACCAAAAGTGCCTGAAAGAAAGTCCTCCCTGCGGTCTTCTGTATCATCCTCCTCTACATCCCTGTCCTCCAACACATCAGATTCTATCAGGAACATCCCGCCACCTCCCCCTGACATGACTTCTGAATCATATGGGTCATCCAGCCCTGCTTCTTGCTCTCCAACAGGACCTATGATAGACCCAACCCCACCTATTCCTCCTCTACCTGACCTGTCCTTTGCCTTGGAAGAGAGACATAATTCACTTTCAGATTCATCCACAACACCTGAAGAATGTGACTTTCTTGATTTCCCCCCTCCCCCGCCAAATGTTTTTGAATCTCTGTCAAGCAATGAAGGTACAAATAGTCCTTCACTTCCACTTCTTTCTCCCAAACCTTCATTGTGCACTTTATCTTATCTTCCTCCTCCACCACCTCCTCCACCATTACTTGAGATGAATCTTAAAACTTCAACCATTTTGAAAACAGAGAGTTGTCTTAGACCTACGAAGGCTGTAGAAATTGAAAAAAGACTGAACAATCACACTGGAGGGCGAGAAAAGAGACAGAAACCAATAATCACTGCCCAAGCTCTTCAGATGGTGCAGCTACGACCTGTCAAGCAAATAGAAAATATTTTTACAGCAGTCCGTTTTGATAATTTTGATGACCAAGCACAAAATAACCATTCTGAAACAAACTCAGGAAAGTCCCCAGAAAGTAAGACTACAGAGCAAACAGTGACTGCCAGCTGTGTTGGTCATTCAGAAAATGCCATTGAAATATCTGAATATGAATATCCAGTGAACAAATTTATACAAGATTTCCCTGAGGCATTAACTGGCTTTATACCCCCTGGCCCAGATGAACATATTAGCAATACTGGGCAGTATGTTCCAGAGTACCTTTCTAAGACATGTGCAGTTTTATCTACCAACACGCTTCAGTGCACAAGCTCCTCAGCTTCTCCTCGAAGTTCTCAGCTGCAACAGAAGCCTCCAATATCACCTAAGAAGCCCAATCTTTCCATTATTATACCACCCATTATGAACCTACCTGTCTCTAATGTATGCAAGCTTCAACAGGTTTATGAAGCACAAGAGACACTTAAGTCATGGCAAGTGAATGATACATCTCCAACAAAGACAGTCAATTTGCAGGCAATTCCTTTAGACCTTGAGGTAGAGGAAGAGAGTGACTCGGACTCTTCAACCCTTGTGATCAAAAGCAGACTGTCTCTCAGTAGTGAGCTGTCATCAAACAGTCTCCAAGACCTACAACTCTCTGATCTCATTCTTCATGAGCATGACCTCAGCCTGAGTGATAAAGACTTTGGGCTCTGTGATGATAAAAGCACATCCGATGATGGTTCAAGCAGCAGCTCAGGATCCATAAGCTTTAAAGAGGACGAACATGAGGAAAATGGTAAGGGCTTCTTTTATTACTAGCGTAAAACTAAGAATTTAAGTTTCTGTGTATTGAGGATCACTCTAGTGGGCCAAAGAAATGATTGCATGCATGAAAAAATCATGCATTAGAATTTACTATTCAACTTTACATCCATCAGCAGAGCCATGTGAGTGAAGGCACAGTTCCTGTTTCACGTGCTACAGGAATGCTTTATTTGTTATAATACTACCCTTGAATCAGCTAAGAAAGTTGAATGAGAGCCCTTGAGTGTGTGATGGTTAGCGGGTTTAGACTGTAATATTCTCAAGCCTCTTTAGGGCTCACCAAAGTGCAGTTATTGCACAACAGCAGGACTACCAAAAGAGTGTGAATAATTTAAAGAGAAGAAAATGTCTGATGCATCATGGGTTTTATGCCTTTACGATTTTGCACTCAGTGTAGGCTCAGTCTTCATTGTTTCTTCCCACTTTGAGAGGTAAGCTGAGTGTTTGTTTGTGTGTGGGCTGTAGGTGCCGCGTTTGACTCGAGCTCTGAAAGCACATCTGGCATTAACAATATAAGAGAGGCTGTGGAGGAGATGGTGACGCCTGTTCGTCCTCGTACAACAGAGGACCTCTTTGCTGCCATCCATAGGTAATGTGATGTTTTTTTTATTTAGCCAGTAAAGCCTACATAATGCATGCAAGTAAAAAATGTTTTTTATTTGTATAAGTACATTAAACACGAGCATACAAACTGTTTAAGGCTCAATAATAAGTTCATCAGTCAGACTGTTCATTTCTCTTGCACTATTCAACAGAAATCAGGGTTTTATTAATTTGCATAGAAAGTATTAATGTATTACATTTGTATTGACCTGTAAAAACACGTGACAGTTTATTCAGAAAAGATCAGAATATTTAACCTCCCCTCATTGTGTTGTCCAGGATAATTTCATAGGAATTTGTGACCAAATCATCAGACAGAACTTTGTTTTGTCTGATAAATAGAGTTGAGCAAATTTCAGAACTGGCTCCCCTTTAAAATGTGAATTGAATTGCTCAAACCACACAGAATGTTCAATTGAAATTTTGAATTATAATGGCAGGTAGAGGATGAAAAAACAGCTTTTTAAAAATATAATATAAATAGAATTAGCCTACATACTTTTTTTTTCATATTATACAAATTTAGCCATCCAACTGATTTTATTTTATGCCATAGAGCATCACAAAAGAAAAATACTTCATATAGTGTGTATGTGATAAAATGTTTTTTATTCATACTGAAAAATGAAATATATTATTAAAAACTATACTTCTCTCATCAGAAGTATTAACATAATTACATAAATGATTAATATAATAATATATTAATTTATTTAATATAATTTTAAATGTATGCAAACACATTTTTAATTAAAATTTTGGGTGGTAAATCACATTTCTGTAGAAATCCTTTCAGTATTTATTTTTATTGAAACATTATTCATTTATAATGTTTTATCTTGGTATTTTTGATGGTCTATACAACATGTATTATACTGATTTATATGACAAGCTGTGATCTTTTAATCATTCAATTTTAATATTGTTGGAGTTGTGTCATGTGCTCATGCATTTTTGTTGAATCATTTGTCTAAATGTGTCGTCTGGAGCAGTCTACATAGACAGAACATGAACATCCAATAACAGGTGTGGAGTAAACTGGCAAGTAATGTGGTTGGCTGGTGTTGTGTACCTGTAGTTTGGCTAGGGTCAGATTACACCCATAATCCAGTAGCTCCTTTAAAATAATTAATTATCCTCTTTTTTGCCCTCTCTAATCCCCAAGATCTGTTTCATGCTGTTTGTATTGTGGTGTTACACCTTTTGTTAGTTTAAAAGTTAAATGCACTGTGTATATGAAACAACCTGAAACACACTCTGAAAACACAAGAGCTGTGAAGATTATTGGGGTATGACTATATCATAGAGTTTCAGGACAGAACTAAAAAGCACATGATGCAGTGTTATTCTAAGAGGATTTGTCATCATTAATTTGTGTGAATCAAAGTTTAATGCCTAGAAAGATCTGACATTCAAGTGCTCCTCTTAAACAGCCTTACGGGAACGTGATGGGCTATAACTTTTAAGAAAACACGAAGGTAGATGTGGAATTATGTGGAAGGGATATAAAAAAATATTTATCATAACACAATGTATCTCCCACAAGATATAGTAATAGGAGGGTAGTATCTTTTTTATCTTTATAGTTGAAGTGTGTAATTTCTAATCTTTATACCGGTATGTGTCATGAAATGTGTAATTTTTCTATCAACTGAATTTCAAAAATGACTCCCACTATCTGCCATTCGTTTGACAACCAATGGTCCTGCTCCCAAACTCACGCCATTTAATGAGCAAACCCGTTCAAACCTGTTCAAACCCACATTTGTCCACCTACGTATGGCTTACTTAGTTTTCGAAGGATATTAAACTAATGTGGGAAAAAGTATCATAACATCAAAAAATGTACACACTTCACCAATACCTCAAGGGGTCCTTGGCATTTAATGTTATCTGATGACCTTCAGGCCTGAAAATACAATGCTACACATTGTATACATATGTAGGTATTCATTAATATGTTGAATCACTTAACATTTTTATCTTAGTAGACAGAGGAACGTCTACAGCCCTAGAACAAATAACAGTCTCATATTCACTGATTTATAGATAAAAAATGCTACACATGGAAATTTCCCACTCGTGGTATCAACAACATCAACAAGAAGACATGCAGTAACCATGCCGAAGGCTTACCTGAGAATCTGTCCTACTGTCTTTTTAATCCCCAGGTCAAAGAGGAAGGTCCTGGGCCGTGGCGACTCTGAAGAGGAACGCTGCCGTAGCCTCCCCCCTTCACCACCTGTCACTCCAACCGGCTCCTGCCCCAGCCTACCTTCTTTACCACGTCAGACCAGCTCCATTCAGCGCAGCCTGCGGCGCTCAACCACAAGCAATGACAGTTTTAAAGCTCTGCTACTTAAGAAGGGCAGCCGCTCCGAGTCCAGCTTCCGCATGTCAGCCACTGAGATCCTCAAATGTACAGACCCCCGTTTCCAGAGGGCTAATTCGGAGTGTGCACAAGCTGACGAACTGTGCATCTCTCCGACAAGCAGCAGGAGAGCGCCAGAAGAGTGGGCACGTATGGAGGGAGCCTTGCCCCGCCTTACCGCCGGACTAACAACCCTAAAATATGGGCGTTCAAGCACTCCACCTTCCGCAGCCAGCAGTCGGTACAACAGCCGCTGCCGCATTCTCAGTGGGCCAATGACTGCCATCTGTGAAAAAGAGGGAGAGGTGGCCGAGTCTACAGACTTCTGCATTAGCACTGAGAGTCATTTCACCCTGCCTATATCTTCCAGCAGCACAGTCTGCGCTCAAGGCAGCACTTAGGGCTCTCAACCCGAACCAATCCAATCAATATGAAGACCGTAGAGGTCTAAACTCTGGCTGGAAGGCCATGCTTGTGCTGGCCGATAGCATTCCCCAAGGAATTAGTGAGAAGAGAGAATGGGGGACGTTTCTGTAATTCTATAACTGTAGTTTTGCTCTTTTCCTGAGAGTTTTGTCTTTCTTAAGAAATTAGCGTTCTTTGACAAATGTTATATTAACAGATGTATACTGGTTTGATCAAAGGTTCTTAGCTCTCAGTATGAAGGTTAGGAGAACAAGGAAATGTACATTTCCTTCTTGGTGGTAAGTTGAGGAAAAAATGAACGGGAGCAGAATGTCATTGAAGGATTTTGTGTTGAATGGTCCATGCTGATGCGTTTCTGAATCTGTGACAATGGAAAGTACGTAACCAAAGTGAGCACTGAAACACTGAATGCACAGAAACCGCATCCAGATCGCTTTTTTTGGTGTTGGTGGTGTCAATTGAATTGGCATTATCAAGCATGATAGGCTTTGAAGGGTGGCACATGACTGTATGGTTATGGTGAAAGTTGCTAAAGAGTGAGTGTGGACAAAATGGAGATTTTTAATAAGTGTTTAGAGAGACTGGTTTAAAATATGTATATTTTACGCACCTTTACATTCTTCATTTCTTTTTGATTGTGTCGAACAATCTTCAGTTAGAGCAATGAGAGAAATGGAAGTTTATCTGAACATAAAGTTAATCAGTTAATGCAAGTACATTTTTAACTAACTAAATAGAATTTTATCTGTTTACAGTTAGACAATAATAATAGTTCTCTATACTTCAGTGTAAATAACCCAACCTTCACAAAAGCCAATTACCAACCATTCTGTTTCATATATAGAAACTAAAAGCTTCTGTTTAGGTCATGTTTCTATTTACTGTAGGTTCTTCAAACGCTGAGAAATTCCTTGCCTTTGCCTGTCTCACATTTGCCCAATATGACAATTTGTACATTTTCATGTTTCTTATTTCCAATGGGAGATACTGTTTGGTCTATTTACTGTACTACCTGAATGTTCTCCTTCCCATAGTACTGAACACCAGCAGAATGGTAGTAGAGAAATGGTAACGCCCCTGGGTAAATGCCATGTGAGATGCAAGGGTTTCTGTGAAAGAAATAAAACATGGCATTAATCTCAAAACACCACTTGTTTTCTGTGAAATATATGCAGTATTTATTTCTGATCTACTGTATCAGAGCTTCATATTTACAGCAGTGACTCTGCAGTAGTAGGATGAAAGGCAATCCATTGACGTCATAAAGGTAATCACATCTGATTGCTATCATCCTTGCTGAGATTTACAGAGTGTAGACAAGGCCAAAGTGTTTTCTGGCCAAATATAGGGCTTTCTGCATTCAGAATTTGTTGTAATGTTGTTTTTAATCATAAACCTACTGTATACCCATATGAAATGCCTATGAATGGTAGGAGCATCCGTTGTTTTAGTATGGCATTAAGGATTACCCATTAAATAATTTCATTAATTTATTTGCTTAATTGAAGTTAAGCACACCTCCAAACGTCAGGACATGTGGGCTGTGGGCCAGTGATGCAAATAGACTGCATACGTATGTGATCCCTTATGCAATTAAATCCTTTAGTTTAGATGCAACAACCTTAGTCTTGAGACAGAGCAGTCACTGATGTTGATGGATGTGGAGCAACAGAATTAGGAGTGTTTTATACATTTTAGCAAGAAGACATTTCTGCTTTAGTAGCAAGGGATATTTAGCATTTCTAAAACACAATTATATTGGCTACAAATTGGCCTATTGTCACACTTGAGTTCATAACTGAACAAGGTTCCTATACGAAAAGGTAAGTTACTGTAACTTTAGTTTGACAAACTGAGAGTATTGAATTGTCTTATGTGGCGATCCAAATAAGGAAATAATTTTACTGGGTAAATTGTTTATAATAATTTAATACTGGGTAAATGGCTAAATTCAATGGCTATCTATACTAGCTCTATTGGACGTGTGTCCATAAATATGCAGTATATTCGTTTTCAGTATCATATCAGGAACTGAAGAGAGGAAAGAGATTCATTGAATGGCATACATGTATCTCTTGCACTTTAACACAAGATTAGCTTCTGGAACACCGAATGGAAACTCTGTTACTGTATTACTGTTTTATTTGAAATGCAAAATATGAAATCTGTTCTTGCTTAGCCTATTAAGCACAAATGAGCATTAAAATTGTGCAATGATCAAATTTTACTTTTCTTTTATAAAGTTAATTATTTAAAGGGTTAGTTCACCCAAAAATGAAAATAATGTCATTAATGACTCACCCTCATGTCGTTCTAAGCCCGTAAGACCTTTATAGACTGAGCTTCGAGCCCGAGCTTCGTTTATAGACTGAGGGAGACGCACGCTGTAAAAGTGTCTCATCCGCGACATGCACATTTACGCACCATTAAAAAAAATTATATCCACGCAAACAATGTAGAATAGCTTGAATATAGCGTGCGTCTCCCTCAGACTGTAAACGAAGCTCGGGCGCACCAGATAACACATCATCAGCGCCTTACGCCAGCAGCGTCACTGTGGAGTCCTGAACGCGGATTGACAACAGACCCGGGAGAGAATACAATGCTGAATAAAGTCTTATTTTGTGTTATTTTTGGACCAAAAAGTATTTTCGATGCTTCAAAAACTTCTAACTAACCCACTGATGTCACATGGACGACTTTGATGATCTTTTTATTACCTTTATGGACATGGACAGTATACCGTATATACATTTTCAATGGAGGGACAGAAAGCTCTCGGACTAAATCTAAAATATCTTAAACTGTGTTCCGAAGATGAACGGAGGTCTTACGGGCTTAGAACGACATGAGGGTGAGTCATTAATGACATTATTTTCATTTTTGGGTGAACTAACCCTTTAAGGTCAAACTACTAAAAAGACCAGCTATAGCCTATAGGCTACTCAATATTTTTAAAAGGCTTATTGAAATATTTCTTTACATATACTGTTATAAAACATTTTAAATATTTACATAAATACTAATTTGATAGCCTAGGCTGTTTTACGTTTGTTCAAGCAAGTTCAAATTCCCCATAAAACAGGCCATACAGCCATATTTGTGAATTTTGAAACCAGTGTCTGCTTTAAAAACGTACAGTAGGGCCTACATTTACTGACAGATTTTATGTTTGATTTAGGATTAACAACGTTAGGCTAATGTCAAGTGAACCCAAAATGCAGAATTTCTCTTCAGGTGTTGCAACAAATTGAACAGATCTGTAATGAATTATATCCTCCTTAGTAGGCTATACAGTTTAATCACATCTTAATAGCTAAACAGTGAACTGAATGAAAAGAGTATATTATGGCGGCAAATCAATGACAATAATAAACGAGCGCACAGCTGATGCTGGCGCGCGCGGTAAATGACTTTCGCGAGCGAATAACAGATCTACACGCGAGGAAACGGGAACTCGCGAGCTCATTCAAGCCCTGCGCGCGCGTAGACATCTCCTCTGCACGCAATTCAAGCCCTCGCACGCGCGCAGACATCTCCTCTGCACGCAATACAAGCAATCGCGCGCGCGCACGATCATTCCCCACGCTCTCGCGCTCGATCTCCAGTAGCACCTCAATGCAGTACATAAGATCCAAGGGGCGGAGTTGGATCCAGATCCGAGGGGCGGAGTTAGATCCAGATCCGATGGGCGGAGTTGGATCCAGATCCGAGGGGCGGAGTTGGATTTCCTCCCACTGCATTCTGATTGGTCGACAGGTTCCTAGCGTTTCTCACAGGTTCGCGTTTAAAGTCTGTAGAGAGAATGGTGTCGTCTTAGCGGCCTCTAATTTAATAACAAATGATCGTTGCGACGGAAGCGAATCAATCAAAACTAACTTTAGCTAGCCAAAACCATCTCCATTTCCTTAAATTATAAGTTTATCTCTGCAAAGCTGCTTTGAAACAATCTACATTGTTAAAAGCGCTATATAAATGATGATGATTTGACTTTTGACAGAAAAATAAACTTGCTGAAAACAAATCTAATTTAATAAAGTTTAAAAAGTTACAAACATTGTAGTTTGTACATTGTGTGAATGTGATTTTTTTTTTTCATTTGGAAAAAGCGTTTAATTATAATCCAAAACAAAAATATTGATTAAAAATTCTTACATTTCATCTTCCCTGAAAAGCATAGTTCCTTGTTACATGCAAGAATAAATATCTCTTAAAAAGAAATGTATTCTTTGATTGGCTGATCTTTTACCCCTCAGTAGTCCACATGCACATTGATTTCAAATATTACATCAAATATTATAATATTAATAAGTAGGCGCGTCTACTTTTGAGTAGCCTAATATTAAATCAAGTTTAAACTCAAGTAGAAAATGTGTGCTTTTCCACTGATTATGCAACTTTAAGTGACTAAATTATAGCAGCACTAATTTTAAACTTATAAATGACTTCACAAGGGAATCTGTCTTAATTTACATAACATAAGAACATCTCACTTACATAAATGCATGAACAATTCATTACCAGCACAATTAAATAGGAAAAAAAAACACGTTTATTAACACACTAGGTAAAACAGACATTTTGAAAACAGTAGGGAAACTTTGAAGGCAAAACATAAGGAAAACCACATTGGGAGCACACGCAGAAATGACACAAACATTACAGGGAAACCACCGGACATTCACAATGAACTATTCATCCTTTCAGGTCAGCACAGATCTGGCAGAACTCGCTGCAGAAATCTGGGTGGGTGTCTTCACATATTATTTTAAAAAGTTCCCCCTTTCTTCCTCGACCTCCATATCCTGTGGGTTAGCAAAGAAAGCAAATATTTCAATGTTCATTATTTTTTAAATGTTTTAATTCATCAATGAAAGTAAAACACTCCATGGCAACAACTAACAATGCATACCTGGAGTGCAGTGTTTGCCTAACCTGGCTAGTGGGTAGCGTGGCTAACCTGGCTAACTAGATAGCTACCTGACTGACAACACCACATGTTAGCTTACCCTAGCTATAAACATATGAACATACCAACAGTATTATCCAAAGCTAATTAGTTTAGCTAAATAGATAGGCCACCTCTACACGTGCGTGCTAACGTTAACGCTACAAACGACCTAACTTACCATTAATGGATTCCAGTTTAGCAGACTAGTTAAACATGTCTTGGTGTTGAAAAAAGTATGGACACTGTCAAAACTTTAACATATATTTAAGTGTGATCATTACTTAAAGACGCACACTACATTATTAATCTATCTCGACTATATTAGTAATCAAAATGTACACTTACATTGATGAGAGCAAACAATGGTTGGTGATCACCGATATGCTGGTTCATCTGGTGGTGGGGCTGGGGCGTGGGGGCGAAGTATATATAGTGGGAGGAGTTGGATCTGGATCCAACTCCTCCCAGTGGATTTTATGTTCTGCAGTGAGGACCTTCTCCTCGATCTGCTCTCGCCTGCTGATTTTGCTCGCTCGAACACTTTTATTTTTGGCAGTCGAGGGGCGGGGCTTACTGTTTTAATAACCTCAAATGTCATTGGTTACATCCCTTTTCCCGGAAGTCACTTGTGATTGGACACCTGTGATTGTCAATCAAGAGCGGCAAAGGCACGACCCAAAAGCTGGTTGTCAACCACCGTTAAAAACAAAGAAGAAGAAGACAATCACTTGACTTAAGACATGGCTTCATTAACAGAGCAGATGCATGCGAGTTATCACTTAATTTGTTTTTATTTTATTTATTTATTGTTGTTTATTAATGTGTAATGTGATTTAATGCATTGTTAATATAGAATAGATTCTTACCAGAAACTACACTAGTCTTAGGGGTAGTGATTGCATTCTTGTGTTGTTAAGAGATATTTACAGACTGTAATGACACATTTCCATGGTTATTCGCATTGTAAATCTACCAAAATGTTTACAATTTTCTACATTTTATATTTATAACACTATTATTTGTTTTATTTGTATTAAAATATTTTTTAAAAATTGGAGGAAAATGGGAATGCAAAGATATATATGCTGTTGAAAATGAGTAAAAATTACAAAATTACAAAAAACTGCTTGTTAACATCAGGTGTCTTCAATGTTGGCAATAACATATATTTTGTAATTTTTACTCATTTTAAATGGTTAACATTTAAGGAATTAATTTAATTAATTATTACTCAATTCTAATTTGTTAAATTTAATTAATAATATTGCTTGTAATCTGTTGCCTCATTTTTATTAATTAGATATAAATAAAATCTATGTTTTCATTTTTACAGTGCTTATTGATATAAACACATAATTTATCTTTCATCCAAAGCCCTTGTTAGATTTACAACTATTTAATGGACACTTTTTACATTTCTGAGGTTCTCAGAACCAATATCATTTTGGTTGGGTAAACGTATGGTGGTGAATGGGAGGGAGTATAGTTGTTATGTAGTGGTGAACTACAGCATATATCTTTGCATTCCCATTTTGCTCCAATTTTAAAAAAAATATTTAATACAAATAACACAATTAATAGTGTTATAAATATAAAATGTAGAAAATTGTAAACATTTTGGTAGATTTGCAATGCGAATAACCATGGAAATGTGTCATTACAGTCTGTAAATATCTCTTAACAACACAAGAATGCAATCACTACCCCTAAGACTAGTGTAGTTTCTGGTAAGAATCTATTCTATATTAACAATGCATTAAATCACATTACACATTAATAAACAACAATAAATAAATAAAATAAAAACAAATTAAGTGATAACTCGCATGCATCTGCTCTGTTAATGAAGCCATGTCTTAAGTCCAGTGATTGTCTTCTTCTTCTTTGTTTTTAACGGTGGTTGACAACCAGCTTTTGGGTCGTGCCTTTGCCGCTCTTGATTGACAATCACACGCGTCCAATCACAAGTGACTTCTGGGAAAAGGGATGTAACCAATGACATTTGAGGTTATTAAAACAGTAAGCCCCGCCCCTCGACTGCCAAAAATAAAAGTGTTCGAGCGAGCAAAATCAGCAGGCGAGAGCAGATCGAGCGCGAGAGCGTGGGGAATGATCGTGCGCGCGCGCGATTGCTTGTATTGCGTGCAGAGGAGTTGTCTGCGCGCGTGCGAGGGCTTGAATTGCGTGCAGAGGAGATGTCTACGCGTGCGCAGGGCTTGAATGAGCTCGCGAGTTCCCGTTTCCTCGCGTGTAGATCTGTTATTCGCTCGCGAAAGTCATTTACCGCGCGCGCCAGCATCAGCTGTGCGCTCGTTTATTATTGTCATTGATTTGCCGCCATAGTATATGGTTGCTTATTTAGACAAGACTTGGCAGGTTAGAGCCTAATCAGCCTATAGCCTACATTTTGTGAAGTTTTTAACGGTTCTCTAACAATATAGTTACGTTTTGACTGTCTGTTTTATCTGTTGTTTTGTTATTATTTACAAATTTTCCTGATCTAATTTTACCCCGTAGGACAATCCTAGCCAACATAAATGGAAATTCTCACACGGCTGTTCCCCTACACGAAAACGGTTGCAGGACTGAAGACAGCTTTAACCCAAGTCCTGAGGTTTAGGGAACCGACGGCGGAGGCTGGTAGAAATGCCACTCATATTCCATCCGTTAATATCCACCGAGAGAGACAAACATTTCGCGCGCAGCACCGCACCCCATTCACCTGGAGCGTGCTAAAGCAGAGGCGCGGCTCACGCGGGCTTCTTACAGCGCAGTTGGCGGGAATTGTGTTTCAATTAATGACTGTTACGGTCGCTGATGAACGGAGTCTCATTAGTAGGCCTATACATCAGCACTGAGTAAATGTGATGGATTGAAGGAGTCTTCGTGTAAGACTAGCCTATCGTGTGATCGCAAAAGAGATTTAGACTAATTTTCTTTCTTATCTTTTTTTTTATGAGACTACTCTAGAAAATTGAATTGTTTTAGAGATGCCACTTGGTGTCAGTAATGAGTCGTTTTTAAAATAAGAATATAGGCTAGGCTACTAGAAATCAATAGGCTACAAGCAGGGGTGCCAAATCCTCCTGGAGATCCAGAGTTCAGATCTATCTAACCTTGATCCAACACACCTGTCTAAACCTTCTGAAGATCTTACCTTCAGTTGTGTTTGATCAGTTAAAGCTGAACTTTGCATGAAGGTAGGCCTAGACCTCCAAGAACAAGATTGGGCACGGACAGCAGGGTATCTAATTCTTGATGGAAAGGGCTAACTGCTTTATTTTCATTTATTAAAAGACTGTGTTGAACTGTTGAGATTAATAATTTGTTAAACACAACAACACCAAAACATTTGTTTGATAGGTCTACACATTTTTATATTTTGAGCATGTGTTGTGACTTTTATACAATTATACTATAGCCTTACAAAAAAACTAAAAAAAAGTTTGCCATGGAAATTTATCTATTGTAATTGTTTGTATTTTGTATTTAGTTTGTATTTCAAACTAAACTAGCCTATGTATTATGTATAAAATATCGATAACACTTTACAATAAGGATGTTAGTTCATTATTAGTCAGCATGGACTAATAATGAACTGCACTTATACAGCATTTATTCATCTTTGTTAATGTTAATTTCAACATTTACTAATACATTATTAAAATCTTGTTAACATTAGTTATTGGACTGTGAACTAATATGAACAAACAATGAACAGCTGTATTTTATAACGTTAACAAAGATGAACAAATACAGCAACAAATGTATTGCTCATGGTTAGTTCATGTTAGTTAATACATGAATGTTAACTAATGAACCTTATTGTAAAGTGTTACCAAAATATCTAACATCCGCACTAGCCACTCACTAGCATGCTATGTTGCAAAACCTGATTTGCGGTTGACTTTTGATCTTTATATTCATTATAGTTCCTCTGTCTGAATTTCTCTGAACGGTAATAATAATTAACATCTTAAGAAATAAAATCTACAAATCAGAAAAACATGGCATACAGTAATTTTACCTCATCCTTCCAGGTTGTCCTTTGGACCCAGGATTTTCAGCAAGGGGTCCCATGGGTCCATTTAGAAGACATTGTCACTAAATTGTTAATTATTTACATATTTATAAATCAAATATTTGTTTATAATAATAATAATAAATAAAACAGGGTACTAGGTCTGTAACAGTTAAGAAAAAAAATAAACATCACGTTTTACCTCTAATATAGCCTAACAGCAAACAAAAATATATTTTACACACATCTTCTGTAGGAAATATGCTTACGGTACTATGATCTACATGACAGACACTTTCTTTTCAGTCTTGACTCTTCATAATGAGTTGCCATTTCAGACCCACAGTTAATAGGCCTATTTGTTATAGCATGCATTTGAAAACAGGCATTATTGCAAGCTACTTCTAATAGTTAACTTTTACATGTATAAAATGTGAAACAAAAGTGTGAGTGTGTTTTATTTCACTTTTGTGGATACAGAACCGTTTGAAACTGATAGTTTACAATTCACACCTGGGTAAACAGTAGGCTAGCCTTTACCAGATGAAGTCAATACTGTGCCCAGTGGTGCAAAAATGGGGTATGCAGTATGTGCAGTGCATAGGGGCGCCTATCTCTTATCCCCATTATTATTTATGTGGCGAAATGCTGTGTAGGTAGACTGTATGTCTTGGACTTGCCGCGCTAGCAATTGCTCTCTCCGCGGAAGCTTTGTGTTGTTTAAAGAGCTAAAAAAATATTTTGACTCTGATCAATATTTCGTGTCTAATTATTTACTTATGTGGCAAGTATAGCTGTGTAATAAGCGGGACCTGATTACCCTGTCGAGGGTTTATTCTGAGATAACAACCAGCTGGATGTAGCAGCTACTAATCAGTATTTCATTTATATGAGGAAGACTATGAAGTGTTATTTAACATTTGATTATTCTGTACCTGAAAACTGTTACCATCCTGAAAATTTTAAAACTGTGTTTATTTCATTTGTTTAATCTTTGTTATTTTACATTTGTTTTGGCCATTGCTTGTAAGTTTATTTGTTCATTATTTTGTTTTATTTAAATTTCACTGGTAGGCGTATCTAAAATTTGGTAGCATTTTTTGAATAAATGGTTACATGGGTCAAAACAACAATGGGTGGGGGATGGGGTGTATGAGTGGGGGGCGCCAACACTGATCTTGCGAAAACCCATCAGCAAATGTGCAGTTGCGTCCCTGCGCCTTGCCTTATTGACCCCGTCGCGTCATACTGGTGAGCGATTCTAACTCTAGGAGTCCAAAGTAACCAACAACTGTGCTATTCACATAATCAGAAAGACTATAGCCCATAGACGATGGAGAGAAGACGTCTTCAGACGTCCCAGTCATGTCAGGAACATTAACACGTTTCAAATGCGGACTCTCAGTGAAAGATAGCCCAAGTGCTCGTTCTAACCGTAAGTGTATTTAGGGATAGGCTACAACTCCTTTATAAGGGAACTTTAGTACTTCCGAGCACCGGCGAAATGAAGACGGACGGCGCTTTTTGTCGTTTTGTTGGTCCACTACAAAAACATGTTTATTTGATCCTTACTTTACCGATATTTTTCACAGCCTTTACATTTTTCGTGGATGTGTTTACGTTACACATTACGCCTTGCAGTGAGAATATAGCGAAGTCTTTGAACCACAGAGTGGACATTAATATTTCCAACATCACAGCAAGTCGGACGGAGAATCACAGCGACCTCACGAGTGTGAGTAATTAATATTGCACAATATATAGCCTATTTAAAGCGCAGCACGAGTTACATGCTATCTGTTTTGCCACAGGATGTCACGTGTCACGAGGAGGCTAATAATTTTTCTCATGGAAAAGCGACATACATGACGGGTTTACTTATCGGCTCTTTATTCGGGGGCGCTGTATCTGACAGGTTGGTATTCGCCCCTTTCTGTCAAACGCTGTTGCGACTGAAGCGTACGAATTAATAAGAGAAAGTGTGTTTTCTCTCTTCAATCAGGTATGGAAAGAGATTACTACTCATTTGCTGCTCAGCGGTCCATGCAGTCGCTACTCTGATAGTGGCATTTCTGCCTTATGTGCCCGTGTACCTGACTGTCCGCGGCATCAGTGGTGCAGCCTCTTGTGCCATTCACATCTGCACCTTCAGTTTAGGTACAGTAACGCTTGTGTGTCTTCTTATTCTTTTTTAACACTGGACGACAACTAATATACAATTTTAAATTAACTAGAATAATGGTGGTCAGTCTTGCACCTGGAGAACTACTTTTCTACAATGTAAAGTTATGACAACATGTTTTTACATTGCTTTAATTCTTAATAATAAGTTAAGCAATTGTCAACCTTTATCAAGTTATTCAAGACTCAACTGATTTTTAAAGGCAGTTTAATATAATTTAAGTTTAAATGACTTAAACATCCAAGTTGAGTGTAGGCTACTTACATTTTAAAGGCAGCAACTCTTTTTTTTTTTTTTTTTTTTTTTTTTTTTTTTTTTTTTTTACAGTGAACTGCACTTTGCATTGGTTGTTTCCAAACTTTGTCCAAAATTGTCCAAAATATATTGAGTACCGATTATGAGGCCTGATAAAAGTGCTTATCTGGTTTCTCAGGGGTTGAATGGAGCCTGCCCAAGTATCGCATCTGGCCACCCACCCTGTTTTCTTTCATCTTCAGTCTGGGAATGATGGGATTGGCTGGCGTAGCTTTCTTGACCAGTGACTGGATGCAGTTTTATCTGGCACTGGGCATCCCTCAGATCCTCTTTCTGCCTCTTTATTTGTTAGTTGAACAAACACAAAATCTTCAATGCATGTTAAAGTGTATCGTATTATTTATTTATTTACTTATTTTTGCAATTATTAGCTTTCTTCCAGAATCTCCTCAATGGCTGGTTCTTAATAAGAGGATGAAAACACTAGAGGGCTATCAGAATAGAAGTCCTGAGGACAAGCACTACTTGGATCTTGTAAGATGCAAAGTCGTACTCTAGAATTGCTCAAATGTTTGTGGAAAGTGCATGCAACATGAAAACGTAAATTGTACATTCCTTTCATTTACAGCTTTTGGAGTCTGTGGACATTGAGAAGCAGAAGTCACTCACAGAGAAGACCTCTGCTAAAACAGAGTCTTATTTCGCCAACTTTACATCACATACTATACAGCTGCGCCTGTTTGTCATGAGTTACATTGGGTATGGAAGTTTAACTCTGGTAATGCAATTTCAGTTATCGTTTTCATTTTCACTTTTTGAAAGTACGTTGCTGTATTTTAAAAGTAGCATGTGTGTTTTTCATAGATTTGGAGGATTTTTAAGTATGTGGCACAGAGGGAGGTGACCTTGCACTTTGAGGAATGTCTTACTGGAGTTGTTTTTTAAAGCTCAAATAGTTTTCCTGAATGATGTAACGTTAATGGGCTGTTACCAGCAAACCCCACTGGCAAGTGTGACTGAAAAAATATTATATGATCAATAATTTATGACAACATATGTTTTTACATTGCATTAACTCATTAAAATAAGTTAGGCCATTTGTAACTTTTTTTTATAAGTTATACAAGATTCAACTAATTTTTAAAGTCAGTTTAATGTAATTTTAAGTTTAAATGACTTAAACATTCAAGTTGAGTGTACTTAAAAAAAAAAAAACTAGAGTGAACTACCACTTTGCCTCTGATGTTTCCAAACTTTATATAGTCTATGCTATATCAAAATTGTACAACATATTTAGTACAGACTTAACACAATTAAGTTGAAATTACTTAAACATACAAATTGATTGTACTTAAAAATTGAATGCAGCAACTTTTGTCAGTGTTGGAAACATTTATAATCATTTATTTTCTCTGTAACTACTGGCAATATCTGATCACATTCATAGATATTTATTTTATCCACAGTCATTTCACTCACAGTTTTTATGTTTTTTTCACAGTTTTGCATCTGCTCTCACTTATTATGGGATCTGCTTCAGTGTGGGAAGTTTTGGTGTGAATATCTATCTGGCGCAGTTTTTCTCTGGACTCTCAGAGGCTCCCTCTTTGCTGCTTCCATTTCTGTTGAAGCGATGGGGCCGTAGGCCGTTCAGCATGGGCTCGCTGTTCCTTAGTGGCATTTCCTGTATGCTGTCCCTCCTCGTTTCCAAGTTCTGCGGTGAGGGACACTGTCTATGAAATACGATCATCATATGATCATAATCTGAGATTGCTTAGTGTAGATGCTATATGTGTAAGTTTATTAGAAGAATATCACTCTTATAACTGTTATTTGCAATATTCTCTCTTTCTGAACAGACATGCCTGTCCTTGTTATGACTCTGGCGCTGATGGGCAAGCTGTGCATGCAGTCTACCACCTGTGTCTCTCTGCTCTATGGGATTGAGCTGTTCCCAACTGTAATAAGGTACACAATACCCAGACAGGCCTACCTGATAAAACGCATTATTAGTTAGATAACTCGTCTCTAAGTTCAAAACACACCTTGGAGTCTACCGTGGTTATGTTCAGATCTCTCAATCATTAAATGTGCAAGGACAAACTTATTTGTAAAGTGTGGACTTAAATGAAAATTTAGACCCTTTTCAAAAAGTATCTATATTACAGCTCATCACTTTAAAAACAAATCATTTTAAAATGTATGTCACGTTGTGGTGCCGAAAACAATGCGCACGAAC
The DNA here is from genome assembly GCF_949152265.1 of Phoxinus phoxinus. NCBI lineage: Eukaryota > Metazoa > Chordata > Actinopteri > Cypriniformes > Leuciscidae > Phoxinus > Phoxinus phoxinus. Next base: position 24,858,596 of record NC_136888.1, read on the forward strand.
CGGGATATTCTATTTAAATGGTCTTTAATAACTCATCTAAAAATGCATAGGAGATTGCATGAGAGTTACTGGATAATATAACACAACAGAAATAGTGTTAATATTGTCAGCTATTTTAAAATGCATTCTTAGTCCTGTGTCAAACGTACTTTTATCTTATTTAGTCAACCTTGTCCTGTTTTTGTTTAGTCAAGTTTTAGTCGACTAAGGAAACCAACAAGGAGATTAATGAAGCTAAATGGTAAGGAAAGACAAGAAACGCAGACACATGAACAAAAAGACAGTGAACCAAACATTTTCCTGACAGTCTGAGTATTTCCTGATCTATGAGAGTATTCAGAACTAATCAAAAGAACATCTCTGGCATTTCCTGCACTGTTAGAGAGATATTGGATTGTTGATCCACAGTGCGAGACGCAGGTAGACATTCAGTAAAATATGCTGATTCATGGTAGACATTATAAAACACTCTTTTCATCAGTTACATAATATTGTGTGTAAAGTGGCAGTGGTGTGTATGTAAGCAAATAGCACAGTACTAGAAAGTAGAAATGTTCACACACTTAATCTGAAATGTTCTGATAAGAAGTTGTTGCACACCTTGTTGCACAAGATCTGCTGTAATGAGTGAGAAGGCAATGATTGATTGAGTTTATAAAACATTATAGTTTAACTGAATTTGATTAGTTAATAATTCCACTTTTAAAAAATAAAGTTTCCAAAAGGAACAGCAATGCCAGAGCAGTGATGCCATATACAGTTAGGAGAACAATTTTTGGGTTCCCTAAAAAAACACCTTTTGGGTTTTTTTCTTATTGTGAAGAACATTTTAATAATCTAAAGGACATTTTTGTTTATAGGCCATCAATGCCAATAAAGAACCATTATTTTTAAAGAGTTTAGTTGGAGGCGATGGGAGCTTTTTCAAGGTGAAGTTAAATCGAATGCAAAAAATATAAAAGATTGTTTTCAAACAGGGTTTTGAAACCTGTCATTGGTCAGCCATGGCTTACTCATCCAGTAAAAAAGAAACATCCAGTAACTACACCAACACTGAGAGTTTTTTATTATTATTATTGATATGGTATTGATTAACACACTCCGTTTTCTCTAAATCTAAGAATAGTTGAGCTAATCCCATTTATTACACAAAAAAAAAGAAAAAAATTGATGCGTTTTGGAAGTTAATTTAAAAACACAAACTTTTGAAAACCGTTTTTTGAAAATGATAGTGTTATCGTATCCATGTAAACTACAAAAACGTGTATTTGTGAAAACGGTGACATTATGTGCATGCATATTACGTGTTAAGTCTATAGGCCCGTAGTGTTTCTTTACAAAGTGGCATCACCAACTACTGGCCAGGGCTGCGTTTCCCAAAAGCATCGTAAGCCTAAGTTGATCGTAAAAACGATCGTACGACTGATCTTAATATTATGGTCTGTTTCCCAAAAGCATCGTAGCTTACGTAGCACTTGAAAATCTTCGTAGAACTACGAGTGCTCTGGAGTAATCGTACATCCCCAAGTGCATCGTAAGAAGACAGATTTATGAGGTCACCTGCAGGACAACCGGCAGATTACACTTTTATCTAGATTTAACACACTACAACGTAAGTAATATAATGTTTTGATTGTACTTTATTGTACACTTTATTTTACTCGTTTTTTGTTTACATGAATTTATAAATGAAATAATTAAAAAGGGAAGAAAACGATAGAAATGCACACCTAAATTAAATGAATTAACAAAAAAATATATAAAAGAAGTAATGTGGAAAATATGCTTCAAAGACTGGATGAATTCAAAAAACATCTGTCAATAACGTGCAGGAAAACCAGCCATGTATTGGCGATTTCTTGGTTGGCCATCATGTGGTCCCATGCCATCTTAGTCGTCGTCCTCCTCTTCCACCTCCTCCACCTCTTCATCGTCCTCCCTGTTAAGTAAGGGCACTCTTTAATGTAATCTTTTTGAAAGGTATCTATTTTTTTATTTTTTTATTTTTTTCCCAGCCATTTTGTCAGTGCCTCCGCCTGTAGGTGCTTTATATAGACTTGTCTTGATTGCTAATCCACAACAGATGACGATTATTAGGTTAAACGTTCAGAATAGGAATACATGTAAGGTTATATTTCAGCACTTCGCAAATGGACAGCGACTCTTAAGTAGCACGTAAAACGCGTTCTCGCGCGTTCATGTTAAGTGCCTTTTTGGGAAACGCGCGTGGAATTGCCGCGAGCGTTCGTAACCTTGCACGTAGAGAGCGCTCTTAAGAGCTAAGATACATCGTTATCGGGAAACCCGGCCCTGGCCTGCATAATACAGCTTTTTTTTTTTTGCGGATTAGTGTGAACGGGATTGTTTTGACAATGTTGTAATCTGCACGCGAAAAACACGAAGGAAAAACCTTTCTATTTTTATTCGTTGTCGTGTAAACGTACCCCAAGGCTATACATTTACATTAATACGAATACATTTGAAAACGGCGTTTTCGTTTCAAACCGCTCTCTTTCCACACATGCGTTTTCCAAAAGTTTCTTGTCCACACTGAAATGTCGGAAAGTGCTTCACCTTACTGCACATGCGGAAACCCTCATAAAAGCTCACTGAGATTATACAGACGAAACAAGACATAATAAAGGGGGAGTTTTCAGTTTGGTTCAAAATACAATATCGGACAGGTCTTCTTCAAAACATACCTCGTTGTCCAACTCTAATACTAAACAGTCTATACTAAAATAGTCTTATACTAAACAGATTGGCCTGTCAGATCCCTGGAGGTCAAGATTTCCAACTAGTAAAGTGTTCTCTTTCTTTTCACATGTTTTTTGTCTTTTGGACGATAAAATGATGCACTCTGTTAATTGACCCTTTGCAGGGAGTTTGATTGACAGGCGATCTGACCAATCATAATCCGCCATTCGCCGAATCCACCATTTTTGTCCGACAAAGCAGTCAGGAGAGTTAGTAGATTAACACAGGAGGATTTTAACTTGAAAAATGGAGTGTACTGATGTCTTTCCGCGGTTAAAACAACATTCCTTCTTTTGTTCATTCATGTTTATTTGATGCTATAAATTAACTAGAAGGAAGAGATGATCGGTTCACGAGCAGCTTTAACTGAGGCTCTACAGTGATCTGTCCGGCACACTAAAGAGCCACAAAACGGTATTTGTTTAAATTTCTTTAAAAAATTACCAAATTTGAAAGTTGAGACTTTTTCATATCAAAAGTAACCTGCTCTGTCCTGTCTGTCAGTGCGTTGTCAGTGTCCTCTTTGCTCCACTGTGTATTTTTCACTGCATGAGAACATGATGCGGCGTGAGAGCGGCGTAGCTTGTCGGACATAGCAACAGTAACTAAAGGGGGCGTGTCTTTGCGAACGGTCAATTCCTGCGACTATCGTAGTGTATAGTCATCTCGAGACTCCGATCATGACCCCACCTCTTTGGATTTAAGGTTTCCACAAGCCAGAACTCATTCTTATCAATGGATATTTAGTTCACATAAAACAAAAAAAAAAAGGTTACTGTTTTTAGTTAAAAATGGTACTGTGTAAAAAAACAACCCCTTAGTGTGGACTAAGCATAAGTGAAATCTCAGTCAGAACTCAATCAGAGTGTTTTGCCTTTGGAGGACAGTGTAGCAGTTGCAAATGTTGCAATTTATGCAATGTTGTCAACAAAGTACATTATTGTTCATGAAATGCACATTGAATTGAAGTGTCTTCCTCACTAACAAAGTGTTTTACTCTATGCAGGCAGAAGTGCGTCGGCCTGGTTAGTCTATGTTACCGAGCGGCCTGCATTATAAATGCGGTGGTGACCCCTGAGGGCGGGATCCCTCTGCCAGCTATGATCTGTTACAGCAGTGGGCCGATCATTGGTGCAGCCCTGTGCCTGTTTCTCCCAGAGACCAGTGGCATCCCTTTACCAGACACAGTACAGGACTGTGAGAAACAGCCCAGGCTGAAGCTCTCATGCTCTGCACGGTGAGATGCATGAAAAAAATCATCATTTTATTTATAAAATACAAATGATAATATGACTTAATAAATCTTTTTAAGAATCAAAAATACAAGACAAAAAGATGACAATCATTAAACAAAGAAGTAATTTCTGCAAACTGCCTTTGCTTTTAACATATTACATATCATTTAAATATATATTCAAATTAAATGTAGCATTCTTGGTCAGTGCCTGTATGTTGTCATTGTATACTTAACCAGCCATGTAGAAAGCCAATAAAGAGCTAAGTATACACGATACGGCCCTGAAGTTCTGGTAGCTGAAAAGCTTCTGTTTCATAAGCTGCTGCTGATCAGGTTAAAAAAACATGAACATGTACGGAATAGTTTGAATTCCAGAGAGGTGAATGGGACAGTATGTCAGAATTGCGTTGTAAACAAGTGTGCGGCACAGCGTCAATGTTAAACGTAACAGTAAATGTCATGCCATGATAGCTTTTTATTATCAGCATGCTATCTATATCATTCGATATAACCAAAAGATAGCAACCTGTTTAAAGATATAATGGGAAAATGCTGGCCAGCTGCAGCCAAATAGTCAATATTTTAATAAGAAGAATAAATACAAAACATTATGAATTAATAAAACATGATTTTTTTTTATGTCAGTTTGCCCAAGAAGCATAAAGAGGAGTCAGATGCTTCTTTTGCCAAGGAGACGGACATGAAGAACCAAACGGAGTGCAGTCCCCTCTCAGCATAGTCAACGGGTGGACACGGTTTCCTGTCATAGCAGAAAGTGACTTATTCATGTTCTTTTAATGCCTTTTTTTATATCAATTTAGTAAAAGTGAGTGTCTATGCTCAGGGTGTCAGCATTTCAAAAGGATATTTTAAAGGAATTCTACTATGTAATGGTTTTTTGAGATGCGTCAATAATGAACTTTACTTCTGGATGATGATACTGGAACATCTGCCAAAACACGTGTTATAATGGAATCATTCGATGCTGCTATTGATACATGCACAATTTGTCTTTATAGAGCTCAAAAACTGCACACACTTTAATACATTTTCTCATTTGAGTATATAACCTTTGTTTTGTGAAGCTTTATTGACACATTTACAGAATTGATTTATCTTACATTTTGCTCTAGGATCTTTAAAAAGTAAAATGTTTACCTCCACAAAAACACTTGGGGGCAAAGTCTGTATTTCTTAAACACATCTTATAATGAAATACAGTTGGTTAAATCATTGTTTTGAACAGCTTGCATATATACCATGTAATAATAATACTAAAGTAATGGACATGTTTGTGTGAGTCTTCAACTCAAGATATAATGTGCACATTTCTGATTTTATTAAAAAGGTTATTTATTGGTAATATGGTTCTGGTGAACATCCATGGAAACATCCATTGCACAAAGGGTTCTTTGGATTATTAAAATGATCCTCAAACTGTTCAGGTTTCTGAGGTTCTTTTGGGGAAAGCAAACTGGCCTTTTCATGGCATTGCTGTTAAAACCTTGATTTTTAAGAGTGTGTGTGACGATCATTGGTACTGCAATGTAATATACATGTTTGATTTCTCCTCGAGAATAAAGGCCACTGCTCTATCAAAGGCATTCTGCATAGGTTGTTTGCTGAAGTGGAATATAATCATTGCTAGAACTGAATTATTATGTGTCTTGAACCTTCTACTATTTGTCCTTTAAAAAAAAATCTCCAGCTGCTTCTTAAATGAGTCACCAGTATTACATTTGTGGATGTCTTTACAGTTTCTTTATGAAAGTTTAACAAAGTGATCACATGTTAAGATCCCAGTACAGCATGCATTTAACCTCACCCAAGGGTCCAAACACATTCAATCAGCTAAAGTCTTTCAAAAGGAACAACTAATAACAACCAAGTAATGTTATTCATATTTTTCTCTACATTTACATATTTGTAAATACTCTGATGTATATCTCTGAGACAAAATTACATGTAACTGAACATTCCACTTCAGTTGTTTTTCTTTCCAGGTGTAAAATAATTTGCATGTTGCCGTTACAGAACATCATTTGCTTATTAGAGAATTTTTTAACAGTAGTGCACAAAGTGCTTCATATTTAATTGCTTTACTCAGGATAAGATGCTAAGCTTGTATGACTCCTTGTGGGCAAGGAGTGTTACCGGCTTTCGTTATGAGCATATGATTTATGTAATATAATACATTCTAACTTATAATTAATTTATCTTAAAATAAGAGAAATTAAGTTTTACACCAATACCACAGACTAATTAATATAAGTTAAAAAAGTAGGAACTTATCTTTATTAGAACTGATACATTTATAGACATTTAAAAACCAATAGGAAAACAATCATTCATGTTTAATTAACATTTGTGCAAAGAGCAATACATTAAATTATTGCACAGAAAGCAATCCCTCAAAGACTTCCTTAAAAAACATTTTTTAAAGTAACAGATCAAGTCAGATGTGAAGTTTAAAAGTTTACAGTTCATAACACTTTAAATAAGGCATCTATAGTTTTCATAAACATTTTAAAGCTTATCGTTTGTAGTAACATTTGTTTGCAACAACTGTTCACTGTTATTAAAAGAAAAATAAATGGCGCAACATGCAGTTGTGTGGTTTTGCCGATGGCAAACCATTGTGCTATCATGTTTCAAATACCTGGAGCAACTGCACTTAAAATACCACAATGTCACTTTATATGCGTTTCAGCGATAATCATTGTGTCTGCATAAAACAGCATAACAGTATTCCAATGCAATCCTAAACTATAACATAATTAAAAGTATAAATATATAAAAACGGAACGTTTTACTATAGTCAACCCACATACCAATAATCAAACGGAACAAAAAAAATGTGGGGGGAAATAAAATAATAATTCACCAATGGCAGGAACATAGAAAAACACCACTGTTATCCCTTCATATAACCCGTGAGAGGAACACTGACCTCTAGAGCTCCTAAACATATACACCATCTTCATAAACTTCAAATAAAATTTCAAACTGTGCAAAAGAAAAGGCCCCGCCAATGCCAGACATCATTTGTGATCAAATTGAGCTTTTGTTGGGCATCTTAAGTACTTCAGCTATAGGACACAAAATTGGCTGGGAAGATCCCAACCTGCCCTCGTAGTTCTCCCTCCCACCAGTCGTACTGGGACTCAGTTTTGGTGATAACAGTGATGCGGTCTCCTACAGCAAAGCTCAGATCCCCGGGCTGCTGGCCGCTGAACGGATGCACAGCTGTGACCACTAGAGAGCCGCCTGATGCTTGACCTAGAACACAAACAGAGGAATCGGCATCGTCTGCACTGGAAAAAAAACTACTGGCAGCTGTGGTTGATTCTCAAACTAATTCCTTGTGACGTTATTAAAGACAATAAAACATTTAGTAAAACATATTCATGAACAAATACACATATATATATAAACACTAATTGATTTTGTTTTTAGTTATTGCAGCATTTTTAAATTGTAATTCTAATTACAGCCATCAGCATGAATGCTACTTAAAGCATACGATTCCCAAATGATTAAAAACAACAAAATATTTTGTATAACATATTCATGAAAAGATTCAAATGAAACTATTAATACATAGATACATTTTAAAAAGTTCTACTTTTGTATTAACATGTTTGTGTTCTCAAATTTGTATTATATGTAAACTTTATATATATATTTATTTTTTATTTTATTTGCATTTGTAATTCTATTTTTTAAATGTATTCTGAATGGTATTCCAGCACTGCTTTGGAACAATACGTATTATGACTAGGGCTATTGAATTAAACTGTATGGTGCATTTAATGAGCTTTTCCTTATAAGTCAGTTTGATAAATTATTAAATGTAAATGTATAAAAGTTGCACATGCAATTTTATACATTATAGGCAAGTTTTTAATATCATACATATTTACTCATGCTTAAGGGTGGCATTATATGAACATAATCATGTCACATGCTTAGAGTGACATATTAACATAATCATGAGTACATTTGTATGATATTAAAAACTTGCCTATAATGTCTAAAATTGTAATAGCAAATGGTCAACACTAGAGAGCAGCATGTGTTCTCTTAAAACAGTTTACCCCACTGGCACGCTCTCTCTCACACACACTTTAAACACCACAAAACTTTCCAACTCTAATAGAAGGTGGTGCGAAACAGTTTTTTTACATCTAGTATCTGTCAGCCAGGGGCAAAACCCCTTTCTTTATCTGTCAATCAACATGTTAAGATATAAACAACTGCAATCATTTCTGCTGTCAGGTTACGTAAACCTTCAACTACTGAAACTATTGACTATGTGATTTAACACATCAAGCAGGAATAAATGAAAGATTTACAGTAATCAATGTTATTCCTTCAACACATACAACACATTTTTAACCAAATTGCAAAACACTTTAGCCTACTCTTGATGTCTGGTTAAACACAGTGTCCAAAAGACGACCTTTGATTAGTGACCTAGAAATTTTAGTTGGCATGAAATGAAAATTCACCCTATTTATAATTCATTCGTGCATGGTTTATTTTTATCATTTATTTACCTCATCATTAGTAATTAAAAAGATCTTAAAAAGATTGATAACTCGATCTTCCAGGGAAATGAAGGACATAGAACCACTACAATGCTCATCGTTCCCATAAACCCCGGCCCTTTAAATTTTTTTTTTTTTTTTTAAATAAATTGTCTGCAAGCTGGCATTCAGATCTGACTCGAGGAAGAGGTGGGATGTCTGAAACATGTAAACATTTTCTTCTGCTGTGGAACACAGTACATTCAATGAAAGCCAATGGACCCCAATGACTTTTATTCTATGGACACTTTTTTAATATATATATATATATATATATATATATATATATATATATATATATATATATATATATATATATATATGGTGTTTCACAGAACAATACATTTTTTATTCTTTACGGTCATCCGTTTCATTATTTGATGTCATAAGAAGTGGTGTAAAGTATCTGAGTAAATGTAATTAGTTACTTAAAGCTGCAGTCCGTCGTTTTTCCTCTTTGTCGCCATCTCTGTTCGAAATCTGCAATTGCAGTTATTCGCGGAATTATTAACTGTGCGTGGGTAGTAAATCGGCATGAAACAGCGCGGATGAACACAATGTATTGAGGGGAACCTGTCGCTGCCGCGTCGCTGTGGATACTGTACTGTCATCAGCAATCTCAGAGTATACTTTTTGAAAGTGTCAACATTAGAATTTTCATCGGAAAATGTCATCTGAACAAGTAAGAAACATTCACTTTTGTTCTGACCAAATTCGGGGGGTGGGGGGAAGCATTGCAGTAGCTAGGCTATATCATGCTGATTAAATCTAACGATTGCTTATATCACGTCAAAACGTGAAAAATATATTTTTTTCTGTAGCCACTCTGAAGTCCGAAGTCTTTGGGTTTTACAACTGGTGAATCTCCAGTTGTCACTGGTGATTGTCGCTTTAAACTTTCGGGATCCGCCATACCAAGTGCTAAGCTAAATCTCCACCTCCATCATCCACACACGCTAGCCGGGGACTCCTTCTCTATGTGTACAGAAGTGACGTAATGACGCAAAGACATGCTCGAAATTCCCGCGGAAATCCACCAGTACCACTGGAATTAAATGTATTATTACAAGCTTACCGTTTTGAATCGAGGTAAGGCAAGCAGATCGTTTTGAACACTGGCTGGTTACGTTTTTTTTCAAAAATGTCTTTTTTGATATTTTTAAACCCAAAAAAGTGCTGGACTGCAGCTTTAAGTATCTTTTTGGCTACTTTGTAGTTTTATTGAGCATCGAAGATATTAGCAACTTTTACTCTCTACTTGACTGCATTTTTTGAATAAGTGTATGTACACTCTACTCCAATACATTTGTGATGAGTAATTTAATTACGTGTTACAGTTTGAATGGCACCTAACTTTTTCTGCAGCAGTTTATTTCTGCTACAAAAGAGATGCATCTTACATGTTGAGGGCTAGAGCATCTTTGAGCCCACATTCAGTACAAGTAAAATACTTGCGTATTGTTACTTAAAATCAGATACTTTAAGACTTTTACTCGTCGTATTGGAATTGGTGACTTGTGACTTTAAATGGTAACTTTCGCTGTAAAGTATCTGTACTTTTACTCAAGTATGGTTTTCAGGTACTCTTTACACACTTTTGAATTAACTAAAACTTCCTGCCTTACTTTTTATGCTCAAAACAAATTTTGAATCCCAGATTTCCAATGTGGTTTTAGACTCTTTTTCGTTTGTGTGTCAATATAAGCAGATTGGCATCCAACATGTGTGCCACCATAGGATGCGACCCCGGAGAATGGGGGGAAAACTGGTGGCGAGGGGTTTTCAGGAGTGAAGACATAAGACAGGAGCAGGGAATCAGACAGAGGTGGAATGTGCTTTCACACTGCTGGCACCTGCTCTGAAATCTCCTGACTCCAAATAAACCTCGGGCATAGCCAAAAGCTTCAGTCGAGCCGTTTTTTCACACTAAACGCTTTTGACTTGTATCCTAAAATAACTGCATCCATTCGACATAATGTTCATTCCCACTACCACAAGTGCAAGACATGACAAGCCGGGCGTAAGACAGCAATACAATCCAGAGTTTCTTCAGATCTGGAAGGGCTGTGTATTTTGGCAGAGTGGTGAAATTTGAGCTATGCGGTTTTCTACTTGCACACGCAATATCTGAAAAAGTGACAGCTCATGACAGGGAAGAGGGCCTGCCATTTCTCCTCTCCGCTGCTAAATCTCAGATGGGAGCGTGGGCTAAGCCATATCAGGTACACGGTGACCAAATCCAATTGATGTAACCGTAGATAATCGCTGGCACCTTATGGTGGAATGCAAAAGAGCTAATTAACAAATTGACAACCTGGATTCGCTTCTCATTCCAAAGGAAAAGGGAAAGCAGGATTATTCAGAGAAACCCGTATAACAGCTGCTCAACGTGCCATCGCACTCAACAAATCAAAACCTCGTAAAACATTATCCCTTTATAGACAAAAGAGTCTTTAGAAATCAGGGTGTCTCTCTAACCACCTTTTCCCAAGGCCAGGGATCCATCTAAATGACTGTATTATTTACAGCTTTAATGATCTGGAGGGCAAGGAGTGTTAATGAAACGGTGAGGAGTGAGAGTTTTCCCGCTCTCATTTTTCACAAATGATATCATGATAATTAGGGGGGAGAGAAATGTCTTGTCAGTAAAATAACAAGCAATGTGAACACACACCCAGAGACCTTTTTTTCAGCTTGTAACAATACAGATAAGTATCTCTTTGACTCATCTTCAAATGACTAGTCAGTTTTATCATATCATGATGAAGTCTTTCTAGTTGCACATCTGCAACTTCTATAAAAGTGGACAGAACACATATCAAATGAAAAGTCATTCCCTCCAAACCATTTCATTAAAAAAACTGTTTTTCCCAATGTTAAGTTTAATGGGATAGTTCACCCAAAAATGTCTTTTTAAACATTCCAAAAACTCATTTACGGGAAGTAGCGTCCCACCATGTGGGAGACTCCCGGAAGAGTTGAGATGTCAGAAACGTATCATTTTTTTCTGCTGTGGAACATAGTCCATACAATGAAAGTCAATGGGGTCCAAAACAACAATGGACCCCAATAACTTTTATTCTATGGACAATTTTAAAATATATAAATATACTGAAAAGTGAAAACACTGAGCCTCTGAGGCAATTTCAAAAGTAAGCGACACTGCCTCAATCAATCGCAGAAGTTTACAGGAGGGGATATGTTTGTTTGACCAATAGTAGAGAGCAGGAGGATTTGGGAAACTATTAAAAACAATCACTATTTTTGAATTTCGTTTGGCGACAGTTCACTTTAACCGGCACAATTGATCCATAATAAAACGCTTTTAACGCTCTGCATTTGTATTGTTCTATTCGGTTTTGCTGTAGAAAAATAAAAGTTCAATAAATAAACTAAATAAACAGGAGACATCTGTTGTCCTGATTTTGATGAAGTCATCCAATGCCGTGCTTTGACATACAACAGGTGTACCTGTCTACTTATCCTGAATTAAGCAATGACAACTGGCTGTTGAAAGACACATCAAGTTGTTGGCTAACAGTATCTATTCCCTGTACAATCTGGCTCGCTTACACATGATCCTCCTCTGGCCAAAGCTGTTGGCTGATAGTTTAGTGTCTTATGCAGTTGACAATCGAAAATCATAATTTAGGATGCCAGGTATGTGTTGATTTAGAATCACTGTTATCAACCTGTAGAATATTAACATGTAATTTAACAAAATCCGGTAATTAAACATCACAGCAGGGAATTGGACTCATATTCCCACCTGAAGGAGATGCGAACAATGAAACCTTGTCTACAGCAGTCTCTAACTGTCTGGATCATGCTGAGGCACGTGCACATTTCAATCAATTACCTTCATGTACACATCTGAATCAACAGAGTTAAAAATAACCGAACAAATGCACAATAATAGCACCTAAATTAATTAAAGAGTAAACACAGGAAATGAGGGATGTCAGCTAATCATTCTCAGGCTGGTGTATGCGTGAGAGAAGTGGAGAAAATAATAAAATGCACATATTAATTTAATTCTTTCAATCTAATTTTAGAAATTTTCAACGAGTCGACTTGTGTGCACTTCAACAAGGGATTATTGTCTGAATTAATGTGTAAGTGAATAAAGTATCACTCATTTATGTAATTTAAAGGAATGCAAATGTACAGCCAACTTTTTTTCTTTTTCTTTTTGTGGCAAAGCAGATATGTTTGACTGTTGGCATCAAGAACAACTTTACCTGGGACAACAAACCCCACATCATTTATCTACGACCAGAATGCACCTTTAGTTTATATTAGCCTTAGCGCGCTTGATCGCTCTCTCATAACGTCATTCGCTCACACTGAATGAACTGCAGTTGCGCAAGTTAGGGACACCAGAAGCAAACACAACCTCTCGACATGCACTTCTAAGAGACGTGCAACGGTCTGATAGCACTCTTGTTTCTTCTGACCATGAAGGACTTAAAGAGGACAGAACAGTAACAATCACATACAGGTACATAAGCTGTTTTCCCTCCAGCTTGCTATGCTCACGATGGACAGAAACACTATATTTCAGTTCTAGCCCACAAAGAATCTGAATATGCAACGCTACGACCAAATATTTGATACTTTACCACAATATATGCTCTAAAATCGGCTCAAAATATCAACCATGTTTGATATCCTCTGACTGGATGAAATTTGATATCCTCTGACTGGATGACAAAGTCTGTGCTCATCCTACACAACATGATTTTCTGTGAAATCTGTCAACTCCCAATGCCCAAAATCTGCCGACTCTGACTTTCGGCAACTAGTGTCTGACTTGTACAGACTGTAAATTAGAGCAAAAGTCACATAGTGTATTCCAGCCTTTAGACTGTGTTTGTTTAAGATGGTTTTATCTGGCCTGATCAACTGAAAAGTGCCCCTCTAAAACCAGCAAACAAGGCTGCAAGATCAACTAAGACCACAAAACCAACTTAGGCTGGTTTAAGATGCCTTTTCAGAAGGGTTATGAGCAACTTATTTTAAACAATAGTTAAAAAAAAACAAGTTACTGGTGCGATGCATGTAGCTGTTTTCTTAAGACTGCAGCATTTGCTTCCTTTCAGTCGTCCTTTATGAGCAGAACACACTATAATCTCCCTTGAGTGTTGAGTGCTGTTGTTGGCTGTCCTGGACTTAAAATCACTCTGTAAATGTTAGCATTATAATGTTTTCATGATCAATCATTGCTGTCTTTTATAGTTGTGTGCTAAAGATTGGCACGAGTACTCGTCTGCCGTTTCGTTGGGAATAAAATGTACTGTTAGCAATAAAGTAGCCTTAAGGACTTGTGGTGATTTAGGACAGCATCTCCTCCAAGTTTGTCCTATTTAAAGGACAGGGAGGCTGCCAAATGTTTTGATGCTCGGGTCTGTATGTGACAAAATCCACCAGTCCTGAATCCACACACATCATCTATTAGCCTTTAAAATATCTCCCCTCATGGATGAAAATGTCATCTCACTGTGGGAAAGAATGCGTTTGCTGCATAGCTGACTTGTGACATGGCAAAGAGCACCGAGGCCCTTCCTGAATAAAGGAAGATGGGAAAATGGCCAGTGTAAAGTTCATGACTTCTATCGAAATCTTCCCAGCCAGTCGGAGTGGTTTTCTTCGAAACGGGGCAGGCGAAGCCACTCCGTCGCGTTTTTTTAATCTAATCCCTATAATTCAACTTTAAACACGGGCCTTTAGGAACCTAATGAAAATAAATGAGAATGTTAGTGGAGTTGAATTGACGACAACACAAATCATCCTCCACAGGCTGAGCTGATTAATGAAAGGACTGAAAGGAATCACACAGCACTGGGTGTTTCTACTCGCGCATTTCTGCTATTTAATTAGCCGTTGCTAATCTAGTGGGTTTTTAATCCACTTTATAATTTATCAGTGTCAAATGAAACGCATGACCACATTGTCATCTTTATTCTCATAGGTATTTTTTAGTTGTTTTAAAAAAAGTGTCTGATTAACCTCATCATATACAGAAGGAATAATCCCTTTTGTTCGGATATTCTGCTTGATAATATGCTTGAACAAGCAGGGTGCGCTACAAAACACACAGTCAAATCCTCTCCTGTCAGTTTATTACCATAGTCACAGGTGTGAAGTTTTTTTTTTTTTAACAATAAGCATAATTTTACTTAAGTAGGGAAAAACACTTCTCATGGTTTTATTATCTGTGTGAGAAGCTTGTGTTAACAGAAATACACAAAACCTTTTGAAGGATATTTTCTTAGGCACTAACATAGTCCACAAAAATAAAATATATTACAAATTTAAAATAAAATAAAAGCACTCACCTGAGCTTTCAGCATCCCAGCCTTTTACGCTCGGATAAAGAACTGGCTTTACAAAGGCAGGAGCTGTGAAAATATAATTTTCTATAGTTAAATATAGTTTTTAATCAGCATAACCATAAAAGATTCACCCAGAATCAGAGGCAATGAGATGGCAACTTCCTTCTAATTTTACAACAACCCCAGAAAATATATGCAAACATTTTTTTAGACCTGTGCGAGTTCAGTCAGTCACAATATTTCTCCTCAGAAAGATGAAATGCGTGCAGATCTGAGAGGTCACTCGGGGTCTTACCTTGAGTCCTGGATGTGTAAGAGGAGGCAGCTCTCTGTGTGGGAGGCCTTGGTCTAGATGGTGCTGAACTCATCTGTGAAAACAGAGACACCCGAATATACATCAACAGGCTTGTCTCTCACCCAGTGAACTTGATAAACAGAGACTGGCACTGAAGCCATAAAAATTCAACTAGTTCAAGTCTTTGAAAGGACAACTGAACAACTTTTTTTTGTGTGAATTTGAATCAGTATGCAAGGACAGTTCCCACCTTAAATATGAATTGGATTAAAGTATACAAGCAACTGAATATTCACTGCATTTCTAATAGTGTAATACTATTGTGCTATTCGCAGACCTATTGATTTTGCTTCATTCCAACTTATAAAACTAAACAACTAAATTACATACTCGTTACTATGACAGGGAATTAAATGGGTTGTTTAGACCTGATTTCATAAGAACACTGTTTTTCCCCCACATAACTCCAGTGACCAAAATGAAGTGCCAAGTGGAAAGCCTATATTACTGTCATCTAGAGTGTTTTATAGAAGTCTGATTTATAGTAGCCATCAAATGAAGCACACAATTACCTTCTAATGTGTTGAAAGATTTTGTCAGCAGATTATATTTTTCATGATTTATGTAGGTGTAATTTCTTCATTCCAAACTCACAGAACTACTGCATACTTGTGAAAAAAGTTTGTACTTTATTGTTAAAGGGGTTGAACTAGAGGGGTTCCTGTGTGCATGACTCAAATGAACAAAATGAGTCAAATTAGTCATTTGTTCATTTGACCAAAAAAAACTAAACAAATTGAGTCAGTGGAAAATAGTGTTACTTTAAATCCCATAAAGTAAGAGAGATTAAAGTTACTTAACCCTTCAAATTAGTGATGTTTCAGTATGCAAAGACAAATCACACGGGCAATTTAAACCGAGCTAAAGAGTAGCTGAATGGGTGAGGAATATTTATTATGTTGCTAATCTGGTGATACAAATGAGAAGTGTATCAATCCTGTAAGACTATTTCAACAGTTCTATTTAAAAAATAAAATAAAAACATTCATTAAATCCCTAGCTATATTGATGCACACTATGATTCAATATGATGTCAACAATTCCTCTAATTCCTCTAAATTTGATAAGGCATGGTGAATTTGTGATTTACTACCGGTATCTCTTTCCACTCTACAGTCATTCTTGTGATTCATCTAGTCTGATTCACTAGTGAATCAGTTTGTTCAGACACAGTTCATGTAAATGATCAAATTAAATAATAACAAATTATTCACAACCAATCAGTTTCGAGTCCCTTTCCTGCTTTTAACCTATTTAGTTAAATGCTACTCTATCACTATTTTTGTTTTGTTGGTGGTGTATTTTTGATTAATGTACAGTATACGTTCAAGTTTGATGTTATCACCCAGATAGCCCTGCTTGTTCATCCATTCAAAACTCTCATAGAGTCAGAAAAGTACAGCTTTGATTAAACCAAAAATCACCAGAAAGCTATACATTTAATATTATTTTATGTTTACATACATACATATAGTCTAGCTAACTACTTTTTCAAAAGAGTAGCAGGATTGTACTTAAAGTAGCTTGAAGCTCGGCCAGCTTTAGTTTGGGGCCAACATGGGGCAGTAGTGCACAGAAAGTAACCTTGCTTGAAGCTTGCATGTGTTTGTTCTGCCACTCGGTGGTGTATTTCTCTGCGTAGTCCTGTAAAATGGTGTATAAATCAAATGCTTCAGGTGGGGGTTCCACATCTCCATTGAGAATAGCAGAAGCACGAATGTCTTGGCCATAGAACCTATTCAAAAGTAAGGAACACATAAGATATTGAAACTACAGTATAACAATGAAAACACAAAGTAGGTCAAAATGTGAGGTAACATCAGAGCCTGAGGGCTTTATTTCAACATTTAAACTCTTTAACCTATGACATGTGCTTACTTTCGGTTGGTTTCTTTGCGCTCAATGAGGTAAGAACCGACGAGAGACACTCCAGCGTAAAGGCCACGAGATTTGCAGTACGAGTAGACAGCCGCTGTACTGCGAAACGCCACATCTGCCTCCAAATTCCTGTCAAATATGCTTAGTCAGACTTGTTTAAATGCAAGGAATAAACACTACACAGTCAAGGATAATAGTGGAATCGAACGGGAGGATGAAACTACACTAAGGGTAATAATCACTGGGATTTGTTGAGAGTAAAGCAGACTCAGGCATACGATCATTTCTTAATAGGGTCTGTTTTTATTTTATACTTTACATGTTTTTAAACTTACTCAACCACTTAAAACTTTAAGGCCTAATGTGAGGATATTTTGCCAATTTTGTGTGCAGCTGTGCTTTCAAGCGCAAGAATACAAGCTTTCAAGATGTACAAGAACTCTATTCAGTATCGTGCACTATATGAGAGGCGGCTCTCTCTGTGAATTTGAAAACGGATTGTAATCCCATTCCAATGAGCACACAGGAATCTACAATATAAGCGTAATCAAAATTTAAATATTATTACAAGTATCCAATTCCACAATTGGAATCGATTTTTGATTTCCAACCCTATTTATAACAATAGGAAACATGGAAGGATGTGCAGAGCGGTAGGTGCTACACAGCCAAAAACATCAGATCATGTGTGTACATTTGGACAGTCATTTGTTAATGTTATAAGGTAGGGGTGGGTGATATACTGGTAGACATTTGTCATCGTCTCGGTCACGGTTACAAAAGCTTAGCATTTTTAAGCATTGCGGTTAAAAAACAAGTGATTTTAAACCATTGAAGCGCAATTAGCAGTAAAAGAGGACTCAGAAAACGCACGCTGTCTGAGAGACGGTTTCTCAGCGCTGTCAGACAGACGCGCGCACACAAAGCCGCTGTTAAGACTAAGCATTGTTTTTTTACATTTGATTAGCTTATACATTTTATGTAGTATTTTTAGTGTTTCTAGTGCTGTTAATTTGTCTTCAGTAAGCTTGAGTTTTTTTTAGGCTAGAATTAGTTTTTTAAATGATATTGAAAATGGTGATAAAAATTATGAAATTTCAGTGGTATCAAAATGTTTTTATATCATAACCTTATTTAAAGCAAAAACAACTATTATTGTGATATATATTGCTATCATGAAATAAATTACTCATATCGTGATATAAGATGTTGATTATATCGGCCAGCCCTACTATAAGGAGTCGACATTAAAAGTTTTGGAATGGCTAAACTAGCTTTCAACAAACTAATCTTGCAGAACAAAGAAAAGTACAGTACTTTTTATTTAAAACATTGTCTTTCTTATATGACCCTTTTTAAAATATCTATAAAATATCTGTTTTTATGGTCCACCAACTAAAGAGACCTTGATTTTGATGCAAACCTTGATTTTATTAAAAGAATGAGATGTGACATTTATATAAAATATATCCTAGTAGGTGGTAAGAAGGTTCTATTCCAAGAATAACTCATTTCAAAAGAGCACATACACCCTGCAGTCACCGCTGCCAAACCAAATCCAAACCTGATCTAATCCAAACCAAAAACAATCAAACACATCCACATTAAGTGGAATCCTAAGCCCTAGTTTTTAAAGCTACTGTAGTGCAGCAGGCAACCATTCAGTATAATATTGCTTGCAGCTCTATTCTGGCGAGATCCATAAACAATAATTAAAGCAGTGAGAATAAAAAAGGACTTTCCAAACAAGCACAAACACAGCAGAATCTGTCAATAAATGTAAAATCACTGATTCACCTTAGAACAATGCAGCTGTCATTTAAACTAGCACTACTGGCTGGCTCTTAAAGTACAGTATGGACACCCTTCATTATCTATAATTCTCACAGTATTTTCCACACAGGCTCATGCTTGTCAAATTATGAATGACTGTGTTGCAGGTGAAAGCTTAAACTGGCAGCTCACAACTGTATTCATTTTTTTGTATAAACATGTCATTAGAGAAAATTAGTCCCTTGTGAAGTGATAAAGATATAAATGGCTTTTATATTCTGTTGATTTTATTTGTAATTTTCCGCAAGAGCAAAGAGCTTTTCTTTCATTGCTATCCGTAAATGCACTAAATCAACAGTTCAAAAATATTACAGCTAATTTATACCTTCAGAGAAATGCTGTCAAAGCCCTCCACCGCCTATGTAAACACTTTAAAAACTTTCTCCAAGCAAATGGACTTTAACGCTCGATTTACAAACAAATGGAACACAATGCAACTCACAAACGCTCACAATTCTTTTCTCATTCCTGTCCATATTGCTTTGGCAGCACTTTGATCAACATAAAAAAACACTCATAATATAAATTTCCTTACATAAATCAAATCTTTCTTCCTTCAGCCATAACCTTTGATTTTTCAGATGCATCCAGATAAAAAATAAAACACTTTAGTGATAAAAGTGTCATGTCAAATTACGACAGATGCTTAACAGTGGACATTTGCTTAAAGCACTTACGTTTCCATACCTTCACTCTGCATTATTCTGACCCCTGGCAACAGAATGGGGTATTACACTGTAAAATCAACACATACCTGCCAAGAGGCCCAACAGCCACAGTGCAGTTTCCTCCAAGTGTAAGATTCCCTCCTTTACTAAAAGCATCCACAGCTCTCCTCTGATTCAAGATGATGACGAAATCTGATGACTGGAGATGAAAAAAAGAGGACATGTGTCATGTTTTATGTGAAGCATTATAGATAAATTAAAAAAAAGTATATTTGGTTTAATTGAATAAAAATGAGTATAAGAATGATAAGTCAATAAGAATTTTACTTATTTCTATTTTATTTTAACTTTATACAATATGAATTTTAAACAAAAGCAAAAAAATAGATACTGTGTGCCTTTACCTGAGTATATATAAAAACTCTATAATTGAATCAACTCTAGGTATTTCTGCTTGTAGAATTTTTAAAATCGTGCCACAGATGTGCTTTAGATATAGCAGAATCTCACAATATAGCAGAATCTCTTACTAGTACCAGCCCTAAAACACATTTCATCACTCAGAACTGCCTATTCTAATCTCACAACTGACATCACTCTTTTCATGATTTTCCCTCTCCATTTATTAAAATCAGCTCAGGTTTCTTTAAGCACCAGACCATGTGATGTTAGTTAGTAGGCCATCATGCACACAATCTAGCTATACATCACTCTGACAAGCACTCCGCCAACTACTGTGCATCTGTCACCAGCAAAACATTAAAAAGTTGCTCTATATTCAGCAATTTTTAAGCTTTTTTAAATGCTGGTGTCAAAAGATTTGGACCGGTTTCAGACATGCTCTGGTTTTAATGCCTAAAGATAAAATCGATATTTCCTGTACTCCCTTGCTACTTATCAGGTGTGTTGCTACATACTGAGAGACAGAGACCGCAGTGCTAACCACAGCGCCTGAAGGCTACTCCAGAAATTAATCAAAAGTGTCAAGATGCACAGGCGCTCGGTACACAAATGACTCATCCGAGCTGCAATCCAAGGTCAGGAAACAAAAGTGCAGCTTCTGCCTGATGCTGACGAATGGCCTCGCTGGGCACATGCCACATGAACAGTGATTTCCTGAGCCAGAGATATGAGGATCCACTCTATGCTTTGAAAAATGATGAAGCCAGCACTTGAGCTAATAATAGCTCCTGACAAAAGGCTGACATCTGGTTTAGGGAAAAGGTCGTAATGAGTAATTCATAATGGGCCATGCTTTTACAGAACACCTTGCGAGATTCAGGGAAAACTGTATTCAAATCAAAAAGAAAACTATTATTTTGGGGAGCACCTGTTTATTATTAAATGATAGTGAAAGACCATCCATACAGGTCATTCAATTATAAATCAAACTCACGCGATATGCATGACGAAAGTAAAGTCATTTGCAAAACCTTTTTTTTTTTACAAGATTAAGTCCATAAAGTGTGGGGACAGTTGCTATGTTTTATTTGTATTATCATTTTTGTTGTTGTTGCTATAACGTTAATTATCACACAAAGCTCTATCAATTAGTTTTCTTTTAACTTAAGAAAAATAATTTGTTTTCCTCATAATTAAAACTAACCTATAAGATTATTCACAATTAAATATTCTAAATGATTGACAGATGATGAATGATGGGAAGAAAAAGAAATACAAAACAAGACAGCCAAGTCAGACAGGGCAAATATTTTAATGTCTTGATGTTCTTGTCTATGCATGACTCAGACATTCTCGATGGAAAGAAAACATTTTTTGCATGACATTGCATGAGAAGTAATTTACAAATTATACCCTGATGAAGAACCTATAGTAGTGTCTGCATACAGAGCGTAATCCATAGGCATACAGCATAGGGTAGTCCAAGATGTTCATCTAATACGTGAATAAACATGTTGCACGACTGTTCTTGAACTCTTTACTGACTCTCTGATTCTCATTACATTCATTACAATTATTACATAATTACATACTCACAGCTTTTTGGTTTATTTTTAGACAATTTAGCCCAAAACCTGATTTGTACCTTAATTAAAGAAATTGGTTGTTCTTTTATAGAGTCTGGTGTCAAATAAAACTTACCTCCAGACCAATGTCAAATCCTCCACCGAGTCCAGCAATGCCAATTGCTGAAGGAGCAGACCATCCTTCATAACAGAACGCAGAAAACAATGACACGATTTAACATTAAATTAAAAACAAAAACAAATTAATTTGGGATATACTAGAACTTCTTAGATGTTTAAGTGTGTAAAAACAGATTCAATCTTAATACATGTCACTTTAACAAACAAAGTTGCCAATATGGCCTTTCTTTAACTTTTTTATTTTTTTGGATTAAAATATATAGTGATATAATAAAAATAACTAAGGAATCACCGAAAACGAGGATGATTCTGATTTAATTTAATTTAATTTAATGTAAGTGGCGATTGATAGCCTATTAGTTAATAATATACTGACGGTCACAAAGTTACGCTGTTTCAATTTGAAATGAAAGATGGAGCATACATTTAATAAAATTAGGGAAAAAATGCCCTTTACAAAGGTAAAAAACCTTTGTAAATAATAGTGTTTTCCAACAGTGATGTAATGAAACATTGACAATTTAAATTTGAAGGGAGCCTCTGTTAAAGGCTATTAAGGAAATGTAATTTTGCCAAAATAAACTTTTAAATAAATGTTATTTTTAAAGCAGCTTACTTCAGTGTGATATTTTACCATATTGTCTAACACTGAGAATTTGAATAATTGTGATGATCAGATGCAGATATCTAAATCAGAGAATATCAACAGTTGCCGGGTGGATTATGTAAGGGTTAATGCCCGACGAGGTGTCCATTGTCAGGTTTTAATGGACGACGGCGAGGTGTGAACCGGCCGACGCGCAGCGGAGGACGGTTGCCTCCGCCGAAGTCCATTAAAACCTGACAATGGACACCTCAAAGGGCATTAACCCGCTTATACCATGGTCACTTGCCAAATAACACATTTTTAAAACATTAGTTTATATTTTAATTAGTTTTACAATCGAAATCTAAAGTTACAAGTTACAAACAATAACTTGGTTTCCTTGGTTACGCCTGACAGTTTATTTAGGTGTCCTCTATCACTTTTTAACGGACACCCTGCAGCCAATCAGAATCGAGTATTCACCCAGACCATGGTATAAATATTTTTAACAGCAGATTCGGGGGACTCAAAGTGCACCAGATTAATGAATTTATCTTTAAAATGTACAAAATTTTCTTACGGGGTGGGAATGCCCCCGGACCCCCCTAGAGGTACCGTGCTCAACACACAACAATACTGTGGGAAACACAGTAGGTTATGATGGTCTACAAAAAAATATTAATTGATTGTCCATTATAATAGCCATTACCAAAGTTTAAAGATTACTACAATCCTCAAAATTCTGAACTTGTATTGTCTCTGAATAATGTAAAAATTCAATGAGTAAAAACACTCAAGTCAATGAAGCTCTAAATGTTTGTTTATTCAGTTTAGAATGTTGCTATAAGGCAGCTGCCAGACATCAATTACACCAAAACCCATTAAACGCCCTATTTTCACAAATTGGTCTATTTTGTCGTAATAGTTGTGATTTAGAGTTTATCTGAACATGTGCTCTACAGTATGTCACAAACTATATAATCTCCTGGCATCACCAAGCAATATATGTAAATATACGTGTAAATATATTTGACACTCAGAATAAATGTCAGAATGGACGTCAATAAAACCCACTTACTTCCATCAGCGAGTCTTGCGATCACTATCCCACTGCCGCCCCTCGCAGTGATCATGAAGCCTGCTTTGAAGACCGACAGGATGACCAGTCCCTCAGCCTTGGCAATGACATGAGCTGGTGTCAGGTTGAGGAAAAGACAAAAGTAAATGAATAGGAGATATTACAATTGGGCAAAACTGTTCTGGATCTAGACACAAGTACTGAAATGTAAAGAAAAATGTGCAAAAGCAAGATGAAACAGGTAGGCAGAGTTGATTGGTGTATTGTGTTTTCGCACAGGTTGCACAGATATGGTGAAGTCACTGAGTGAACTGCATTCATGTCACTTTCTGAAGACATGCATGAACAGATACTTGGCAATGGACCGGCAGAAAGACTGCTAGACTTGTACACAAATGACATCAGTCAACAGAAATGCTAACTTTGGGCTGTTAATAGCACTTACATGTCTGGCTTGTGTGCTATTACTGCATCAGGATTAGCCTACGCTCTTAAAGCACAAGGAGCCGTGGCTTTAACAAGTATTTTGACACAAATAAAAATGTATGAATGTCACATTTAAAACACCATTTTAAAACATTTCACTAAAATTAAAAGGTACACTATGTAACTTTTTTGTTCAAAATGAACAATTTAAGTAATGAGCCAATACATCATCAATCCTTCCAAAATGTGTTTTTGTCTTACCCTGATTGACTTTGGTAAGCCTAACTCCATTGACAGTCCACGCAACTTTGACGCTTCAAATTCAATTTATTCTTTTGTTCACATTTAAACATTGATCAGCGAACATAAACAGCTCAACCGAACTTGCTTGACGCGCGAGAACAAACCTCATTGGTTCTTGCTGAAGCTCAAACGTGCTGCGTAACACGAGAATGAACCTCATTGGTTCTCGCATGTCAAGCGAACATGCTTGAGCTTCCGTTTACGATCTGATCTGTTCATCATAAAGCGATCATGTCTCTTCAGACAATTTTGACTATACTCAATTCATATGGATTAGTTTTGCGATCTCTTTATGAACTTTTGTGTTGACGGTCAATGGAGAGTACAGAAAGCTGTCAGATTTCATCAAAGATAAGATCTTCATTTTATGTTCCGAAGATAAACGAAGGTCTTACGGGTTTGAAACGACACGAGGGTGAGTAATTAATGACAGAATTAAAATTTTTGGGTGATCTATCCCTTTAAGTTAAAAATATAAAACGATGAGCATGAAATGAAGAGCATGTCCATAGTCAATATGATGAACTACACCTGTATGCAATTTGAGGGAACTTACTCATTTGTGTGCGGAAACCATACGGTTTGATATTTTCAGATTTAATGCATTGACATTTTTAAGCGTTATTACTGTAATGGTCCAAATATAGTTTGTGGGTCCACTGTATTGTGTAAATAAAAAAAAGATCTTAGAACATCATAGTTTGCCTATACTGAGAAATTCAGTCAATATACCGGTAGTTAGAGCCATCAAATTATCAAATTAATGACTGCAAATAATCACATATCAAGATTTGCTGAAAAAAATCATAATTAATTTTGCAAGGTGTTAAATTAATGTTTTTGATTGATAATTGTTCCATATGGGTTGGAAGGAGTGATTAAACTAATTAACTTTTTTTTTTAAATAATGAATGTAATAATTTATACATTAAATTGCTCTAAACAGAACATTTGCAATTCATCAATTATAAATCAATAAAAAAAGTGAGTAACTCTTTTTAATGAATCTTGCAGTGCTTTTAAACAAGTTTTCCAAAAACAAATATGATACTGATCCTTATGTTGTCTTATTTTTATCAATTCAAAAAAGGGATAATTTGAATTTGACTTATTTAACAAATCCCCATAACTAAAATATAAATGTTTTCTAATTGGTTTATGACAGCAGCACGACAGTTACCTGGAATAAGTTTGTCAGGCCCCATTCTGTTGGATATTTCCGTGAACTCTCTAAGGATCTTGCCGGCCTTCTTGGCCTCAGACTTCAGGTTAGCAGGGATAGGGTTATTCACTGTAATAGAAACATCAGAAGATACATCATTTTCTCTTCCTCTGCTTCACATTCCAACATTCTGAAACGTCAAATGTCTATAGCCCAAATTTGTAGAATGTTTTGCATCTTCCTGAATGCTTTTAATTCTACGATGTAAAACGACTCTCTCATGGCATCTGTTACTATGAACCTGAACTATGTTTTAAATACCTAAATGATTTAAAAGCTATGGGCAATATTTAATTACTTGTTCAAGGTGACAGACTATGAAATCACCACAATTGTCTCTCTGCGTACATTTTAACATGACAAACTGTAAATTATTCATTAATACATCAAATGTCAACATAACCAAATAGGTTTTTTTGCTCACCTCATTGATAATTGCACTAATTATATTAGCCAGAGTCAGTCAGTGATTAGTGTGTTAATATTCATGCTGATGACTTTGGAAAAAAAAAAAAAAAAGTGTCTCCCATGTCACGAGTCACTGTCTGAGTCAGATTTGCCTTTCCTTCTTGTTGTTACTCATTACATCTTATCCAAGCCCATCTACAAGCCATGCAGACACTGATGCTGGTAGAGTTCCCAATTACAAAATATAGAAAGACACCAGGTCAAAGTAAAAAAATAATGTCCAAGATAGAGAAAAAGAAAAGTCTCTTAAAAATCTAATTAAAATTAAAATTTATAGAAAATATATATATTTTTTAAATGTTGACTAATCAAATAAAAAAATAATAACATTTGAATACAAGTGAGCGTACACATCTTAATCATTATTTTCAGAAGTTTTAAAATATATTTCTGTCATGACAACTCTAACAAGTGTTGGCATGTTAATGGATATGACAATGTTGATATGTTTGGTCTTGGCTGTATAGATCTGCTACGGCTGCTTTTATTGCTGCTGGTGTTCCAGAGCAAGTACAAGACATGCTGCTGCTGTACAATAGCGTCCATGAATTACCCGTAGCAGATCTATACAGGTGGAGCTGGGGAAGGTGGAGGGTTTCTGAAACCGCACTGCACTGCTAAGGCAAACGCTACTCATGTATTTGAAGGTTGAGCACGCGAGCTCATTGGCTACTGATACAGCAGGAACCAATCAGCTGCGCCCTATAGATAATGATGTGATTACGAGCAGGTTGAGTTAGGAGCCATTAGCCTGCGCCATCTAGAGTTTCATGATAGAACTTTATTAGAGGCATTTATTTTAGGCATTATTCATTTTCAAGGAATTTTTTACTTTATGCCAAAAAAATATCGAAATGAATCATAAATTACAAATGTATCTAAAAAGGGGTGTATGCAAGTATGACATTTTTAAAGTAATTTACAATAATATGAATCTATAAAAAAAACTGCACCCGATGTACAAGTATAATACAAAAGCATTCCTTTTAAATACCACCACACCCTCATTTTGCGACAAAGATTAATGCATCACTTTCTATTAACTGATTTTTGATGGATGAATCACTGGATATGTTGGGGTGATCAAGCACCCTTTTGCAACACATAAGAGTTGCTTCTGGCGTGTGCACCCTTCCTGTGGTTTACTCAGGGAGGTACTTGCAAAACGTCACTTTCAACGCAGTCTTTTCAGTTGAAGAATTCTTGCAAAACCAGCCACATCAACAAGACAATTCTCCTGCATGCACCTGCTTAAATATTTTAATATAGTAATAAGGACGCACACCAATTAGGCCGTTCTTTCCATTCCAACTAATGCTGCTCGAGATATTCTTGATTAGACAGACTTTGACAAGTCACTAACCAATGATAAGTAATGACTTTATCTTGGCAATGTTTCAATGGCCTCCTGAGGAAGTAGGAGCAAATACAGAATCCCTCTTGTTTCAAGCAAAAATAAAAAGCTATTGGTAAAAAGTTGGTATAAACCTAATTCGCCACAAATACAGGACTGGGTTGAAGTTAAAAAATATATATTTACCATGGAGAAGATTACATTTTATGTAAACTTGACGAGAGATAAATTAGTTGATTACTGGTTGAAATGGACTAAATATATAACCCCTGTTGATCAAAATACATTTTGGTTATAAGAATGTTTGCTATAAGCATGTGATGGTTGTGTGACTTCCTCCCCCTTCTTGTTTATTGCATCTGAAGATAATTTAAATTAGATACATTGATTTGCTTTCTTATGTGAGGGATTCGTAACTCTAGTTACCCTATATAGTTACCCTTGTTTTCAAGATAAATGTCTGAAATGTTGTTCACGCAATAAAAACTTTAACTAAAAAGTAACAGTTTGACAAGGAGTGTTGTAATTTGGCATTCTTTAAATGTTAAAGTGATATTGGTGTCATCACTCAAGGTTATTTTTTTAAATAAGACGATCATATACTTTTGCAAGGGTCAAAAATCTATTCACATCCATTTATGGGTCATTTCGATTCTTAGCATAAACATGCAGGATGAGTTGCACACAAGTTACAGTTTGTTTGTTCATGTCCTTAAGAATGAGAAGAAAAAAAACGGAAAAAAATTCTTGCCTTCACATAAAAACTACCCCAAGTTCAGGGCATCACATGGAAAAGCAGATGACTAACAAAGAAGTCATTCACAGTTGCTTCAGATTATTTCCAAAATAAAAAAAGAGGACCAAGTTCATGTTCTGTTTGTTTACCGATTAAAAGTGGCAACAAACCATTATTTATTTTAAGAAGCATATCTTGAAAAGAACTGCACACACAATGGGACACAAGATATCTGAATGTGAATTGGAGTACTGAACTTTGTAGGACCTGCATGAAGACCAACTTGCATCAAATTGGTCATTTTTCACAAAGTACTGTTGTGTAATAGTCTCTCATTACATATATACATTGTAGCAGTAAATGCCGGGCTGTGGCTGGTAACACCTCTATGATTCTCTTTCACTCCCGTGAATTTGTAGTGTTAAACAGCTGTGTGCTGTAAATTCTTCTCTAGTTTGTCATACATACAGCTGTTGATGTAATGCGCTGGAAAAATTGCTCTATTTAACTGCCATCAACGTACATAAAACTTCACGCGCTTTCAAACTGGGAGATACCTAAAGACTTCTACGCAAGTAACTTATGTTAAATAGCATCTCATCTATCAGATATTCTGCCAAATCACCTCACAAAAGAATGTCTGTCTGAATCATCAGTCTAACCTGATCTCATGACGTGGTTTTAAAGAGGATTAGTACGCACTGAGCAACTTAATGGTGCTTTGAGGGATCAGGTGTGCTACAAGCAAAACAAAACAAAACAAAACATAATGTTAAAGGTGTATTAGTCATCTCATTTTCTAGAAATATTTACAATTCTGATCAAAAGTTTGGGGGCCAAAGACATTTAAAATGTTCTTTTGAGCTTTCTATTCATCACAAATCTTGGAAAAAAGGTATCATCTTTTGTTTTCACAAAAATATTAAGCAGCACAACTGTTTTTAACATAATAATAAGCAATGTTTCTTGAGCACCAAATCTGCATATAAGAATGATTTCTGAAGGATTATGTGAGTAGAGTATGACTGGAGAAACAACATTGTAAGAAGGGTGAACTGGAGTAACAACATTTCTAAATAGTTCTATTTTTACTGTATTTTTTGATAAAATGAATGCAGCCTTTGTGAGGCATGTTTTCAGAAACATTTTTTTTATTATACAGACCCCAAGCACTTAAAAAGGATTTTTCTTCACTAAAATATTTTTTCCTTTACAAAAATGCACGTTAATTTAGCAAATTCAGAACTAGCGTTTTTCTGGAAAACAATACAGTAAGATAATGATGCTTTCATGACTATAAGAAGTCATTTTTGTGATTTAAACAAAAAATTTGACTCGAGCCAGCAAGACCATCACAGAAGTATAACAACCACCACAGAAAACCAAACGTTTAGGTTTTCAAGGCAAATTTTTTTATCTAGAAGTAATTTTTTTGGGGGGCAACCAAAAGGGTAAAGGGGTTCATCAACTGGACCAAAACCCTCTCACACAGGCCCTGGGTCAGTGGACCATCCTTTTGAGCCATGCTAAATGCAAATAATAAAATGCAACTGACCATATATTATATCATGCGTATTTAAGATGGAAAAATGTATATCTGTACAGTATTTTGGTCCAAATTCATGTCACTAGAAGCTAGACAAAATCAGCAGATCCCAACATGAACAGATTGCATGACATGCCTTTATCCTCAACAAAAACATGAACAAAACTACACAACGTGAAAGAAAATGCAACCCAAATATATTAAATACAGGTTGATTTAGAGTGAGGATAAACACAGTTTGTGTTTACCACACAAACGGACTGCGTTAATTATTGGTTTCTGAGAACATTTCCAAAACAAACAGAACTTTGCATATTGGTAGGCCTATGCAAGTCTTGGCAATATTAGTACCGGTAAGTGTCCATGTTTGATCTCAAGGACTTTTTTTAATTTAGTTTGTACAATACAAAACACTTTTGGTACTGTGCTGGACCAACGCATGATGCCCAATGTAAACTCCGAGTCCTGAAGCAAAATCATTTGAAAAGCACTGCATGCTAAAGAGCAATTGAAGCACTATTTCCGACCCTAATGTCAGCTGCCACTGAATAATGAGCCTTGGGTCTTTTCTGATTTATGTCCAATACAAGAATCCCCTCTTTCTGTTCTATAAGCCTACGGCTCTAATACATGTGTCTGCGACAGAAAAAAAATGAATGTACTATTAAAAAAGGGAATTCAAACAGACACTCACAAAAGCAAAAACAGCACTGAACTTAGTGATCTGAGAACATCTGGATGGGGGATTTGCAGGACTGATGCAGTTCTCTATATTTTCTCAAGAGACTTGAGAACAATAATGCATACTGTAAACTTTGCATTGTATAAATCGCCCCCCAAATCTGACAAGAAACGGTAGCAACAAAGCTTTTTTCGGGGCATCTTAGTAAGGCTTATTACTGTCCCCAGGTAATAATGCATGGTGTTGTTTTCCACTCATTTCCTCATTCATGTAAAACCTGTGCTGTGACTGTCATACAGAGGGGGTGAACTAATAAATGCAGCTGTGGTGGCAAGCGTAACAATGAGAATATGATTTTTGTGATTACTACTGTACAAATAATTACCGCTTACGCAGATAATTAGTCAATCCCAGATTAACATAGCAATATAAAGCATGAAAAATGCAAATATGCTGGGACAGTGTAATTATGTCTTAATTTGTAGTTGGAGGAGATAATGAACAATTACGGATGCAGCATTGATCCATAGAGAGAGCGCAAATATCTGACTGACACTGACACTTACAGTGGAGGTTGCTTTAACACTTTAGACAAACAACTTAATCAACAAGGCTCAAGAATCTTCATTCAGTACTTTTTTTCCCCTTTAAAATAAATTATCAGTGTTTTTTTGTTTGTTTTTTAAAGCAAAAGGGGTCAAAACAGATGCAAATGTCAATAAAGATGGAAATGTGGTTCTAGAATGAAATAAATAAGTCAAAAAAAAAGGCACAAAGCATGATGGACACCTGGAGCCGGGTTCCAACAAACCCCTCAAGTTTAACCTAATAGGCCTAGTGATAATTTGTTCATAATTATTATAGCCTTAAAGCTTTTAAACACATTCGACAATTTTCAT
This sequence comes from Phoxinus phoxinus, assembly GCF_949152265.1. Taxonomy (NCBI): domain Eukaryota; kingdom Metazoa; phylum Chordata; class Actinopteri; order Cypriniformes; family Leuciscidae; genus Phoxinus; species Phoxinus phoxinus. The sequence goes on from NC_136888.1 coordinate 24,889,656, forward strand.
CATGCACGTTAACAAAGCTACTGGAATGTCGAAGGGAGTCAGGGACACTCCTGTTCATGTCAAGCTGTCTGCTACAAGTTGGAGAAACGAATATCTAGCTACTTTCCCACAGGGGTTAAATTAATTGCTTTTGTCAATCAAGACCGCAGACAGCCTATCACGTGTGCCAGCCAGCAGTGACGTCAAATAAAGTGCACGTCATAATGCAGCTGATATTTATATGATCATCCACTACCATGGTCAATCTACCGTCTACCTTTTTTTTTACTCAGTAGAAAGAAACTACTCTGAGTAAAATAAATAAATAAATAAAGTAGACGGTAGATCGACCACGGTAATGATATTGTATAGGCTACTACAATATAACTAGGCTAACAGAACCAGTTATTATACTGTCTTGTCGAAGTCAACATAATGATTTTCTTTTTAACATTATTCTGTCCGGTTTCCTGTAACGTTAGGCTATGGGACCATCAAATATGCTCCATATTACATACTTACCTTGACTTTGAATGAATACTGAAAAATGTTTGGGGTATATTTATGTATAATCTATGCTATTAAGCAGATATGCCATATTAAAAAGAGGTAAACCAAAACAAATGCCACTTCACAATAAACCGACTCGATTAGGCTACTGTAGCCTACATGTTGGGTTACTTATTCATCTCAGGGAATATGAAAAACCTTCTCTACTTACTTTTATCAAAAACGGACTTTAATCGCCAGGACCGGAGACTTCTCGAAGTTTAACTTTACTTGACTTCTATGTAGCAGCCTCACCTGGTGCAGGTAAGAGAAGTTAAAAGTGATAGTGAACACTTCCGATACACCTGCCAAACCGGTCTACTTTAGTCTTAAAGGACCCGTAAATCAGTGAAGCTCGATAATGTATTTCAATACGTTTGGTAAATAATATGTACATACATATTATTAAATAATTTTGTGAACAAAGTCGCATGACACAAATATAGACCATTATTTTAAGCCATACAGAGTTCAAAGTTCTAGTGAGTATTTTTTATTCAGGCAACAATGGGACGCAGCAAAGGAAAATGACGTTTGACATGATTAGGACCCCTAGCGCGCTCTGGTGTACACAGAAGCGCGTTCTGGTGAATTTAGCTGCGCGCTTTGCGTGCCTGGTTGCGTGCGTGCTTTTTTTTTACAGTCTATGCGTGAAACCTAACAGGCGCGCGTGCAATTATGTGATGAGTAACATTTCTCATGTATTTCAAATTGTATTATTAGGAAAAATCAGTGTGTTAAACTATACTCGCTGATAAAAAGTTAATTTGGCACTGGCAGGCGAGAGTTTCTGGGTCGAGAATAAACAATGGTCAAAATCTTTCACCTAAAGAGATTTATGTTTTAATAAAGAGATGTGTGTTTTAAACAACCTTCCAGTAAAGTTCTTCTTTCATAAGGTTTGGTCATTTATCTTCGTCTGATGGGACCTGTAGGCTAAGAAACACGGCAACAGCTCTTTTCATCAGAGGTATTCCTCCTTTATGGAATCATCTAAGCACAATGTAAATGTGTGGTAAATCTAGACTAAAACAAATGTTTTTAGAAACACGTGTCATCTTACAGTATTGTTGTTGCAATATAAGGCAGGGCTTTAAAGCCTGGTTTCCTTTGCCAAATATTTTCTTTTGCCAAAAAAGGGTATTGTTTGGAGAATACAGATCATGTTGTCCTAAAGAACTTACCACTGAAATTCTCATTTAGAGCCATTCTTGCCGTTTGCTTTCCTCACAATATGCCTTTGCACATAACATGTTGAGACTGCATTCTACAACATAATTTGTCACAATAAATTTAAACCCATAAAAATATATATATTTATACTTTATTAATAGCCTATAAAATGTCCTTTGGGATCTCTGAAGAATACTTTCAGTCTTGTGCATATTGTTGTTAAATCAGTTCCAATTCCTTATTATGGAATTTCTTACTAACAGTAGGCCTACAAAGCTCAACATGACTTAGAAGTGTAAATAAACTAAACCATATTGACATGTGGATCTATACAGCAGGCCTATATGACAAAATATAAGGTTCTCATTATAAAAATACAACACGTTAGAGGCCAAAAGAGATGTACAGCCTATAGGAAAATTGACATTTTCACTCTTTATTCAAATATTATCAAAATGCGTTAAAGATTTTGTAAGCTGCGTATTGTCCTTGGAGTCAATTATTTTATTTGTGATAAAGCAATGAAATATGCCAAATTGTGGGGAAATAGTTTTTGACCAGGCTGTCATAAAGTTCTTTTAAAATAATCAAACAAAGCGTATTTTATGTACGTAATTTTTACGTTTATATAAATACATTATTCAATATCCTTTAATCCTCTTATTCTCATTTAAATGCAATTTGTATGGACATGTGCAACTTATCTTATTACTTATGTGCATTTAACACTTGACTTTTTGCATCATTTTCATTCACTTTTCTTAATTCCAGTTCAAATACCTATGTAGGACTGAGTTGTTTTGTACTAATAATGTAAAGCATTTGAAGTTATTCTCAAATCCTAACTTTAATATCCCTTATGTTGCATTTATAGAACTAAGTTACTTATTATTTACTGAGAAAACAGAGACTGTATTTTCTTGATATCCTCACATCTTCAATGGTGAGCTCTTGGCAGAAGTGGCTTGTCATGTGGCTTGCTGATCTAGAATGATCAAACAATCTAATGTACACACATATAGACACAGGCAGTCAGAATTTTAAGGCCCTTTTCCTGAGGTCAAGTTATGTCTTAAAAATCTCAGTGGCAGAACATTCCTATCCCTGCCCCTATACTTGGAAGCTGAGAGAAAGACGTGCAGCTCGCTGCTCCAATCTGGGCTTTTTAAAAACCACTCCATTGGTTGTCAGTCATCCACACCCAATTATGTAAGAAATGTATCGTGCGTCTCATCCTCAGCATTCTGGCATTTAACAAACACCTGGCTTCAACATAAACAGACCTTATGTATAGATACATGCTCCAGTTTTGCTCCTCATCAAAACACAGCAGACACTGTTGGTCTGATATGTTCAACACTGATTTCCAAAAGTCTTTGTCAATCTCTCAAAGGACTGCAACACTGTTTCTGCAGAAATCCTAAATTAGAGGATTAAAGACTGCAGTTTGGAAAATCGAATTGTTTTTGACTCTCAACACGACCAATGGCCGTAACCAATGAAAGATCCTCAGAGGTTGTTTTTCGTCCTCTCGTTGACTTGCTCTAGGCTTAGATCCCATTATGTGATGCTTTAGTTTTTAGAGGGTCTAATAACGTGAAATTCATTTGGGGAAGACATTTTGTTTTTTGTTATTTGTAACCTAGATTTGTAAGCAAGGATGCATTAAATTGATCAAAAGTGCCGGTAAATACTTTTACATTATTACAAGAATTGTAACAATTCTTTGGAACTATGTTTTCACTAAAGGATCCTAAAATGATCGTGCTTGCACAAAAATATTGAGCACAACGGTTTTCAACATTGATAATTATACCAAACGTTCCTTCAGCATTGAATCATTTCTGGTGGGTCAGGACACTGAAGACTGGAGTAATGATGCTGAGAATTCAGCTTTAACTGGAATGAATCATTATTTTAAAATAGAAAATGTATTAAAAATTCAAATAATATTTCAGAATATAACTTTTTTTTAAATGTATTTTTGATCAGAAAGCATCGTGAGTTAAGTTGATCGTATACATTGGTGCCAATGGTTCTATGATCTACTTAGGCTTACAATAGATTTTGGTTTTATCAGCAACATTTTTAAAAGTACCAAAGGCATAATACAATGGGTATTATACCTCTCTGTCTCTCTCTCTCTCTCTCTCTCTCTCTCTCTCTCTCTCTCTCTCTCTCTCTCTCTCTCTCTCTCTCTTTTAAAGATACCTTTTCGATGCCAAATTTATCTTCACTTATATGCTATATTCCTTCTTATATGCTAATATGTTAGGGGGGGTTAAAAAGGTTGCCACTGCCAGCACACTTTAAAGAGGTTAACCAAAAAAATGTTTTACATTTTGAACTTAGCTGATCAGACTTATATTACTTGGCATCCAAACACAGAGAGACAAAAATTATTTGTTATCATAAAGAGTATATTATTTTATAACTCATATGGCATATCGGGTTGACAATGTTATCCTTATTTAAAAAACTGACATGAATTAAGTTATTGGTTGGCATTTTTTATTAGTCCTATAATTGAAAATGTATAATTTGAATCTGCAGAGTAAGAGACACAAGGATGGAAAACATGGAACCTTTCCAGATATTCCAGTGAAGATTTTGTGAAGGTTTGTCATTAACAAAGCGTGTTTTGCCAAACAGTTTGGTGGAGTTAATGGCAGGGTGTTGTTTATGAAGTCAGGGATGGACAAATATCTTTTATAGCCTATAATCTTATATGCATCTTTCAGCCTTGATGCTATAAGCTTGAGGAGCTTTCATTGGCGGATACATTGTTACTTTGAACATTTTCAGATCATGTGCTCAGCAAAGTCTAATCAGCTTATGGAGTTCTTTGAATGCTTCATGTCACCTTTATGGGAACTTTTTCCAACATATTACCAACTGGAGTGGGAAAAGGGAAGAAGCATTAAGCCTAGAATGGCATTTTGTGGAACACCTAGACAATTGAAATTAAGCCCCTCAGTAATGTTTTTGACTTCTGTTAGAGCCGTTTTAAAGAGAATGTCCTGGCTTCAACTTTGGAAATGTCAAAGCACAAAATGTCTTTAGCCAAAATTCCTAGAATACATTAATTTGGGGAAAAATAATGAAGATTATATTATGTATCTATATTATATATATTAGATCATATATATGTATTCATATCAATATATTGCATATATGTATACTGTATATTTGAAATAATATTTGTTGTAATATGGAGTGTTGTATGATGAATTTCAGTTAGATGGACCTTCAAATACAATTTTAGATTATATCAATGACTTTGTATTAAAGCAAATACAAATTGCTGTTGTTGCTCAGTTGCTTGTGACACAATCGTTGCATGCGGTTAAGGCTGACGTGGAGGTATGAGTCACCAGATGTTATACGGTTCATTTATAATCATCATCAGGTCAGATTTGGCCAGTTTTGTTCCTGATCTTTGGTTTTAAATCACTGCTGTGTGCCCATCCATGTTACTTTACATTACCACCAGTGGCTATGTGGAACATATGGACAAAATCCAACTGTGTATAACCTCTATGCATATAATTTTTCAACAACATTAAATTAAAGAAATGTCAAAATCTTTATCGTCATCTCTTGATGGTCAGTAGTCACAATGGTAAATGTACCATTCGCTGCTTAGTACTCTTACTCTTACTTGGCTCCTGCCCAAAATTATAGTCAGACCAGCTAAACCACAGTGTTGGCATCAAACTAGTGGGAGTTCCTAAGCAAGACAGAAGAAAGATACACAGGCATTACCTCAGCAGACTGATAAAATTGCATGCAATGTGACTGATTGTAACAGCAGCAAGTGTATGTAAACTAGTCTTGAATGCTGCATGGTTACATACAAGTACTAGGGCTTTTGGCAAAACGAGAATTCTCATTTACAATTTTGTCATCCATTCATTTGATTGTTTGTTCTTAAGCTTGAGCACAAGTGTAACTAGCATGTCTGGACAAAGCAAGAACTACAGTATAATAGTAAACCAGAAATAATAGAGGGTTTTATCATGGTTCAATAATAGAGAACATTATGATATACATTAACTCATAAGGCAAGTTGATGGGGTGCTGCTCAATACCAAACCACACACACACAAACACACACACACACACACACACACACACACACACACACACACACACACACACACACACACACACACACACACACACACACACACACACACACACACACACACACTTATATGTTCGCATAAACCAGTCCCATGGCAATATATGTAGGTATACCGTATACACCATGTACGTGTATACATACAGATAGAGATAGAGAGATATAGAGATAGAAGAGATAGATATAGACTAAGATATAGACTTATATAAGCCTATATACTGTGTGTGTGTGTGTGTGTGTGTGTGTGTGTGTGTGCGTGCGTGCGTGCGTGCGTGCGTGTGTGTGTGCGTGTGTGTCTGTGTGTGAGTATGTGTGTGTGTGTGTGTGTGTGTACAGTATACAGTAGGGATAGTTGATGTGAACATACAAAGTTAAATTGGACTGTAAATAGCTGTAATGACTGAAATTATGCATTTCCTCTGCTTTAAAGACAGTAATAAAACTGGCTGATAAACAAATTTTAGCAATAAACCTTAACAATGTAAAATGTTTTTTCTTTTGCCTTTTTTCCCTGAGTAGAATGCCAATGCAAACATTATTTCAGAAGGCTGTCGCTTAAATGTGCTGTTATGACATCAGCTAAGACCAGGGTACTGTTTTCCCACACCCTTATGGGTCTCATACCTCTCAAAGATGGATTTATCGCCAAAATGGAGTGGGAAACTATGACAAGAAGCAATAGCATAGCATTTATTTGGAATAAATAACTTCAAATTCATCCGTCAACACTCTTGAAACATTATATAACAAATATGTTTATTTAAAGATCATATGTTATATATATACTGTATATATTTACAATATTTACAAACTGAACTCTAACTGTAGATGTTTATACATTTGACAATAGCAATATTTAACAGCTTGAATGTATAAATACATAATATAAGACATTCAATATTATTAGCAAAATGCAATTCATTTCTTTTACAGAATAAACTGCAACCAGTAGCATTAATCACTGCCAAAACATGTCTTGTAAAGACAAAAAAGGCAAGAAAATATCATGCAAATCATAATTCAATCAAAGGATTTAGCTCTGGCTTTGAGGAATGTGGCTTTGAGGTTGTCAGGAATATTTGACCAAATATATTTTGACCAAAGGCTTTTCTTTCAGCCAGTAACCACCTTTGAACATCTGCAAAACAATATCTAAGTTGTTCTTCAACCAAAAACTACCCGTGAAGGCATATTCAACTTATAATGTGAGGTCGAAAGTGACACCCAGAGTTTGTGGTTTGGCAGCAGGACATCTTTTTTTTGTTTTTAAACATTGTCTTCTTCATTTTCACCATGACCATTTCCATTAAACTTGGTTCTAACATCAGCCTTGTCAACTCACAAGACCGATGAGCTTGTATGTGATAAGAAAAAGGTCAAAAGAGGAGTTCCTATTTCATTGCAAAAATAGCTATGTTTATGTGATAAATATGATTGTTCTAAATTAATTTAATTTCCCTGTTTTTCTCCAAGGCACCTTTCTTGGTTCTCTTTCTTCAGGTATGTTGAAATCTGAAAAATAAAACAATGATCGGCATAAACAAAAAATAACTTCAGCACAAATAGCTTTAAAAACAAGTGAAACACAACGTCTGTACATACTAGAAATACATATGAGAGCTGGACTACTGCATGCAAATGTAAATGTGGGCATTAGTACTAATAAATACAACACAATTATATATATATATATATATATATATATATATATATATATATATATATATATATATATATAATATATATATATATATATATATATGAAATATAAGCTATAATTAGTTTTTACAAGGCAGAGGATGAAAGACAATCTAAAATAAACCTCAATAGTGTGGATACAAAGCCACACATAAAAGCAAATTGTGCAACACAGATGGTGAAAGGACTGAAGGTTTAATGTTACACTGAGAACTAAAGCAGTGCCATTAAGAAAAAAGGCCATTGTCCATAAGTGTGGTTCTTCACTTCAAATAGTTAACATGCCATTTACAGTCAATTGAGAACATAATCCCCGATTATATTCATGTACTTTCTTTGACAAATGTACTGGTGCCACAGTTTGACCCGCTTACACTTTTCTTATGTTTTTTTTGTGTTATTTAGAGGACCAGTACTGCATTTTTTAGGTTGAGGATCACAAGTTCAACAGCTAAACAAAAATGCATCCAAATATGTACCACCAACTACCTCAAAACAGGGGAGAAGATACCGCATCCCAACTTTACCAGTATAGTTTAGCTTGATTCAATGTTATTCAATGTACCATGTGTCTTGTGTAATGTTTGATGCTTTTGGGATGTTATTTGTTGTCCCTTCGGGGACAATAAAGTAAACTTTAACTTTGAATGACCTATATTTTAAGTATTGCTCAAACTATCTTTAGTTTGTACTCTATTGAAATAGCCTCTTTTTAAATAATGAATTTAAACGAACTACACAGGTACTTACATGAGCAAACTATTCACTAAGAAGTTGGTTAATTCATTTTGAATTGATACAATCTACTTATATCAATGTATATTTCTACCACCTGGAATCTTCACAGATCATCCACAGTCCTCTGCACTTAAAACTCCACCAGAAAAGTCTTTTAACTCAAATATAAAAACCCTTTCATACCAAACAGGTGAAGTAAAAGCTATTCTGGGTGGGAGCTCCGTAATATTAGAAAGGTCATAAAACAGTTAGGTGTAATATTTCTCCTGTAGAATTACGTTAAAGTATACTAGATTACACATTGTGTGTGTGTAACCAGAAACTGCCTATCAAGGTCTTTTTTTAGAATGTGGTAGCGAGAATGTTGGGATGATTGTGTCCTTGAAGATAACGACTAGACATTTGATCACTTAGTGTGTGTTCTGGGTAAATATTTCCATAACAAACATTTTAGCACTAATAGCGGAAACAAGTTTACCATAACATACATTATGTTAACTATTATGTTAACTATTCACCTGCGACATCTATCCCTCTGTGCACCGCTGACTCCCTGCTAGTCTTGTAAGAAGCCGGGCACATCTTTTATAATCTGGAAAAAGACAAAACAGACATTTGATTTGACACTGAAACTATCTTGAAGACCAGTACCATATAAAAACAATGTGCATGCTTAATCATTCACCTGAATAAATGGCAAAACAGTTCAAATCAATCATTAAAATTATATATTTCCGATCAATACGTCACACTCCTAGATATAGCTTCTGAAGTCATGTTAATGGTACTCAATGAAGTGGTACTTACAGGCTGGTATTGTGCAGTCCCGGGTATTATGATAAAGTTTATAAAAGTGTTTGCTGCATTTGGGGCTAAAATAAAGCGGCCCTGCAAAAATACAAAAAGTCAGATTTTAAATGGCTGCCAATTCATAAAGATAATGAGGAAAGTGCACAGAGATACTGACATTTGCTCACCTGTTAAATGTTTTAAAAATCTCTCCTTCTGTCGAAGATCTCTCGGAAAGACCTCTGTTGAAAGAGGAGAAATTACTCAGGTCAGAAATTACTGTACAAAAATGTGATTATTTATATGTATTGGCCACAGAATATGAAATGCCACATAACAGATCAGGTCAAGTATGGACAACAATGCTCTCATTATCCAAACGCAGTCAGTCGGTGAATGTGATGATGCTTACCAAGAATGCGTTCATGCTGATATGACTTTGTAACTTTGTTAACGTCTTTTGTTTCCACCGAATGCTCGATGGTCTCGGGGGGTTGCTGTGTGTTTCCCTCGCTGTGATGCTCCCGTGCCTGTCTCACTCTGTCCATTAGGAGGTCCAGCAGACTCGTGTCATCCCTGTCTCTCGGTTTGCAGTAGCCGGCGGTGAGGATCAGCAAAAGGAGCCCTATGAAGACAGGTGTGCGCACTGCACTCATGCTGAAAGGTGGGCAAAGAGAGCCCTTCTGCCCTGCGTCCAGTCTTATAGACCTGCAAACACACCATCATCATTTCAGTTCCCTGCACTTGATTAATTGATTCATATTAAATTGCTTAAAACATGCCACGAATGGATAGTTGACACATCATTTGATCATGAACATTTTAGGTTTAGAAGTATAAGAATGCATACGTCTTTTAATTTTTCACTATTTTAAACAATTACTTTTTTTTATCAAATGTATTGCAAAAACTTTAAATGAATATGAGATCGTACAAACTGCATGTACAATGATACAATAATAACCAAAAAGCAGTTTAAAACAGTTTTAGATGAACTATAGCAGGAAACGTCAACATCCCAGTATAATTTATGTCAACTACTATAGTTTGTCAATAATTTAATAATATCCAGCTAAAAGAAGTAGCCTACACAATCTCTTCACTTATTCTGAAGTTGTAACATGCAATAAATAAACTTATCGATTCACTTAAAAACAAGTTAGTGGAGCTTCAGGCACTGTCCAATATATCTAAACAATCAGCATCACAGATTCACACAAGAATCCCGAGTTTTCTCCACTTTTACGCACGAACGCTCTTGCGCAAAGGCGCTTCGGGAACACGTGTTTGTTTGGTAATGTAACAAATTACCTGTTTTTCTTCAATGCAGATTTAGTTTACACTTGTTCGACGGCCTTCCCGTGGGTTTAATAATGTTAACGCAAAGGACATCAAATAGACTCCGCTGGCGTCGCCTCTCCAAAGGTACTTCCACAGGCTCTAGCGCACCATGATACAAGGAGAGCGAGTCTCTTTTATATGTTTAAAGACAGCCGTGGTCATCTGTTGATCGTGTTGACTCGAAGTGGGTGGAAATTGACGAAAGTCCGCCGCTTTTAATTTATTTATTTTCCCCCTCCGGTGCGTAAAGTTGCTTCAGATCATCCGGCATGGGTTCCTCACTTTTTATTGTCAGTTGCAGACGTAAGGAGCTGTCCCATGTGGATTACCCCGGCATGTCTTTAATTAGAAACGCGTTAAGAGCACTCCTTAAAAAATGCATTTTAATTGTGTTGGATCACCGTCTCGTAACGCGCATCTTCCGGTGGTCCAATTTGGCACGAGTGGAAAGATTCTCACCAGAAGTGCTTTCTCTGTCTTAATGCCTCGTTGTATCTTCTTATTAAATGACACTATGTGCGCGCGGTGCTTCTTGGCTCCTTTATCTTTAAAGTTTCCCCGAAGAGGATGCTGCGGTTTTGTATTTCAGCGCAAATTATCATCAGAAACCATCATGGTAAGAGCTTGAGTGGGAAGGCTGAATCTCCAGGAGACTATCCACAGCAGCGTCTATGAGAAGACTGAGGCCTTCTCCAATATTGGTTTCGTTCTCAATCTCGACATTTTACCACTCCCTTTAAGTATAGAAAAAAAAGAACTCATATTTCATTCCCCTCCTCTTTGGCTCTCAAACGCTTCAAATACGAGTTGCACACCATTCTGCCGTGCGCTTCCATGTCCATAGCTGATGATAATCAGGATTACATACCTTGGGAATTATTATTAACCATGTTGCATGGATTAATCTGGGATAACGTGATGCAGTGTTGAGGCACACAGCTCAACAGTGCCACCACAGTGAAGTGTTATGAAATATGCAAGTTGAAACTACAAGTTGAACTACTGAGAAACTACTGAAAATTCTGTCTTCATTTACTCATCCTCATGTCGTTCCACTGTATGATTTTTTTTATTGTGTGTGTGTGTGTGTGTGTGTGTGTGTTGACAAAAACATGAAGCATAAAAAAAGAAAAATATAAAGTAGCCTAAATGATGACAGAATTATTATTATGACCATTTTAACATTTACAATTTCATAATTTTTGTGTAAACTAATTAGATCATAAAGGAGGTGAAATATGTGACCCTGGCCTGGATCACAAATCCAGTCACAAGTCGCACAGGTATATTTGTGGCAATAGCCAAAAACACATTGTGGGTCAAAATTATCGGTTTTTCTTTTATGCCAAAAATCATTAGGATATTAAGTGAAGATCATGTTCCATGTAGATATTTTGTAAATTTCCTACCGTAAATATATAAAACATTTATTTTTGTGAGTGAATGCAGCACAATCGTGAACATAATGTAATTGTACAACTTTAAAAGGAGATTTTCTCAATGTTTCTAATCCTCAGATTCCAGATTTTTAAATAGTTGTATCTCGGCCAAATATTGTCCTATCCTAACAAACCATACATCAATGGAAATCTTATTTACAGCTTTCAGATGATGTAGACCTACATCAATTAAAAAAAATTGACCCATGTGACTGTGGTCACATATATGGTTCCCATGTAAACAAAAAAACACTAAATTTGAACATTTTACTTTAAATGTCTTAATACTTGATAAATTGCTTTAGATGTTCCTAGTCGATTTGGATAAAAATTTACATTTCTTTCATTACATTTCATTAGATTTCATTACATTTCTTTCATTAGATAAATTCAAAGTTGTTCCAAAGTGACAGCATATGAGTTAACTGCACTCAAAACAGTAGAAATTTTCAGAAATTACTGACAGTTAAATTAATGAAAATAAAAACAAAATATCTAAAGTTATAAAATAATGATGAAAACAATTTTATAGAGTAGAGTGTAGCTACTCACTCTCACATCCATGGCCATCACAGTTGATCCTGTCTTTGTGCCATAAAAATAATTTATTGTTGCCATTTTGATTAGCCTAACGTTCCATTTCTTTTATCACCCACAGACCCTCTCTCTTTCTTTCCGTCCTGTAGTCTATGTTAGTCTGCCCCACTTTCTCTTTTCCCCACCCTCTTCTCTCTTCACAAATTATCCATACTGTACTTGTGAATGAAATGTTCCTGCATCCCTTATTTGATCATCTGTGGTTAAAAAGTTATTCAAAGCTGCCCCATGTTATCTAAATATGATACACTACATGAGCGGGTGCATGATAAAATCATGATAACAACTCAAGTAGTGGCAAGTTGTCGCCCACGGTTTCTACACGTGTGTAGTATTATTCTGTGTTGTTCACTGCAGTAACACTGCAGAGACCCTGAAACAACAAGTTTTGACTAAAATGTCTGCAAATATTTTCTTTGGTTTAAAGGTGAATTGTAATAGTTTTTACTTATTTTTGTTTATCTGATTATTAATTCTAAAGTTTACCTAGAGAGTATAGAGAATAAACACTCCAGCCACAGTCAAGTTTTTTAAAAGTCTTTTCCACCCAGGAAAAAAAGATAACAGTTAATTTAACACGTTTAACCTTTTGTGACAACATGCCCCAATAACGGTATTTGACAATGGGAATTTGACATTGGGGGTGCAACATGACAAGTAACGCGAATTATGCAATCAGATTACTTTTTATAAGTAACTAGTAGGCATTGCTTTTAAATTTACAACAAAACATCTGAGTTACTTTGTTTACCCATGTATTGATTGACACCTCTCTTGTCCCCATGTTGAGAGAAATCAATTAAATAATAAATAATAATAAATTCGGTATTCCTCAAAATGAATACAAACAGTGAAAACAGATTTTTTTTTGTGAATCTAAAATAATTAAATGTTAAATTACACAAATATACTTTATGCATTTATTCTCACTTTATTAAGCAATAATGTCTTTGCTGCTGACCTTCAATGATCTTATTCAACCATAGTAATAAGCAAAAATGACTTTTAGATAAACATCACATTTATGTTTCATTTTTAAACTCATACCAGCATATTCTTACTAATTTTACATGATCTTTTTTATGGCAGAAGTACCGTAAAGAGTAGTATGGTAGTATGAGAGTCCATATGGTGCTTCTTGTTTCTAATTTGTGCATCCTCGTTTCCTTTCCTCCCATCTTAGCTCCAGTAATGTAACCCAATACTTTCCATAAAAAGTAACTAAGTAACACAATTTACTTTTTAGTGAGTAACTCAATATTGTAATACATTACTTTTAAAAGTAACTTTCCCCAACACTGCATATTATATTTTAAATATTTTCAAGCTCAGTTAATACAATTCTAAAGCTCAATGCAAAAATATCAATATATTGCTAGGCCAACAAATACTGTAATTATTTAAAGCAACTGTAACAACCTTTCTCAGTATAAATATGGCTACTAAAAACACAGTTCTATATTTGACGTTTGTTGTGGTTTTATTGTGTGAATTGTTCCCCAAAAAATGAATGAAAAAAAAAATATATATTCTTGGAAAAATTTACAAAATGTATTCTCATTTAAAAGGTCTTGAAACCGAGAGAGAACATAGCCTACTAAATTATATATGTATACATATCGCCCCCTATAGGTCGATATGCATAACATTTGATTTAACTATATACTATAAGAATTGCAACTGCTATCCGTATGTGCTTAAACATATTTTCATTTTCATTCCAAAAACCGTTTCATTAAATCAATGCAAGATAATTAAGTAGGCCTACTTTATGCAGCACATGCTTGACACCTGCACAAACACTAAGCCTCTCACGTGTAGCCTTTATCTCCTCCCTGCCTCTCTACAGAACAACCAGTCATAAGAATCTTTCTCAACAGTCAATAGATTCTGCTCTCACTCAAACTAACTGCAGTGATCCTCTACATCTACTATCACATAATAAGCACTCGAGATCGGTCATAATTCAGTGCTTGGTATGACACCAGCCATGTCGACCCGTATCCAAATATGCACTGCACAGTCCAGCCTACACATTCAGCCACTGATCCTAAAATCCACTGATCTTCTTTCAGTCGTTAACTCATTAATCTTGGCTCATGCCAGTTCCCTGTCCACAGCCTTAATCCATGCTGACCTCTTTGCCATATCTGATATCATTGAAAACTTTGACAGCAGTTTTGATATGTTTGCGTGATTAGTTACGTCTGTTCGTTGTCACGTCAGCACCATATGTTTGGTATTGACTGAAAGCCAAAGCTGCTGTCCATACACGGCCATAACTGATGATTCCAGTTTTTCCAGGCGTTCCGAGACTTGTCGGGAGTTTTTCTTACAGTGTAAAACCGCCATTCAAATTTGGGGTCGGTGTTTTTGTAAAAAAAAAATAACGTTTTTGAAAGGAGCCTCTTATGCTCACCAAGGCTGTATTTATTTGATAAAAATACTGTGAAAACAGTAATATTGTGGAAAAAAATAATACAATTTAAAATAACCGTTATATATTTTAATATAGCCTACTTTCAAATATAATTTATTGCTGTGTAGAGCTACATTTTCAGCATCATTACTCCAATCTTCGCTGATTCACGCTAAATTTGTGCTCAATAAACATTTAAAGATTTTATCATTGTTGAATAGAGTTTTGCTGCTTAATATTTATAATTTGTGATACTTTTTTCATGATTATTTGATAAATAAAAAGTTCAAAAGAACAACATTTATTTGAAATATACATTTTTTGTAACATTATTATCTTTACTGTCATGTTTGATTAATTTAATGCATCCATGCTGAATATGAGTATTCATTTCTTTCAACCCCAAACTTTTGAATGGCCTTTAAAGGATGTTTTGGTGTAGTTACATCATCTACCAGCAGGAGCTAACTGGACCATGCTAACCAGACTGTGACCTTATAGTCTTTATAGTCTTATAGTCACTTTTTTGTGAGTATGAATATGAACATTTTTTTTTCATCAGACATCCTATCACCTGTAAATTCTAGAAAATGACTTGATTGAGTATGTATATGTGGACTGATATTATTTCTAATGTATTTTATTGTCAGTTAAATGTATGCTTTTATTTGTATTAATGTTCCTGGATTCTATTTTTTTGTAAGGGAACAGCTCAGTTTATTAGTCAGTTTTTTTTCTTGGACTATTAACATGCATCCATAAATAGCATGTGCAAACAGTCAAATAACAGTAATACATTATAGCACATGTTGTGATTAGTTAGCATCAACGAGGAGTCCCACTTAGAAAAGTAGCAGGGGTGTTCTTGAAATCTCTGTGCTTCATGTAAAGCCAGCAGACCCAATTAAAACGGGTCAAATCATATTTTTCTTTTTCTTTTTTTGTGTGTGCCAGAAACAGTCATAATTGAATTTAGTTAAGATGCTTTAGTTTTGATGATTGGACTTCTATTTTTTTCTTCTTCTTTTTTTTTTTTACTGGAGTGTGCGTTTTGAGTTCTGAAAGTTGCAGTATGTTTTCATTTCATATAGTATATAATTTCCTTATTTTATCTCAAAACATTTTGTTGTGTTCCTGTTGGGAAATAGATGTGAGAACATGTCTCATGTATCCAGCAACACTATTATCCCGTCTCTGGATGTGTATGGTATGTGGTTTGTCGTCGGTAACCTTAGAGACCAAGCAAGCAGAGACAGTTCTGGAATGACTCATTCAGGAGCAGAATGCATGTAAGTGGATTTAATCTTAAAGGAATAGTTCGGCCAAAAATACATTTGGAGATTCTTTCAAATTTCCCTCTGTGTTATGCACATATATTACAAATAAAATAAAACAGCTTACAGGATTTGACATGATGATGGGTAAACGATGACAGAATTTGAGTTTTAGTGTGAAAAATTCCTGTAATCATTAGCAGTCTCTGATGCTTTGTCTATAACAGCTACAGAGATTCAATGTGGTGTTGATGGAATAAAAGTTTCTATGTTGAGGCTTGTGAACAATCTTCAAAGTGAAAGCCTCAGTTGACAGAGGAAGGATTGAGCGGTTTGAAGACAAACTATGTGGTAATTGTTTATATAATACAAAGTCATACATTTTTATTCTCATCTGTCTTTTTGGAAGCTCAAAAATCCTTGTTGAAAACCCCGAAATCCTTAGTAAAAACACGACTTCACTTGAAGAGAAAAGTAATGCATTACAAGCAACGTGCATTACGTAATCAGATTACTTTCTTGATGTAACGAGTAAAGTAACGCAATACAAGTAACGTGCATTATGTAATCAGATTACTTTCTTGGTGAAATGAGTAAAGTAATGCATTACAAGTAATACATTATGTAATCACATTACTTGTTTGATATCAGTGAAAATTACATTCTAATAATATAAATACATTTATTTACATTAAAAAAAGTGACTGTATATTTAAGTATTTTCAAAAACAACTTTCACAGTATAAGTATGAATTGTAGCTGAAATATAGCCATTGATGCATGAGGTCCACTATCGTGGACAGATGATTTATCAGAATTGTCTCCCAATCTAAAATCAAAACTTGGAAAATGTAACTGTGGTGTGACTCATTAGATATTGCTTGATGCTGCAATATTATTTTTTACCTACAGGAGTCTCCTATAGAAGGAATGGATATTCCGGAGCAATTTGGCATTTCTGACTGACCATTGGCCATCTTGGTTTGGAGGGGGGGGGAAATCGACACTCTTTCAATCGACAAAATGAAAGGGTTAAGATGCATTCTGCAGTTACTTTCGAAGCTCACAATACTTTGTCATCTGTTAATATTTCCCTTTGATATTAAAGTTTAATGGCCTAAATAAAAGAGGGAATTCCTTTTGATAATTGATTAATGATGTACTGAGAGACTAACTGAGCTCTGGTCTGATAGGATATCCTTATGAAGCTAGCAGAGAAAATGAATAGTATAGACACACATACTTTCCACGGCACAAAAAAAATACCTGGCAATCAATAATTGTCTCTTACCTTCATCAGACCTGTTGGGAAATGTTCTGTTAATTATGTCCTCATGGTATTCACTATAGTTGTTTCCTATTTATCTTGAAATAGGTCTACCGCTGTTGCAAATAAATATTGCCATTCTATTATTCTATTCTATTAAACTCGCTACAAGCAGGTAAAAAAACTCAGTAAGTGATAACAATACCTTTGCAAAGGATTTTGAAAGCTTACAAGGATTTCGAAAGCTTTACGATGGCATTAGCTAAAGACCATTAGTGTCATTACACACACTTTGCCTTGCCAAAAGCTTTAATGATAGACGTTAAACTAGACACTTTTGCATTTTACCTTTTATAAGCTCTGAGCTATAAGATTACTTAAGATGGAAACATAAACTTGGCGGATGTCAAATCACTACCCGAAGAATCACACGTACATGAGAATGTGCAGCCAAAATCAATATATTTTGATTGCAGGTGTCTGAAGCTTCCAGATTTCCAAATTCCATCCCCACTGCTGTTGAGATAACACATTATCACTTCTTTGTTGGCCAACGCACTGTGATGAGCGCACATAAATATGTGACAAGCTCTGGTGAGTGAAACTGGAGTTTCTGGAGAGAAACCTATTGCTATCTGAAGTTTTTTTTTGTTTTTGTTTTTTGTACTGGGAGTGCTTTTCAATTTTATGATTCAAAAGGTCTATTCACAAATATAACCAAATCATGCAGATCACAACTCTTTTTTTATTGCTATGAATTGCTTTTAAATCCAGTTTATGTTTTAATAAAAATATACTCAATACGATTGGCATTTTCAATTATTTTCAAAACATGGCCCTCTAGCGGTTAAAAAACAAAACTGCATGCATTTTGCGGAAGAACATTGTTTTGGTTGTGCTTCAGCTCCACGTGACTGTGCGGATGAATATGGTTCTTTCTCATAACTAAAGAGAGAGAGAGAGAGAGAGAGAGAGAGAGAGAGAGAGAGAGAGAGAGAGAGAGAGAGAGAGAGAGAGAGATTATCCTACTACTGCTCATAAAACATTCACTACTAAGTTTAAGAGATAACCAGTTTAGATGGAAAGGATCTCAAGCTGACTAGCTGAAGATGTTACTGAAGCTTTACCCTTAACAGACATTAATTTGAATAAATGCTTAATTTAAAATAAATTCGAGCACAGCGCTACAACAACCATAATGAAATGACCCTTCACAATAGATAGTACTTGAACTCTGTTAGAGAGCTACATATGGCAATTTATCAGTTCAATAAAAGACCTGACCTGTTGTATAATAAAGACGCCATCCCATCTCCACGTCGCCTTTACAACATTTCTAATCCATCAGTTCTCGCAATCTCAAATAAGTAGCCAATGTTTATTCTTATTTTGTTATGGGGGGGGGGGGGGGGGATATGGGAGAGTTTTCTCCATTTACGGATATGACGAGACACGCACAGGCGAGTAACGCGTGTACGCAATATCCTACGAAAACCATCCCATATGATCCCGTCTTATAAACCCTTATATAGCCAATGCTTACCATACCATAGTGAATTTTAAGACAAAAAATCGCTATGGAAGATGGATTGAGGATGTATTGAACTCTATATAAAATAAGAATGGCATATATTTTAGGAGTAGGCTATGAATTACACTTACAGTCTGCTAACAAACTTAAAACTCCCACGCGGTTAAGAAAATAGTTCAAGTGTTCAATCATTTTAAGTTGACATCAGGAGCATGCAGCTCTCACAGACAGGTGGACACCACCGAGGACAAGACAAAAAAAATGTACATGGCTATTTAGCAAGACTAATACGTCTCTTATGCCACACCTAAATCTTTTGAGAAAGACTGCAATAGTGAAAGCTGAAATCACTCTGTGTGAGTAATTTTGACACCCCCCTCGTGGAGACTTTAAGGTCATCTGTGCACAACTCCCTAAAAGTCATCAGAGAAAAGACTCATCAGGCAATCGTGTGATGAAGAGCCTCATGCACTCTGTGCAGCAAATTCCTCTGTAATGTCCAAAAGCTGACTCATTCGAATATTTGGACTACAAATTAGCATCTTTTGCTCAGTTAGAATGAGAAATATTTACATGAAAGCATTTGTATGGATTGTGACGTGAGAAAAGGACTGGGATAAGAAGACTTAATGGAGGCTGTCAGGAAATTTATTACCTGCATATATGTGTAAGTGATCTGAGCATCAAAATAGAGAAGGTTTACCAAAAGAGAAGTATGTGCACTCACACTGCCTCCTACATCAAAAAAATGAGAGGGAAAACCACTTTCATGGACTGGTTAAAACAGCACAAAATATAAGCTAAAGATTTTTACTGAGATTTATTTGATAAGATGTCAAGAAAACCAGGAACTTAATCTGTAAAGATAAGACTTAAGGTTAACTTTGAATTTATATTACATATACCACCCATAAATGATGGCGAAGAGTTTCCTTCCTGAGGGCAGGCTAAAAAAATGAATTCAATTTTGAACCAGCTCCTGGTGGTGTGTTTCTGAAAGTTTATATAAGGCCACATTATTCTATAAAGCGAACTAGACAGGAAATGCTTTACTCACAAGAATGTGTTGCTTTATACAAAAGTTAGTTCCTACCGTGTTCCAAAAGTGCTCTGCACGGTGACTTCCACTGTATAAATAACTCTAAATAATGCTTGTCTGTTTCACGTTGCCTACTCTTTTATGAGTACTGTGAATTCGGACATACTTCTTTTCTGTTTTTCACCTTTAAAAAGTGATCAGTTGACTTAACTTTAAAAAAGTGAGGAAACCCCGGTGCCTTGTAAACGTCATGCATAATTGGAAATTAAGTTATGTGTACGACAATTCCACATAACTTGATTGTTTTCAATTATGCGTCAAGTTTATTTACCTAATAATTTAAGGCAATTGGTTTCCTCACTTTTTTTAAGTTAAGTCAACTGATCACTTTTTACAGTGTTGCCTAGGGAAGTTTGCGATTTCGGATAAAACCCGATTTGCTCAAACACTATCCTTTCAGGAACTAGAGATGTGTCTTTGAACCATCACGATTGAGTCATTGAATCATTCATTCAGCCAATTCCTTCATAAACTCTGAATCATTCAGGAACAAAACCAATCTTCTGTGTTGTTCAGAAACACTCAATTATTTAATTTGGCTGTGGCTTTGTTTGGAGTTTCATTGGCTGGTGTCAATTGATCCTGAGTTGATTCAGTATGGTAAAACTCACGACTTGACTTTATATATTATTCAAAGAACTTCTATTGAGATCGGGGTTGTGTTGAGAGAGTGGGCTGTGTGTCATGCTGCTTTTGAAAATCTCTACACTTGGGACATGTTACGTAGTTTATTTGTCGCAATCACACCTCAGATCTCAGCTGTCCCCAATCTGCAGTTTGCTTTGAATGAACAAGAGGGAATCCCTCTCCGAGATCAAAGCAAAGCCAAGGCAAATCAGACAGGGAAACCCTCCGTTTACATCAGCCAGCCAGGTCTTTTGAGGAAAAGTGTGTAAGTGGTTTGCATTTAAGAGTTTTAGTTCACTTGCAAGTTATAGCCTATAGAAGTTTACACATTTGACATAATTGCAAACTTGGATCAAGTAGGATCACAAATGGATGGCTTTTTTTGCAGCTTTTTTATTATTGTCCACTTTATCTTTTGTGTTTTTATGTTTATTTTTATCTCTTTTTTTTACTTGTTCTAGATGCACTAGTAAATAATGAAAAAGCTTATACAATTTTATTTCTTAAATGCACACCCAGAAAATCTTACCAAATCCACCATGTCAGTTGGTTTATAGATGAGGATACCGAGGGTTCAGTTTTCTCTAATTAATGTAGCTGTCAAAAGACCCTTGACCAAACCTGTCTCATCATTTGATGTTATGAAATCTTGCAAGAATTTTTGAAATCCAGATTTGATGATTTATTTCTTTTGACCATATCTGACGTACAAATAAATATTGAAGATTTTGAAAGACATAATAACGCGGAGGGAATTCAGTCCTCCTCATTCTTGAGCCTCATTCTGATCCTCTGTGCCGTGAGAAACAAGCTGAAGACAAACATAAGACATGCTGTGAATTTCACATAAAAAGAAAGTGTTGCTCAGAGGATGCTATTTTTTTAAGACCCATTAAAGAAGTTTATAGTTACATTTCATTTAATTGTTAACTTCTCAGATGCTCCTCTTCATGTGTACTTGTGAAACCTCAGACTATTAATAGCAAATTGCATTTATGGCAAATCAGAGAAGCAGAAAACAACCGAGATTAAACAAAGCTCCTTAATGGTTTTTCTTTCCTATGGGAAAACATTAGCAAATCAGCCAGAAAATGTTTAGAAAGAACTTGAGTAAATCTAAACCAATGGTTTATTTCTCAAACTGAAGTTATTGAATTGCCCTGTTGCCTGTAGGAAGTCATGTTGTTATGCTCTAGTATGTGTTTATTGGTCTTGGCAAGCTCTTGTTTGTGTTTCTGTAGCCTAATATAACCTCTATGAACAGAATTGCACAATTCAGGATTCCACCTGGTCATCCAGGCCTGATGAATCCGTCTTGGGGAGTGTGTCTATAGTTTATAAGACAGACCCACATCTTGGCTGTTACTGCAGGTATTACTTACTACCCCTTATCATCACTTACCAGACGGCAGGCTAAAACAAAGCCCGGCTTTTAACTGTGGTGTGTAGTGTGTATTTGCATTTAATTAACCCTCTCAAGTTTTCTCTCCAGCTTTAACAGCCCAATACATATTTACCTAAGCAGCTGAGCGTGTAGAGTGCTGGCACTTTACGCATGTTTGCAACTTCTCCTGTCTTGAACTTATGCAATATTTAGTTTTTTTTGTCTTCTGTCTTATCTATGCCTTCATCGGGAACAACTGAAAATGCCAATGGAGATTACTGGAAGGATGTACCGTCGCTTGTGTTACGATCTTTGTGCACAATAATCCAATGGCAAGCACCTTACACACTACCGTTCAAAAGTTGGAGGTCAATACGGTTTGAAAAAATAACTTAATACTTTTATTTAGTAAGGATGCATTAAATTGATGAAAAGTCACAGACCCAGATGCACCTTCTTGGTCCTTAATGTTGTATTAAATCCTTATCAGATCCCAGTTATTCAGACATTAAGCAATAATTCACACCTGTATGCTGGCATACCTCACAGTTCGCTGAGCATTGTCTAACATTCCTGAATTCATACGCAGTTTATGTAATTTGCTTTCAAGATGTAATGGAGCCGCATGACCTGTGAACAAAAAATATCTGTATAATGTACACATTCAAAAGTTTGGCGTCAGCAGGATTTTTTATTTATTTTATTTTTATAAATTAATATAATTCTGCAAATATACATTAAATTGATCAAAAGGCTTAGTAAATATAATTATAATGTTACAAAAGATTTATATTTCAAATAAATGCTGTTCTTTTGATATTTCAATTCATCAATAATTCCTTTAAGAAACTATATATTAGATTTCCGCAAAAATATTAAGCATCACAACTGTTTTCAACATTGATCAAAAATAAGAAATGTATATTGAGCACCAGATTATTTCTGAAGGACCATGTGACATTAAAGGCTGGATTAAAAGATGCTGAAAATGAGGCTTTGTCATGACAAATTATATTATATTCAAATAGAAAACAGATATTTTAAATTTTAAAAATATGACTGTTTTACTATATTTTTCATCAAATAAATGCAGCCTTGGTGAGCTTAAGACACTTGTAAAAACATTACATTTCTTCACTTTAAATGTACTTCCTGCTTTGAGGCTATATGTTCACTCTAAAAAATGCTGGGTTGTTTCAACCCAATTTTGGGTAAAATATGGACAAACCCAAACGTTGGGTTAAAAATGTAATGTAAGAATGTAACCCAACGGCTGGGTTTGTCCATATTTTACCCAAAATTGGGTTGAAACAACCCAGCATTTTTTAGAGTGTTGGAACATGGACGAAACATTTGTCTTTTTTAACTACGTAACTTCGTATACATTTCAAACTCTGTATCATAATCATACCATCATATCCTAATGTGTCTTGTAAAGCACTTGCTTTTTCTATGTTGCCATTCTTCAGCCAAATGTATCATAGGCAAGGGCCCAAAATCTGAGGTTAAATTGGGCTGTGTTAAAGAGCAGCCCTCTTGATTGGTGGCCGGATAGCTAAATGTCAGTTGAAGAGAGTGATGTATCAGAGGGCTGGAGATAGTGTAGGCGTAGTTTGATTAATAAGGTGCTTGAAGCAGTGACTCAGCCATGCAACCAGAGCAGAGACCTCCGTGATAGGAGCCCCTGCACATCCACCGGTGATCAATAAGGCAGAGTCCATGAGCTTTCCAGGTGAATCATAATCAAAACAGTCAATTGAAGACAACTGTTAGTGTGGTAATCGTTCCTGCGAATTGATTTTGATTATCAGTGTTTTTTAATGTAATTCAATTCAATTCAAATCAATTAAATTTTATTTTATTTCTACACAGCTTAATCTGCAAGGCTCAATATTCCTGCAGCATCACCAAACCAGAAATATGTTTGTTTAAACAAGTATGATTTTACAATTAAATGTTACAATGTTTTTTTGATGGAAGCTTCCTATCGAACTGAAGGAAAAATATACTACGTTAAAATATATGATAAACGTAGCAAAGGACATTGCACTAAATTAGTTTGAATGAGACAATTAAGAGCACAGTGTCAGAAATCTGCCTGTCTTTAGCCTTTATATCAATTTATTATATATTTTATTTATTTATTAAGTAACTGAATTTAAGCTGTTTATTACAAAAACATCATAATATACAAATATTATATTTTTATTATTTAAATATTTTTACATTCCTAATTATAATATTAACTAGACATGTACATTTTCTGAAGAAAATGTGAGTGGTGCTTGCTGTGGTTGGTAGTTGGGTGTTCTGGTTTGTTGCCAGGTTGTTGCTAGGCAGTAGCTATGGTGTTTGCTATTGTGTTGCTAGGCAGTTGGTAGGTTAAGGGTGGATGTGTAATGGTTAGTTCTTTGCATGTGCATTGCTGGGCAGGTGCTTAGGTGTTCTGGGTGGTTACTAGGGCTTTGTTAAGTGTAACGGAGGCAAGCTTGTAAGAGCTGTGTGTGTGTAAACCTCCCTCCCCGGGCCACAAGAGGCGCGCTGGCAACTGACGCCCTTGTTAGTGCTCCCACCTCCCATGCCGGTGACGCTGGTTCGAATCCTGCTTGGAGCGTGTCAAGTAGGACCAGTTATATGCAATTGCTAAAGTGGTTGCTAGGCAGTAGAAAGGGTGTTTACCATTGTGTTGCTAAGCAATTGCTAGGGTGTTCTAGGTGGCTGCTATAGTGTTGGTATGTGATTGCTAGGGTGCTATGTGCTGTTAATAGGCAGTTGCTAGGATGTTAAGGGTGGTTGTAGTAGGGTGTAATTGGTAGTTGCAGTTGCTAAGTTGTTCTGGGTTACTAGGGCTTCGCTGGCCAATTGCTAGGGTGTTGCTAGGCAGTTGCCAGGGTGTTCATGTGTGGTAGTGTTTTGAATGTGAAAATTCCATTTTGAAATACATTTCCTGTTATCCAAACTAGGTTGTCTCAGACCTCACAATAATTTAGAAAATATTTCAAGTTTCTATTTGAGTCAACAGAGAATGTAAATATCATAACAACTGCTGATGCTTGTTTTGGTCTTCTGTGCATCTTCCAACAGCCTCTTGTTCTTGTACGGAGTCGGTCTGTCTGTGTTTGATTGTGATATAATGAAACACAATCTGTCAATGTCTTCAAGTGCTGGGAAGATTTCTGCTTTTTAATTTGTACCCAGTGTATTTATTGACAAAGGCAGATTATTTGGAAGATTAAGTCATAGCTTCCTCTTGTGTCTTGCAGCAAATGACAGATATAAACCACATAAGGTCAAGCTGACCAGCTGAAGGGTGAACTTTGGGAAGACTGAATGGCAGATTTTAATAATGGCAGCCTCCTGCTTCTCATAATTTCTCAGCTGTCTTTTTTTTTATCAAAGGCACGCTCATCATAGACCAGAAGACTGGGTTTTAACCCATAACAAAAACACCTTGCTTAAATTTATTAAACGATACAAATTGACAGTAATTGAAAATGAATATAGGGAGCTGGAGGTAAATACCACATTTATCAGACAACATCAGTGGCAAGATGTCTTTTAATTAGATTTAGCTTTCTAAATTCAGCTTTTGGGAGGTCTAATAAATGGCAAGACAACAGAACACTGTGTGTAATATTGGCAGACTTATAAAAACATCTTTGACTTCAATTAGTTTGATATTTAATGTTAAAAGTGGAACTTGATAAGATCAAAGTGAAACACATTATTATAATCAGAAATCTGCCTTCAGTACAGATTTAACTGTTCTTATGTTTTTGTTGTGCTTTAAAACTTTATTGTCTACAATAAAAATGTATACAAAATATATACATGATTCAAGTACGAGTAAAGAATAATACAGAAATCTAATAAAATATTAAATATAGAACCTGTCATGGTACAGTAGGGTTCTATACAAGGAGAAATGTCTCAAATTAAGTTTAACAGGTTATTTTATTTTAGTTATAATGTATGTTTATGAGCTGTTTAATTCATAAAATTTAATTAAAATTAAATGAATTAAAACAAAATGAATTAAAAGTAAATCTATAAATTGATCCAATGATGAGAATCCCTAGGTTGTATATGAAGTCCCTGACTCTCTATATAGAACCTTTTCCTCTGAGATTCTAAAATATGTTTTTAATATTTAGCACAAATTACTGCTGATACATATTCTTGGTAGCCAGTGGATGACTAAAATGTCCTAAAAACTTCAAATATGAGTTTGAGAATGTCCTAATGTCTGTTAGGATTTATCTTCCTCAAGACTTTTTTGTGGTTTTATTTGTTATGACTTTTAGATTATTAAGTGATGAGTGTATTATTTTTAAGCCTGTAATTTAATTTGCTTCATGTACTTCAGAATGACCTGGCACCTCTTAAAAAGAGTGTTTTCTTATCTCGTAACTGAGTGATCACAGCCCACCTATTAAGTCAAGTTCTACCACAGCACCTGTAAGGAGGAGAGTGCCAGCTGAATACACCCATGAACCCTTAATCTCCTTTGGCCTATAGATCACATTTCAGCCATGCAACCCTGTCCAACGCCCTCTGATAAATAAAAAAAGTGCATCTTAAGTCTCAAACATTCCTATCTTTGTACAGCTGCTCCCCTCCTTTCTGATGGCCATCTTGTTGGCTGACTTTTAATGTCCCTCCCTTTGTTAAACAACAACAAAATTCACTTTACAAATGACTAAAACTTTCCATGCATAGACTTACACTGGAGCACTACGGTATGTTGCTGTGAATGCAATTCATATACACTGACTTTGTCACGCTCATGCCATTCCTTTACCGTGCCTGTTAGCTACAGTATGTGTAGACCTGAAACATAAAAGCAGTGAGTTGTGTTGTGCAAGTGCATCTTAGGTAATGATGAAATGACTGGAAATGAACCTGTGGGGAAATCCCTGGCATGTTGATAATTAATTAGTAAAACTGGAACAACCCAGAAAACATCAAACAAGAAAGAGAAGAGTATTGTGCGGGAAACCAAGTTACAAGACACTGCCCTAGTATTCTGCATCCTTATTTTGATTTGGTATCTGGATATTTAGTTTAAACTTGCTACCCAGAGCCCACTTTAAATCAGTAATACTAATACTAATAATTATAAATCAGGTGTTTATATCAGCAATTCATTTAAATAATCTATTTTTAATTTATTAATTTATTTATTATAACATACAAGTTTCAGTGGGGTTCAAAAGTTTCTAGGGATTAAGTATGTTTATGAGTTGTTTAATTCATAAAATGGGAGTCTTTCGGTCTTTTTATTTAAAGGAATTAAATGAGGATTAAAAGATTTAAAGGGTTAGTTCGAGATTGTAAAACGAATCCATTTGAACTGAACGGTTTAGTCCAAATTTTCTGAAGAGACACAATTGCTTTATAAGATTAACAGATTTAACCTGAACCTCAACCGAACCTGCTTGACGCTCGAGAACAAACTTCTTGCGGAAGCTCTAACGTGCTGCTTAACACACAATTATTGAACCTAATTGGTTATTGTGGAAACTGAAACGTGCTTCGTAACACGAGAATGAACCTCGTTGATTCTTATGGAGTTTAAACCATAGGCAGTATATAAGATGGACACAGCGACCCCATAGATTTCAACGGAGAAAAGTGAAGCCCATTAGAAGCACTCACTTCCTGATGGCCAGGCGTACTGCTCAGGCTCAAACTGAGCTTGATGACGTAGATGTGACGTGAGTCTTCTAGTAGCTGTGCCGAGAGAAATCTTAATCATTCCCTTCCGAATCTCACGGAGAGCGTGAGTATTAGCTGTCCATAAGCTAGCAGCAGGATCAACTTTATCACTCTCTATGGGCTTCTCCCTTGACTTTATCGGCCTTTATGCCTCCACGTCACCCCGATTGCCTGCGAGCTTCTCCGCCTGTCTATACGATAATTTCTCGACCGTGCGACAGAAAGTCGAGTGGTTATGACGCAATCGTTAGCCTACTTTTACAAAAACTGCTTCTACGGGGCCATAACGTAAGATACAAAGTAATGGAGCCTTTTATACATTGTCGTGTTTCTTTAGAAATAAATAATGGACAAATGGAGTCTTTGGACGCCTCAGATGTAAAGTTTTTCGCTGTCAAAGTGACGCCAAAATGAATGGGAGTCAATGGAATGCTAACAGCAGGTGATGTCTGCTACAATGGCGGCCCCCGGGGAAGCTTCAGTTTCCGGCGGATGGATTACCCCCTTGGTTTAAACCCTATGGTTTAAACAAACGTTTCCAATCACAAAGTTGAGGCGGGCTTTACATGATGACGATCGCTCTGATTGGTTTTAGGTCTATCCAATTGCGCCCAGAGGCATTTGAGCGACGTCCGTTGGTGACGCCCCTTTGGAAATGGGCTGTGAACTAACCTTCCCCAGAGTGTCAACCAGGCTACCTCGTTGATTTTTGTAGAGTTTTAAACGTGCTGCGTAACACGTGAATAATGAACCTTGTTGGTTCTTGAGGAAGCTCAAACGTGCATGCTGCGTAACACGAGAATGAACCTTGATGGTTTTCGCACGTCAAGCGAACATGCTTGAGCTTCCATTAACCACAACTGGTGAGTGAGTTGATGAATGCTTCACTCTAAAAAAAAGTGGTTCTTCAGCGGTTCTTTGCAGGGCTTATGGTGCTATATACTGTAGCACCACTGCCATTTTAAGAACCTGTTAAGCCCAGTTTGGTTCTTCAGCGGTTCTTCACCGGTTCTTTGGGGTGGTTAAGGTGCTCTTATGGTTCTACATAGCACCATTTGACAAAGGTGAGGTGCTATATGGCACTTAAAGTGGTTCCCCTATGATTACAACAAGCCAATGAACCACTTTTAGTGCTATTTAGCACCATTTGTGTTTAGAGTGTTATATGTGGATAAAAGCCTAAATTAAAACTGTTCATCATATAAAGCGACCGTGTCTCTTGACAAAATTTGTTTTAAACGGATCAATTCAGAAGGATTAGTTTTACGGTCTCTTTATGAACTTTTTGAAGTGACAAAGTAGTTGTGTAGACTGTCAATAGAAGGGACAGAAATCTCTCAGAAATATCTTCATTTGTGTTTCAAGATGAACTAAGTCTTACATATTTGGAACGACATTCGAGGGTGACATTTTTTTTCACCAGGGAATAAAGAAAAAGAAAAAAGTTCTTGGTCAAACTGTAGTTGTGGACTGAAATAATACATTTAAACTATTTGCAAAAAATATTTTATTTTTAAATATACACATTCACTCTTATTTGGATGTCTAATATCTCGTTAACACAAACTTCATCACATTCAGTTAGCCTATTTCATGAATCATGTAATTGATAGCATATATTCAATTCAAAAGTAACATTTGATAAAACAGTTGAGTAGTTTGTATCACTAGATATTACTGTCGGTGGTTGAACATTTCCATCAACAGTTGTCAAATATTAATGTTTTTAGCTACTTGCACCTTACAATGCACTCTTTTACCATTAAAACTAAAGCATTCACACATTCTGTAAACAGTAAGACCCGCCTTCTTTGATTTAATTGCATTGCCATCTCAGTCATTTTGACATTGACGAGCGCTGTTAGATCAGCCTAAAAATATAACTTTAAAAACTATTTATCAAATATTTGGGGGTGGGGAAAATTTGGTCATTTCCATTTATAATTATTCAATATCTATGGTCGTTACGGCCCTGCTATATAGAAACTTTTCTTCAGTGTACATAGATAATATTTTGTTTGTCTGTCTATCTATATCTATGGCCTGGTTTCACAGACAGGGTTTAGGATTAGGCCTTAGTTCAATTAGGACATTTAAGTATACACTTGTATAAACGTGCCCATTAGTGTGCATCCTGAGATGAAACAATGTCACTGACATATATTAAGATATACGTTTTTTTCCCCAGTTAAAACAGCTCAGACATGCATTTTAGTCTGGGACTAGGCTTGAACCTGGTCTGTGAAACCAGGGGTAAATGTATTCATTTCTGTTGTCCTACACAATGCTGTCACCTATTGGTGAACAAATGGAAGTTAATTTCAGGCTTGAAATAGTTTTAGCAATATTAGCAAGCATTTCAAGTCCAATTTATTCTTATTCAATTCATTTGTACAATCTGTGAATAAACATTAATTTAATAACAATATTTTTGTTCAATCCAAAGTCTAAATCCTGTTAAAAAAGTGTTACTTCACATTACAAAAAAGTGCAGAATAGTTCAAACTGTGCTGTTGAATCACATTTATGCTTATACAATGTACTTGCAACATTCATAATAATTAAATAGAGATTCATAATAGAGAAACAATAGAACTACTGATAACAAACTTAACACACTTTGTTCCACCTGTTTAGCATTACTATTCAGTCCACATCCGTTCCTGTCTGTCTTCTCATTGAGAGCACTAAATAAATGCACTCCACTGGCTTAACATCCACAATACCATTATTCAACTTACTTTATCCATCATATCAAAATCAAGAACTTCTTTGTTTGGTAAAAATGTTTGGCCTAAGCCTGTAAAGTTAAACGTTTTAATCAGTTGTGCATTATCAGAAAAATATGTGCATTAATTAATTGTAGTCCATCACAGCCCCTGCTCTGTATTTTCTTATTAAAGGCAAATTATCTCACAAATGTAGTCTCTTCATTGCCATCTCTTTTGATAACAGTGGCATGTAAATCAAAATACATCTTTTGCACTTCCACTGATGTGGAAGGGTTGCAGTAAAAATGGGGATCCAACACTGATCACTGTGCTACTCATAATGTAACCACCTGATCTTGAGTCATGTGTTAGACGTGAGATCTGGCTCTGTGGATGTCTGGCACTATTGTGGTAGCGGCACCCAGTGGCATAGAATAAGCCGTGCTGAAATTCTGCAGTCCAACCACTAGACACTTCCAGCTGTATCGAAGAGCTTTTCCCACATTCTGCAAAAAAAAAAAAAAAAAAAGTGTGGGCGAACAAAGATGAATAAACCAAATACAATATTCAAAGTACCACCCATGTATACAGTACTTACTCTACTTCTTTTGTAATGATGAAAAAGCAGCTTGTTTGCAAACTTTTTATTAAGAGAAACTATTGTAAATAGATTAAATAATTAACCACGTTATTGTGATGACATTTTAACTATCCTCAATACAAACAATAGGCCTATATTGTTGAGAGGACAAAATAAAACAAGAAATGTCTGCTTATGTTTTAGCATTTTACTCACTGATAAGTATTTTAGCAATTTAATTAATAATTTTTATATTGCTAAACTACATCATAGCCTAGCCTATATTCTAACCACTTGTGAAAGACAAATCGTCTTTCACAAGTGCTTAGGATAGGCTATAGGCTATGATAGACAAATATAGGCCTATTACATTTTTTTCATACAATGCCATATTTTTGATACTTTAAAAATATGAAATAATGTTTCTGTAATTATTTCCTTATTTTGGTGTTTCTGTCTTATTTACGAAAATATTGTAATGTCCGCAACACTGCTACTAACTCCCATATTTAATGAAAATGCAACGTTTCGACCCTACTGGGTCTTCTTTAGGCAAATGATAAAACACATTTGATACAGAGATAAATAGGCCTTATATATCTGCTGCTTATTTACATCATTGTTTCTGCACCACGTAGACTTTAAGGGATAGTTCACCCAAAAATGAAAATTCTGTCTTCCAAACCTTCCAAACCTCAAGTTGTTCCAAACCTGTATGAATTTCTATCTTCAGTTGAAGATAGGATATTTTAAAAACTATCTAACAAACAGCTGATGGACCGCATTGACTTCCATATTGAAAAAACAAAACAAAAACAAAAACAACTAAATTAATGGTGCCCCACAGCTGTTTGGTTACCCACATTATATTCTTTTGTGTTCAGCAGAAGAAATACATTCAAGTATTGATCAAATTGAGGGTGAGTAGCATGATGGCCGAATTTTCATTTTTGGGTGAACTATCCCTTTAAATCAGTTTAGCTTTTTTACTGTCATAAACATCATGCTCAGACAAACAACGAACTTTGACAGTTAACAACGTACTTTTCTTAACTTTTTATATTTGTCTTGTTTTTTCTTGATATTGTCATCTCGTGGTTGGTCAATGTCATCCTCAACCAGCGGTTGGTATTTCTCCGGTAGAAAAGCGATGTGCACTTGTTTGGCGGACTTTTCTTTCTTGCTCACGCACTTCGTTGATTCCAGAGTCTTGATTCCTTCCTCGGCTGATTGAGCGTCGTTAATAGGAACAATTTTAGATCGGTCCTCCTTTCTATGTTTTGATTTCCGCTTGAACTTGACACGTTTTCGAGACATTTTCTTCGCATCTAAAATACACTGTCCATCGAAATCAGATGATCAATACTCTGTCAAGTGCGAAGTTCACTGAACTTCGACCGGAATTATTCAACGCATGCGCTGTTAACAGATCCTGAGGTTATGTCATTTGTGTGAGTATCGTATCACTTTTGTTTTTGAGTTGGTATTTAGTTGTGTTATAGCCTACACTACCCTAGAGTCTTATTATGTAACATGACATATAATTGAATAATTACAACATTTGGTGACTTTAAATTAAACAGTAGCCTAGACTACTGAATCACAGTCCAGCTTGATATGTGGTTTATCTGAGAGGCAATGGTGGATTGTTTGATTTTGTCAAACAATTAAAAAAAAAGCCTTTTCTTTTTATAGACATATCATGCACTGAAACATTACATAATTAAAAGATAAAACTTTTCCTGGCTGCTATGCTATACCTTCATGGCCATCTCTGACTGCTCCATGCTTTGGACATGTGATCACCCATTGATTTTTGGAGTTTACAGATAAGGCACTTGCAGTTTGAGAAATAAAATATGCTTCATTCCTTACCTTAAAAGAATATACAACATTTTAGTCTGCCAGGCCAAGTATGTGGTTAGGTTATTTCATTTTAGGTTTTGGTATGACAATCTTTACACTTTGTTGCATCCCAACTACTGGTTTAGCCTACTACATGAGCAAATGCACACATTAGCATGTGCATTGCGACAAAAAAAACTTTGCTATTTGATTAGTTTTTGTATACAATTATTAAATTAAATTATTTATTAAATACTTTTTTTGTAGCTTAAAAAAAGACAATTTTGTAATCCACTGTCAAGAAGAGGATTGTCAATATTATGCAACCCTTTCTTAACAATGAAGGTTACTTTACATGTTGCCATATCAGCTTGGACTCCTATACATCAATTAACATATTGATTAGATCTGTGAATCAGGCGTTATGAAATACTACCCTAAAATAGGACAGTGGGTATACAGTATAGGCCAAGTCACAAAGTTAGGGAACAGTGGGTGAATTCTCAAGTAAAATTTACTTGGCCATGAACCATACACCAATGAAACCTGTACATTTTTCATTTCACTCAAGTTTTATGCTAAGTTTCATTTAGCATAATTGTATTTATATATACACTTGTACACACCTGTGTTTAAAAAATAGATGCCCTGCATTTATAAACATATTTATTAACCATGTTTTTCATGTGTTCACCGTGTGTTCTCAAATAGAATATGTTCATGAACTTTGAAAGTCAGAGTTGTCATTTTGTGGTCTTTTGACTGATTGGAGGAGGTTTCAGTTGGAGGCTTTGGGGGTGGGAGGCATGCTATAAAGGTTGTGCTGGGTGGAAATTTTTAAGAGAAGTTAGTAAAAAAACAAAGAAAGAAAAAGTTTTTAGGGACCATAAAGATGGACACTACGTTGTGTCTATTACTCCTCCTCAGTGCACATTTATTTGCAGGTAAGATTTTTTTTATTACTCTTTTATAAGTTTGGACTATACATTTGTACTCTATGTTTGTGCTATCTACATCTTGCCCTATTTTAACAATTATACCTTTGCAGATTCCCTATTTTTCTTATTTTTCATCCTATCGTTATTCTTAATTTTTTATTATTAGGTATTTTTCTTACGCAAATTTCCAATGAAAGTTTCTAGTAATTATTATGAAAACAGATTATACTAAATGTAATATATTGAAGTGTTTGAATTGAAGTCTAGAGATTGTTCACTGTTTTTACATTTAAGTTTTTCTGTCTTAGAAGAACTCTGTAGTTATTGTTTACTGAGATTTGCTGTGTTTTGCTAAATATAAAGTTGATTTAATTTATTCAGCTACTACTTTTTATCTGTCTCTGTAGAAGGATATGCTGAGGTAGTTGAGGAAGACAGTGGAGAAGAACAACCATCCATATGCCCATGTAAGGAACCAATACACAACATGCTGATTATCTTCTAAAAACTAAAAAGTTAGTTAGTTGTGACATATATTTTTCTATCTGCAACCAATCAGGATGAGTTTCTTTAGTCTGACCAACTGTGTTACTATCGGCTGCAGAAGATAGCAGCACTGAACCCTGGTACATGTGTATGCGTCAAGAATATTGAATCAGTGAGGTGCCACTCTGTCAGCAAATGGTCCAAAGGTCTTCCGTTCAACTGATTATTTAGAACTGACTCTGAAATACTGCAGAAGTCATCGTAAACACTGAGCATGTGAAACCAGGCAATTGTGAAATAATTGGAATAAAGTTTTTTTTTTTTTTATCACTGACATTATAATGACAATTAGGCAGTGGGCCAAGTCTGTTTTTCTCCTTTAGTTTTCGATTTTATAGATCTCCTCCAGGGAACTGGTTAATTTTTTATAACTGGCTTTATAAATTGTTGTTGAGCACATTACTGCTTGTTTCCAACGTCAATTGTTGCACATTAAAAATATAACGTAGATATAATCTCGCTAGCTAACCACAAAATGTT